>NW_028188310.1:639500-1279000 GCF_964204655.1 Triturus cristatus | reverse complement strand
AAATCAGCCAGACTACGAATTCCGATTTACTCACCTGTTATCAGGAGAGAACCTAGTGCTGCATCTTTTAACCCAGCACTGACCCTGAAAATTAAGTCTAAGAGTTCTTACCAGTAACTTGTATTTCCTTGATAGGAATCCATTGTGTGGTTTTTACCAGAAAAGTTTCTAAGTGTCCATTTTTGAAACGTACAAATATTCCTCTAAAATCAGCCGAACTACGAATTCCGATTTACCCACCTGTTATCAGGAGAGAACCCAGTGCTGCATCTTTTAACCCAGCACTGACCCTGAGAAGTAAGTCTAAGTGTACTTACCAGTAACATGTATTTCCTCCCATAGGAATCAATTGTGTAGTTTTCACCAGAAAAGTTTCTAAGTGTCCATTTTTGAAACATAGAATTATTCCTCTAAAATCAGCCGAACTACGAATTCCGATTTACTCACCTGTTATCAGGAGAGAACCCAGTGCTGCATCTTTTAACCCAGCACTGACCCTGAAAATTAAGTCTAAGCGTACTTACCAGTAACTTGTATTTCCTTGATAGGAATCCATTGTGTGGTTTTTACCGGAAAAGTTTCTAAGTGTCCATTTTTGAAACGTAGAATTATTCCTCTAAAATCAGCCGAACTACGAATTCCGATTTACCCACCTGTTATCAGGAGAGAACCCAGTGCTGCATCTTTTAACCCAGCACTGACCCTGAAAAGTAAGTCTAAGCGTACTGACCAGTAACTTGTATTTCCTTCCAAAGGAATCCATTGTGTGGTTTTCACCAGAAATGTTTCTAAGTGTCCATTTTTGAAATGTACAAATATTCCTCTAAAATCAGCCGAACTACGAATTCCGATTTACTCACCTGTTATCAGGAGACAACCCAATGCTGCATCTTTTAACCCAGCACTGACCCTGAAAAGTAAGTCTAAACGTACTTACCAGTAACTTGTATTTCCTTCCATAGGAATCCATTGTGTGGTTTTCACCATAAAAGTTTCTTAGTGTCCATTTTTGAAACGTACAAATATTCCTCTAAAATCAGCCGAACTGTGAATTCCGATTTACTCACCTGTTATCAGGAGAGAACCCAGTGCTGCATCTTTTAGACCAGCACTGGCTCTGAAAAGTAATTCTAAGCGTACTTACCAGTAACTTGTATTTCCTTCCATAGGAATACATTGTGTGGTTTTCACCAGAAAAGTTTCTAAGTGTCCATTTTTGAAACATAGAATTATTCCTCTAAAATCAGCCGAACTACGAATTCCGATTTACTCACCTGTTATCAGGAGAGAACCTAGTGCTGCATCTTTTAACCCAGCACTGACCCTGAAAATTAAGTCTAAGAGTTCTTACCAGTAACTTGTATTTCCTTGATAGGAATCCATTGTGTGGTTTTTACCAGAAAAGTTTCTAAGTGTCCATTTTTGAAACGTACAAATATTCCTCTAAAATCAGCCGAACTACGAATTCCGATTTACCCACCTGTTATCAGGAGAGAACCCAGTGCTGCATCTTTTAACCCAGCACTGACCCTGAGAAGTAAGTCTAAGTGTACTTACCAGTAACCTGTATTTCCTCCCATAGGAATCAATTGTGTAGTTTTCACCAGAAAAGTTTCTAAGTGTCCATTTTTGAAACATAGAATTATTCCTCTAAAAGCAGCCGAACTACGAATTCCGATTTACTCACCTGTTATCAGGAGAGAACCCAGTGCTGCATCTTTTAACCCAGCACTGACCCTGAAAATTAAGTCTAAGCGTACTTACCAGTAACTTGTATTTCCTTGATAGGAATCCATTGTGTGGTTTTTACCAGAAAAGTTTCTAAGTGTCCATTTTTGAAACGTAGAATTATTCCTCTAAAATCAGCCGAACTACGAATTCCAATTTACCCACCTGTTATCAGGAGAGAACCCAGTGCTGCATCTTTTAACCCAGCACTGACCCTGAAAAGTAAGTCTAAGCGTACTGACCAGTAACTTGTATTTCCTTCCAAAGGAATCCATTGTGTGGTTTTCACCAGAAATGTTTCTAAGTGTCCATTTTTGAAATGTACAAATATTCCTCTAAAATCAGCCGAACTGTGAATTCCGATTTACTCACCTGTTATCAGGAGACAACCCAATGCTGCATCTTTTAACCCAGCACTGACCCTGAAAAGTAAGTCTAAACGTACTTACCAGTAACTTGTATTTCCTTCCATAGGAATCCATTGTGTGGTTTTCACCATAAAAGTTTCTTAGTGTCCATTTTTGAAACGTACAAATATTCCTCTAAATTCAGCCGAACTGTGAATTCCGATTTACTCACCTGTTATCAGGAGAGAACCCAGTGCTGCATCTTTTAGACCAGCACTGGCTCTGAAAAGTAATTCTAAGCGTACTTACCAGTAACTTGTATTTCCTTCCATAGGAATCCATTGTGTGGTTTTCACCAGAAAAGTTTCTTAGTGTCCATTTTCGAAACGTACAAATATTCCTCTAAAATCAGCCGAACTACGAATTCCGATTTAATCACCTGTTATCAGGAGACAACCCAATGCTGCATCTTTTAACCCAGCACTGACCCTGAAAAGTAAGTCTAAACGTACTTACCAGTAACTTGTATTTCCTTCCATAGGAATCCATTGTGTGGTTTTCACCATAAAAGTTTCTTAGTGTCCATTTTTGAAACGTACAAATATTCCTCTAAAATCAGCCGAACTACGAATTCCGATTTACTCACCTGTTATCAGGAGACAACCCAGTGCTGCATCTTTTAACCCAGCACTGACCCTGAAAAGTAAGTCTAAGCGTACTTACCAGTAACTTGTATAACCTTGATAGGAATCCATTGTGTGGTTTTCACCAGAAAAGTTTCTAAGTGGCCATTTTTGAAATTTACAAATATTCCTCTAAAATCAGCCGAACTACAAATTCCGATTTACTCACCTGTTATCAGGAGAGAACCCAGTGCTGCATCTTTTAACCCAGCACTGATCCTGAAAAGTAAGTCTAAGTGTACTTACCAGTAACTTGTCTATCCTCCCATAGGAATCCATTGTGTGGTTTTCACCAGAAAAGTTTCTAAGTGTCCATTTTTGAAACGTACAATTATTCCTCTAAAATCAGCCGAACTACGAATTCCGACTTACTCACCTGTTATCAGGAGAGAACCCAGTGCTGCATCTTTTAACCCAGCACTGACCCTGAAAATTAAGTCTAAGCGTACTTACCAGTAACTTGTATTTCCTTGATAGGAATCCATTGTGTGGTTTTTACCAAAAAAGTTTCTAAGTGTCCATTTTTGAAACATACAATTATTCCTCTAAAATCAGCCAAACTACGAATTCCGATTTACTCACCTGTTATCAGGAGAGAACCCAGTGCTGCATCTTTTAACCCAGCACTGACCCTGAAAATTAAGTCTAAGCGTACTTACCAGTAACTTGTATTTCCTTGATAGGAATCCATTGTGTGGTTTTTACCAGAAAAGTTTCTAAGTGTCCATTTTTGAAACGTACAAATATTCCTCTAAAATCAGCCGAACTACGAATTCCGATTTACCCACCTGTTATCAGGAGAGAACCCAGTGCTGCATCTTTTAACCCAGCACTGACCCTGAGAAGTAAGTCTAAGTGTACTTACCAGTAACCTGTATTTCCTCCCATAGGAATCAATTGTGTAGTTTTCACCAGAAAAGTTTCTAAGTGTCCATTTTTGAAACGTAGAATTATTCCTCTAAAATCAGCCGAACTACGAATTCCGATTTACTCACCTGTTATCAGGAGAGAACCCAGTGCTGCATCTTTTAACCCAGCACTGACCCTGAAAATTAAGTCTAAGCGTACTTACCAGTAACTTGTATTTCCTTGATAGGAATCCATTGTGTGGTTTTTACCAGAAAAGTTTCTAAGTGTCCATTTTTGAAACGTAGAATTATTCCTCTAAAATCAGCCAAACTACGAATTCCGATTTACCCACCTGTTATCAGGAGAGAACCCAGTGCTGCATCTTTTAACCCAGCACTGACCCTGAAAAGTAAGTCTAAGCGTACTGACCAGTAACTTGTATTTCCTTCCAAAGGAATCCATTGTGTGGTTTTCACCAGAAATGTTTCTAAGTGTCCATTTTTGAAATGTACAAATATTCCTCTAAAATCAGCCGAACTACGAATTCCGATTTACTCACCTGTTATCAGGAGACAACCCAATGCTGCATCTTTTAACCCAGCACTGACCCTGAAAAGTAAGTCTAAACGTACTTACCAGTAACTTGTATTTCCTTCCATAGGAATCCATTGTGTGGTTTTCACCATAAAAGTTTCTTAGTGTCCATTTTTGAAACGTACAAATATTCCTCTAAAATCAGCCGAACTACGAATTCCGATTTACTCACCTGTTATCAGGAGACAACCCAGTGCTGCATCTTTTAACCCAGCACTGACCCTGAAAAGTAAGTCTAAGCGTACTTACCAGTAACTTGTATAACCTTGATAGGAATCCATTGTGTGGTTTTTACCAGAAAAGTTTCTAAGTGTCCATTTTTGAAACATACAAATATTCCTCTAAAATCAGCCGAACTGTGAATTCCGATTTACTCACCTGTTATCAGGAGAGAACCCAGTGCTGCATCTTTTAGACCAGCACTGGTTCTGAAAAGTAATTCTAAGCGTACTTACCAGTAACTTGTATTTCCTCCCATAGGAATCCATTATGTGGTTTTCACCAGAAAAGTTTTTTAGTGTCCATTTTTGAAACCTACAAATATTCCTCTAAAATCAGCCGAACTACGAATTCCGATTTAATCACCTGTTATCAGGAGAGAACCCAGTGCTGCATCTTTTAACCCAGCACTGACCCTGAAAAGTAAGTCTAAGCGTACTGACCAGTAACTTGTATTTCCTTCCAAAGGAATCCATTGTGTGGTTTTCACCAGAAAAGTTTCTAAGTGTCCATTTTTTAAACGTACAAATATTCCTCTAAAATCAGCCGAACTACAAAATCCGATTTACTCACCTGTTATCAGGAGAGAACCCAGTGCTGCATATTTTAGACCAGCACTGGCTCTGAAAAGTAATTCTAAGCGTACTTACCAGTAACTTGTATTTCCTTCCATAGGAATCCATTGTTTGGTTTTCACCAGAAAAGTTTCTAAGTGTCCATTTTTTAAACGTACAAATATTCCTCTAAAATCAGCCGAACTACAAATTCCGATTTACTCACCTGTTATCAGGAGAGAACCCAGTGTTGCATCTTTTAGACCAGCACTGGCTCTGAAAAGTAATTCTAAGCGTACTGACCAGTAACTTGTATTTCCTTCCATAGGAATCCATTGTGGGGTTTTCACCAGAAAAGTTTCTAAGTGTCCATTTTTGAAAAGTACAAATATTCCTCTAAAATCAGTCGAACTACGAATTCTGATTTACTCACCTGTTATCAGGAGAGAACCCAGTGCTGCATCTTTTAACCCAGCACTGATCCTGAAAAGTAAGTCTAAGTGTACTTACCAGTAACTTGTCTATCCTCCCATAGGAATCCATTGTGTGGTTTTCACCAGAAAAGTTTCTAAGTGTCCATTTTTGAAACGTACAATTATTCCTCTAAAATCAGCCGAACTACGAATTCCGACTTACTCACCTGTTATCAGGAGAGAACCCAGTGCTGCATCTTTTAACCCAGCACTGACCCTGAAAATTAAGTCTAAGCGTACTTACCAGTAACTTGTATTTCCTTGATAGGAATCCATTGTGTGGTTTTTACCAGAAAAGTTTCTAAGTGTCCATTTTTGAAACATTTAGTTATTCCTCTAAAATCAGCCAGACTACGAATTCCGATTTACTCACCTGTTATCAGGAGAGAACCTAGTGCTGCATCTTTTAACCCAGCACTGACCCTGAAAATTAAGTCTAAGAGTTCTTACCAGTAACTTGTATTTCCTTGATAGGAATCCATTGTGTGGTTTTTACCAGAAAAGTTTCTAAGTGTCCATTTTTGAAACGTACAAATATTCCTCTAAAATCAGCCGAACTACGAATTCCGATTTACCCACCTGTTATCAGGAGAGAACCCAGTGCTGCATCTTTTAACCCAGCACTGACCCTGAGAAGTAAGTCTAAGTGTACTTACCAGTAACCTGTATTTCCTCCCATAGGAATCAATTGTGTAGTTTTCACCAGAAAAGTTTCTAAGTGTCCATTTTTGAAACATAGAATTATTCCTCTAAAATCAGCCGAACTACGAATTCCGATTTACTCACCTGTTATCAGGAGAGAACCCAGTGCTGCATCTTTTAACCCAGCACTGACCCTGAAAATTAAGTCTAAGCGTACTTACCAGTAACTTGTATTTCCTTGATAGGAATCCATTGTGTGGTTTTTACCAGAAAAGTTTCTAAGTGTCCATTTTTGAAACGTAGAATTATTCCTCTAAAATCAGCCGAACTACGAATTCCGATTTACCCGCCTGTTATCAGGAGAGAACCCAGTGATGCATCTTTTAACCCAGCACTGACCCTGAAAAGTAAGTCTAAGCGTACTGACCAGTAACTTGTATTTCCTTCCAAAGGAATCCATTGTTTGGTTTTCACCAGAAATGTTTCTAAGTGTCCATTTTTGAAATGTACAAATATTCCTCTAAAATCAGCCGAACTACGAATTCCGATTTACTCACCTGTTATCATGAGACAACCCAATGCTGCATCTTTTAACCCAGCACTGACCCTGAAAAGTAAGTCTAAACGTACTTACCAGTAACTTGTATTTCCTTCCATAGGAATCCATTGTGTGGTTTTCACCATAAAAGTTTCTTAGTGTCCATTTTTGAAACGTACAAATATTCCTCTAAAATCAGCCGAACTGTGAATTCCGATTTACTCACCTGTTATCAGGAGAGAACCCAGTGCTGCATCTTTTAGACCAGCACTGGCTCTGAAAAGTAATTCTAAGCGTACTTACCAGTAACTTGTATTTCCTTCCATAGGAATCCATTGTGTGGTTTTCACCCGAAAAGTTTCTAAGTGTCCATTTTTGAAACATATAATTATTCCTCTAAAATCAGCCGAACTACGAATTCCGATTTACTCACCTGTTATCAGGAGAGAACCTAGTGCTGCATCTTTTAACCCAGCACTGACCCTGAAAATTAAGTCTAAGAGTTCTTACCAGTAACTTGTATTTCCTTGATAGGAATCCAGTGTGTGGTTTTTACCAGAAAAGTTTCTAAGTGTCCATTTTTGAAACGTACAAATATTCCTCTAAAATCAGCCGAACTACGAATTCCGATTTACCCACCTGTTATCAGGAGAGAACCCAGTGCTGCATCTTTTAACCCAGCACTGACCCTGAGAAGTAAGTCTAAGTGTACTTACCAGTAACCTGTATTTCCTCCCATAGGAATCAATTGTGTAGTTTTCACCAGAAAAGTTTCTAAGTGTCCATTTTTGAAACATAGAATTATTCCTCTAAAATCAGCCGAACTACGAATTCCGATTTACTCACCTGTTATCAGGAGAGAACCCAGTGCTGCATCTTTTAACCCAGCACTGACCCTGAAAATTAAGTCTAAGCGTACTTACCAGTAACTTGTATTTCCTTGATAGGAATCCATTGTGTGGTTTTTACCAGAAAAGTTTCTAAGTGTCCATTTTTGAAACGTAGAATTATTCCTCTAAAATCAGCCGAACTACGAATTCCGATTTACCCACCTGTTATCAGGAGAGAACCCAGTGCTGCATCTTTTAACCCAGCACTGACCCTGAAAAGTAAGTCTAAGCGTACTGACCAGTAACTTGTATTTCCTTCCAAAGGAATCCATTGTGTGGTTTTCACCAGAAATGTTTCTAAGTGTCCATTTTTGAAATGTACAAATATTCCTCTAAAATCAGCCGAACTGTGAATTCCGATTTACTCACCTGTTATCAGGAGACAACCCAATGCTGCATCTTTTAACCCAGCACTGACCCTGAAAAGTAAGTCTAAACGTACTTACCAGTAACTTGTATTTCCTTCCATAGGAATCCATTGTGTGGTTTTCACCATAAAAGTTTCTTAGTGTCCATTTTTGAAACGTACAAATATTCCTCTAAAATCAGCCGAACTGTGAATTCCGATTTACTCACCTGTTATCAGGAGAGAACCCAGTGCTGCATCTTTTAGACCAGCACTGGCTCTGAAAAGTAATTCTAAGCGTACTTACCAGTAACTTGTATTTCCTTCCATAGGAATCCATTGTGTGGTTTTCACCAGAAAAGTTTCTTAGTGTCCATTTTTGAAACGTACAAATATTCCTCTAAAATCAGCCGAACTACGAATTCCGATTTAATCACCTGTTATCAGGAGACAACCCAATGCTGCATCTTTTAACCCAGCACTGACCCTGAAAAGTAAGTCTAAACGTACTTACCAGTAACTTGTATTTCCTTCCATAGGAATCCATTGTGTGGTTTTCACCATAAAAGTTTCTTAGTGTCCATTTTTGAAACGTACAAATATTCCTCTAAAATCAGCCGAACTACGAATTCCGATTTACTCACCTGTTATCAGGAGACAACCCAGTGCTGCATCTTTTAACCCAGCACTGACCCTGAAAAGTAAGTCTAAGCGTACTTACCAGTAACTTGTATAACCTTGATAGGAATCCATTGTGTGGTTTTCACCAGAAAAGTTTCTAAGTGGCCATTTTTGAAATTTACAAATATTCCTCTAAAATCAGCCGAACTACAAATTCCGATTTACTCACCTGTTATCAGGAGAGAACCCAGTGCTGCATCTTTTAACCCAGCACTGATCCTGAAAAGTAAGTCTAAGTGTACTTACCAGTAACTTGTCTATCCTCCCATAGGAATCCATTGTGTGGTTTTCACCAGAAAAGTTTCTAAGTGTCCATTTTTGAAACGTACAATTATTCCTCTAAAATCAGCCGAACTACGAATTCCGACTTACTCACCTGTTATCAGGAGAGAACCCAGTGCTGCATCTTTTAACCCAGCACTGACCCTGAAAATTAAGTCTAAGCGTACTTACCAGTAACTTGTATTTCCTTGATAGGAATCCATTGTGTGGTTTTTACCAAAAAAGTTTCTAAGTGTCCATTTTTGAAACATACAATTATTCCTCTAAAATCAGCCAAACTACGAATTCCGATTTACTCACCTGTTATCAGGAGAGAACCCAGTGCTGCATCTTTTAACCCAGCACTGACCCTGAAAATTAAGTCTAAGCGTACTTACCAGTAACTTGTATTTCCTTGATAGGAATCCATTGTGTGGTTTTTACCAGAAAAGTTTCTAAGTGTCCATTTTTGAAACGTACAAATATTCCTCTAAAATCAGCCGAACTACGAATTCCGATTTACCCACCTGTTATCAGGAGAGAACCCAGTGCTGCATCTTTTAACCCAGCACTGACCCTGAGAAGTAAGTCTAAGTGTACTTACCAGTAACCTGTATTTCCTCCCATAGGAATCAATTGTGTAGTTTTCACCAGAAAAGTTTCTAAGTGTCCATTTTTGAAACGTAGAATTATTCCTCTAAAATCAGCCGAACTACGAATTCCGATTTACTCACCTGTTATCAGGAGAGAACCCAGTGCTGCATCTTTTAACCCAGCACTGACCCTGAAAATTAAGTCTAAGCGTACTTACCAGTAACTTGTATTTCCTTGATAGGAATCCATTGTGTGGTTTTTACCAGAAAAGTTTCTAAGTGTCCATTTTTGAAACGTAGAATTATTCCTCTAAAATCAGCCAAACTACGAATTCCGATTTACCCACCTGTTATCAGGAGAGAACCCAGTGCTGCATCTTTTAACCCAGCACTGACCCTGAAAAGTAAGTCTAAGCGTACTGACCAGTAACTTGTATTTCCTTCCAAAGGAATCCATTGTGTGGTTTTCACCAGAAATGTTTCTAAGTGTCCATTTTTGAAATGTACAAATATTCCTCTAAAATCAGCCGAACTACGAATTCCGATTTACTCACCTGTTATCAGGAGACAACCCAATGCTGCATCTTTTAACCCAGCACTGACCCTGAAAAGTAAGTCTAAACGTACTTACCAGTAACTTGTATTTCCTTCCATAGGAATCCATTGTGTGGTTTTCACCATAAAAGTTTCTTAGTGTCCATTTTTGAAACGTACAAATATTCCTCTAAAATCAGCCGAACTACGAATTCCGATTTACTCACCTGTTATCAGGAGACAACCCAGTGCTGCATCTTTTAACCCAGCACTGACCCTGAAAAGTAAGTCTAAGCGTACTTACCAGTAACTTGTATAACCTTGATAGGAATCCATTGTGTGGTTTTTACCAGAAAAGTTTCTAAGTGTCCATTTTTGAAACGTACAAATATTCCTCTAAAATCAGCCGAACTGTGAATTCCGATTTACTCACCTGTTATCAGGAGAGAACCCAGTGCTGCATCTTTTAGACCAGCACTGGCTCTGAAAAGTAATTCTAAGCGTACTTACCAGTAACTTGTATTTCCTTCCATAGGAATCCATTGTGTGGTTTTCACCAGAAAAGTTTCTAAGTGTCCATTTTTTAAACGTACAAATATTCCTCTAAAATCAGCCGAACTACAAAATCCGATTTACTCACCTGTTATCAGGAGAGAACCCAGTGCTGCATATTTTAGACCAGCACTGGCTCTGAAAAGTAATTCTAAGCGTACTTACCAGTAACTTGTATTTCCTTCCATAGGAATCCATTGTTTGGTTTTCACCAGAAAAGTTTCTAAGTGTCCATTTTTTAAACGTACAAATATTCCTCTAAAATCAGCCGAACTACAAATTCCGATTTACTCACCTGTTATCAGGAGAGAACCCAGTGTTGCATCTTTTAGACCAGCACTGGCTCTGAAAAGTAATTCTAAGCATACTGACCAGTAACTTGTATTTCTTTCCATAGGAATCCATTGTGTGGTTTTCACCAGAAAAGTTTCTAAGGGTCCATTTTTGAAACGTACAAATATTCCTCTAAAATAAGCCGAACTACGAATTCCGATTTACTCCCCGGTTATCAGGAGAGAACCCAGTGCTGCATCTTTTAGACCAGCACTGGTTCTGAAAAGTAATTCTAAGCGTACTTACCAGTAACTTGTATTTCCTCCCATAGGAATCCATTATGTGGTTTTCACCAGAAAAGTTTTTTAGTGTCCATTTTTGAAACCTACAAATATTCCTCTAAAATCAGCCGAACTACGAATTCCGATTTAATCACCTGTTATCAGGAGAGAACCCAGTGCTGCATCTTTTAACCCAGCACTGACCCTGAAAAGTAAGTCTAAGCGTACTGACCAGTAACTTGTATTTCCTTCCAAAGGAATCCATTGTGTGGTTTTCACCAGAAAAGTTTCTAAGTGTCCATTTTTTAAACGTACAAATATTCCTCTAAAATCAGCCGAACTACAAAATCCGATTTACTCACCTGTTATCAGGAGAGAACCCAGTGCTGCATATTTTAGACCAGCACTGGCTCTGAAAAGTAATTCTAAGCGTACTTACCAGTAACTTGTATTTCCTTCCATAGGAATCCATTGTTTGGTTTTCACCAGAAAAGTTTCTAAGTGTCCATTTTTTAAACGTACAAATATTCCTCTAAAATCAGCCGAACTACAAATTCCGATTTACTCACCTGTTATCAGGAGAGAACCCAGTGTTGCATCTTTTAGACCAGCACTGGCTCTGAAAAGTAATTCTAAGCGTACTGACCAGTAACTTGTATTTCCTTCCATAGGAATCCATTGTGTGGTTTTCACCAGAAAAGTTTCTAAGTGTCCATTTTTGAAAAGTACAAATATTCCTCTAAAATCAGCCGAACTACAAAATCCGATTTACTCACCTGTTATCAGGAGAGAACCCAGTGCTGCATATTTTAGACCAGCACTGGCTCTGAAAAGTAATTCTAAGCGTACTTACCAGTAACTTGTATTTCCTTCCATAGGAATCCATTGTTTGGTTTTCACCAGAAAAGTTTCTAAGTGTCCATTTTTTAAACGTACAAATATTCCTCTAAAATCAGCCGAACTACAAATTCCGATTTACTCACCTGTTATCAGGAGAGAACCCAGTGTTGCATCTTTTAGACCAGCACTGGCTCTGAAAAGTAATTCTAAGCGTACTGACCAGTAACTTGTATTTCCTTCCATAGGAATCCATTGTGTGGTTTTCACCAGAAAAGTTTCTAAGTGTCCATTTTTGAAAAGTACAAATATTCCTCTAAAATCAGTCGAACTACGAATTCTGATTTACTCACCTGTTATCAGGAGAGAACCCAGTGCTGCATCTTTTAACCCAGCACTGATCCTGAAAAGTAAGTCTAAGTGTACTTACCAGTAACTTGTCTATCCTCCCATAGGAATCCATTGTGTGGTTTTCACCAGAAAAGTTTCTAAGTGTCCATTTTTGAAACGTACAATAATTCCTCTAAAATCAGCCGAACTACGAATTCCGACTTACTCACCTGTTATCAGGAGAGAACCCAGTGCTGCATCTTTTAACCCAGCACTGACCCTGAAAATTAAGTCTAAGCGTACTTACCAGTAACTTGTATTTCCTTGATAGGAATCCATTGTGTGGTTTTTACCAGAAAAGTTTCTAAGTGTCCATTTTTGAAACATTTAATTATTCCTCTAAAATCAGCCAGACTACGAATTCCGATTTACTCACCTGTTATCAGGAGAGAACCTAGTGCTGCATCTTTTAACCCAGCACTGACCCTGAAAATTAAGTCTAAGAGTTCTTACCAGTAACTTGTATTTCCTTGATAGGAATCCATTGTGTGGTTTTTACCAGAAAAGTTTCTAAGTGTCCATTTTTGAAACGTACAAATATTCCTCTAAAATCAGCCGAACTACGAATTCCGATTTACCCACCTGTTATCAGGAGAGAACCCAGTGCTGCATCTTTTAACCCAGCACTGACCCTGAGAAGTAAGTCTAAGTGTACTTACCAGTAACCTGTATTTCCTCCCATAGGAATCAATTGTGTAGTTTTCACCAGAAAAGTTTCTAAGTGTCCATTTTTGAAACATAGAATTATTCCTCTAAAATCAGCCGAACTACGAATTCCGATTTACTCACCTGTTATCAGGAGAGAACCCAGTGCTGCATCTTTTAACCCAGCACTGACCCTGAAAATTAAGTCTAAGCGTACTTACCAGTAACTTGTATTTCCTTGATAGGAATCCATTGTGTGGTTTTTACCAGAAAAGTTTCTAAGTGTCCATTTTTGAAACGTAGAATTATTCCTCTAAAATCAGCCGAACTACGAATTCCGATTTACCCACCTGTTATCAGGAGAGAACCCAGTGCTGCATCTTTTAACCCAGCACTGACCCTGAAAAGTAAGTCTAAGCGTACTGACCAGTAACTTGTATTTCCTTCCAAAGGAATCCATTGTGTGGTTTTCACCAGAAATGTTTCTAAGTGTCCATTTTTGAAATGTACAAATATTCCTCTAAAATCAGCCGAACTACGAATTCCGATTTACTCACCTGTTATCAGGAGACAACCCAATGCTGCATCTTTTAACCCAGCACTGACCCTGAAAAGTAAGTCTAAACGTACTTACCAGTAACTTGTATTTCCTTCCATAGGAATCCATTGTGTGGTTTTCACCATAAAAGTTTCTTAGTGTCCATTTTTGAAACGTACAAATATTCCTCTAAAATCAGCCGAACTGTGAATTCCGATTTACTCACCTGTTATCAGGAGAGAACCCAGTGCTGCATCTTTTAGACCAGCACTGGCTCTGAAAAGTAATTCTAAGCGTACTTACCAGTAACTTGTATTTCCTTCCATAGGAATCCATTTTGTGGTTTTCACCAGAAAAGTTTCTAAGTGTCCATTTTTGAAACATAGAATTATTCCTCTAAAATCAGCCGAACTACGAATTCCGATTTACTCACCTGTTATCAGGAGAGAACCTAGTGCTGCATCTTTTAACCCAGCACTGACCCTGAAAATTAAGTCTAAGAGTTCTTACCAGTAACTTGTATTTCCTTGATAGGAATCCATTGTGTGGTTTTTACCAGAAAAGTTTCTAAGTGTCCATTTTTGAAACGTACAAATATTCCTCTAAAATCAGCCGAACTACGAATTCCGATTTACCCACCTGTTATCAGGAGAGAACCCAGTGCTGCATCTTTTAACCCAGCACTGACCCTGAGAAGTAAGTCTAAGTGTACTTACCAGTAACCTGTATTTCCTCCCATAGGAATCAATTGTGTAGTTTTCACCAGAAAAGTTTCTAAGTGTCCATTTTTGAAACATAGAATTATTCCTCTAAAATCAGCCGAACTACGAATTCCGATTTACTCACCTGTTATCAGGAGAGAACCCAGTGCTGCATCTTTTAACCCAGCACTGACCCTGAAAATTAAGTCTAAGCGTACTTACCAGTAACTTGTATTTCCTTGATAGGAATCCATTGTGTGGTTTTTACCAGAAAAGTTTCTAAGTGTCCATTTTTGAAACGTAGAATTATTCCTCTAAAATCAGCCGAACTACGAATTCCGATTTACCCACCTGTTATCAGGAGAGAACCCAGTGCTGCATCTTTTAACCCAGCACTGACCCTGAAAAGTAAGTCTAAGCGTACTGACCAGTAACTTGTATTTCCTTCCAAAGGAATCCATTGTGTGGTTTTCACCAGAAATGTTTCTAAGTGTCCATTTTTGAAATGTACAAATATTCCTCTAAAATCAGCCGAACTGTGAATTCCGATTTACTCACCTGTTATCAGGAGACAACCCAATGCTGCATCTTTTAACCCAGCACTGACCCTGAAAAGTAAGTCTAAACGTACTTACCAGTAACTTGTATTTCCTTCCATAGGAATCCATTGTGTGGTTTTCACCATAAAAGTTTCTTAGTGTCCATTTTTGAAACGTACAAATATTCCTCTAAAATCAGCCGAACTGTGAATTCCGATTTACTCACCTGTTATCAGGAGAGAACCCAGTGCTGCATCTTTTAGACCAGCACTGGCTCTGAAAAGTAATTCTAAGCGTACTTACCAGTAACTTGTATTTCCTTCCATAGGAATCCATTGTGTGGTTTTCACCAGAAAAGTTTCTTAGTGTCCATTTTTGAAACGTACAAATATTCCTCTAAAATCAGCCGAACTACGAATTCCGATTTAATCACCTGTTATCAGGAGACAACCCAATGCTGCATCTTTTAACCCAGCACTGACCCTGAAAAGTAAGTCTAAACGTACTTACCAGTAACTTGTATTTCCTTCCATAGGAATCCATTGTGTGGTTTTCACCATAAAAGTTTCTTAGTGTCCATTTTTGAAACGTACAAATATTCCTCTAAAATCAGCCGAACTACGAATTCCGATTTACTCACCTGTTATCAGGAGACAACCCAGTGCTGCATCTTTTAACCCAGCACTGACCCTGAAAAGTAAGTCTAAGCGTACTTACCAGTAACTTGTATAACCTTGATAGGAATCCATTGTGTGGTTTTCACCAGAAAAGTTTCTAAGTGGCCATTTTTGAAATTTACAAATATTCCTCTAAAATCAGCCGAACTACAAATTCCGATTTACTCACCTGTTATCAGGAGAGAACCCAGTGCTGCATCTTTTAACCCAGCACTGATCCTGAAAAGTAAGTCTAAGTGTACTTACCAGTAACTTGTCTATCCTCCCATAGGAATCCATTGTGTGGTTTTCACCAGAAAAGTTTCTAAGTGTCCATTTTTGAAACGTACAATTATTCCTCTAAAATCAGCCGAACTACGAATTCCGACTTACTCACCTGTTATCAGGAGAGAACCCAGTGCTGCATCTTTTAACCCAGCACTGACCCTGAAAATTAAGTCTAAGCGTACTTACCAGTAACTTGTATTTCCTTGATAGGAATCCATTGTGTGGTTTTTACCAAAAAAGTTTCTAAGTGTCCATTTTTGAAACATACAATTATTCCTCTAAAATCAGCCAAACTACGAATTCCGATTTACTCACCTGTTATCAGGAGAGAACCCAGTGCTGCATCTTTTAACCCAGCACTGACCCTGAAAATTAAGTCTAAGCGTACTTACCAGTAACTTGTATTTCCTTGATAGGAATCCATTGTGTGGTTTTTACCAGAAAAGTTTCTAAGTGTCCATTTTTGAAACGTACAAATATTCCTCTAAAATCAGCCGAACTACGAATTCCGATTTACCCACCTGTTATCAGGAGAGAACCCAGTGCTGCATCTTTTAACCCAGCACTGACCCTGAGAAGTAAGTCTAAGTGTACTTACCAGTAACCTGTATTTCCTCCCATAGGAATCAATTGTGTAGTTTTCACCAGAAAAGTTTCTAAGTGTCCATTTTTGAAACGTAGAATTATTCCTCTAAAATCAGCCGAACTACGAATTCCGATTTACTCACCTGTTATCAGGAGAGAACCCAGTGCTGCATCTTTTAACCCAGCACTGACCCTGAAAATTAAGTCTAAGCGTACTTACCAGTAACTTGTATTTCCTTGATAGGAATCCATTGTGTGGTTTTTACCAGAAAAGTTTCTAAGTGTCCATTTTTGAAACGTAGAATTATTCCTCTAAAATCAGCCAAACTACGAATTCCGATTTACCCACCTGTTATCAGGAGAGAACCCAGTGCTGCATCTTTTAACCCAGCACTGACCCTGAAAAGTAAGTCTAAGCGTACTGACCAGTAACTTGTATTTCCTTCCAAAGGAATCCATTGTGTGGTTTTCACCAGAAATGTTTCTAAGTGTCCATTTTTGAAATGTACAAATATTCCTCTAAAATCAGCCGAACTACGAATTCCGATTTACTCACCTGTTATCAGGAGACAACCCAATGCTGCATCTTTTAACCCAGCACTGACCCTGAAAAGTAAGTCTAAACGTACTTACCAGTAACTTGTATTTCCTTCTATAGGAATCCATTGTGTGGTTTTCACCATAAAAGTTTCTTAGTGTCCATTTTTGAAACGTACAAATATTCCTCTAAAATCAGCCGAACTACGAATTCCGATTTACTCACCTGTTATCAGGAGACAACCCAGTGCTGCATCTTTTAACCCAGCACTGACCCTGAAAAGTAAGTCTAAGCGTACTTACCAGTAACTTGTATAACCTTGATAGGAATCCATTGTGTGGTTTTTACCAGAAAAGTTTCTAAGTGTCCATTTTTGAAACGTACAAATATTCCTCTAAAATCAGCCGAACTGTGAATTCCGATTTACTCACCTGTTATCAGGAGAGAACCCAGTGCTGCATCTTTTAGACCAGCACTGGCTCTGAAAAGTAATTCTAAGCGTACTTACCAGTAACTTGTATTTCCTTCCATAGGAATCCATTGTGTGGTTTTCACCAGAAAAGTTTCTAAGTGTCCATTTTTTAAACGTACAAATATTCCTCTAAAATCAGCCGAACTACAAAATCCGATTTACTCACCTGTTATCAGGAGAGAACCCAGTGCTGCATATTTTAGACCAGCACTGGCTCTGAAAAGTAATTCTAAGCGTACTTACCAGTAACTTGTATTTCCTTCCATAGGAATCCATTGTTTGGTTTTCACCAGAAAAGTTTCTAAGTGTCCATTTTTTAAACGTACAAATATTCCTCTAAAATCAGCCGAACTACAAATTCTGATTTACTCACCTGTTATCAGGAGAGAACCCAGTGTTGCATCTTTTAGACCAGCACTGGCTCTGAAAAGTAATTCTAAGCGTACTGACCAGTAACTTGTATTTCCTTCCATAGGAATCCATTGTGTGGTTTTCACCAGAAAAGTTTCTAAGTGTCCATTTTTGAAACGTACAAATATTCCTCTAAAATAAGCCGAACTACGAATTCCGATTTACTCCCCGGTTATCAGGAGAGAACCCAGTGCTGCATCTTTTAGACCAGCACTGGTTCTGAAAAGTAATTCTAAGCGTACTTACCAGTAACTTGTATTTCCTCCCATAGGAATCCATTATGTGGTTTTCACCAGAAAAGTTTTTTAGTGTCCATTTTTGAAACCTACAAATATTCCTCTCAAATCAGCCGAACTACGAATTCCGATTTAATCACCTGTTATCAGGAGAGAACCCAGTGCTGCATCTTTTAACCCAGCACTGACCCTGAAAAGTAAGTCTAAGCGTACTGACCAGTAACTTGTATTTCCTTCCAAAGGAATCCATTGTGTGGTTTTCACCAGAAAAGTTTCTAAGTGTCCATTTTTTAAACGTACAAATATTCCTCTAAAATCAGCCGAACTACAAAATCCGATTTACTCACCTGTTATCAGGAGAGAACCCAGTGCTGCATATTTTAGACCAGCACTGGCTCTGAAAAGTAATTCTAAGCGTACTTACCAGTAACTTGTATTTCCTTCCATAGGAATCCATTGTTTGGTTTTCACCAGAAAAGTTTCTAAGTGTCCATTTTTTAAACGTACAAATATTCCTCTAAAATCAGCCAAACTACAAATTCCGATTTACTCACCTGTTATCAGGAGAGAACCCAGTGTTGCATCTTTTAGACCAGCACTGACCCTGAAAAGTAAGTCTAAGCGTACTGACCAGTAACTTGTATTTCCTTCCAAAGGAATCCATTGTGTGGTTTTCACCAGAAATGTTTCTAAGTGTCCATTTTTGAAATGTACAAATATTCCTCTAAAATCAGCCGAACTACGAATTCCGATTTACTCACCTGTTATCAGGAGACAACCCAATGCTGCATCTTTTAACCCAGCACTGACCCTGAAAAGTAAGTCTAAACGTACTTACCAGTAACTTGTATTTCCTTCCATAGGAATCCATTGTGTGGTTTTCACCATAAAAGTTTCTTAGTGTCCATTTTTGAAACGTACAAATATTCCTCTAAAATCAGCCGAACTGTGAATTCCGATTTACTCACCTGTTATCAGGAGAGAACCCAGTGCTGCATCTTTTAGACCAGCACTGGCTCTGAAAAGTAATTCTAAGCGTACTTACCAGTAACTTGTATTTCCTTCCATAGGAATCCATTGTGTGGTTTTCACCAGAAAAGTTTCTTAGTGTCCATTTTTGAAACGTACAAATATTCCTCTAAAATCAGCCGAACTACGAATTCCGATTTAATCACCTGTTATCAGGAGAGAACCCAGTGCTGCATCTTTTAACCCAGCACTGACCCTGAAAAGTAAGTCTAAGCGTACTGACCAGTAACTTGTATTTCCTTCCAAAGGAATCCATTGTGTGGTTTTCACCAGAAATGTTTCTAAGTGTCCATTTTTGAAATGTACAAATATTCCTCTAAAATCAGCCGAACTACGAATTCCGATTTACTCACCTGTTGTCAGGAGACAACCCAGTGCTGCATCTTTTAACCCAGCACTGACCCTGAAAAGTAAGTCTAAGCGTACTTACCAGTAACTTGTATAACCTTGATAGGAATCCATTGTGTGGTTTTTACCAGAAAAGTTTCTAAGTGTCCATTTTTGAAACGTACAAATATTCCTCTAAAATCAGCCGAACTGTGAATTCCGATTT
Source organism: Triturus cristatus (assembly GCF_964204655.1). NCBI lineage: Eukaryota > Metazoa > Chordata > Amphibia > Caudata > Salamandridae > Triturus > Triturus cristatus. The sequence continues at coordinate 1,259,544 of NW_028188310.1, read as the reverse complement.
ACTCACCTGTTATCAGGAGAGAACCCAGTGCTGCATCTTTTAGACCAGCACTGGCTCTGAAAAGTAATTCTAAGCGTACTTACCAGTAACTTGTATTTCCTTCCATAGGAATCCATTGTGTGGTTTTCACCAGAAAAGTTTCTAAGTGTCCATTTTTTAAACGTACAAATATTCCTCTAAAATCAGCCGAACTACAAAATCCGATTTACTCACCTGTTATCAGGAGAGAACCCAGTGCTGCATATTTTAGACCAGCACTGGCTCTGAAAAGTAATTCTAAGCGTACTTACCAGTAACTTGTATTTCCTTCCATAGGAATCCATTGTTTGGTTTTCACCAGAAAAGTTTCTAAGTGTCCATTTTTTAAACGTACAAATATTCCTCTAAAATCAGCCGAACTACAAATTCCGATTTACTCACCTGTTATCAGGAGAGAACCCAGTGTTGCATCTTTTAGACCAGCACTGGCTCTGAAAAGTAATTCTAAGCGTACTGACCAGTAACTTGTATTTCCTTCCATAGGAATCCATTGTGTGGTTTTCACCAGAAAAGTTTCTAAGTGTCCATTTTTGAAACGTACAAATATTCCTCTAAAATAAGCCGAACTACGAATTCCGATTTACTCCCCGGTTATCAGGAGAGAACCCAGTGCTGCATCTTTTAGACCAGCACTGGTTCTGAAAAGTAATTCTAAGCGTACTTACCAGTAACTTGTATTTCCTCCCATAGGAATCCATTATGTGGTTTTCACCAGAAAAGTTTTTTAGTGTCCATTTTTGAAACCTACAAATATTCCTCTAAAATCAGCCGAACTACGAATTCCGATTTAATCACCTGTTATCAGGAGAGAACCCAGTGCTGCATCTTTTAACCCAGCACTGACCCTGAAAAGTAAGTCTAAGCGTACTGACCAGTAACTTGTATTTCCTTCCAAAGGAATCCATTGTGTGGTTTTCACCAGAAAAGTTTCTAAGTGTCCATTTTTTAAACGTACAAATATTCCTCTAAAATCAGCCGAACTACAAAATCCGATTTACTCACCTGTTATCAGGAGAGAACCCAGTGCTGCATATTTTAGACCAGCACTGGCTCTGAAAAGTAATTCTAAGCGTACTTACCAGTAACTTGTATTTCCTTCCATAGGAATCCATTGTTTGGTTTTCACCAGAAAAGTTTCTAAGTGTCCATTTTTTAAACGTACAAATATTCCTCTAAAATCAGCCGAACTACAAATTCCGATTTACTCACCTGTTATCAGGAGAGAACCCAGTGTTGCATCTTTTAGACCAGCACTGGCTCTGAAAAGTAATTCTAAGCGTACTGACCAGTAACTTGTATTTCCTTCCATAGGAATCCATTGTGTGGTTTTCACCAGAAAAGTTTCTAAGTGTCCATTTTTGAAAAGTACAAATATTCCTCTAAAATCAGTCGAACTACGAATTCCGATTTACTCACCTGTTATCAGGAGAGAACCCAGTGCTGCATCTTTTAACCCAGCACTGATCCTGAAAAGTAAGTCTAAGTGTACTTACCAGTAACTTGTCTATCCTCCCATAGGAATCCATTGTGTGGTTTTCACCAGAAAAGTTTCTAAGTGTCCATTTTTGAAACGTACAATTATTCCTCTAAAATCAGCCGAACTACGAATTCCGACTTACTCACCTGTTATCAGGAGAGAACCCAGTGCTGCATCTTTTAACCCAGCACTGACCCTGAAAATTAAGTCTAAGCGTACTTACCAGTAACTTGTATTTCCTTGATAGGAATCCATTGTGTGGTTTTTACCAGAAAAGTTTCTAAGTGTCCATTTTTGAAACATTTAATTATTCCTCTAAAATCAGCCAGACTACGAATTCCGATTTACTCACCTGTTATCAGGAGAGAACCTAGTGCTGCATCTTTTAACCCAGCACTGACCCTGAAAATTAAGTCTAAGAGTTCTTACCAGTAACTTGTATTTCCTTGATAGGAATCCATTGTGTGGTTTTTACCAGAAAAGTTTCTAAGTGTCCATTTTTGAAACGTACAAATATTCCTCTAAAATCAGCCGAACTACGAATTCCGATTTACCCACCTGTTATCAGGAGAGAACCCAGTGCTGCATCTTTTAACCCAGCACTGACCCTGAGAAGTAAGTCTAAGTGTACTTACCAGTAACCTGTATTTCCTCCCATAGGAATCAATTGTGTAGTTTTCACCAGAAAAGTTTCTAAGTGTCCATTTTTGAAACATAGAATTATTCCTCTAAAATCAGCCGAACTACGAATTCCGATTTACTCACCTGTTATCAGGAGAGAACCCAGTGCTGCATCTTTTAACCCAGCACTGACCCTGAAAATTAAGTCTAAGCGTACTTACCAGTAACTTGTATTTCCTTGATAGGAATCCATTGTGTGGTTTTTACCAGAAAAGTTTCTAAGTGTCCATTTTTGAAACGTAGAATTATTCCTCTAAAATCAGCCGAACTACGAATTCCGATTTACCCACCTGTTATCAGGAGAGAACCCAGTGCTGCATCTTTTAACCCAGCACTGACCCTGAAAAGTAAGTCTAAGCGTACTGACCAGTAACTTGTATTTCCTTCCAAAGGAATCCATTGTGTGGTTTTCACCAGAAATGTTTCTAAGTGTCCATTTTTGAAATGTACAAATATTCCTCTAAAATCAGCCGAACTACGAATTCCGATTTACTCACCTGTTATCAGGAGACAACCCAATGCTGCATCTTTTAACCCAGCACTGACCCTGAAAAGTAAGTCTAAACGTACTTACCAGTAACTTGTATTTCCTTCCATAGGAATCCATTGTGTGGTTTTCACCATAAAAGTTTCTTAGTGTCCATTTTTGAAACGTACAAATATTCCTCTAAAATCAGCCGAACTGTGAATTCCGATTTACTCACCTGTTATCAGGAGAGAACCCAGTGCTGCATCTTTTAGACCAGCACTGGCTCTGAAAAGTAATTCTAAGCGTACTTACCAGTAACTTGTATTTCCTTCCATAGGAATCCATTGTGTGGTTTTCACCAGAAAAGTTTCTAAGTGTCTATTTTTGAAACATAGAATTATTCCTCTAAAATCAGCCGAACTACGAATTCCGATTTACTCACCTGTTATCAGGAGAGAACCTAGTGCTGCATCTTTTAACCCAGCACTGACCCTGAAAATTAAGTCTAAGAGTTCTTACCAGTAACTTGTATTTCCTTGATAGGAATCCATTGTGTGGTTTTCACCATAAAAGTTTCTAAGTGTCCATTTTTGAAACGTACAAATATTCCTCTAAAATCAGCCGAACTACGAATTCCGATTTACTCACCTGTTATCAGGAGAGAACCCAGTGTTGCATCTTTTAGACCAGCACTGGCTCTGAAAAGTAATTCTAAGCGTACTGACCAGTAACTTGTATTTCCTTCCATAGGAATCCATTGTGTGGTTTTCACCAGAAAAGTTTCTAAGTGTCCATTTTTGAAACGTACAAATATTCCTCTAAAATAAGCCGAACTACGAATTCCGATTTACTCCCCGGTTATCAGGAGAGAACCCAGTGCTGCATCTTTTAGACCAGCACTGGTTCTGAAAAGTAATTCTAAGCGTACTTACCAGTAACTTGTATTTCCTCCCATAGGAATCCATTATGTGGTTTTCACCAGAAAAGTTTTTTAGTGTCCATTTTTGAAACCTACAAATATTCCTCTAAAATCAGCCGAACTACGAATTCCGATTTAATCACCTGTTATCAGGAGAGAACCCAGTGCTGCATCTTTTAACCCAGCACTGACCCTGAAAAGTAAGTCTAAGCGTACTGACCAGTAACTTGTATTTCCTTCCAAAGGAATCCATTGTGTGGTTTTCACCAGAAAAGTTTCTAAGTGTCCATTTTTTAAACGTACAAATATTCCTCTAAAATCAGCCGAACTACAAAATCCGATTTACTCACCTGTTATCAGGAGAGAACCCAGTGCTGCATATTTTAGACCAGCACTGGCTCTGAAAAGTAATTCTAAGCGTACTTACCAGTAACTTGTATTTCCTTCCATAGGAATCCATTGTTTGGTTTTCACCAGAAAAGTTTCTAAGTGTCCATTTTTTAAACGTACAAATATTCCTCTAAAATCAGCCGAACTACAAATTCCGATTTACTCACCTGTTATCAGGAGAGAACCCAGTGTTGCATCTTTTAGACCAGCACTGGCTCTGAAAAGTAATTCTAAGCGTACTGACCAGTAACTTGTATTTCCTTCCATAGGAATCCATTGTGTGGTTTTCACCAGAAAAGTTTCTAAGTGTCCATTTTTGAAAAGTACAAATATTCCTCTAAAATCAGTCGAACTACGAATTCCGATTTACTCACCTGTTATCAGGAGAGAACCCAGTGCTGCATCTTTTAACCCAGCACTGATCCTGAAAAGTAAGTCTAAGTGTACTTACCAGTAACTTGTCTATCCTCCCATAGGAATCCATTGTGTGGTTTTCACCAGAAAAGTTTCTAAGTGTCCATTTTTGAAACGTACAATTATTCCTCTAAAATCAGCCGAACTACGAATTCCGACTTACTCACCTGTTATCAGGAGAGAACCCAGTGCTGCATCTTTTAACCCAGCACTGACCCTGAAAATTAAGTCTAAGCGTACTTACCAGTAACTTGTATTTCCTTGATAGGAATCCATTGTGTGGTTTTTACCAGAAAAGTTTCTAAGTGTCCATTTTTGAAACATTTAATTATTCCTCTAAAATCAGCCAGACTACGAATTCCGATTTACTCACCTGTTATCAGGAGAGAACCTAGTGCTGCATCTTTTAACCCAGCACTGACCCTGAAAATTAAGTCTAAGAGTTCTTACCAGTAACTTGTATTTCCTTGATAGGAATCCATTGTGTGGTTTTTACCAGAAAAGTTTCTAAGTGTCCATTTTTGAAACGTACAAATATTCCTCTAAAATCAGCCGAACTACGAATTCCGATTTACCCACCTGTTATCAGGAGAGAACCCAGTGCTGCATCTTTTAACCCAGCACTGACCCTGAGAAGTAAGTCTAAGTGTACTTACCAGTAACCTGTATTTCCTCCCATAGGAATCAATTGTGTAGTTTTCACCAGAAAAGTTTCTAAGTGTCCATTTTTGAAACATAGAATTATTCCTCTAAAATCAGCCGAACTACGAATTCCGATTTACTCACCTGTTATCAGGAGAGAACCCAGTGCTGCATCTTTTAACCCAGCACTCACCCTGAAAATTAAGTCTAAGCGTACTTACCAGTAACTTGTATTTCCTTGATAGGAATCCATTGTGTGGTTTTTACCAGAAAAGTTTCTAAGTGTCCATTTTTGAAACGTAGAATTATTCCTCTAAAATCAGCCGAACTACGAATTCCGATTTACCCACCTGTTATCAGGAGAGAACCCAGTGCTGCATCTTTTAACCCAGCACTGACCCTGAAAAGTAAGTCTAAGCGTACTGACCAGTAACTTGTATTTCCTTCCAAAGGAATCCATTGTGTGGTTTTCACCAGAAATGTTTCTAAGTGTCCATTTTTGAAATGTACAAATATTCCTCTAAAATCAGCCGAACTACGAATTCCGATTTACTCACCTGTTATCAGGAGACAACCCAATGCTGCATCTTTTAACCCAGCACTGACCCTGAAAAGTAAGTCTAAACGTACTTACCAGTAACTTGTATTTCCTTCCATAGGAATCCATTGTGTGGTTTTCACCATAAAAGTTTCTTAGTGTCCATTTTTGAAACGTACAAATATTCCTCTAAAATCAGCCGAACTGTGAATTCCGATTTACTCACCTGTTATCAGGAGAGAACCCAGTGCTGCATCTTTTAGACCAGCACTGGCTCTGAAAAGTAATTCTAAGCGTACTTACCAGTAACTTGTATTTCCTTCCATAGGAATCCATTGTGTGGTTTTCACCAGAAAAGTTTCTAAGTGTCTATTTTTGAAACATAGAATTATTCCTCTAAAATCAGCCGAACTACGAATTCCGATTTACTCACCTGTTATCAGGAGAGAACCTAGTGCTGCATCTTTTAACCCAGCACTGACCCTGAAAATTAAGTCTAAGAGTTCTTACCAGTAACTTGTATTTCCTTGATAGGAATCCATTGTGTGGTTTTTACCAGAAAAGTTTCTAAGTGTCCATTTTTGAAACGTACAAATATTCCTCTAAAATCAGCCGAACTACGAATTCCGATTTACCCACCTGTTATCAGGAGAGAACCCAGTGCTGCATCTTTTAACCCAGCACTGACCCTGAGAAGTAAGTCTAAGTGTACTTACCAGTAACCTGTATTTCCTCCCATAGGAATCAATTGTGTAGTTTTCACCAGAAAAGTTTCTAAGCGTCCATTTTTGAAACATAGAATTATTCCTCTAAAATCAGCCGAACTACGAATTCCGATTTACTCACCTGTTATCAGGAGAGAACCCAGTGCTGCATCTTTTAACCCAGCACTGACCCTGAAAATTAAGTCTAAGCGTACTTACCAGTAACTTGTATTTCCTTGATAGGAATCCATTGTGTGGTTTTTACCAGAAAAGTTTCTAAGTGTCCATTTTTGAAACGTAGAATTATTCCTCTAAAATCAGCCGAACTACGAATTCCGATTTACCCACCTGTTATCAGGAGAGAACCCAGTGCTGCATCTTTTAACCCAGCACTGACCCTGAAAAGTAAGTCTAAGCGTACTGACCAGTAACTTGTATTTCCTTCCAAAGGAATCCATTGTGTGGTTTTCACCAGAAATGTTTCTAAGTGTCCATTTTTGAAATGTACAAATATTCCTCTAAAATCAGCCGAACTGTGAATTCCGATTTACTCACCTGTTATCAGGAGACAACCCAATGCTGCATCTTTTAACCCAGCACTGACCCTGAAAAGTAAGTCTAAACGTACTTACCAGTAACTTGTATTTCCTTCCATAGGAATCCATTGTGTGGTTTTCACCATAAAAGTTTCTTAGTGTCCATTTTTGAAACGTACAAATATTCCTCTAAAATCAGCCGAACTGTGAATTCCGATTTACTCACCTGTTATCAGGAGAGAACCAAGTGCTGCATCTTTTAGACCAGCACTGGCTCTGAAAAGTAATTCTAAGCGTACTTACCAGTAACTTGTATTTCCTTCCATAGGAATCCATTGTGTGGTTTTCACCAGAAAAGTTTCTTAGTGTCCATTTTTGAAACGTACAAATATTCCTCTAAAATCAGCCGAACTACGAATTCCGATTTAATCACCTGTTATCAGGAGACAACCCAATGCTGCATCTTTTAACCCAGCACTGACCCTGAAAAGTAAGTCTAAACGTACTTACCAGTAACTTGTATTTCCTTCCATAGGAATCCATTGTGTGGTTTTCACCATAAAAGTTTCTTAGTGTCCATTTTTGAAACGTACAAATATTCCTCTAAAATCAGCAGAACTACGAATTCCGATTTACTCACCTGTTATCAGGAGACAACCCAGTGCTGCATCTTTTAACCCAGCACTGACCCTGAAAAGTAAGTCTAAGCGTACTTACCAGTAACTTGTATAACCTTGATAGGAATCCATTGTGTGGTTTTCACCAGAAAAGTTTCTAAGTGGCCATTTTTGAAATTTACAAATATTCCTCTAAAATCAGCCGAACTACAAATTCCGATTTACTCACCTGTTATCAGGAGAGAACCCAGTGCTGCATCTTTTAACCCAGCACTGATCCTGAAAAGTAAGTCTAAGTGTACTTACCAGTAACTTGTCTATCCTCCCATAGGAATCCATTGTGTGGTTTTCACCAGAAAAGTTTCTAAGTGTCCATTTTTGAAACGTACAATTATTCCTCTAAAATCAGCCGAACTACGAATTCCGACTTACTCACCTGTTATCAGGAGAGAACCCAGTGCTGCATCTTTTAACCCAGCACTGACCCTGAAAATTAAGTCTAAGCGTACTTACCAGTAACTTGTATTTCCTTGATAGGAATCCATTGTGTGGTTTTTACCAAAAAAGTTTCTAAGTGTCCATTTTTGAAACGTACAAATATTCCTCTAAAATCAGCCGAACCACGAATTCCGATTTACCCACCTGTTATCAGGAGAGAACCCAGTGCTGCATCTTTTAACCCAGCACTGACCCTGAGAAGTAAGTCTAAGTGTACTTACCAGTAACCTGTATTTCCTCCCATAGGAATCAATTGTGTAGTTTTCACCAGAAAAGTTTCTAAGTGTCCATTTTTGAAACGTAGAATTATTCCTCTAAAATCAGCCGAACTACGAATTCCGATTTACTCACCTGTTATCAGGAGAGAACCCAGTGCTGCATCTTTTAACCCAGCACTGACCCTGAAAATTAAGTCTAAGCGTACTTACCAGTAACTTGTATTTCCTTGATAGGAATCCATTGTGTGGTTTTTACCAGAAAAGTTTCTAAGTGTCCATTTTTGAAACGTAGAATTATTCCTCTAAAATCAGCCAAACTACGAATTCCGATTTACCCACCTGTTATCAGGAGAGAACCCAGTGCTGCATCTTTTAACCCAGCACTGACCCTGAAAAGTAAGTCTAAGCATACTGACCAGTAACTTGTATTTCCTTCCAAAGGAATCCATTGTGTGGTTTTCACCAGAAATGTTTCTAAGTGTCCATTTTTGAAATGTACAAATATTCCTCTAAAATCAGCCGAACTACGAATTCCGATTTACTCACCTGTTATCAGGAGACAACCCAATGCTGCATCTTTTAACCCAGCACTGACCCTGAAAAGTAAGTCTAAACGTACTTACCAGTAACTTGTATTTCCTTCCATAGGAATCCATTGTGTGGTTTTCACCATAAAAGTTTCTTAGTGTCCATTTTTGAAACGTACAAATATTCCTCTAAAATCAGCCGAACTACGAATTCCGATTTACTCACCTGTTATCAGGAGACAACCCAGTGCTGCATCTTTTAACCCAGCACTGACCCTGAAAAGTAAGTCTAAGCGTACTTACCAGTAACTTGTATAACCTTGATAGGAATCCATTGTGTGGTTTTTACCAGAAAAGTTTCTAAGTGTCCATTTTTGAAACGTACAAATATTCCTCTAAAATCAGCCGAACTGTGAATTCCGATTTACTCACCTGTTATCAGGAGAGAACCCAGTGCTGCATCTTTTAGACCAGCACTGGCTCTGAAAAGTAATTCTAAGCGTACTTACCAGTAACTTGTATTTCCTTCCATAGGAATCCATTGTGTGGTTTTCACCAGAAAAGTTTCTAAGTGTCCATTTTTTAAACGTACAAATATTCCTCTAAAATCAGCCGAACTACAAAATCCGATTTACTCACCTGTTATCAGGAGAGAACCCAGTGCTGCATATTTTAGACCAGCACTGGCTCTTAAAAGTAATTCTAAGCGTACTTACCAGTAACTTGTATTTCCTTCCATAGGAATCCATTGTTTGGTTTTCACCAGAAAAGTTTCTAAGTGTCCATTTTTTAAACGTACAAATATTCCTCTAAAATCAGCCGAACTACAAATTCCGATTTACTCACCTGTTATCAGGAGAGAACCCAGTGTTGCATCTTTTAGACCAGCACTGGCTCTGAAAAGTAATTCTAAGCGTACTGACCAGTAACTTGTATTTCCTCCCATAGGAATCTATTATGTGGTTTTCACCAGAAATGTTTCTAAGTGTCCATTTTTGAAATGTACAAATATTCCTCTAAAATCAGCCGAACTACGAATTCCGATTTACTCACCTGTTATCAGGAGACAACCCAATGCTGCATCTTTTAACCCAGCACTGACCCTGAAAAGTAAGTCTAAACGTACTTACCAGTAACTTGTATTTCCTTCCATAGGAATCCATTGTGTGGTTTTCACCATAAAAGTTTCTTAGTGTCCATTTTTGAAACGTACAAATATTCCTCTAAAATCAGCCGAACTACGAATTCCGATTTACTCACCTGTTATCAGGAGACAACCCAGTGCTGCATCTTTTAACCCAGCACTGACCCTGAAAAGTAAGTCTAAGCGTACTTACCAGTAACTTGTATAACCTTGATAGGAATCCATTGTGTGGTTTTTACCAGAAAAGTTTCTAAGTGTCCATTTTTGAAACGTACAAATATTCCTCTAAAATCAGCCGAACTGTGAATTCCGATTTACTCACCTGTTATCAGGAGAGAACCCAGTGCTGCATCTTTTAGACCAGCACTGGCTCTGAAAAGTAATTCTAAGCGTACTTACCAGTAACTTGTATTTCCTTCCATAGGAATCCATTGTGTGGTTTTCACCAGAAAAGTTTCTAAGTGTCCATTTTTTAAACGTACAAATATTCCTCTAAAATCAGCCGAACTACAAAATCCGATTTACTCACCTGTTATCAGGAGAGAACCCAGTGCTGCATATTTTAGACCAGCACTGGCTCTGAAAAGTAATTCTAAGCGTACTTACCAGTAACTTGTATTTCCTTCAATAGGAATCCATTGTTTGGTTTTCACCAGAAAAGTTTCTAAGTGTCCATTTTTTAAACGTACAAATATTCCTCTAAAATCAGCCAAACTACAAATTCCGATTTACTCACCTGTTATCAGGAGAGAACCCAGTGTTGCATCTTTTAGACCAGCACTGGCTCTGAAAAGTAATTCTAAGCGTACTGACCAGTAACTTGTATTTCCTTCCATAGGAATCCATTGTGTGGTTTTCACCAGAAAAGTTTCTAAGTGTCCATTTTTGAAAAGTACAAATATTCCTCTAAAATCAGTCGAACTACGAATTCCGATTTACTCACCTGTTATCAGGAGAGAACCCAGTGCTGCATCTTTTAACCCAGCACTGATCCTGAAAAGTAAGTCTAAGTGTACTTACCAGTAACTTGTCTATCCTCCCATAGGAATCCATTGTGTGGTTTTCACCAGAAAAGTTTCTAAGTGTCCATTTTTGAAACGTACAATTATTCCTCTAAAATCAGCCGAACTACGAATTCCGACTTACTCACCTGTTATCAGGAGAGAACCCAGTGCTGCATCTTTTAACCCAGCACTGACCCTGAAAATTAAGTCTAAGCGTACTTACCAGTAACTTGTATTTCCTTGATAGGAATCCATTGTGTGGTTTTTACCAGAAAAGTTTCTAAGTGTCCATTTTTGAAACATTTAATTATTCCTCTAAAATCAGCCAGACTACGAATTCCGATTTACTCACCTGTTATCAGGAGAGAACCTAGTGCTGCATCTTTTAACCCAGCACTGACCCTGAAAATTAAGTCTAAGAGTTCTTACCAGTAACTTGTATTTCCTTGATAGGAATCCATTGTGTGGTTTTTACCAGAAAAGTTTCTAAGTGTCCATTTTTGAAACGTACAAATATTCCTCTAAAATCAGCCGAACTACGAATTCCGATTTACCCACCTGTTATCAGGAGAGAACCCAGTGCTGCATCTTTTAACCCAGCACTGACCCTGAGAAGTAAGTCTAAGTGTACTTACCAGTAACATGTATTTCCTCCCATAGGAATCAATTGTGTAGTTTTCACCAGAAAAGTTTCTAAGTGTCCATTTTTGAAACATAGAATTATTCCTCTAAAATCAGCCGAACTACGAATTCCGATTTACTCACCTGTTATCAGGAGAGAACCCAGTGCTGCATCTTTTAACCCAGCACTGACCCTGAAAATTAAGTCTAAGCGTACTTACCAGTAACTTGTATTTCCTTGATAGGAATCCATTGTGTGGTTTTTACCGGAAAAGTTTCTAAGTGTCCATTTTTGAAACGTAGAATTATTCCTCTAAAATCAGCCGAACTACGAATTCCGATTTACCCACCTGTTATCAGGAGAGAACCCAGTGCTGCATCTTTTAACCCAGCACTGACCCTGAAAAGTAAGTCTAAGCGTACTGACCAGTAACTTGTATTTCCTTCCAAAGGAATCCATTGTGTGGTTTTCACCAGAAATGTTTCTAAGTGTCCATTTTTGAAATGTACAAATATTCCTCTAAAATCAGCCGAACTACGAATTCCGATTTACTCACCTGTTATCAGGAGACAACCCAATGCTGCATCTTTTAACCCAGCACTGACCCTGAAAAGTAAGTCTAAACGTACTTACCAGTAACTTGTATTTCCTTCCATAGGAATCCATTGTGTGGTTTTCACCATAAAAGTTTCTTAGTGTCCATTTTTGAAACGTACAAATATTCCTCTAAAATCAGCCGAACTGTGAATTCCGATTTACTCACCTGTTATCAGGAGAGAACCCAGTGCTGCATCTTTTAGACCAGCACTGGCTCTGAAAAGTAATTCTAAGCGTACTTACCAGTAACTTGTATTTCCTTCCATAGGAATCCATTGTGTGGTTTTCACCAGAAAAGTTTCTAAGTGTCTATTTTTGAAACATAGAATTATTCCTCTAAAATCAGCCGAACTACGAATTCCGATTTACTCACCTGTTATCAGGAGAGAACCTAGTGCTGCATCTTTTAACCCAGCACTGACCCTGAAAATTAAGTCTAAGAGTTCTTACCAGTAACTTGTATTTCCTTGATAGGAATCCATTGTGTGGTTTTTACCAGAAAAGTTTCTAAGTGTCCATTTTTGAAACGTACAAATATTCCTCTAAAATCAGCCGAACTACGAATTCCGATTTACCCACCTGTTATCAGGAGAGAACCCAGTGCTGCATCTTTTAACCCAGCACTGACCCTGAGAAGTAAGTCTAAGTGTACTTACCAGTAACCTGTATTTCCTCCCATAGGAATCAATTGTGTAGTTTTCACCAGAAAAGTTTCTAAGCGTCCATTTTTGAAACATAGAATTATTCCTCTAAAATCAGCCGAACTACGAATTCCGATTTACTCACCTGTTATCAGGAGAGAACCCAGTGCTGCATCTTTTAACCCAGCACTGACCCTGAAAATTAAGTCTAAGCGTACTTACCAGTAACTTGTATTTCCTTGATAGGAATCCATTGTGTGGTTTTTACCAGAAAAGTTTCTAAGTGTCCATTTTTGAAACGTAGAATTATTCCTCTAAAATCAGCCGAACTACGAATTCCGATTTACCCACCTGTTATCAGGAGAGAACCCAGTGCTGCATCTTTTAACCCAGCACTGACCCTGAAAAGTAAGTCTAAGCGTACTGACCAGTAACTTGTATTTCCTTCCAAAGGAATCCATTGTGTGGTTTTCACCAGAAATGTTTCTAAGTGTCCATTTTTGAAATGTACAAATATTCCTCTAAAATCAGCCGAACTGTGAATTCCGATTTACTCACCTGTTATCAGGAGACAACCCAATGCTGCATCTTTTAACCCAGCACTGACCCTGAAAAGTAAGTCTAAACGTACTTACCAGTAACTTGTATTTCCTTCCATAGGAATCCATTGTGTGGTTTTCACCATAAAAGTTTCTTAGTGTCCATTTTTGAAACGTACAAATATTCCTCTAAAATCAGCCGAACTGTGAATTCCGATTTACTCACCTGTTATCAGGAGAGAACCAAGTGCTGCATCTTTTAGACCAGCACTGGCTCTGAAAAGTAATTCTAAGCGTACTTACCAGTAACTTGTATTTCCTTCCATAGGAATCCATTGTGTGGTTTTCACCAGAAAAGTTTCTTAGTGTCCATTTTTGAAACGTACAAATATTCCTCTAAAATCAGCCGAACTACGAATTCCGATTTAATCACCTGTTATCAGGAGACAACCCAATGCTGCATCTTTTAACCCAGCACTGACCCTGAAAAGTAAGTCTAAACGTACTTACCAGTAACTTGTATTTCCTTCCATAGGAATCCATTGTGTGGTTTTCACCATAAAAGTTTCTTAGTGTCCATTTTTGAAACGTACAAATATTCCTCTAAAATCAGCAGAACTACGAATTCCGATTTACTCACCTGTTATCAGGAGACAACCCAGTGCTGCATCTTTTAACCCAGCACTGACCCTGAAAAGTAAGTCTAAGCGTACTTACCAGTAACTTGTATAACCTTGATAGGAATCCATTGTGTGGTTTTCACCAGAAAAGTTTCTAAGTGGCCATTTTTGAAATTTACAAATATTCCTCTAAAATCAGCCGAACTACAAATTCCGATTTACTCACCTGTTATCAGGAGAGAACCCAGTGCTGCATCTTTTAACCCAGCACTGATCCTGAAAAGTAAGTCTAAGTGTACTTACCAGTAACTTGTCTATCCTCCCATAGGAATCCATTGTGTGGTTTTCACCAGAAAAGTTTCTAAGTGTCCATTTTTGAAACGTACAATTATTCCTCTAAAATCAGCCGAACTACGAATTCCGACTTACTCACCTGTTATCAGGAGAGAACCCAGTGCTGCATCTTTTAACCCAGCACTGACCCTGAAAATTAAGTCTAAGCGTACTTACCAGTAACTTGTATTTCCTTGATAGGAATCCATTGTGTGGTTTTTACCAAAAAAGTTTCTAAGTGTCCATTTTTGAAACGTACAAATATTCCTCTAAAATCAGCCGAACCACGAATTCCGATTTACCCACCTGTTATCAGGAGAGAACCCAGTGCTGCATCTTTTAACCCAGCACTGACCCTGAGAAGTAAGTCTAAGTGTACTTACCAGTAACCTGTATTTCCTCCCATAGGAATCAATTGTGTAGTTTTCACCAGAAAAGTTTCTAAGTGTCCATTTTTGAAACGTAGAATTATTCCTCTAAAATCAGCCGAACTACGAATTCCGATTTACTCACCTGTTATCAGGAGAGAACCCAGTGCTGCATCTTTTAACCCAGCACTGACCCTGAAAATTAAGTCTAAGCGTACTTACCAGTAACTTGTATTTCCTTGATAGGAATCCATTGTGTGGTTTTTACCAGAAAAGTTTCTAAGTGTCCATTTTTGAAACGTAGAATTATTCCTCTAAAATCAGCCAAACTACGAATTCCGATTTACCCACCTGTTATCAGGAGAGAACCCAGTGCTGCATCTTTTAACCCAGCACTGACCCTGAAAAGTAAGTCTAAGCATACTGACCAGTAACTTGTATTTCCTTCCAAAGGAATCCATTGTGTGGTTTTCACCAGAAATGTTTCTAAGTGTCCATTTTTGAAATGTACAAATATTCCTCTAAAATCAGCCGAACTACGAATTCCGATTTACTCACCTGTTATCAGGAGACAACCCAATGCTGCATCTTTTAACCCAGCACTGACCCTGAAAAGTAAGTCTAAACGTACTTACCAGTAACTTGTATTTCCTTCCATAGGAATCCATTGTGTGGTTTTCACCATAAAAGTTTCTTAGTGTCCATTTTTGAAACGTACAAATATTCCTCTAAAATCAGCCGAACTACGAATTCCGATTTACTCACCTGTTATCAGGAGACAACCCAGTGCTGCATCTTTTAACCCAGCACTGACCCTGAAAAGTAAGTCTAAGCGTACTTACCAGTAACTTGTATAACCTTGATAGGAATCCATTGTGTGGTTTTTACCAGAAAAGTTTCTAAGTGTCCATTTTTGAAACGTACAAATATTCCTCTAAAATCAGCCGAACTGTGAATTCCGATTTACTCACCTGTTATCAGGAGAGAACCCAGTGCTGCATCTTTTAGACCAGCACTGGCTCTGAAAAGTAATTCTAAGCGTACTTACCAGTAACTTGTATTTCCTTCCATAGGAATCCATTGTGTGGTTTTCACCAGAAAAGTTTCTAAGTGTCCATTTTTTAAACGTACAAATATTCCTCTAAAATCAGCCGAACTACAAAATCCGATTTACTCACCTGTTATCAGGAGAGAACCCAGTGCTGCATATTTTAGACCAGCACTGGCTCTTAAAAGTAATTCTAAGCGTACTTACCAGTAACTTGTATTTCCTTCCATAGGAATCCATTGTTTGGTTTTCACCAGAAAAGTTTCTAAGTGTCCATTTTTTAAACGTACAAATATTCCTCTAAAATCAGCCGAACTACAAATTCCGATTTACTCACCTGTTATCAGGAGAGAACCCAGTGTTGCATCTTTTAGACCAGCACTGGCTCTGAAAAGTAATTCTAAGCGTACTGACCAGTAACTTGTATTTCCTCCCATAGGAATCTATTATGTGGTTTTCACCAGAAATGTTTCTAAGTGTCCATTTTTGAAATGTACAAATATTCCTCTAAAATCAGCCGAACTACGAATTCCGATTTACTCACCTGTTATCAGGAGACAACCCAATGCTGCATCTTTTAACCCAGCACTGACCCTGAAAAGTAAGTCTAAACGTACTTACCAGTAACTTGTATTTCCTTCCATAGGAATCCATTGTGTGGTTTTCACCATAAAAGTTTCTTAGTGTCCATTTTTGAAACGTACAAATATTCCTCTAAAATCAGCCGAACTACGAATTCCGATTTACTCACCTGTTATCAGGAGACAACCCAGTGCTGCATCTTTTAACCCAGCACTGACCCTGAAAAGTAAGTCTAAGCGTACTTACCAGTAACTTGTATAACCTTGATAGGAATCCATTGTGTGGTTTTTACCAGAAAAGTTTCTAAGTGTCCATTTTTGAAACGTACAAATATTCCTCTAAAATCAGCCGAACTGTGAATTCCGATTTACTCACCTGTTATCAGGAGAGAACCCAGTGCTGCATCTTTTAGACCAGCACTGGCTCTGAAAAGTAATTCTAAGCGTACTTACCAGTAACTTGTATTTCCTTCCATAGGAATCCATTGTGTGGTTTTCACCAGAAAAGTTTCTAAGTGTCCATTTTTTAAACGTACAAATATTCCTCTAAAATCAGCCGAACTACAAAATCCGATTTACTCACCTGTTATCAGGAGAGAACCCAGTGCTGCATATTTTAGACCAGCACTGGCTCTGAAAAGTAATTCTAAGCGTACTTACCAGTAACTTGTATTTCCTTCAATAGGAATCCATTGTTTGGTTTTCACCAGAAAAGTTTCTAAGTGTCCATTTTTTAAACGTACAAATATTCCTCTAAAATCAGCCAAACTACAAATTCCGATTTACTCACCTGTTATCAGGAGAGAACCCAGTGTTGCATCTTTTAGACCAGCACTGGCTCTGAAAAGTAATTCTAAGCGTACTGACCAGTAACTTGTATTTCCTTCCATAGGAATCCATTGTGTGGTTTTCACCAGAAAAGTTTCTAAGTGTCCATTTTTGAAAAGTACAAATATTCCTCTAAAATCAGTCGAACTACGAATTCCGATTTACTCACCTGTTATCAGGAGAGAACCCAGTGCTGCATCTTTTAACCCAGCACTGATCCTGAAAAGTAAGTCTAAGTGTACTTACCAGTAACTTGTCTATCCTCCCATAGGAATCCATTGTGTGGTTTTCACCAGAAAAGTTTCTAAGTGTCCATTTTTGAAACGTACAATTATTCCTCTAAAATCAGCCGAACTACGAATTCCGACTTACTCACCTGTTATCAGGAGAGAACCCAGTGCTGCATCTTTTAACCCAGCACTGACCCTGAAAATTAAGTCTAAGCGTACTTACCAGTAACTTGTATTTCCTTGATAGGAATCCATTGTGTGGTTTTTACCAGAAAAGTTTCTAAGTGTCCATTTTTGAAACATTCAATTATTCCTCTAAAATCAGCCAAACTACGAATTCCGATTTACTCACCTGTTATCAGGAGAGAACCTAGTGCTGCATCTTTTAACCCAGCACTGACCCTGAAAATTAAGTCTAAGAGTTCTTACCAGTAACTTGTATTTCCTTGATAGGAATCCATTGTGTGGTTTTTACCAGAAAAGTTTCTAAGTGTCCATTTTTGAAACGTACAAATATTCCTCTAAAATCAGCCGAACTACGAATTCCGATTTACCCACCTGTTATCAGGAGAGAACCCAGTGCTGCATCTTTTAACCCAGCACTGACCCTGAGAAGTAAGTCTAAGTGTACTTACCAGTAACCTGTATTTCCTCCCATAGGAATCAATTGTGTAGTTTTCACCAGAAAAGTTTCTAAGTGTCCATTTTTGAAACATAGAATTATTCCTCTAAAATCAGCCGAACTACGAATTCCGATTTACTCACCTGTTATCAGGAGAGAACCCAGTGCTGCATCTTTTAACCCAGCACTGACCCTGAAAATTAAGTCTAAGCGTACTTACCAGTAACTTGTATTTCCTTGATAGGAATCCATTGTGTGGTTTTTACCAGAAAAGTTTCTAAGTGTCCATTTTTGAAACGTAGAATTATTCCTCTAAAATCAGCCGAAATACGAATTCCGATTTACCCACCTGTTATCAGGAGAGAACCCAGTGCTGCATCTTTTCACCCAGCACTGACCCTGAAAAGTAAGTCTAAGCGTACTGACCAGTAACTTGTATTTCCTTCCAAAGGAATCCATTGTGTGGTTTTCACCAGAAATGTTTCTAAGTGTCCATTTTTGAAATGTACAAATATTCCTCTAAAATCAGCCGAACTACGAATTCCGATTTACTCACCTGTTATCAGGAGACAACCCAATGCTGCATCTTTTAACCCAGCACTGACCCTGAAAAGTAAGTCTAAACGTACTTACCAGTAACTTGTATTTCCTTCCATAGGAATCCATTGTGTGGTTTTCACCATAAAAGTTTCTTAGTGTCCATTTTTGAAACGTACAAATATTCCTCTAAAATCAGCCGAACTGTGAATTCCGATTTACTCACCTGTTATCAGGAGAGAACCCAGTGCTGCATCTTTTAGACCAGCACTGGCTCTGAAAAGTAATTCTAAGCGTACTTACCAGTAACTTGTATTTCCTTCCATAGGAATCCATTGTGTGGTTTTCACCAGAAAAGTTTCTTAGTGTCCATTTTTGAAACGTACAAATATTCCTCTAAAATCAGCCGAACTACGAATTCCGATTTAATCACCTGTTATCAGGAGAGAACCCAGTGCTGCATCTTTTAACCCAGCACTGACCCTGAAAAGTAAGTCTAAGCGTACTGACCAGTAACTTGTATTTCCTTCCAAAGGAATCCATTGTGTGGTTTTCACCAGAAATGTTTCTAAGTGTCCATTTTTGAAATGTACAAATATTCCTCTAAAATCAGCCGAACTACGAATTCCGATTTACTCACCTGTTGTCAGGAGACAACCCAGTGCTGCATCTTTTAACCCAGCACTGACCCTGAAAAGTAAGTCTAAGCGTACTTACCAGTAACTTGTATTTCCTTACATAGGAATCCATTGTGTGGTCTTCACCAGAAATGTTTCTAAGTGTCCATTTTTGAAACGTACAAATATTCCTCTAAAATAAGCCGAACTACGAATTCCGATTTACTCCCCGGTTATCAGGAGAGAACCCAGTGCTGCATCTTTTAGACCAGCACTGGCTCTGAAAAGTAATTCTAAGCGTACTTACCAGTAACTTGTATTTCCTCCCATAGGAATCCATTATGTGGTTTTCACCAGAAAAGTTTTTTAGTGTCCATTTTTGAAACCTACCAATATTCCTCTAAAATCAGCCGAACTATGAATTCCGATTTAATCACCTGTTATCAGGAGAGAACCCAGTGCTGCATCTTTTAACCCAGCACTGACCCTGAAAAGTAAGTCTAAGCGTACTGACCAGTAACTTGTATTTCCTTCCAAAGGAATCCATTGTATGGTTTTCACCAGAAATATTTCTAAGTGTCCATTTTTTAAATGTACAAATATTCCTCTAAAATCAGCCGAACTACGAATTCCGATTTACTCACCTGTTATCAGGAGACAACCCAGTGCTGCATCTTTTAACCCAGCACTGACCCTGAAAAGTAAGTCTAAGCGTACTTACCAGTAACTTGTATTTCCTTCCAAAGGAATCCATTGTGTGGTTTTCACCAGAAATGTTTCTAAGTGTCCATTTTTGAAATGTACAAATATTCCTCTAAAATCAGCCGAACTACGAATTCCGATTTACTCACCTGTTATCAGGAGACAACCAAGTGCTGCATCTTTTAACCCAGCACTGACCCTGAAAAGTAAGTCTAAGCGTACTTACCAGTAACTTGTATTTCCTTACATAGAAATCCATTGTGTGGTCTTCACCAGAAATGTTTCTAAGTGTCCATTTTTGAAACGTACAAATATTCCTCTAAAATAAGCCGAACTACGAATTCCGATTTACTCCCCGGTTATCAGGAGAGAACCCAGTGCTGCATCTTTTAGACCAGCACTGGCTCTGAAAAGTAATTCTAAGCGTACTTACCAGTAACTTGTATTTCCTCCCATAGGAATCCATTATGTGGTTTTCACCAGAAAAGTTTTTTAGTGTCCATTTTTGAAACCTACAAATATTCCTCTAAAATCAGCCGAACTACGAATTCCGATTTAATCACCTGTTATCAGGAGAGAACCCAGTGCTGCATCTTTTAACCCAGCACTGACCCTGAAAAGTAAGTCTAAGCGTACTGACCAGTAACTTGTATTTCCTTCCAAAGGAATCCATTGTGTGGTTTTCACCAGAAATGTTTCTAAGTGTCCATTTTTGAAATGTACAAATATTCCTCTAAAATCAGCCGAACTACGAATTCCGATTTACTCACCTGTTGTCAGGAGACAACCCAGTGCTGCATCTTTTAACCCAGCACTGATCCTGAAAAGTAAGTCTAAGTGTACTTACCAGTAACTTGTCTATCCTCCCATAGGAATCCATTGTGTGGTTTTCACCAGAAAAGTTTCTAAGTGTCCATTTTTGAAACGTACAATTATTCCTCTAAAATCAGCCGAACTACGAATTCCGACTTACTCACCTGTTATCAGGAGAGAACCCAGTGCTGCATCTTTTAACCCAGCACTGACCCTGAAAATTAAGTCTAAGCGTACTTACCAGTAACTTGTATTTCCTTGATAGGAATCCATTGTGTGGTTTTTACCAGAAAAGTTTCTAAGTGTCCATTTTTGAAACATTTAATTATTCCTCTAAAATCAGCCAGACTACGAATTCCGATTTACTCACCTGTTATCAGGAGAGAACCTAGTGCTGCATCTTTTAACCCAGCACTGACCCTGAAAATTAAGTCTAAGAGTTCTTACCAGTAACTTGTATTTCCTTGATAGGAATCCATTGTGTGGTTTTTACCAGAAAAGTTTCTAAGTGTCCATTTTTGAAACGTACAAATATTCCTCTAAAATCAGCCGAACTACGAATTCCGATTTACCCACCTGTTATCAGGAGAGAACCCAGTGCTGCATCTTTTAACCCAGCACTGACCCTGAGAAGTAAGTCTAAGTGTACTTACCAGTAACCTGTATTTCCTCCCATAGGAATCAATTGTGTAGTTTTCACCAGAAAAGTTTCTAAGTGTCCATTTTTGAAACATAGAATTATTCCTCTAAAATCAGCCGAACTACGAATTCCGATTTACTCACCTGTTATCAGGAGAGAACCCAGTGCTGCATCTTTTAACCCAGCACTGACCCTGAAAATTAAGTCTAAGCGTACTTACCAGTAACTTGTATTTCCTTGATAGGAATCCATTGTGTGGTTTTTACCAGAAAAGTTTCTAAGTGTCCATTTTTGAAACGTAGAATTATTCCTCTAAAATCAGCCGAACTACGAATTCCGATTTACCCACCTGTTATCAGGAGAGAACCCAGTGCTGCATCTTTTAACCCAGCACTGACCCTGAAAAGTAAGTCTAAGCGTACTGACCAGTAACTTGTATTTCCTTCCAAAGGAATCCATTGTGTGGTTTTCACCAGAAATGTTTCTAAGTGTCCATTTTTGAAATGTACAAATATTCCTCTAAAATCAGCCGAACTACGAATTCCGATTTACTCACCTGTTATCAGGAGACAACCCAATGCTGCATCTTTTAACCCAGCACTGACCCTGAAAAGTAAGTCTAAACGTACTTACCAGTAACTTGTATTTCCTTCCATAGGAATCCATTGTGTGGTTTTCACCATAAAAGTTTCTTAGTGTCCATTTTTGAAACGTACAAATATTCCTCTAAAATCAGCCGAACTGTGAATTCCGATTTACTCACCTGTTATCAGGAGAGAACCCAGTGCTGCATCTTTTAGACCAGCACTGGCTCTGAAAAGTAATTCTAAGCGTACTTACCAGTAACTTGTATTTCCTTCCATAGGAATCCATTGTGTGGTTTTCACCAGAAAAGTTTCTAAGTGTCTATTTTTGAAACATAGAATTATTCCTCTAAAATCAGCCGAACTACGAATTCCGATTTACTCACCTGTTATCAGGAGAGAACCTAGTGCTGCATCTTTTAACCCAGCACTGACCCTGAAAATTAAGTCTAAGAGTTCTTACCAGTAACTTGTATTTCCTTGATAGGAATCCATTGTGTGGTTTTTACCAGAAAAGTTTCTAAGTGTCCATTTTTGAAACGTACAAATATTCCTCTAAAATCAGCCGAACTACGAATTCCGATTTACCCACCTGTTATCAGGAGAGAACCCAGTGCTGCATCTTTTAACCCAGCACTGACCCTGAGAAGTAAGTCTAAGTGTACTTACCAGTAACCTGTATTTCCTCCCATAGGAATCAATTGTGTAGTTTTCACCAGAAA
Organism: Triturus cristatus; assembly: GCF_964204655.1. Taxonomy (NCBI): domain Eukaryota; kingdom Metazoa; phylum Chordata; class Amphibia; order Caudata; family Salamandridae; genus Triturus; species Triturus cristatus. The sequence continues at coordinate 1,237,083 of NW_028188310.1, read as the reverse complement.
AGTTTCTAAGCGTCCATTTTTGAAACATAGAATTATTCCTCTAAAATCAGCCGAACTACGAATTCCGATTTACTCACCTGTTATCAGGAGAGAACCCAGTGCTGCATCTTTTAACCCAGCACTGACCCTGAAAATTAAGTCTAAGCGTACTTACCAGTAACTTGTATTTCCTTGATAGGAATCCATTGTGTGGTTTTTACCAGAAAAGTTTCTAAGTGTCCATTTTTGAAACGTAGAATTATTCCTCTAAAATCAGCCGAACTACGAATTCCGATTTACCCACCTGTTATCAGGAGAGAACCCAGTGCTGCATCTTTTAACCCAGCACTGACCCTGAAAAGTAAGTCTAAGCGTACTGACCAGTAACTTGTATTTCCTTCCAAAGGAATCCATTGTGTGGTTTTCACCAGAAATGTTTCTAAGTGTCCATTTTTGAAATGTACAAATATTCCTCTAAAATCAGCCGAACTGTGAATTCCGATTTACTCACCTGTTATCAGGAGACAACCCAATGCTGCATCTTTTAACCCAGCACTGACCCTGAAAAGTAAGTCTAAACGTACTTACCAGTAACTTGTATTTCCTTCCATAGGAATCCATTGTGTGGTTTTCACCATAAAAGTTTCTTAGTGTCCATTTTTGAAACGTACAAATATTCCTCTAAAATCAGCCGAACTGTGAATTCCGATTTACTCACCTGTTATCAGGAGAGAACCAAGTGCTGCATCTTTTAGACCAGCACTGGCTCTGAAAAGTAATTCTAAGCGTACTTACCAGTAACTTGTATTTCCTTCCATAGGAATCCATTGTGTGGTTTTCACCAGAAAAGTTTCTTAGTGTCCATTTTTGAAACGTACAAATATTCCTCTAAAATCAGCCGAACTACGAATTCCGATTTAATCACCTGTTATCAGGAGACAACCCAATGCTGCATCTTTTAACCCAGCACTGACCCTGAAAAGTAAGTCTAAACGTACTTACCAGTAACTTGTATTTCCTTCCATAGGAATCCATTGTGTGGTTTTCACCATAAAAGTTTCTTAGTGTCCATTTTTGAAACGTACAAATATTCCTCTAAAATCAGCAGAACTACGAATTCCGATTTACTCACCTGTTATCAGGAGACAACCCAGTGCTGCATCTTTTAACCCAGCACTGACCCTGAAAAGTAAGTCTAAGCGTACTTACCAGTAACTTGTATAACCTTGATAGGAATCCATTGTGTGGTTTTCACCAGAAAAGTTTCTAAGTGGCCATTTTTGAAATTTACAAATATTCCTCTAAAATCAGCCGAACTACAAATTCCGATTTACTCACCTGTTATCAGGAGAGAACCCAGTGCTGCATCTTTTAACCCAGCACTGATCCTGAAAAGTAAGTCTAAGTGTACTTACCAGTAACTTGTCTATCCTCCCATAGGAATCCATTGTGTGGTTTTCACCAGAAAAGTTTCTAAGTGTCCATTTTTGAAACGTACAATTATTCCTCTAAAATCAGCCGAACTACGAATTCCGACTTACTCACCTGTTATCAGGAGAGAACCCAGTGCTGCATCTTTTAACCCAGCACTGACCCTGAAAATTAAGTCTAAGCGTACTTACCAGTAACTTGTATTTCCTTGATAGGAATCCATTGTGTGGTTTTTACCAAAAAAGTTTCTAAGTGTCCATTTTTGAAACGTACAAATATTCCTCTAAAATCAGCCGAACCACGAATTCCGATTTACCCACCTGTTATCAGGAGAGAACCCAGTGCTGCATCTTTTAACCCAGCACTGACCCTGAGAAGTAAGTCTAAGTGTACTTACCAGTAACCTGTATTTCCTCCCATAGGAATCAATTGTGTAGTTTTCACCAGAAAAGTTTCTAAGTGTCCATTTTTGAAACGTAGAATTATTCCTCTAAAATCAGCCGAACTACGAATTCCGATTTACTCACCTGTTATCAGGAGAGAACCCAGTGCTGCATCTTTTAACCCAGCACTGACCCTGAAAATTAAGTCTAAGCGTACTTACCAGTAACTTGTATTTCCTTGATAGGAATCCATTGTGTGGTTTTTACCAGAAAAGTTTCTAAGTGTCCATTTTTGAAACGTAGAATTATTCCTCTAAAATCAGCCAAACTACGAATTCCGATTTACCCACCTGTTATCAGGAGAGAACCCAGTGCTGCATCTTTTAACCCAGCACTGACCCTGAAAAGTAAGTCTAAGCATACTGACCAGTAACTTGTATTTCCTTCCAAAGGAATCCATTGTGTGGTTTTCACCAGAAATGTTTCTAAGTGTCCATTTTTGAAATGTACAAATATTCCTCTAAAATCAGCCGAACTACGAATTCCGATTTACTCACCTGTTATCAGGAGACAACCCAATGCTGCATCTTTTAACCCAGCACTGACCCTGAAAAGTAAGTCTAAACGTACTTACCAGTAACTTGTATTTCCTTCCATAGGAATCCATTGTGTGGTTTTCACCATAAAAGTTTCTTAGTGTCCATTTTTGAAACGTACAAATATTCCTCTAAAATCAGCCGAACTACGAATTCCGATTTACTCACCTGTTATCAGGAGACAACCCAGTGCTGCATCTTTTAACCCAGCACTGACCCTGAAAAGTAAGTCTAAGCGTACTTACCAGTAACTTGTATAACCTTGATAGGAATCCATTGTGTGGTTTTTACCAGAAAAGTTTCTAAGTGTCCATTTTTGAAACGTACAAATATTCCTCTAAAATCAGCCGAACTGTGAATTCCGATTTACTCACCTGTTATCAGGAGAGAACCCAGTGCTGCATCTTTTAGACCAGCACTGGCTCTGAAAAGTAATTCTAAGCGTACTTACCAGTAACTTGTATTTCCTTCCATAGGAATCCATTGTGTGGTTTTCACCAGAAAAGTTTCTAAGTGTCCATTTTTTAAACGTACAAATATTCCTCTAAAATCAGCCGAACTACAAAATCCGATTTACTCACCTGTTATCAGGAGAGAACCCAGTGCTGCATATTTTAGACCAGCACTGGCTCTTAAAAGTAATTCTAAGCGTACTTACCAGTAACTTGTATTTCCTTCCATAGGAATCCATTGTTTGGTTTTCACCAGAAAAGTTTCTAAGTGTCCATTTTTTAAACGTACAAATATTCCTCTAAAATCAGCCGAACTACAAATTCCGATTTACTCACCTGTTATCAGGAGAGAACCCAGTGTTGCATCTTTTAGACCAGCACTGGCTCTGAAAAGTAATTCTAAGCGTACTGACCAGTAACTTGTATTTCCTTCCATAGGAATCCATTGTGTGGTTTTCACCAGAAAAGTTTCTAAGTGTCCATTTTTGAAACGTACAAATATTCCTCTAAAATAAGCCGAACTACGAATTCCGATTTACTCCCCGGTTATCAGGAGAGAACCCAGTGCTGCATCTTTTAGACCAGCACTGGTTCTGAAAAGTAATTCTAAGCGTACTTACCAGTAACTTGTATTTCCTCCCATAGGAATCTATTATGTGGTTTTCACCAGAAAAGTTTTTTAGTGTCCATTTTTGAAACCTACAAATATTCCTCTAAAATCAGCCGAACTACGAATTCCGATTTAATCACCTGTTATCAGGAGAGAACCCAGTGCTGCATCTTTTAACCCAGCACTGACCCTGAAAAGTAAGTCTAAGCGTACTGACCAGTAACTTGTATTTCCTTCCAAAGGAATCCATTGTGTGGTTTTCACCAGAAAAGTTTCTAAGTGTCCATTTTTTAAACGTACAAATATTCCTCTAAAATCAGCCGAACTACAAAATCCGATTTACTCACCTGTTATCAGGAGAGAACCCAGTGCTGCATATTTTAGACCAGCACTGGCTCTGAAAAGTAATTCTAAGCGTACTTACCAGTAACTTGTATTTCCTTCAATAGGAATCCATTGTTTGGTTTTCACCAGAAAAGTTTCTAAGTGTCCATTTTTTAAACGTACAAATATTCCTCTAAAATCAGCCAAACTACAAATTCCGATTTACTCACCTGTTATCAGGAGAGAACCCAGTGTTGCATCTTTTAGACCAGCACTGGCTCTGAAAAGTAATTCTAAGCGTACTGACCAGTAACTTGTATTTCCTTCCATAGGAATCCATTGTGTGGTTTTCACCAGAAAAGTTTCTAAGTGTCCATTTTTGAAAAGTACAAATATTCCTCTAAAATCAGTCGAACTACGAATTCCGATTTACTCACCTGTTATCAGGAGAGAACCCAGTGCTGCATCTTTTAACCCAGCACTGATCCTGAAAAGTAAGTCTAAGTGTACTTACCAGTAACTTGTCTATCCTCCCATAGGAATCCATTGTGTGGTTTTCACCAGAAAAGTTTCTAAGTGTCCATTTTTGAAACGTACAATTATTCCTCTAAAATCAGCCGAACTACGAATTCCGACTTACTCACCTGTTATCAGGAGAGAACCCAGTGCTGCATCTTTTAACCCAGCACTGACCCTGAAAATTAAGTCTAAGCGTACTTACCAGTAACTTGTATTTCCTTGATAGGAATCCATTGTGTGGTTTTTACCAGAAAAGTTTCTAAGTGTCCATTTTTGAAACATTCAATTATTCCTCTAAAATCAGCCAAACTACGAATTCCGATTTACTCACCTGTTATCAGGAGAGAACCTAGTGCTGCATCTTTTAACCCAGCACTGACCCTGAAAATTAAGTCTAAGAGTTCTTACCAGTAACTTGTATTTCCTTGATAGGAATCCATTGTGTGGTTTTTACCAGAAAAGTTTCTAAGTGTCCATTTTTGAAACGTACAAATATTCCTCTAAAATCAGCCGAACTACGAATTCCGATTTACCCACCTGTTATCAGGAGAGAACCCAGTGCTGCATCTTTTAACCCAGCACTGACCCTGAGAAGTAAGTCTAAGTGTACTTACCAGTAACCTGTATTTCCTCCCATAGGAATCAATTGTGTAGTTTTCACCAGAAAAGTTTCTAAGTGTCCATTTTTGAAACATAGAATTATTCCTCTAAAATCAGCCGAACTACGAATTCCGATTTACTCACCTGTTATCAGGAGAGAACCCAGTGCTGCATCTTTTAACCCAGCACTGACCCTGAAAATTAAGTCTAAGCGTACTTACCAGTAACTTGTATTTCCTTGATAGGAATCCATTGTGTGGTTTTTACCAGAAAAGTTTCTAAGTGTCCATTTTTGAAACGTAGAATTATTCCTCTAAAATCAGCCGAAATACGAATTCCGATTTACCCACCTGTTATCAGGAGAGAACCCAGTGCTGCATCTTTTCACCCAGCACTGACCCTGAAAAGTAAGTCTAAGCGTACTGACCAGTAACTTGTATTTCCTTCCAAAGGAATCCATTGTGTGGTTTTCACCAGAAATGTTTCTAAGTGTCCATTTTTGAAATGTACAAATATTCCTCTAAAATCAGCCGAACTACGAATTCCGATTTACTCACCTGTTATCAGGAGACAACCCAATGCTGCATCTTTTAACCCAGCACTGACCCTGAAAAGTAAGTCTAAACGTACTTACCAGTAACTTGTATTTCCTTCCATAGGAATCCATTGTGTGGTTTTCACCATAAAAGTTTCTTAGTGTCCATTTTTGAAACGTACAAATATTCCTCTAAAATCAGCCGAACTGTGAATTCCGATTTACTCACCTGTTATCAGGAGAGAACCCAGTGCTGCATCTTTTAGACCAGCACTGGCTCTGAAAAGTAATTCTAAGCGTACTTACCAGTAACTTGTATTTCCTTCCATAGGAATCCATTGTGTGGTTTTCACCAGAAAAGTTTCTTAGTGTCCATTTTTGAAACGTACAAATATTCCTCTAAAATCAGCCGAACTACGAATTCCGATTTAATCACCTGTTATCAGGAGAGAACCCAGTGCTGCATCTTTTAACCCAGCACTGACCCTGAAAAGTAAGTCTAAGCGTACTGACCAGTAACTTGTATTTCCTTCCAAAGGAATCCATTGTGTGGTTTTCACCAGAAATGTTTCTAAGTGTCCATTTTTGAAATGTACAAATATTCCTCTAAAATCAGCCGAACTACGAATTCCGATTTACTCACCTGTTGTCAGGAGACAACCCAGTGCTGCATCTTTTAACCCAGCACTGACCCTGAAAAGTAAGTCTAAGCGTACTTACCAGTAACTTGTATTTCCTTACATAGGAATCCATTGTGTGGTCTTCACCAGAAATGTTTCTAAGTGTCCATTTTTGAAACGTACAAATATTCCTCTAAAATAAGCCGAACTACGAATTCCGATTTACTCCCCGGTTATCAGGAGAGAACCCAGTGCTGCATCTTTTAGACCAGCACTGGCTCTGAAAAGTAATTCTAAGCGTACTTACCAGTAACTTGTATTTCCTCCCATAGGAATCCATTATGTGGTTTTCACCAGAAAAGTTTTTTAGTGTCCATTTTTGAAACCTACCAATATTCCTCTAAAATCAGCCGAACTATGAATTCCGATTTAATCACCTGTTATCAGGAGAGAACCCAGTGCTGCATCTTTTAACCCAGCACTGACCCTGAAAAGTAAGTCTAAGCGTACTGACCAGTAACTTGTATTTCCTTCCAAAGGAATCCATTGTATGGTTTTCACCAGAAATATTTCTAAGTGTCCATTTTTTAAATGTACAAATATTCCTCTAAAATCAGCCGAACTACGAATTCCGATTTACTCACCTGTTATCAGGAGACAACCCAGTGCTGCATCTTTTAACCCAGCACTGACCCTGAAAAGTAAGTCTAAGCGTACTTACCAGTAACTTGTATTTCCTTCCAAAGGAATCCATTGTGTGGTTTTCACCAGAAATGTTTCTAAGTGTCCATTTTTGAAATGTACAAATATTCCTCTAAAATCAGCCGAACTACGAATTCCGATTTACTCACCTGTTATCAGGAGACAACCAAGTGCTGCATCTTTTAACCCAGCACTGACCCTGAAAAGTAAGTCTAAGCGTACTTACCAGTAACTTGTATTTCCTTACATAGAAATCCATTGTGTGGTCTTCACCAGAAATGTTTCTAAGTGTCCATTTTTGAAACGTACAAATATTCCTCTAAAATAAGCCGAACTACGAATTCCGATTTACTCCCCGGTTATCAGGAGAGAACCCAGTGCTGCATCTTTTAGACCAGCACTGGCTCTGAAAAGTAATTCTAAGCGTACTTACCAGTAACTTGTATTTCCTCCCATGGGAATCCATTATGTGGTTTTCACCAGAAAAGTTTTTTAGTGTCCATTTTTGAAACCTACAAATATTCCTCTAAAATCAGCCGAACTACGAATTCCGATTTAATCACCTGTTATCAGGAGAGAACCCAGTGCTGCATCTTTTAACCCAGCACTGACCCTGAAAAGTAAGTCTAAGCGTACTGACCAGTAACTTGTATTTCCTTCCAAAGGAATCCATTGTATGGTTTTCACCAGAAAAATTTCTAAGTGTCCATTTTTTAAATGTACAAATATTCCTCTAAAATCAGCCGAACTACAAATTCCGATTTACTCACCTGTTATCAGGAGACAACCCAGTGCTGCATCTTTTAACCCAGCACTGACCCTGAAAAGTAAGTCTAAGCGTACTTACCAGTAACTTGTATTTCCTTTCTTAGGAATCCATTGTGTGGTTTTCACCAGAAATGTTTCTAAGTGCCCATTTTTGAAACGTACAAATATTCCTCTAAAATAGGCCGAACTACGAATTCCGATTTACTCACCTGTTATCAGGAGAGAACCCAGTGCTGCATATTTTAGACCAGCACTGGCTCTGAAAAGTAATTCTAAGCGTACTTATCAGTAACTTGTATTTCCTTCCATAGGAATCCATTGTGTGGTTTTCGCCAGAAAAGTTTCTAAGTGTCCATTTTTGAAACAACAAATATTCCTCTAAAATCAGCCGAACTATGAATTCCGATTTACTCACCTGTTATCAGGAGAGAACCCAGTGCTGCATCTTTTAACCCAGCACTGACCCTGAAAAGTAAGTCTAAGCGTACTGACCAGTAACTTGTATTTCCTTTCTTAGGAATCCATTGTGTGGTTTTCCCCAGAAAAGTTTCTAAGTTTCAATTTTTCAAACGTACAAACATTCCTCTAAAATCAGCCGAACTACAAATTCCGATTTACTCACCTGTTATCAGGAGAGAACCCAGTGTTGCATCTTTTAGACCAGCACTGGCTCTGAAAAGTAATTCTAAGCGTACTTACCAGTAACTTGTATTTACTTCCATAGGAATCCATTGTGTGGTTTTCACCAGAAAAGTTTCTAAGTGTCCATTTTTGAAACGTACAAATATTCCTCTAAAATCAGTCGAACTACGAATTCTGATTTACTCACCTGTTATCAGGAGAGAACCCAGTGCTTCATCTTTTAATCCAGCACTGACCCTGAAAAGTAATTATAAGCGTACTTACCAGTAACTTGTATTTCCTTCCATAGGAATCCATTGTGTGGTTTTCACCAGAAAAGATTCGAAGTGTCCATTTTTGAAATGTACAAATATTCCTCTAAAATCAGCCGAACTACGAATTCCGATTTACTCACCTGTTATCAGGTGAGAACCCAGTGCTGCATATTTTAGACCAGCACTTGCTCTGAAAAGTAATTCTAAGCATACTTACCAGTAACTTGTATTTCCTTCCATAGGAATCCATTGTGTGGTTTTCACCAGAAAAGTTTCTAAGTGGCCATTTTTGAAATTTACAAATATTCCTCTAAAATCAGCCGAACTTCAAAATCCGATTTACTCACCTGTTATCAGGAGAGAACCCAGTGCTGCATATTTTAGACCAGCACTGGCTCTGAAAAGTAATTCTAAGCGTACTTACCAGTAACTTGTATTTCCTTCCATAGGAATCCATTGTTTGGTTTTCACCAGAAAAGTTTCTAAGTGTCCATTTTTGAAACGTACAAATATTCCTCTAAAATCAGTCGAACTACGAATTCCGATTTACTCACCTGTTATCAGGAGAGAACCCAGTGCTGCATCTTTTAATCCAGCACTGACCCTGAAAAGTAATTCTAAGCGTACTTACCAGTAACTTGTATTTCCTTCCATAGGAATCCATTGTGTGGTTTTCACCAGAAAAGATTCTAAGTGTCCATTTTTGAAATGTACAAATATTCCTCTAAAATCAGCCGAACTACGAATTCCGATTTACTCACCTGTTATCAGGTTAGAACCCAGTGCTGCATATTTTAGACCAGCACTTGCTCTGAAAAGTAATTCTAAGCATACTTACCAGTAACTTGTATTTCCTTCCATGGGAATCCATTGTGTGGTTTTCACCAGAAAAGTTTCTAAGTGGCCATTTTTGAAATTTACAAATATTCCTCTAAAATCAGCCGAACTACAAAATCCGATTTACTCACCTGTTATCTGGAGAGAACCCAGTGCTGCATATTTTAGACCAGCACTGGCTCTGAAAAGTAATTCTAAGCGTACTTACCAGTAACTTGTATTTCCTTCCATAGGAATCCATTGTTTGGTTTTCACCAGAAAAGTTTCTAAGTGTCCATTTTTTAAACGTACATATATTCCTCTAAAATCAGCCGAACTACAAATTCCGCTTTACTCACCTGTTATCAGGAGAGAACCCAGTTTTGCATCTTTTAGACCAGCACTGGCTCTGAAAAGTAATTCTAAGCGTACTTACCAGTAACTTGTATTTCCTTCCATAGGAATCCATTGTGTGGTTTTCACCAGAAAAGTTTCTAAGTGTCCATTTTTGAAACGTACAAATATTCCTCTAAAATCGTCCGAACTACGAATTCTGATTAACTCACCTGTTATCAGGAGACAACCCAGTGCTGCATCTTTTAACCCAGCACTGACCCTGAAAAGTAAGTCTAAGCGTACTTACCAGTAACTTGTATTTCCTTCCATAGGAATCCATTGTGTGGTTTTCACCTGAAAAGATTCTAAGTGTCCATTTTTAAAACGTACAAATATTCCTCTAAAATCAGCCGAACTACGAATTCCGATTTACTCACCTGTTCTCAGGAGAGAACCCAGGGCTGCATCTTTTAGACCAGCACTGACCCTGAAAAGTAATTCTAAGCATACTTACCAGTAACTTGTATTTCCTTCCATAGGAATCCATTGTGTGGTTTTCACCAGAAAAGTTTCTAAGTGTCCATTTTTGAAACGTACAAATATTCCTCTAAAATCAGCCGAGCTACGAATTCCGATTTACTCACCTGTTATCAGGAGAGAACCCAGTGCTGCATCTTTTAACCTAGCACTGACCCTGAAAATTAAGTCTAAGCGTACTTACCAGTAATTTGTATTTCCTTGATAGGAATCCATTGTGTGGTTGTTACCAGAAAAGTTTCTAATTGTCTATTTTTGAAACGTACAAATATTCCTCTAAAATCAGCCGAACTATGAATTCCGATTTACTCACCTGTTATCAGGAGAGAACCCAGTGCTGCATCTTTTAGACCAGCACTGGCTCTGAAAAGAAATTCTAAGCGTACTTACCAGTAACTTGTATTTCCTTCCATTGGAATCCATTGTGTGGTTTTCACCAGAAAATTTTCTAAGTGTCCATTTTTGAAAAGTACAAATATTCCTCTAAAATCAGCTGAACTACGAATTCCGATTTACTCACCTGTTATCAGGAGACAACCCAATGCTGCATCTTTTAACCCAGCACTGACCCTGAAAAGTAATTCTAAGCGTACTTACCAGTAACTTGTATTTCCTTCCATAGGAATCCATTGTGTGGTTTTCACCAGAAAAGATTCTAAGTGTCCATTTTTGAAATGTACAAATATTCCTCTAAAATCAGCCGAACTACGAATTCCGATTTACTCACCTGTTATCAGGTAAGAACCCAGTGCTGCATATTTTAGACCAGCACTGGCTCTGAAAAGTAATTCTAAGCGTACTTACCAGTAACTTGTATTTCCTTCCATAGGAATCCATTGTGTGGTTTTCACCAGAAAAGTTTCTAAGTGGCCATTTTTGAAATTTACAAATATTCCTCTAAAATCAGCCGAACTACAAATTCCGATTTACTCACCTGTTATCAGGAGAGAACCCAGTGTTGCATCTTTTAGACCAGCACTGGCTCTGAAAAGTAATTCTAAGCGTACTTACCAGTAACTTGTATTTCCTTCCATAGGAATCCATTGTGTGGTTTTCACCAGAAAAGTTTCTAAGTGTCTATTTTTGAAAAGTACAAATATTCCTCTAAAATCAGTCGAACTACGAATTCCGATTTACTCACCTGTTATCAGGAGAGAACCCAGTGCTGCATCTTTTAACCCAGCACTGATCCTGAAAAGTAAGTCTAAGTGTACTTACCAGTAACTTGTCTATCCTCCCATAGGAATCCATTGTGTGGTTTTCACCAGAAAAGTTTCTAAGTGTCCATTTTTGAAACGTACAATTATTCCTCTAAAATCAGCCGAACTACGAATTCCGACTTACTCACCTGTTATCAGGAGAGAACCCAGTGCTGCATCTTTTAACCCAGCACTGACCCTGAAAATTAAGTCTAAGCGTACTTACCAGTAACTTGTATTTCCTTGATAGGAATCCATTGTGTGGTTTTTACCAAAAAAGTTTCTAAGTGTCCATTTTTGAAACATACAATTATTCCTCTAAAATCAGCCAAACTACGAATTCCGATTTACTCACCTGTTATCAGGAGAGAACCCAGTGCTGCATCTTTTAACCCAGCACTGACCCTGAAAATTAAGTCTAAGCGTACTTACCAGTAACTTGTATTTCCTTGATAGGAATCCATTGTGTGGTTTTTACCAGACAAGTTTCTAAGTGTCCATTTTTGAAACGTACAAATATTCCTCTAAAATCAGCCGAACTACGAATTCCGATTTACCCACCTGTTATCAGGAGAGAACCCAGTGCTGCATCTTTTAACCCAGCACTGACCCTGAGAAGTAAGTCTAAGTGTACTTACCAGTAACCTGTATTTCCTCCCATAGAATCAATTGTGTAGTTTTCACCAGAAAAGTTTCTAAGTGTCCATTTTTGAAACGTAGAATTATTCCTCTAAAATCAGCCGAACTACGAATTCCGATTTACTCACCTGTTATTAGGAGAGAACCCAGTGCTGCATCTTTTAACCCAGCACTGACCCTGAAAATTAAGTCTAAGCGTACTTACCAGTAACTTGTATTTCCTTCCAAAGGAATCCATTGTGTGGTTTTCACCAGAAATGTTTCTGTGTCCATTTTTGAAATGTACAAATATTCCTCTAAAATCAGCCGAACTACGAATTCCGATTTACTCACCTGTTATCAGGAGACAACCCAATGCTGCATCTTTTAACCCAGCACTGACCCTGAAAAGTAAGTCTAAACATACTTACCAGTAACTTGTATTTCCTTCCATAGGAATCCATTGTGTGGTTTTCACCATAAAAGTTTCTTAGTGTCCATTTTTGAAACGTACAAATATTCCTCTAAAATCAGCCGAACTACGAATTCCGATTTACTCACCTGTTATCAGGAGACAACCCAGTGCTGCATCTTTTAACCCAGCACTGACCCTGAAAAGTAAGTCTAAGCGTACTTACCAGTAACTTGTATTTCCTTGATAGGAATCCATTGTGTGGTTTTTACCAGAAAAGTTTCTAAGTGTCCATTTTTGAAACGTACAAATATTCCTCTAAAATCAGCCGAACTGTGAATTCCGATTTACTCACCTGTTATCAGGAGAGAACCCAGTGCTGCATCTTTTAGACCAGCACTGGCTCTGAAAAGTAATTCTAAGCGTACTTACCAGTAACTTGTATTTCCTTCCATAGGAATCCATTGTGTGGTTTTCACCAGAAAAGTTTCTAAGTGTCCATTTTTTAAACGTACAAATATTCCTCTAAAATCAGCCGAGCTACGAATTCCGATTTACTCACCTGTTATCAGGAGAGAACCCAGTGCTGCATCTTTTAACCCAGCACTGACCCTGAAAATTAAGTCTAAGCGTACTTACCAGTAATTTGTATTTCCTTGATAGGAATCCATTGTGTGGTTGTTACCAGAAAAGTTTCTAATTGTCTATTTTTGAAACGTACAAATATTCCTCTAAAATCAGCCGAACTACAAAATCCGATTTACTCACCTGTTATCAGGAGAGAACCCAGTGCTGCATATTGTAGACCAGCACTGGCTCTGAAAAGTAATTCTAAGCGTACTTACCAGTAACTTGTATTTCCTTCCATAGGAATCCATTGTTTGGATTTCACCAGAAAAGTTTCTAAGTGTCCATTTTTTAAATGTACAAATATTCCTCTAAAATCAGCCGAACTACAAATTCCGATTTACTCACCTGTTATCAGGAGAGAACCCAGTGTTGCATCTTTTAGACCAGCACTGGCTCTGAAAAGTAATTCTAAGCGTACTTACCAGTAACTTGTATTTCCTTCCATAGGAATCCATTGTGTGGTTTTCACCAGAAAAGTTTCTAAATGTCCATTTTTGAAAAGTACAAATATTCCTCTAAAATCCGTCGAACTACGAATTCCGATTTACTCACCTGTTATCAGGAGAGAACCCAGTGCTGCATCTTTTAACCCAGCACTGACCCTGAAAAGTAAGTCTAAGTGTACTTACCAGTAACTTGTCTATCCTCCCATAGGAATCCATTGTGTGGTTTTCACCAGAAAAGTTTCTAAGTGTCCATTTTTGAAACGTACAATTATTCCTCTAAAATCAGCCGAACTACGAATTCTGACTTACTCACCTGTTATCAGGAGAGAACCCAGTGCTGCATCTTTTAACCCAGCACTGACCCTGAAAATTAAGCCTAAGCGTACTTACCAGTAACTTGTATTTCCTTGATAGGAATCCATTGTGTGGTTTTTACCAGAAAAGTTTCTAAGTGTCCATTTTTGAAACGTAGAATTATTCCTCTAAAATCAGCCGAACTACGAATTCCGATTTACCCACCTGTTATCAGGAGAGAACCCAGTGCTGCATCTTTTAACCCAGCACTGACCCTGAAAAGTAAGTCTAAGCATACTGACCAGTAACTTGTATTTCCTTCCAAAGGAATCCATTGTGTGGTTTTCACCAGAAATGTTTCTAAGTGTCCATTTTTGAAATGTACAAATATTCCTCTAAAATCAGCCGAACTACGAATTCCGATTTACTCACCTGTTATCAGGAGACAACCCAATGCTGCATCTTTTAACCCAGCACTGACCCTGAAAAGTAAGTCTAAACATACTTACCAGTAACTTGTATTTCCTTCCATAGGAATCCATTGTGTGGTTTTTACCAGAAAAGTTTCTAAGTGTCCATTTTTGAAACGTACAAATATTCCTCTAAAATCAGCCGAACTACGAATTCCGATTTACCCACCTGTTATCAGGAGAGAACCCAGTGCTGCATCTTTTAACCCAGCACTGACCCTGAGAAGTAAGTCTAAGTGTACTTACCAGTAACCTGTATTTCCTCCCATAGGAATCAATTGTGTAGTTTTCACCAGAAAAGTTTCTAAGTGTCCATTTTTGAAACATAGAATTATTCCTCTAAAATCAGCCGAACTACGAATTCCGATTTACTCACCTGTTATCAGGAGAGAACCCAGTGCTGCATCTTTTAACCCAGCACTGACCCTGAAAATTAAGTCTAAGCGTACTTACCAGTAACTTGTATTTCCTTGATAGGAATCCATTGTGTGGTTTTTACCAGAAAAGTTTCTAAGTGTCCATTTTTGAAACGTAGAATTATTCCTCTAAAATCAGCCGAACTGCGAATTCCGATTTACCCACCTGTTATCAGGAGAGAACCCAGTGCTGCATCTTTTAACCCAGCACTGACCCTGAAAAGTAAGTCTAAGCGTACTGACCAGTAACTTGTATTTCCTTCCAAAGGAATCCATTGTGTGGTTTTCACCAGAAATGTTTCTAAGTGTCCATTTTTGAAATGTACAAATATTCCTCTAAAATCAGCTGAACTACGAATTCCGATTTACTCACCTGTTATCAGGAGACAACCCAATGCTGCATCTTTTAACCCAGCACTGACCCTGAAAAGTAAGTCTAAGCGTACTTACCAGTAACTTGTATTTCCTTGATAGGAATCCATTGTGTGGTTTTTACCAGAAAAGTTTCTAAGTGTCCATTTTTGTAACGTACAAATATTCCTCTAAAATCAGCCGAACTGTGAATTCCGATTTACTCACCTGTTATCAGGAGAGAACCCAGTGCTGCATCTTTTAGACCAGCACTGGCTCTGAAAAGTAATTCTAAGCGTACTTACCAGTAACTTGTATTTCCTTACGTAGGAATCCATTGTGTGGTCTTCACCAGAAATGTTTCTAAGTGTCCATTTTTGAAACGTACAAATATTCCTCTAAAATAAGCCGAACTACGAATTCCGATTTACTCCCCGGTTATCAGGAGAGAACCCAGTGCTGCATCTTTTAGACCAGCACTGGCTCTGAAAAGTAATTCTAAGCGTGCTTACCAGTAACTTGTATTTCCTCCCATAGGAATCCATTATGTGGTTTTCACCAGAAAAGATTTTTAGTGTCCATTTTTGAAACCTACAAATATTCCTCTAAAATCAGCCGAACTACGAATTCCGATTTAATCACCTGTTATCAGGAGAGAACCCAGTGCTGCATCTTTTAACCCAGCACTGACCCTGAAAAGTAAGTCTAAGAGTACTGACCAGTAACTTGTATTTCCTTTCTTAGGAATCCATTGGGTGGTTTTCCCCAGAAAAGTTTGTAAGTTTCAATTTTTCAAACGTACAAATATTCCTCTAAAATCAGCTGAACTACGAATTCCGATTTACTCACTTGTCATCAGGAGAGAACCCAGTGCTGCATCTTTTAGACCAGCACTGAAACTGAAAAGTAATTCTAAGCGTACTTACCAGTAACTTGTATTTTCTTCCATAGGAATCCATTGTGTGGTTTTCACCAGAAAAGTTTCTAAGTGTCCATTTTTGAAACGACAAATATTCCTCTAAAATCAGCCGAACTACAAATTCCGATTTACTCACCTGTTATCAGGAGAGAACCCAGTGTTGCATCTTTTAGACCAGCACTGGCTCTGAAAAGTAATTCTAAGCGTACTTACCAGTAACTTGTATTTACTTCCATAGGAATCCATTGTGTGGTTTTCACCAGAAAAGTTTCTAAGTGTCCATTTTTGAATCGTACAAATATTCCTCTAAAATCAGTCGCACTACGAATTCCGATTTACTCACCTGTTATCAGGAGAGAACCCAGTGCTGCATCTTTTAATCCAGCACTCACCCTGAAAAGTAATTCTAAGCGTACTTACCAGTAACTTGTATTTCCTTCCATAGGAATCCATTGTGTGGTTTTCACCAGAAAAGATTCTAAGTGTCCATTTTTGAAATGTACAAATATTCCTCTAAAATCAGCCGAACTACGAATTCCGATTTACTCACCTGTTATCAGGTGAGAACCCAGTGCTGCATATTTTAGACCAGCACTTGCTCTGAAAAGTAATTCTAAGCGTACTTACCAGTAACTTGTATTTCCTTCCATAGGAATCCATTGTGTGGTTTTCACCAGAAAAGTTTCTAAGTGGCCATTTTTGAAATTTACAAATATTCCTCTAAAATCAGCCGAACTACAAAACCTGATTTACTCACCTGTTATCAGGAGAGAACCCAGTGCTGCATATTTTAGACCAGCACTGGCTCTGAAAAGTAATTCTAAGCGTACTTACCAGTAACTTGTATTTCCTTCCATAGGAATCCATTGTTTGGTTTTCACCAGAAAAGTTTCTAAGTGTCTATTTTTTAAACGTACAAATATTCCTCTAAAATCAGCCAAACTACAAATTCCGATTTACTCACCTGTCATCAGGAGAGAACCCAGTGTTGCATCTTTTAGACCAGCACTGGCTCTGAAAAGTAATTCTAAGCGTACTGACCAGTAACTTGTATTTCCTTCCATAGGAATCCATTGTGTGGTTTTCACCAGAAAAGTTTCGAAGTGTCCATTTTTGAAACGTACAAATATTCCTCTAAAATCGGCCGAACCACGAATTCTGATTTACTCACCTGTTATCAGGAGACAACCCAGTGCTGCATCTTTTAACCCAGCACTGACCCTGAAAAGTAAGTCTAAGCGTACTTACCAGTAACTTGTATTTCCTTCCATAGGAATCCATTGTGTGGTTTTCACCTGAAAAGATTCTAAGTGTCCACTTTTAAAACATACAAATATTCCTCTAAAATCAGCCGAACTACGAATTCCGATTTACTCACCTGTTCTCAGGAGAGAACCCAGGGCTGCATCTTTTAGACCAGCACTGACCCTGAAAAGTAATTCTAAGCATACTTACCAGTAACTTGTATTTCCTTCCATAGAAATCCATTGTGTGGTTTTCACCAGAAAAGTTTCTAAGTGTCCATTTTTGAAACGTACAAATATTCCTCTAAAATCAGCCGAGCTACGAATTCCGATTTACTTACCTGTTATCAGGAGAGAACCCAGTGCTGCATCTTTTAACCCAGCACTGACCCTGAAAATTAAGTCTAAGCGTACTTACCAGTAATTTGTATTTCCTTGATAGGAATCCATTGTGTGGTTGTTACCAGAAAAGTTTCTAATTGTCTATTTTTGAAACGTACAAATATTCCTCTAAAATCAGCCGAACTATGAATTCCGATTTACTCACCTGTTATCAGGAGAGAACCCAGTGCTGCATCTTTTAGACCAGCACTGGCTCTGAAAAGAAATTCTAAGCGTACTTACCAGTAACTTGTATTTCCTTCCATTGGAATCCATTGTGTGGTTTTCACCAGAAAATTTTCTAAGTGTCCATTTTTGAAACGTACAATTATTCCTCTAAAATCAGCCGAACTACGAATTCCGACTTACTCACCTGTTATCAGGAGAGAACCCAGTGCTGCATCTTTTAACCCAGCACTGACCCTGAAAAGTAAGTCTAAGCATACTGACCAGTAACTTCTATTTCCTTCCAAAGGAATCCATTGTGTGGTTTTCACCAGAAATGTTTCTAAGTGTCCATTTTTGAAATGTACAAATATTCCTCTAAAATCAGCCGAACTACGAATTCCGATTTACTCACCTGTTATCAGGAGACAACCCAATGCTGCATCTTTTAACCCAGCACTGACCCTGAAAAGTAAGTCTAAACATACTTACCAGTAACTTGTATTTCCTTCCATAGGAATCCATTGTGTGGTTTTTACCAGAAAAGTTTCTAAGTGTCAATTTTTGAAACGTACAAATATTCCTCTAAAATCAGCCGAACTACGAATTCCGATTTACCCACCTGTTATCAGGAGAGAACCCAGTGCTGCATCTTTTAACCCAGCACTGACCCTGAGAAGTAAGTCTAAGTGTACTTACCAGTAACCTGTATTTCCTCCCATAGGAATCAATTGTGTAGTTTTCACCAGAAAAGTTTCTAAGTGTCCATTTTTGAAACATAGAATTATTCCTCTAAAATCAGCCGAACTACGAATTCCGATTTACTCACCTGTTATCAGGAGAGAACCCAGTGCTGCATCTTTTAACCCAGCACTGACCCTGAAAATTAAGTCTAAGCGTACTTACCAGTAACTTGTATTTCCTTGATAGGAATCCATTGTGTGGTTTTTACCGGAAAAGTTTCTAAGTGTCCATTTTTGAAACGTAGAATTATTCCTCTAAAATCAGCCGAACTACGAATTCCGATTTACCCACCTGTTATCAGGAGAGAACCCAGTGCTGCATCTTTTAACCCAGCACTGACCCTGAAAAGTAAGTCTAAGCGTACTGACCAGTAACTTGTATTTCCTTCCAAAGGAATCCATTGTGTGGTTTTCACCAGAAATGTTTCTAAGTGTCCATTTTTGAAATGTACAAATATTCCTCTAAAATCAGCTGAACTACGAATTCCGATTTACTCACCTGTTATCAGGAGACAACCCAATGCTGCATCTTTTAACCCAGCACTGACCCTGAAAAGTAAGTCTAAACGTACTTACCAGTAACTTGTATTTCCTTCCATAGGAATCCATTGTGTGGTTTTTACCAGAAAAGTTTCTAAGTGTCCATTTTTGTAACGTACAAATATTCCTCTAAAATCAGCCGAACTGTGAATTCCGATTTACTCACCTGTTATCAGGAGAGAACCCAGTGCTGCATCTTTTAGACCAGCACTGGCTCTGAAAAGTAATTCTAAGCGTACTTACCAGTAACTTGTATTTCCTTACGTAGGAATCCATTGTGTGGTCTTCACCAGAAATGTTTCTAAGTGTCCATTTTTGAAACGTACAAATATTCCTCTAAAATAAGCTGAACTACGAATTCCGATTTACTCCCCGGTTATCAGGAGAGAACCCAGTGCTGCATCTTTTAGACCAGCACTGGCTCTGAAAAGTAATTCTAAGCGTGCTTACCAGTAACTTGTATTTCCTCCCATAGGAATCCATTATGTGGTTTTCACCAGAAAAGATTTTTAGTGTCCATTTTTGAAACCTACAAATATTCCTCTAAAATCAGCCGAACTACGAATTCCGATTTAATCACCTGTTATCAGGAGAGAACCCAGTGCTGCATCTTTTAACCCAGCACTGACCCTGAAAAGTAAGTCTAAGCGTACTGACCAGTAACTTGTATTTCCTTTCTTAGGAATCCATTGGGTGGTTTTCCCCAGAAAAGTTTGTAAGTTTCAATTTTTCAAACGTACAAATATTCCTCTAAAATCAGCTGAACTACGAATTCCGATTTACTCACTTGTCATCAGGAGAGAACCCAGTGCTGCATCTTTTAGACCAGCACTGAAACTGAAAAGTAATTCTAAGCGTACTTACCAGTAACTTGTATTTTCTTCCATAGGAATCCATTGTGTGGTTTTCACCAGAAAAGTTTCTAAGTGTCCATTTTTGAAACGACAAATATTCCTCTAAAATCAGCCGAACTACAAATTCCGATTTACTCACCTGTTATCAGGAGAGAACCCAGTGTTGCATCTTTTAGACCAGCACTGGCTCTGAAAAGTAATTCTAAGCGTACTTACCAGTAACTTGTATTTACTTCCATAGGAATCCATTGTGTGGTTTTCACCAGAAAAGTTTCTAAGTGTCCATTTTTGAATCGTACAAATATTCCTCTAAAATCAGTCGAACTACGAATTCCGATTTACTCACCTGTTATCAGGAGAGAACCCAGTGCTGCATCTTTTAATCCAGCACTCACCCTGAAAAGTAATTCTAAGCGTACTTACCAGTAACTTGTATTTCCTTCCATAGGAATCCATTGTGTGGTTTTCACCAGAAAAGATTCTAAGTGTCCATTTTTGAAATGTACAAATATTCCTCTAAAATCAGCCGAACTACGAATTCCGATTTACTCACCTGTTATCAGGTGAGAACCCAGTGCTGCATATTTTAGACCAGCACTTGCTCTGAAAAGTAATTCTAAGCGTACTTACCAGTAACTTGTATTTCCTTCCATAGGAATCCATTGTGTGGTTTTCACCAGAAAAGTTTCTAAGTGGCCATTTTTGAAATTTACAAATATTCCTCTAAAATCAGCCGAACTACAAAACCTGATTTACTCACCTGTTATCAGGAGAGAACCCAGTGCTGCATATTTTAGACCAGCACTGGCTCTGAAAAGTAATTCTAAGCGTACTTACCAGTAACTTGTATTTCCTTCCATAGGAATCCATTGTTTGGTTTTCACCAGAAAAGTTTCTAAGTGTCTATTTTTTAAACGTACAAATATTCCTCTAAAATCAGCCAAACTACAAATTCCGATTTACTCACCTGTCATCAGGAGAGAACCCAGTGTTGCATCTTTTAGACCAGCACTGGCTCTGAAAAGTAATTCTAAGCGTACTGACCAGTAACTTGTATTTCCTTCCATAGGAATCCATTGTGTGGTTTTCACCAGAAAAGTTTCGAAGTGTCCATTTTTGAAACGTACAAATATTCCTCTAAAATCGGCCGAACCACGAATTCTGATTTACTCACCTGTTATCAGGAGACAACCCAGTGCTGCATCTTTTAACCCAGCACTGACCCTGAAAAGTAAGTCTAAGCGTACTTACCAGTAACTTGTATTTCCTTCCATAGGAATCCATTGTGTGGTTTTCACCTGAAAAGATTCTAAGTGTCCACTTTTAAAACATACAAATATTCCTCTAAAATCAGCCGAACTACGAATTCCGATTTACTCACCTGTTCTCAGGAGAGAACCCAGGGCTGCATCTTTTAGACCAGCACTGACCCTGAAAAGTAATTCTAAGCATACTTACCAGTAACTTGTATTTCCTTCCATAGAAATCCATTGTGTGGTTTTCACCAGAAAAGTTTCTAAGTGTCCATTTTTGAAACGTACAAATATTCCTCTAAAATCAGCCGAGCTACGAATTCCGATTTACTTACCTGTTATCAGGAGAGAACCCAGTGCTGCATCTTTTAACCCAGCACTGACCCTGAAAATTAAGTCTAAGCGTACTTACCAGTAATTTGTATTTCCTTGATAGGAATCCATTGTGTGGTTGTTACCAGAAAAGTTTCTAATTGTCTATTTTTGAAACGTACAAATATTCCTCTAAAATCAGCCGAACTATGAATTCCGATTTACTCACCTGTTATCAGGAGAGAACCCAGTGCTGCATCTTTTAGACCAGCACTGGCTCTGAAAAGAAATTCTAAGCGTACTTACCAGTAACTTGTATTTCCTTCCATTGGAATCCATTGTGTGGTTTTCACCAGAAAATTTTCTAAGTGTCCATTTTTGAAACGTACAATTATTCCTCTAAAATCAGCCGAACTACGAATTCCGACTTACTCACCTGTTATCAGGAGAGAACCCAGTGCTGCATCTTTTAACCCAGCACTGACCCTGAAAAGTAAGTCTAAGCATACTGACCAGTAACTTCTATTTCCTTCCAAAGGAATCCATTGTGTGGTTTTCACCAGAAATGTTTCTAAGTGTCCATTTTTGAAATGTACAAATATTCCTCTAAAATCAGCCGAACTACGAATTCCGATTTACTCACCTGTTATCAGGTGAGAACCCAGTGCTGCATATTTTAGACCAGCACTTGCTCTGAAAAGTAATTCTAAGCGTACTTACCAGTAACTTGTATTTCCTTCCATAGGAATCCATTGTGTGGTTTTCACCAGAAAAGTTTCTAAGTGGCCATTTTTGAAATTTACAAATATTCCTCTAAAATCAGCCGAACTACAAAACCTGATTTACTCACCTGTTATCAGGAGAGAACCCAGTGCTGCATATTTTAGACCAGCACTGGCTCTGAAAAGTAATTCTAAG
This sequence comes from Triturus cristatus, assembly GCF_964204655.1. Taxonomy (NCBI): domain Eukaryota; kingdom Metazoa; phylum Chordata; class Amphibia; order Caudata; family Salamandridae; genus Triturus; species Triturus cristatus. The sequence goes on along the minus strand of NW_028188310.1, from coordinate 1,214,814 downwards.
CGTACTTACCAGTAACTTGTATTTCCTTCCATAGGAATCCATTGTTTGGTTTTCACCAGAAAAGTTTCTAAGTGTCTATTTTTTAAACGTACAAATATTCCTCTAAAATCAGCCAAACTACAAATTCCGATTTACTCACCTGTCATCAGGAGAGAACCCAGTGTTGCATCTTTTAGACCAGCACTGGCTCTGAAAAGTAATTCTAAGCGTACTGACCAGTAACTTGTATTTCCTTCCATAGGAATCCATTGTGTGGTTTTCACCAGAAAAGTTTCGAAGTGTCCATTTTTGAAACGTACAAATATTCCTCTAAAATCGGCCGAACCACGAATTCTGATTTACTCACCTGTTATCAGGAGACAACCCAGTGCTGCATCTTTTAACCCAGCACTGACCCTGAAAAGTAAGTCTAAGCGTACTTACCAGTAACTTGTATTTCCTTCCATAGGAATCCATTGTGTGGTTTTCACCTGAAAAGATTCTAAGTGTCCACTTTTAAAACATACAAATATTCCTCTAAAATCAGCCGAACTACGAATTCCGATTTACTCACCTGTTCTCAGGAGAGAACCCAGGGCTGCATCTTTTAGACCAGCACTGACCCTGAAAAGTAATTCTAAGCATACTTACCAGTAACTTGTATTTCCTTCCATAGAAATCCATTGTGTGGTTTTCACCAGAAAAGTTTCTAAGTGTCCATTTTTGAAACGTACAAATATTCCTCTAAAATCAGCCGAGCTACGAATTCCGATTTACTTACCTGTTATCAGGAGAGAACCCAGTGCTGCATCTTTTAACCCAGCACTGACCCTGAAAATTAAGTCTAAGCGTACTTACCAGTAATTTGTATTTCCTTGATAGGAATCCATTGTGTGGTTGTTACCAGAAAAGTTTCTAATTGTCTATTTTTGAAACGTACAAATATTCCTCTAAAATCAGCCGAACTATGAATTCCGATTTACTCACCTGTTATCAGGAGAGAACCCAGTGCTGCATCTTTTAGACCAGCACTGGCTCTGAAAAGAAATTCTAAGCGTACTTACCAGTAACTTGTATTTCCTTCCATTGGAATCCATTGTGTGGTTTTCACCAGAAAATTTTCTAAGTGTCCATTTTTGAAACGTACAATTATTCCTCTAAAATCAGCCGAACTACGAATTCCGACTTACTCACCTGTTATCAGGAGAGAACCCAGTGCTGCATCTTTTAACCCAGCACTGACCCTGAAAAGTAAGTCTAAGCATACTGACCAGTAACTTCTATTTCCTTCCAAAGGAATCCATTGTGTGGTTTTCACCAGAAATGTTTCTAAGTGTCCATTTTTGAAATGTACAAATATTCCTCTAAAATCAGCCGAACTACGAATTCCGATTTACTCACCTGTTATCAGGAGACAACCCAATGCTGCATCTTTTAACCCAGCACTGACCCTGAAAAGTAAGTCTAAACATACTTACCAGTAACTTGTATTTCCTTCCATAGGAATCCATTGTGTGGTTTTTACCAGAAAAGTTTCTAAGTGTCCATTTTTGAAACGTACAAATATTCCTCTAAAATCAGCCGAACTACGAATTCCGATTTACCCACCTGTTATCAGGAGAGAACCCAGTGCTGCATCTTTTAACCCAGCACTGACCCTGAGAAGTAAGTCTAAGTGTACTTACCAGTAACCTGTATTTCCTCCCATAGGAATCAATTGTGTAGTTTTCACCAGAAAAGTTTCTAAGTGTCCATTTTTGAAACATAGAATTATTCCTCTAAAATCAGCCGAACTACGAATTCCGATTTACTCACCTGTTATCAGGAGAGAACCCAGTGCTGCATCTTTTAACCCAGCACTGACCCTGAAAATTAAGTCTAAGCGTACTTACCAGTAACTTGTATTTCCTTGATAGGAATCCATTGTGTGGTTTTTACCAGAAAAGTTTCTAAGTGTCCATTTTTGAAACGTAGAATTATTCCTCTAAAATCAGCCGAACTACGAATTCCGATTTACCCACCTGTTATCAGGAGAGAACCCAGTGCTGCATCTTTTAACCCAGCACTGACCCTGAAAAGTAAGTCTAAGCGTACTGACCAGTAACTTGTATTTCCTTCCAAAGGAATCCATTGTGTGGTTTTCACCAGAAATGTTTCTAAGTGTCCATTTTTGAAATGTACAAATATTCCTCTAAAATCAGCTGAACTACGAATTCCGATTTACTCACCTGTTATCAGGAGACAACCCAATGCTGCATCTTTTAACCCAGCACTGACCCTGAAAAGTAAGTCTAAACGTACTTACCAGTAACTTGTATTTCCTTCCATAGGAATCCATTGTGCGGTTTTCACCATAAAAGTTTCTTAGTGTCCATTTTTGAAACGTACAAATATTCCTCTAAAATCAGCCGAACTACGAATTCCGATTTACTCACCTGTTATCAGGAGACAACCCAGTGCTGCATCTTTTAACCCAGCACTGACCCTGAAAAGTAAGTCTAAGCGTACTTACCAGTAACTTGTATTTCCTTGATAGGAATCCATTGTGTGGTTTTTACCAGAAAAGTTTCTAAGTGTCCATTTTTGTAACGTACAAATATTCCTCTAAAATCAGCCGAACTGTGAATTCCGATTTACTCACCTGTTATCAGGAGAGAACCCAGTGCTGCATCTTTTAGACCAGCACTGGCTCTGAAAAGTAATTCTAAGCGTACTTACCAGTAACTTGTATTTCCTTACGTAGGAATCCATTGTGTGGTCTTCACCAGAAATGTTTCTAAGTGTCCATTTTTGAAACGTACAAATATTCCTCTAAAATAAGCCGAACTACGAATTCCGATTTACTCCCTGGTTATCAGGAGAGAACCCAGTGCTGCATCTTTTAGACCAGCACTGGCTCTGAAAAGTAATTCTAAGCGTGCTTACCAGTAACTTGTATTTCCTCCCATAGGAATCCATTATGTGGTTTTCACCAGAAAAGATTTTTAGTGTCCATTTTTGAAACCTACAAATATTCCTCTAAAATCAGCCGAACTACGAATTCCGATTTAATCACCTGTTATCAGGAGAGAACCCAGTGCTGCATCTTTTAACCCAGCACTGACCCTGAAAAGTAAGTCTAAGCGTACTGACCAGTAACTTGTATTTCCTTCCAAAGGAATCCATGGTATGGTTTTCACCATAAATTTTTCTAAGTGTCCATTTTTTAAATGTACAAATATTCCTCTAAAATCAGCCGAACTACGAATTCCGATTTACTCACCTGTTATCAGGAGACAACCCAGTGCTGTATCTTTTAACCCAGCACTGACCCTGAAAAGTAAGTCTAAGCGTACTTACCAGTAACTTATATTTCCTTTCTTAGGAATCCATTGTGTGGTTTTCACCAGAAATGTTTCTAAGTGCCCATTTTTGAAACGTACAAATATTCCTCTAAAATAGGCCGAACTACGAATTCCGATTTACTCACCTGTTATCAGGAGAGAACCCAGTGCTGCTTATTTTAGACCAGCACTAACTCTGAAAAGTAATTCTAAGCGTACTTATCAGTAACTTGTATTTCCTTCCATAGGAATCCATTGTGTGGTTTTCACCAGAAAAGTTTCTAAGTGTCCATTTTTGAAACAACAAATATTCCTCTAAAATCAGCCGAACTATGAATTCCGATTTACTCACCTGTTATCAGGAGAGAACCCAGTGCTGCATCTTTTAACCCAGCACTGACCCTGAAAAGTAAGTCTAAGCGTACTGACCAGTAACTTGTATTTCCTTTCTTAGGAATCCATTGGGTGGTTTTCCCCAGAAAAGTTTGTAAGTTTCAATTTTTCAAACGTACAAATATTCCTCTAAAATCAGCTGAACTACGAATTCCGATTTACTCACTTGTCATCAGGAGAGAACCCAGTGCTGCATCTTTTAGACCAGCACTGAAACTGAAAAGTAATTCTAAGCGTACTTACCAGTAACTTGTATTTTCTTCCATAGGAATCCATTGTGTGGTTTTCACCAGAAAAGTTTCTAAGTGTCCATTTTTGAAACGACAAATATTCCTCTAAAATCAGCCGAACTACAAATTCCGATTTACTCACCTGTTATCAGGAGAGAACCCAGTGTTGCATCTTTTAGACCAGCACTGGCTCTGAAAAGTAATTCTAAGCGTACTTACCAGTAACTTGTATTTACTTCCATAGGAATCCATTGTGTGGTTTTCACCAGAAAAGTTTCTAAGTGTCCATTTTTGAATCGTACAAATATTCCTCTAAAATCAGTCGAACTACGAATTCCGATTTACTCACCTGTTATCAGGAGAGAACCCAGTGCTGCATCTTTTAATCCAGCACTGACCCTGAAAAGTAATTCTAAGCGTACTTACCAGTAACTTGTATTTCCTTCCATAGGAATCCATTGTGTGGTTTTCACCAGAAAAGATTCTAAGTGTCCATTTTTGAAATGTACAAATATTCCTCTAAAATCAGCCGAACTACGAATTCCGATTTACTCACCTGTTATCAGGTGAGAACCCAGTGCTGCATATTTTAGACCAGCACTTGCTCTGAAAAGTAATTCTAAGCGTACTTACCAGTAACTTGTATTTCCTTCCATAGGAATCCATTGTGTGGTTTTCACCAGAAAAGTTTCTAAGTGGCCATTTTTGAAATTTACAAATATTCCTCTAAAATCAGCCGAACTACAAAATCCGATTTACTCACCTGTTATCAGGAGAGAACCCAGTGCTGCATATTTTAGACCAGCACTGGCTCTGAAAAGTAATTCTAAGCGTGCTTACCAGTAACTTGTATTTCCTCCCATAGGAATCCATTATGTGGTTTTCACCAGAAAAGATTTTATTGTCCATTTTTGAAACCTACAAATATTCCTCTAAAATCAGCCGAACTACGAATTCCGATTTAATCACCTGTTATCAGGAGAGAACCCAGTGCTGCATCTTTTAACCCAGCACTGACCCTGAAAAGTAAGTCTAAGCGTACTGACCAGTAACTTGTATTTCCTTCCAAAGGAATCCATTGTATGGTTTTCACCATAAATTTTTCTAAGTGTCCATTTTTTAAATGTACAAATATTCCTCTAAAATCAGCCGAACTACGAATTCCGATTTACTCACCTGTTATCAGGAGACAACCCAGTGCTGCATCTTTTAACCCAGCACTGACCCTGAAAAGTAAGTCTAAGCGTACTTACCAGTAACTTATATTTCCTTTCTTAGGAATCCATTGTGTGGTTTTCACCAGAAATGTTTCTAAGTGCCCATTTTTGAAACGTACAAATATTCCTCTAAAATAGGCCGAACTACGAATTCCGATTTACTCACCTGTTATCAGGAGAGAACCCAGTGCTGCTTATTTTAGACCAGCACTGGCTCTGAAAAGTAATTCTAAGCGTACTTATCAGTAACTTGTATTTCCTTCCATAGGAATCCATTGTGTGGTTTTCACCAGAAAAGTTTCTAAGTGTCCATTTTTGAAACAACAAATATTCCTCTAAAATCAGCCGAACTATGAATTCCGATTTACTCACCTGTTATCAGGAGAGAACCCAGTGCTGCATCTTTTAACCCAGCACTGACCCTGAAAAGTAAGTCTAAGCGTACTGACCAGTAACTTGTATTTCCTTTCTTAGGAATCCATTGGGTGGTTTTCCCCAGAAAAGTTTGTAAGTTTCAATTTTTCAAACGTACAAATATTCCTCTAAAATCAGCTGAACTACGAATTCCGATTTACTCACTTGTCATCAGGAGAGAACCCAGTGCTGCATCTTTTAGACCAGCACTGAAACTGAAAAGTAATTCTAAGCGTACTTACCAGTAACTTGTATTTTCTTCCATAGGAATCCATTGTGTGGTTTTCACCAGAAAAGTTTCTAAGTGTCCATTTTTGAAACGACAAATATTCCTCTAAAATCAGCCGAACTACAAATTCCGATTTACTCACCTGTTATCAGGAGAGAACCCAGTGTTGCATCTTTTAGACCAGCACTGGCTCTGAAAAGTAATTCTAAGCGTACTTACCAGTAACTTGTATTTACTTCCATAGGAATCCATTGTGTGGTTTTCACCAGAAAAGTTTCTAAGTGTCCATTTTTGAATCGTACAAATATTCCTCTAAAATCAGTCGAACTACGAATTCCGATTTACTCACCTGTTATCAGGAGAGAACCCAGTGCTGCATCTTTTAATCCAGCACTGACCCTGAAAAGTAATTCTAAGCGTACTTACCAGTAACTTGTATTTCCTTCCATAGGAATCCATTGTGTGGTTTTCACCAGAAAAGATTCTAAGTGTCCATTTTTGAAATGTACAAATATTCCTCTAAAATCAGCCGAACTACGAATTCCGATTTACTCACCTGTTATCAGGTGAGAACCCAGTGCTGCATATTTTAGACCAGCACTTGCTCTGAAAAGTAATTCTAAGCGTACTTACCAGTAACTTGTATTTCCTTCCATAGGAATCCATTGTGTGGTTTTCACCAGAAAAGTTTCTAAGTGGCCATTTTTGAAATTTACAAATATTCCTCTAAAATCAGCCGAACTACAAAATCCGATTTACTCACCTGTTATCAGGAGAGAACCCAGTGCTGCATATTTTAGACCAGCACTGGCTCTGAAAAGTAATTCTAAGCGTACTTACCAGTAACTTGTATTTCCTTCCATAGGAATCCATTGTTTGGTTTTCACCAGAAAAGTTTCTAAGTGTCTATTTTTTAAACGTACAAATATTCCTCTAAAATCAGCCAAACTACAAATTCCGATTTACTCACCTGTCATCAGGAGAGAACCCAGTGTTGCATCTTTTAGACCAGCACTGGCTCTGAAAAGTAATTCTAAGCGTACTGACCAGTAACTTGTATTTCCTTCCATAGGAATCCATTGTGTGGTTTTCACCAGAAAAGTTTCTAAGTGTCCATTTTTGAAACGTACAAATATTCCTCTAAAATCGGCCGAACCACGAATTCTGATTTACTCACCTGTTATCAGGAGACAACCCAGTGCTGCATCTTTTAACCCAGCACTGACCCTGAAAAGTAAGTCTAAGCGTACTTACCAGTAACTTGTATTTCCTTCCATAGGAATCCATTGTGTGGTTTTCACCTGAAAAGATTCTAAGTGTCCACTTTTAAAACGTACAAATATTCCTCTAAAATCAGCCGAACTACGAATTCCGATTTACTCACCTGTTCTCAGGAGAGAACCCAGGGCTGCATCTTTTAGACCAGCACTGACCCTGAAAAGTAATTCTAAGCATACTTACCAGTAACTTGTATTTCCTTCCATAGAAATCCATTGTGTGGTTTTCACCAGAAAAGTTTCTAAGTGTCCATTTTTGAAACGTACAAATATTCCTCTAAAATCAGCCGAGCTACGAATTCCGATTTACTCACCTGTTATCAGGAGAGAACCCAGTGCTGCATCTTTTAAACCAGCACTGACCCTGAAAATTAAGTCTAAGCGTACTTACCAGTAATTTGTATTTCCTTGATAGGAATCCATTGTGTGGTTGTTACCAGAAAAGTTTCTAATTGTCTATTTTTGAAACATACAAATATTCCTCTAAAATCAGCCGAACTATGAATTACGATTTACTCACCTGTTATCAGGAGAGAACCCAGTGCTGCATCTTTCAGACCAGCACTGGCTCTGAAAAGAAATTCTAAGCGTACTTACCAGTAACTTGTATTTCCTTCTATTGGAATCCATTGTGTGGTTTTCACCAGAAAATTTTCTAAGTGTCCATTTTTAAAAAACGTACAAATATTCCTCTAAAATCAGTCAAACTACGAATTCCGATTTACTCACCTGTTATCAGGAGAGAACCCAGTGCTGCATCTTTTAACCCAGTACTGATCCTGAAAAGTAAGTCTAAGTGTACTTACCAGTAACTTGTCTATCCTCCCATAGGAATCCATTGTGTGGTTTTCACCAGAAAAGTTTCTAAGTGTCCATTTTTGTAACGTACAAATATTCCTCTAAAATCAGCCGAACTGTGAATTCCGATTTACTCACCTGTTATCAGGAGAGAACCCAGTGCTGCATCTTTTAGACCAGCACTGGCTCTGAAAAGAAATTCTAAGCGTACTTACCAGTAACTTGTATTTCCTTCCATTGGAATCCATTGTGTGGTTTTCACCAGAAAATTTTCTAAGTGTCCATTTTTGAAAAGTACAAATATTCCTCTAAAATCAGTCGAACTACGAATTCCGATTTACTCACCTGTTATCAGGAGAGAACGCAGTGCTGCATCTTTTAACCCAGCACTGATCCTGAAAAGTAAGTCTAAGTGTACTTACCAGTAACTTGTCTATCCTCCCATAGGAATCCATTGTGTGGTCTTCACCAGAAAAGTTTCTAAGTGTCCATTTTTTTAACTTACAAACATTCCTCTAAAATCAGCCGAACTACAAATTCCAATTTACTCACCTGTTATCAGGAGAGAACCCAGTGTTGCATCTTTTAGACCAGCACTGGCTCTGAAAAGTAATTCTAAGCGTACTTACCAGTAACTTGTATTTCCTTCCATAGGAATCCATTGTGTGGTTTTCACCAGAAAAGTTTCTAAGTGTCCATTTTTGAAACGTACAAATATTCCTCTAAAATCAGTCGAACTAGGAATTCCGATTTACTCACCTGTTATCAGGAGAGAACCCAGTGCTGCATCTTTTAATCCAGCACTGACCCTGAAAAGTAATTCTAAGCGTACTTACCAGTAACTTGTATTTCCTTCCATAGGAATCCATTGTGTGGTTTTCACCAGAAAAGATTCTGTGTCCATTTTTGAAATGTACAAATATTCCTCTAAAATCACCCGAACTACGAATTCCGATTTACTCACCTGTTATCAGGTGAGAACCCAGTGCTGCATATTTTAGACCAGCACTGGCTCTGAAAAGTAATTCTAAGCGTACTTACCAGTAACTTGTATTTCCTTCCATAGGAATCCATTGTGTGGTTTTCACCAGAAAAGTTTCTAAGTGGCCATTTTTGAAATTTACAAATATTCCTCTAAAATCAGCCGAACTACAAAATCCGATTTACTCACCTGTTATCAGGAGAGAACCCAGTGCTGCATATTTTAGACCAGCACTGGCTCTGAAAAGTAATTCTAAGCGTACTTACCAGTAACTTGTATTTCCGTCCATAGGAATCCATTGTTTGGTTTTCACCAGAAAAGTTTCTAAGTGTCCATTTTTTAAACGTACAAATATTCCTCTAAAATCAGCCAAACTACAAATTCCGATTTACTCACCTGTTATCAGGAGAGAACCCAGTGTTGCATCTTTTAGACCAGCACTGGCTCTGAAAAGTAATTCTAAGCGGACTGACCAGTAACTTGTATTTCCTTCCATAGGAATCCATTGTGTGGTTTTCACCAGAAAAGTTTCTAAGTGTCCATTTTTGAAACGTACAAATATTTCTCTAAAATCAGCCGAGCTACGAATTCCGATTTACTCACCTGTTATCAGGAGAGAACCCAGTGCTGCATCTTTTAACCCAGCACTGACCCTGAAAATTAAGTCTAAGCGTACTTACCAGTAATTTGTATTTCCTTGATAGGAATCCATTGTGTGGTTGTTACCAGAAAAGTTTCTAATTGTCTATTTTTGAAACGTACAAATATTCCTCTAAAATCAGCCGAACTATGAATTCCGATTTACTCACCTGTTATCAGGAGAGAACCCAGTGCTGCATCTTTTAGACCAGCACTGGCTCTGAAAAAAAATTCTAAGCGTACTTACCAGTAACTTGTATTTCCTTCCATTGGAATCCATTGTGTGGTTTTCACCAGAAAATTTTCTAAGTGTCCATTTTTGAAAAGTACAAATATTCCTCTAAAATCAGTCGAACTACGAATTCCGATTTACTCACCTGTTATCAGGAGAGAACCCAGTGCTGCATCTTTTAACCCAGCACTGATCCTGAAAAGTAAGTCTAAGTGTACTTACCAGTAACTTGTCTATCCTCCCATAGGAATCCATTGTGTGGTTTTCACCAGAAAAGTTTCTAAGTGTCCATTGTTGAAACGTACAATTATTCCTCTAAAATCAGCCGAACTACGAATTCCGTCTTACTCACCTGTTATCAGGAGAGAACCCAGTGCTGCATCTTTTAACCCAGCACTGACCCTGAAAATTAAGTCTAAGCGTACTTACCAGTAACTTGTATTTCCTTGATAGGAATCCATTGTGTGGTTTTTACCAGAAAAGTTTCTAAGTGTCCATTTTTGAAACATACAATTATTCCTCTAAAATCAGCCGAACTACGAATTCCGATTAACTCACCCGTTATCAGGAGAGAACCCAGTGCTGCATCTTTTAACCCAGCACTGACCCTGAAAATTAAGTCTAAGCGTACTTACCAGTAACTTGTATTTCCTTGATAGGAATCCATTGTGTGGTTTTTACCAGAAAAGTTTCTAAGTGTCCATTTTTGAAAAGTACAAATATTCCTCTAAAATCAGCCGAACTACGAATTCCGATTTACCCACTTGTTATCAGGAGAGAACCCAGTGCTGCATCTTTTAACCCAGCACTGACCCTGAGAAGTAAGTCTAAGTGTACTTACCAGTAACCTGTATTTCCTCCCATAGGAATCAATTGTGTAGTTTTCACCAGAAAAGTTTCTAAGTGTCCATTTTTGAAACGTAGAATTATTCCTCTAAAATCAGCCGAACTACGAATTCCGATTTACTCACCTGTTATCAGGAGAGAACCCAGTGCTGCATCTTTTAACCCAGCACTGACCCTGAAAATTAAGTCTAAGCGTACTTACCAGTAACTTGTATTTCCTTGAAAGGAATCCATTGTGTGGTTTTTACCAGAAAAGTTTCTAAGTGTCCATTTTTGAAACGTAGAATTATTCCTCTAAAATCAGCCGAACTACGAATTCCGATTTACCCACCTGTTATCAGAAGAGAACCCAGTGCTGCATCTTTTAACCCAGCACTGACCCTGAAAAGTAAGTCTAAGTGTACTTACCAGTAACCTGTATTTCCTCCCATAGGAATCAATTGTGTAGTTTTCACAAGAAAAGTTTCTAAGTGTCCATTTTTGAAACGTACAAATATTCCTCTAAAATCAGCCGAACTATGAATTCCGATGTACTCACCTTTTATCAGGAGACATCCCAATGCTGCATCTTTTAACCCAGCACTAACCCTGAAAAGTAAGTCTAAGCGTACTTACCAGTAAGTTGTATTTCCTTTCATAGGAATCCATTGTGTGGTTTTCATCATAAAAGTTTCTTAGTGTCCATTTTTGAAACGTACAAATATTCTTCTAAAATCAGCCGAACTACGAATTCCGATTTAATCACCTGCTATCAGGAGAGAACCCAGTGCTGCATCTTTTAACCTAGCACTGACCCTGAAAAGTAAGTCTAAGCGTACTGACCAGTAACTTGTATTTCCTTCCAAAGGAATACATTGTGTGGTTTTCACCAGAAATGTTTCTAAGTGTCCATTTTTGAAATGTACAAATATTCCTCTAAAATCAGCCGAACTACGAATTCCGATTTACTCCCCGGTTATCAGGAGAGAACCCAGTGCTGCGTCTTTTAGACCAGCACTGGCTCTGAAAAGTAATTCTAAGTGTACTTACCAGTAACTTGTATTTCCTCCCATAGGAATCCATTATGTGGTTTTCACCAGAAAAGTTTCTTAGTGTCCATTTTTGAAACCTACAAATATTCCTCTAAAATAAGCCGAACTACGAATTCCGATTTACTCACCTGTTATCAGGAGAGAACCCAGTGCTGCATCTATTAACCCAGCACTGACCCTGAAAAGTAAGTCTAAGCGTACCGACCAGTAACTTGTATTTCCTTCCAAAGGAATCCATTGTATGGTTTTCACCAGAAATGTTTCTAAGTGTCCATTTTTGAAATGTACAAATATTCCTCTAAAATCAGCCGAACTACGAATTCCGATTTACTCACCTGTTGTCAGGAGACAACCCAGTGCTGCATCTTTTAGACCAGCACTGGCTCTGAAAAGTAATTCTAAGCGTACTTACCAGTAACTTGCATTTCCTCCCATAGGAATCCATTATGTGGTTTTCACCAGAAAAGATTTTTAGTGTCCATTTTTGAAACCTACAAATATTCCTCTAAAATCAGCCGAACTACGAATTCCGATTTAATCACCTGTTATCAGGAGAGAACCCAGTGCTGCATCTTTTAACCCAGCACTGACCCTGAAAAGTAAGTCTAAGCGTACTGACCAGTAACTTGTATTTCCTTCCAAAGCAATCCATTGTATGGTTTTCACCATAAATATTTCTAAGTGTCCATTTTTTAAATGTACAAATATTCCTCTAAAATCAGCCGAACTACGAATTCCGATTTACTCACCTGTTATCAGGAGACAACCCAGTGCTGCATCTTTTAACCCAGCACTGACCCTGAAAAGTAAGTCTAAGCGTACTTACCAGTAACTTGTATTTCCTTTCTTAGGAATCCATTGTGTGGTTTTCACCAGAAATGTTTCTAAGTGCCCATTTTTGAAACGTACAAATATTCCTCTAAAATAGGCCGAACTACGAATTCCGATTTACTCACCTGTTATCAGGAGAGAACCCAGTGCTGCATATTTTAGACCAGCACTGGCTCTGAAAAGTAATTCTAAGCGTACTTATCAGTAACTTGTATTTCCTTCCATAGGAATCCATTGTGTGGTTTTCACCAGAAAAGTTTTTAAGTGTCCATTTTTGAAACAACAAATATTCCTCTAAAATCAGCCGAACTATGAATTCCGATTTACTCACCTGTTATCAGGAGAGAACCCAGTGCTGCATCTTTTAACCCAGCACTGACCCTGAAAAGTAAGTCTAAGCGTACTGACCAGTAACTTGTATTTCCTTCCAAAGGAATACATTGTGTGGTTTTCACCAGAAATGTTTCTAAGTGTCCATTTTTGAAATGTACAAATATTCCTCTAAAATCAGCCGAACTACGAATTCCGATTTACTCACCTGTTATCAAGAGACAACCCAGTGCTGCATCTTTTAACCCAGCACCGACCCTGAAAAGTAAGTCTAAGCGTATTTACCAGTAACTTGTATTTCCTTCCATAGGAATCCATTGTGTGGTCTTCACCAGAAATGTTTCTAAGTGTCCATTTTTGAAACGTACAAATATTCCTCTAAAATAAGCCGAACTACGAATTCCGATTTACTCCCCGGTTATCAGGAGAGAACCCAGTGCTGCGTCTTTTAGACCAGCACTGGCTCTGAAAAGTAATTCTAAGTGTACTTACCAGTAACTTGTATTTCCTCCCATAGGAATCCATTATGTGGTTTTCACCAGAAAAGTTTCTTAGTGTCCATTTTTGAAACCTACAAATATTCCTCTAAAATAAGCCGAACTACGAATTCCGATTTACTCACCTGTTATCAGGAGAGAACCCAGTGCTGCATCTTTTAACCCAGCACTGACCCTGAAAAGTAAGTCTAAGCGTACCGGCCAGTAACTTGTATTTCCTTCCAAAGGAATCCATTGTATGGTTTTCACCAGAAATGTTTCTAAGTGTCCATTTTTGAAATGTACAAATATTCCTCTAAAATCAGCCGAACTACGAATTCCGATTTACTCACCTGTTGTCAGGAGACAACCCAGTGCTGCATCTTTTAGACCAGCACTGGCTCTGAAAAGTAATTCTAAGCGTACTTACCAGTAACTTGCATTTCCTCCCATAGGAATCCATTATGTGGTTTTCACCAGAAAAGATTTTTAGTGTCCATTTTTGAAACCTACAAATATTCCTCTAAAATCAGCCGAACTACGAATTCCGATTTAATCACCTGTTATCAGGAGAGAACCCAGTGCTGCATCTTTTAACCCAGCACTGACCCTGAAAAGTAAGTCTAAGCGTACTGACCAGTAACTTGTATTTCCTTCCAAAGGAATCCATTGTATGGTTTTCACCATAAATATTTCTAAGTGTCCATTTTTTAAATGTACAAATATTCCTCTAAAATCAGCCAAACTACGAATTCCGATTTACTCACCTGTTATCAGGAGACAACCCAGTGCTGCATCTTTTAACCCAGCACTGACCCTGAAAAGTAAGTCTAAGCGTACTTACCAGTAACTTGTATTTCCTTTCTTAGGAATCCATTGTGTGGTTTTCACCAGAAATGTTTCTAAGTGCCCATTTTTGAAACGTACAAATATTCCTCTAAAATAGGCCGAACTACGAATTCCGATTTACTCACCTGTTATCAGGAGAGAACCCAGTGCTGCATATTTTAGACCAGCACTGGCTCTGAAAAGTAATTCTAAGCGTACTTATCAGTAACTTGTATTTCCTTCCATAGGAATCCATTGTGTGGTTTTCACCAGAAAAGTTTTTAAGTGTCCATTTTTGAAACAACAAATATTCCTCTAAAATCAGCCGAACTATGAATTCCGATTTACTCACCTGTTATCAGGAGAGAACCCAGTGCTGCATCTTTTAACCCAGCACTGACCCTGAAAAGTAAGTCTAAGCGTACTGACCAGTAACTTGTATTTCCTTCCAAAGGAATACATTGTGTGGTTTTCACCAGAAATGTTTCTAAGTGTCCATTTTTGAAATGTACAAATATTCCTCTAAAATCAGCCGAACTACGAATTCCGATTTACTCACCTGTTATCAAGAGACAACCCAGTGCTGCATCTTTTAACCCAGCACCGACCCTGAAAAGTAAGTCTAAGCGTATTTACCAGTAACTTGTATTTCCTTCCATAGGAATCCATTGTGTGGTCTTCACCAGAAATGTTTCTAAGTGTCCATTTTTGAAACGTACAAATATTCCTCTAAAATAAGCCGAACTACGAATTCCGATTTACTCCCCGGTTATCAGGAGAGAACCCAGTGCTGCGTCTTTTAGACCAGCACTGGCTCTGAAAAGTAATTCTAAGTGTACTTACCAGTAACTTGTATTTCCTCCCATAGGAATCCATTATGTGGTTTTCACCAGAAAAGTTTCTTAGTGTCCATTTTTGAAACCTACAAATATTCCTCTAAAATAAGCCGAACTACGAATTCCGATTTACTCACCTGTTATCAGGAGAGAACCCAGTGCTGCATCTTTTAACCCAGCACTGACCCTGAAAAGTAAGTCTAAGCGTACCGACCAGTAACTTGTATTTCCTTCCAAAGGAATCCATTGTATGGTTTTCACCAGAAATGTTTCTAAGTGTCCATTTTTGAAATGTACAAATATTCCTCTAAAATCAGCCGAACTACGAATTCCGATTTACTCACCTGTTGTCAGGAGACAACCCAGTGCTGCATCTTTTAGACCAGCACTGGCTCTGAAAAGTAATTCTAAGCGTACTTACCAGTAACTTGCATTTCCTCCCATAGGAATCCATTATGTGGTTTTCACCAGAAAAGATTTTTAGTGTCCATTTTTGAAACCTACAAATATTCCTCTAAAATCAGCCGAACTACGAATTCCGATTTAATCACCTGTTATCAGGAGAGAACCCAGTGCTGCATCTTTTAACCCAGCACTGACCCTGAAAAGTAAGTCTAAGCGTACTGACCAGTAACTTGTATTTCCTTCCAAAGGAATCCATTGTATGGTTTTCACCATAAATATTTCTAAGTGTCCATTTTTTAAATGTACAAATATTCCTCTAAAATCAGCCGAACTACGAATTCCGATTTACTCACCTGTTATCAGGAGACAACCCAGTGCTGCATCTTTTAACCCAGCACTGACCCTGAAAAGTAAGTCTAAGCGTACTTACCAGTAACTTGTATTTCCTTTCTTAGGAATCCATTGTGTGGTTTTCACCAGAAATGTTTCTAAGTGCCCATTTTTGAAACGTACAAATATTCCTCTAAAATAGGCCGAACTACGAATTCCGATTTACTCACCTGTTATCAGGAGAGAACCCAGTGCTGCATATTTTAGACCAGCACTGGCTCTGAAAAGTAATTCTAAGCGTACTTATCAGTAACTTGTATTTCCTTCCATAGGAATCCATTGTGTGGGTTTCACCAGAAAAGTTTCTAAGTGTCCATTTTTGAAACAACAAATATTCCTCTAAAATCAGCCGAACTATGAATTCCGATTTACTCACCTGTTATCAGGAGAGAACCCAGTGCTGCATCTTTTAACCCAGCACTGACCCTGAAAAGTAAGTCTAAGCGTACTGACCAGTAACTTGTATTTCCTTTCTTAGGAATCCATTGGGTGGTTTTCCCCAGAAAAGTTTGTAAGTTTCAATTTTTCAAACGTACAAATATTCCTCTAAAATCAGCTGAACTACGAATTCCGATTTACTCATTTGTCATCAGGAGAGAACCCAGTGCTGCATCTTTTAGACCAGCACTGAAACTGAAAAGTAATTCTAAGCATACTTACCAGTAACTTGTATTTTCTTCCATAGGAATCCATTGTGTGGTTTTCACCAGAAAAGTTTCTAAGTGTCCATTTTTGAAACGACAAATATTCCTCTAAAATCAGCCGAACTACAAATTCCGATTTACTCACCTGTTATCAGGAGAGAACCCAGTGTTGCATCTTTTAGACCAGCACTGGCTCTGAAAAGTAATTCTAAGCGTACTTACCAGTAACTTGTATTTACTTCCATAGGAATCCATTGTGTGGTTTTCACCAGAAAAGTTTCTAAGTGTCCATTTTTGAAACGTACAAATATTCCTCTAAAATCAGTCGAACTACGAATTCCGATTTACTCACCTGTTATCAGGAGAGAACCCAGTGCTGCATCTTTTAATCCAGCACTGACCCTGAAAAGTAATTCTAAGCGTACTTACCAGTAACTTGTATTTTCTTCCATAGGAATCCATTGTGTGGTTTTCACCAGAAAAGTTTCTAAGTGTCCATTTTTGAAACGACAAATATTCCTCTAAAATCAGCCGAACTACAAATTCCGATTTACTCACCTGTTATCAGGAGAGAACCCAGTGTTGCATCTTTTAGACCAGCACTGGCTCTGAAAAGTAATTCTAAGCGTACTTACCAGTAACTTGTATTTACTTCCATAGGAATCCATTGTGTGGTTTTCACCAGAAAAGTTTCTAAGTGTCCATTTTTGAATCGTACAAATATTCCTCTAAAATCAGTCGAACTACGAATTCCGATTTACTCACCTGTTATCAGGAGAGAACCCAGTGCTGCATCTTTTAATCCAGCACTGACCCTGAAAAGTAATTCTAAGCGTACTTACCAGTAACTTGTATTTCCTTCCATAGGAATCCATTGTGTGGTTTTCACCAGAAAAGATTCTAAGTGTCCATTTTTGAAATGTACAAATATTCCTCTAAAATCAGCCGAACTACGAATTCCGATTTACTCACCTGTTATCAGGTGAGAACCCAGTGCTGCATATTTTAGACCAGCACTTGCTCTGAAAAGTAATTCTAAGCGTACTTACCAGTAACTTGTATTTCCTTCCATAGGAATCCATTGTGTGGTTTTCACCAGAAAAGTTTCTAAGTGGCCATTTTTGAAATTTACAAATATTCCTCTAAAATCAGCCGAACTACAAAATCCGATTTACTCACCTGTTATCAGGAGAGAACCCAGTGCTGCATATTTTAGACCAGCACTGGCTCTGAAAAGTAATTCTAAGCGTACTTACCAGTAACTTGTATTTCCTTCCATAGGAATCCATTGTTTGGTTTTCACCAGAAAAGTTTCTAAGTGTCTATTTTTTAAACGTACAAATATTCCTCTAAAATCAGCCAAACTACACATTCCGATTTACTCACCTGTCATCAGGAGACAACCCAGTGCTGCATCTTTTAACCCAGCACTGACCCTGAAAAGTAAGTCTAAGCGTACTTACCAGTAACTTGTATTTCCTTCCATAGGAATCCATTGTGTGGTTTTCACCTGAAAAGATTCTAAGTGTCCACTTTTAAAACGTACAAATATTCCTCTAAAATCAGCCGAACTACGAATTCCGATTTACTCACCTGTTCTCAGGAGAGAACCCAGGGCTGCATCTTTTAGACCAGCACTGACCCTGAAAAGTAATTCTAAGCATACTTACCAGTAACTTGTATTTCCTTCCATAGAAATCCATTGTGTGGTTTTCACCAGAAAAGTTTCTAAGTGTCCATTTTTGAAATGTACAAATATTCCTCTAAAATCAGCCGAGCTACGAATTCCGATTTACTCACCTGTTATCAGGAGAGAACCCAGTGCTGCATCTTTTAACCCAGCACTGACCCTGAAAATTAAGTCTAAGCGTACTTACCAGTAATTTGTATTTCCTTGATAGGAATCCATTGTGTGGTTGTTACCAGAAAAGTTTCTAATTGTCTATTTTTGAATTGTACAAATATTCCTCTAAAATCAGCCGAACTATGAATTCCGATTTACTCACCTGTTATCAGGAGAGAACCCAGTGCTGCATCTTTTAGACCAGCACTGGCTCTGACAAGTAATTCTAAGCGTACTTACCAGTAACTTGCATTTCCTCCCATAGGAATCCATTATGTGGTTTTCACCAGAAAAGATTTTTAGTGTCCATTTTTGAAACCTACAAATATTCCTCTAAAATCAGCCGAACTACGAATTCCGATTTAATCACCTGTTATCAGGAGAGAACCCAGTGCTGCATCTTTTAACCCAGCACTGACCCTGAAAAGTAAGTCTAAGCGTACTGACCAGTAACTTGTATTTCCTTCCAAAGGAATCCATTGTATGGTTTTCACCATAAATATTTCTAAGTGTCCATTTTTTAAATGTACAAATATTCCTCTAAAATCAGCCGAACTACGAATTCCGATTTACTCACCTGTTATCAGGAGACAACCCAGTGCTGCATCTTTTAACCCAGCACTGACCCTGAAAAGTAAGTCTAAGCGTACTTACCAGTAACTTGTATTTCCTTTCTTAGGAATCCATTGTGTGGTTTTCACCAGAAATGTTTCTAAGTGCCCATTTTTGAAACGTACAAATATTCCTCTAAAATAGGCCGAACTACGAATTCCGATTTACTCACCTGTTATCAGGAGAGAACCCAGTGCTGCATATTTTAGACCAGCACTGGCTCTGAAAAGTAATTCTAAGCGTACTTATCAGTAACTTGTATTTCCTTCCATAGGAATCCATTGTGTGGTTTTCACCAGAAAAGTTTTTAAGTGTCCATTTTTGAAACAACAAATATTCCTCTAAAATCAGCCGAACTATGAATTCCGATTTACTCACCTGTTATCAGGAGAGAACCCAGTGCTGCATCTTTTAACCCAGCACTGACCCTGAAAAGTAAGTCTAAGCGTACTGACCAGTAACTTGTATTTCCTTCCAAAGGAATACATTGTGTGGTTTTCACCAGAAATGTTTCTAAGTGTCCATTTTTGAAATGTACAAATATTCCTCTAAAATCAGCCGAACTACGAATTCCGATTTACTCACCTGTTATCAAGAGACAACCCAGTGCTGCATCTTTTAACCCAGCACCGACCCTGAAAAGTAAGTCTAAGCGTATTTACCAGTAACTTGTATTTCCTTCCATAGGAATCCATTGTGTGGTCTTCACCAGAAATGTTTCTAAGTGTCCATTTTTGAAACGTACAAATATTCCTCTAAAATAGGCCGAACTACGAATTCCGATTTACTCCCCGGTTATCAGGAGAGAACCCAGTGCTGCGTCTTTTAGACCAGCACTGGCTCTGAAAAGTAATTCTAAGTGTACTTACCAGTAACTTGTATTTCCTCCCATAGGAATCCATTATGTGGTTTTCACCAGAAAAGTTTCTTAGTGTCCATTTTTGAAACCTACAAATATTCCTCTAAAATAAGCCGAACTACGAATTCCGATTTACTCACCTGTTATCAGGAGAGAACCCAGTGCTGCATCTTTTAACCCAGCACTGACCCTGAAAAGTAAGTCTAAGCGTACCGACCAGTAACTTGTATTTCCTTCCAAAGGAATCCATTGTATGGTTTTCACCAGAAATGTTTCTAAGTGTCCATTTTTGAAATGTACAAATATTCCTCTAAAATCAGCCGAACTACGAATTCCGATTTACTCACCTGTTGTCAGGAGACAACCCAGTGCTGCATCTTTTAGACCAGCACTGGCTCTGAAAAGTAATTCTAAGCGTACTTACCAGTAACTTGCATTTCCTCCTATAGGAATCCATTATGTGGTTTTCACCAGAAAAGATTTTTAGTGTCCATTTTTGAAACCTACAAATATTCCTCTAAAATCAGCCGAACTACGAATTCCGATTTAATCACCTGTTATCAGGAGAGAACCCAGTGCTGCATCTTTTAACCCAGCACTGACCCTGAAAAGTAAGTCTAAGCGTACTGACCAGTAACTTGTATTTCCTTCCAAAGGAATCCATTGTATGGTTTTCACCATAAATATTTCTAAGTGTCCATTTTTTAAATGTACAAATATTCCTCTAAAATCAGCCGAACTACGAATTCCGATTTACTCACCTGTTATCAGGAGACAACCCAGTGCTGCATCTTTTAACCCAGCACTGACCCTGAAAAGTAAGTCTAAGCGTACTTACCAGTAACTTGTATTTCCTTTCTTAGGAATCCATTGTGTGGTTTTCACCAGAAATGTTTCTAAGTGCCCATTTTTGAAACGTACAAATATTCCTCTAAAATAGGCCGAACTACGAATTCCGATTTACTCACCTGTTATCAGGAGAGAACCCAGTGCTGCATATTTTAGACCAGCACTGGCTCTGAAAAGTAATTCTAAGCGTACTTATCAGTAACTTGTATTTCCTTCCATAGGAATCCATTGTGTGGTTTTCACCAGAAAAGTTTCTAAGTGTCCATTTTTGAAACAACAAATATTCCTCTAAAATCAGCCGAACTATGAATTCCGATTTACTCACCTGTTATCAGGAGAGAACCCAGTGCTGCATCTTTTAACCCAGCACTGACCCTGAAAAGTAAGTCTAAGCATACTGACCAGTAACTTGTATTTCCTTTCTTAGGAATCCATTGGGTGGTTTTCCCCAGAAAAGTTTGTAAGTTTCAATTTTTCAAACGTACAAATATTCCTCTAAAATCAGCTGAACTACGAATTCCGATTTACTCACTTGTCATCAGGAGAGAACCCAGTGCTGCATCTTTTAGACCAGCACTGAAACTGAAAAGTAATTCTAAGCGTACTTACCAGTAACTTGTATTTTACTACATAGGAATCCATTGTGTGGTTTTCACCAGAAAAGTTTCTAAGTGTCCATTTTTGAAACGACAAATATTCCTCTAAAATCAGCCGAACTACAAATTCCGATTTACTCACCTGTTATCAGGAGAGAACCCAGTGTTGCATCTTTTAGACCAGCACTGGCTCTGAAAAGTAATTCTAAGCGTACTTACCAGTAACTTGTATTTACTTCCATAGGAATCCATTGTGTGGTTTTCACCAGAAAAGTTTCTAAGTGTCCATTTTTGAAACGTACAAATATTCCTCTAAAATCAGTCGAACTACGAATTCCGATTTACTCACCTGTTATCAGGAGAGAACCCAGTGCTGCATCTTTTAATCCAGCACTGACCCTGAAAAGTAATTCTAAGCGTACTTACCAGTAACTTGTATTTTCTTCCATAGGAATCCATTGTGTGGTTTTCACCAGAAAAGTTTCTAAGTGTCCATTTTTGAAACGACAAATATTCCTCTAAAATCAGCCGAACTACAAATTCCGATTTACTCACCTGTTATCAGGAGAGAACCCAGTGTTGCATCTTTTAGACCAGCACTGGCTCTGAAAAGTAATTCTAAGCGTACTTACCAGTAACTTGTATTTACTTCCATAGGAATCCATTGTGTGGTTTTCACCAGAAAAGTTTCTAAGTGTCCATTTTTGAATCGTACAAATATTCCTCTAAAATCAGTCGAACTACGAATTCCGATTTACTCACCTGTTATCAGGAGAGAACCCAGTGCTGCATCTTTTAATCCAGCACTGACCCTGAAAAGTAATTCTAAGCGTACTTACCAGTAACTTGTATTTCCTTCCATAGGAATCCATTGTGTGGTTTTCACCAGAAAAGATTCTAAGTGTCCATTTTTGAAATGTACAAATATTCCTCTAAAATCAGCCGAACTACGAATTCCGATTTACTCACCTGTTATCAGGTGAGAACCCAGTGCTGCATATTTTAGACCAGCACTTGCTCTGAAAAGTAATTCTAAGCGTACTTACCAGTAACTTGTATTTCCTTCCATAGGAATCCATTGTGTGGTTTTCACCAGAAAAGTTTCTAAGTGGCCATTTTTGAAATTTACAAATATTCCTCTAAAATCAGCCGAACTACAAAATCCGATTTACTCACCTGTTATCAGGAGAGAACCCAGTGCTGCATATTTTAGACCAGCACTGGCTCTGAAAAGTAATTCTAAGCGTACTTACCAGTAACTTGTATTTCCTTCCATAGGAATCCATTGTTTGGTTTTCACCAGAAAAGTTTCTAAGTGTCTATTTTTTAAACGTACAAATATTCCTCTAAAATCAGCCAAACTACACATTCCGATTTACTCACCTGTCATCAGGAGAGAACCCAGTGTTGCATCTTTTAGACCAGCACTGGCTCTGAAAAGTAATTCTAAGCGTACTGACCAGTAACTTGTATTTCCTTCCATAGGAATCCATTGTGTGGTTTTCACCAGAAAAGTTTCTAAGTGTCCATTTTTGAAACGTACAAATATTCCTCTAAAATCGGCCGAACCACGAATTCTGATTTACTCACCTGTTATCAGGAGACAACCCAGTGCTGCATCTTTTAACCCAGCACTGACCCTGAAAAGTAAGTCTAAGCGTACTTACCAGTAACTTGTATTTCCTTCCATAGGAATCCATTGTGTGGTTTTCACCTGAAAAGATTCTAAGTGTCCACTTTTAAAACGTACAAATATTCCTCTAAAATCAGCCGAACTACGAATTCCGATTTACTCACCTGTTCTCAGGAGAGAACCCAGGGCTGCATCTTTTAGACCAGCACTGACCCTGAAAAGTAATTCTAAGCATACTTACCAGTAACTTGTATTTCCTTCCATAGAAATCCATTGTGTGGTTTTCACCAGAAAAGTTTCTAAGTGTCCATTTTTGAAACGTACAAATATTCCTCTAAAATCAGTCGAACTACGAATTCCGATTTACTCACCTGTTATCAGGAGAGAACCCAGTGCTGCATCTTTTAATCCAGCACTGACCCTGAAAAGTAATTCTAAGCGTACTTACCAGTAACTTGTATTTTCTTCCATAGGAATCCATTGTGTGGTTTTCACCAGAAAAGTTTCTAAGTGTCCATTTTTGAAACGACAAATATTCCTCTAAAATCAGCCGAACTACAAATTCCGATTTACTCACCTGTTATCAGGAGAGAACCCAGTGTTGCATCTTTTAGACCAGCACTGGCTCTGAAAAGTAATTCTAAGCGTACTTACCAGTAACTTGTATTTACTTCCATAGGAATCCATTGTGTGGTTTTCACCAGAAAAGTTTCTAAGTGTCCATTTTTGAATCGTACAAATATTCCTCTAAAATCAGTCGAACTACGAATTCCGATTTACTCACCTGTTATCAGGAGAGAACCCAGTGCTGCATCTTTTAATCCAGCACTGACCCTGAAAAGTAATTCTAAGCGTACTTACCAGTAACTTGTATTTCCTTCCATAGGAATCCATTGTGTGGTTTTCACCAGAAAAGATTCTAAGTGTCCATTTTTGAAATGTACAAATATTCCTCTAAAATCAGCCGAACTACGAATTCCGATTTACTCACCTGTTATCAGGTGAGAACCCAGTGCTGCATATTTTAGACCAGCACTTGCTCTGAAAAGTAATTCTAAGCGTACTTACCAGTAACTTGTATTTCCTTCCATAGGAATCCATTGTGTGGTTTTCACCAGAAAAGTTTCTAAGTGGCCATTTTTGAAATTTACAAATATTCCTCTAAAATCAGCCGAACTACAAAATCCGATTTACTCACCTGTTATCAGGAGAGAACCCAGTGCTGCATATTTTAGACCAGCACTGGCTCTGAAAAGTAATTCTAAGCGTACTTACCAGTAACTTGTATTTCCTTCCATAGGAATCCATTGTTTGGTTTTCACCAGAAAAGTTTCTAAGTGTCTATTTTTTAAACGTACAAATATTCCTCTAAAATCAGCCAAACTACACATTCCGATTTACTCACCTGTCATCAGGAGAGAACCCAGTGTTGCATCTTTTAGACCAGCACTGGCTCTGAAAAGTAATTCTAAGCGTACTGACCAGTAACTTGTATTTCCTTCCATAGGAATCCATTGTGTGGTTTTCACCAGAAAAGTTTCTAAGTGTCCATTTTTGAAACGTACAAATATTCCTCTAAAATCGGCCGAACCACGAATTCTGATTTACTCACCTGTTATCAGGAGACAACCCAGTGCTGCATCTTTTAACCCAGCACTGACCCTGAAAAGTAAGTCTAAGCATACTTACCAGTAACTTGTATTTCCTTCCATAGGAATCCATTGTGTGGTTTTCACCTGAAAAGATTCTAAGTGTTCACTTTTAAAACGTACAAATATTCCTCTAAAATCAGCCGAACTACGAATTCCGATTTACTCACCTGTTCTCAGGAGAGAACCCAGGGCTGCATCTTTTAGACCAGCACTGACCCTGAAAAGTAATTCTAAGCATACTTACCAGTAACTTGTATTTCCTTCCATAGAAATCCATTGTGTGGTTTTCACCAGAAAAGTTTCTAAGTGTCCATTTTTGAAACGTACAAATATTCCTCTAAAATCAGCCGAGCTACGAATTCCGATTTACTCACCTGTTATCAGGAGAGAACCCAGTGCTGCATCTTTTAACCCAGCACTGACCCTGAAAATTAAGTCTAAGCGTACTTACCAGTAATTTGTATTTCCTTGATAGGAATCCATTGTGTGGTTGTTACCAGAAAAGTTTCTAATTGTCTATTTTTGAAACGTACAAATATTCCTCTAAAATCAGCCGAACTATGAATTCCGATTTACTCACCTGTTATCAGGAGAGAACCCAGTGCTGCATCTTTTAGACCAGCACTGGCTCTGAAAAGAAATTCTAAGCGTACTTACCAGTAACTTGTATTTCCTTCCATTGGAATCCATTGTGTGGTTTTCACCAGAAAATTTTCTAAGTGTCCATTTTTGAAAAGTACAAATATTCCTCTAAAATCAGTCGAACTACGAATTCCGATTTACTCACCTGTTATCAGGAGAGAACCCAGTGTTGCATCTTTTAACCCAGCACTGATCCTGAAAAGTAAGTCTAAGTGTACTTACCAGTAACTTGTCTATCCTCCCATAGGAATCCATTGTGTGGTCTTCACCAGAAAAGTTTCTAAGTGTCCATTTTTTTAACTTACAAACATTCCTCTAAAATCAGCCGAACTACAAATTCCAATTTCCTCACCTGTTTTCAGGAGAGAACCCAGTGTTGCATCTTTTAGACCAGCACTGGCTCTGAAAAGTAATTCTAAGCGTACTTACCAGTAACTTGTATTTCCTTCCATAGGAATCCATTGTGTGGTTTTCACCAGAAAAGTTTCTAAGTGTCCATTTTTGAAACGTACAAATATTCCTCTAAAATCAGTCGAACTAGGAATTCCGATCTACTCACCTGTTATCAGGAGAGAACCCAGTGCTGCATCTTTTAATCCAGCACTGACCCTGAAAAGTAATTCTAAGCGTACTTACCAGTAACTTGTATTTCCTTCCATAGGAATCCATTGTGTGGTTTTCACCAGAAAAGATTCTGTGTCCATTTTTGAAATGTACAAATATTCCTCTAAAATCACCCGAACTACGAATTCCGATTTACTCACCTGTTATCAGGTGAGAGCCCAGTGCTGCATATTTTAGACCAGCACTGGCTCTGAAAAGTAATTCTAAGCGTACTTACCAGTAACTTGTATTTCCTTCCATAGGAATCCATTGTGTGGTTTTCACCAGAAAAGTTTCTAAGTGGCCATTTTTGAAATTTACAAATATTCCTCTAAAATCAGCCGAACTACAAAATCCGATTTACTCACCTGTTATCAGGAGAGAACCCAGTGCTGCATATTTTAGACCAGCACTGGCTCTGAAAAGTAATTCTAAGCGTACTTACCAGTAACTTGTATTTCCGTCCATAGGAATCCATTGTTTGGTTTTCACCAGAAAAGTTTCTAAGTGTCCATTTTTGAAACGTACAAATATTCCTCTAAAATCAGCCGAGCTACGAATTCCGATTTACTCACCTGTTATCAGGAGAGAACCCAGTGTTGCATCTTTTAGACCAGCACTGGCTCTGAAAAGTAATTCTAAGCGTACTGACCAGTAACTTGTATTTCCTTCCATAGGAATCCATTGTGTGGTTTTCACCAGAAAAGTTTCTAAGTGTCCATTTTTGAAACGTACAAATATTCCTCTAAAATCAGCCGAGCTACGAATTCCGATTTACTCACCTGTTATCAGGAGAGAACCCAGTGCTGCATCTTTTAACCCAGCACTGACCCTGAAAATTAAGTCTAAGCGTACTTACCAGTAATTTGTATTTCCTTGATAGGAATCCATTGTGTGGTTGTTACCAGAAAAGTTTCTAATTGTCTATTTTTGAAACGTACAAATATTCCTCTAAAATCAGCCGAACTATGAATTCCGATTTACTCACCTGTTATCAGGAGAGAACCCAGTGCTGCATCTTTTAGACCAGCACTGGCTCTGAAAAAAAATTCTAAGCTTACTTACCAGTAACTTGTATTTCCTTCCATTGGAATCCATTGTGTGGTTTTCACCAGAAAATTTTCTAAGTGTCCATTTTTGAAAAGTACAAATATTCCTCTAAAATCAGTCGAACTACGAATTCCGATTTACTCACCTGTTATCAGGAGAGAACCCAGTGCTGCATCTTTTAACCCAGCACTGATCCTGAAAAGTAAGTCTAAGTGTACTTACCAGTAACTTGTCTATCCTCCCATAGGAATCCAGTGTGTGGTTTTCACCAGAAAAGTTTCTAAGTGTCCATTTTTGAAACGTACAATTATTCCTCTAAAATCAGCCGAACTACGAATTCCGTCTTACTCACCTGTTATCAGGAGAGAACCCAGTGCTGCATCTTTTAACCCAGCACTGACCCTGAAAATTAAGTCTAAGCGTACTTACCAGTAACTTGTATTTCCTTGATAGGAATCCATTGTGTGGTTTTTACCAGAAAAGTTTCTAAGTGTCCATTTTTGAAACATACAATTATTCCTCTAAAATCAGCCGAACTACGAATTCCGATTAACTCACCCGTTATCAGGAGAGAACCCAGTGCTGCATCTTTTAACCCAGCACTGACCCTGAAAATTAAGTCTAAGCATACTTACCAGTAACTTGTATTTCCTTGATAGGAATCCATTGTGTGGTTTTTACCAGAAAAGTTTCTAAGTGTCCATTTTTGAAAAGTACAAATATTCCTCTAAAATCAGCCGAACTACGAATTCCGATTTACCCACTTGTTATCAGGAGAGAACCCAGTGCTGCATCTTTTAACCCAGCACTGACCCTGAGAAGTAAGTCTAAGTGTACTTACCAGTAACCTGTATTTCCTCCCATAGGAATCAATTGTGTAGTTTTCACCAGAAAAGTTTCTAAGTGTCCATTTTTGAAACGTAGAATTATTCCTCTAAAATCAGCCGAACTACGAATTCCGATTTACTCACCTGTTATCAGGAGAGAACCCAGTGCTGCATCTTTTAACCCAGCACTGACCCTGAAAATTAAGTCTAAGCGTACTTACCAGTAACTTGTATTTCCTTGAAAGGAATCCATTGTGTGTTTTTTACCAGAAAAGTTTCTAAGTGTCCATTTTTGAAACGTAGAATTATTCCTCTAAAATCAGCCGAACTACGAATTCCGATTTACCCACCTGTTATCAGAAGAGAACCCAGTGCTGCATCTTTTAACACAGCACTGACCCTGAAAAGTAAGTCTAAGTGTACTTACCAGTAACCTGTATTTCCTCCCATAGGAATCAATTGTGTAGTTTTCACCAGAAAAGTTTTTAAGTGTCCATTTTTGAAACAACAAATATTCCTCTAAAATCAGCCGAACTATGAATTCCGATTTACTCACCTGTTATCAGGAGAGAACCCAGTGCTGCATCTTTTAACCCAGCACTGACCCTGAAAAGTAAGTCTAAGCGTACTGACCAGTAACTTGTATTTCCTTCCAAAGGAATACATTGTGTGGTTTTCACCAGAAATGTTTCTAAGTGTCCATTTTTGAAATGTACAAATATTCCTCTAAAATCAGCCGAACTACGAATTCCGATTTACTCACCTGTTATCAAGAGACAACCCAGTGCTGCATCTTTTAACCCAGCACCGACCCTGAAAAGTAAGTCTAAGCGTATTTACCAGTAACTTGTATTTCCTTCCATAGGAATCCATTGTGTGGTCTTCGCCAGAAATGTTTCTAAGTGTCCATTTTTGAAACGTACAAATATTCCTCTAAAATAAGCCGAACTACGAATTCCGATTTACTCCCCGGTTATCAGGAGAGAACCCAGTGCTGCGTCTTTTAGACCAGCACTGGCTCTGAAAAGTAATTCTAAGCGTACTTACCAGTAACTTGTATTTCCTTCCATAGGAATCCATTGTGTGGTTTTCACCAGAAAAGATTCTGTGTCCATTTTTGAAATGTACAAATATTCCTCTAAAATCACCCGAACTACGAATTCCGATTTACTCACCTGTTATCAGGTGAGAGCCCAGTGCTGCATATTTTAGACCAGCACTGGCTCTGAAAAGTAATTCTAAGCGTACTTACCAGTAACTTGTATTTCCTTCCATAGGAATCCATTGTGTGGTTTTCACCAGAAAAGTTTCTAAGTGGCCATTTTTGAAATTTACAAATATTCCTCTAAAATCAGCCGAACTACAAAATCCGATTTACTCACCTGTTATCAGGAGAGAACCCAGTGCTGCATATTTTAGACCAGCACTGGCTCTGAAAAGTAATTCTAAGCGTACTTACCAGTAACTTGTATTTCCGTCCATAGGAATCCATTGTTTGGTTTTCACCAGAAAAGTTTCTAAGTGTCCATTTTTGAAACGTACAAATATTCCTCTAAAATCAGCCGAGCTACGAATTCCGATTTACTCACCTGTTATCAGGAGAGAACCCAGTGTTGCATCTTTTAGACCAGCACTGGCTCTGAAAAGTAATTCTAAGCGTACTGACCAGTAACTTGTATTTCCTTCCATAGGAATCCATTGTGTGGTTTTCACCAGAAAAGTTTCTAAGTGTCCATTTTTGAAACGTACAAATATTCCTCTAAAATCAGCCGAGCTACGAATTCCGATTTACTCACCTGTTATCAGGAGAGAACCCAGTGCTGCATCTTTTAACCCAGCACTGACCCTGAAAATTAAGTCTAAGCGTACTTACCAGTAATTTGTATTTCCTTGATAGGAATCCATTGTGTGGTTGTTACCAGAAAAGTTTCTAATTGTCTATTTTTGAAACGTACAAATATTCCTCTAAAATCAGCCGAACTATGAATTCCGATTTACTCACCTGTTATCAGGAGAGAACCCAGTGCTGCATCTTTTAGACCAGCACTGGCTCTGAAAAAAAATTCTAAGCTTACTTACCAGTAACTTGTATTTCCTTCCATTGGAATCCATTGTGTGGTTTTCACCAGAAAATTTTCTAAGTGTCCATTTTTGAAAAGTACAAATATTCCTCTAAAATCAGTCGAACTACGAATTCCGATTTACTCACCTGTTATCAGGAGAGAACCCAGTGCTGCATCTTTTAACCCAGCACTGATCCTGAAAAGTAAGTCTAAGTGTACTTACCAGTAACTTGTCTATCCTCCCATAGGAATCCAGTGTGTGGTTTTCACCAGAAAAGTTTCTAAGTGTCCATTTTTGAAACGTACAATTATTCCTCTAAAATCAGCCGAACTACGAATTCCGTCTTACTCACCTGTTATCAGGAGAGAACCCAGTGCTGCATCTTTTAACCCAGCACTGACCCTGAAAATTAAGTCTAAGCGTACTTACCAGTAACTTGTATTTCCTTGATAGGAATCCATTGTGTGGTTTTTACCAGAAAAGTTTCTAAGTGTCCATTTTTGAAACATACAATTATTCCTCTAAAATCAGCCGAACTACGAATTCCGATTAACTCACCCGTTATCAGGAGAGAACCCAGTGCTGCATCTTTTAACCCAGCACTGACCCTGAAAATTAAGTCTAAGCATACTTACCAGTAACTTGTATTTCCTTGATAGGAATCCATTGTGTGGTTTTTACCAGAAAAGTTTCTAAGTGTCCATTTTTGAAAAGTACAAATATTCCTCTAAAATCAGCCGAACTACGAATTCCGATTTACCCACTTGTTATCAGGAGAGAACCCAGTGCTGCATCTTTTAACCCAGCACTGACCCTGAGAAGTAAGTCTAAGTGTACTTACCAGTAACCTGTATTTCCTCCCATAGGAATCAATTGTGTAGTTTTCACCAGAAAAGTTTCTAAGTGTCCATTTTTGAAACGTAGAATTATTCCTCTAAAATCAGCCGAACTACGAATTCCGATTTACTCACCTGTTATCAGGAGAGAACCCAGTGCTGCATCTTTTAACCCAGCACTGACCCTGAAAATTAAGTCTAAGCGTACTTACCAGTAACTTGTATTTCCTTGAAAGGAATCCATTGTGTGTTTTTTACCAGAAAAGTTTCTAAGTGTCCATTTTTGAAACGTAGAATTATTCCTCTAAAATCAGCCGAACTACGAATTCCGATTTACCCACCTGTTATCAGAAGAGAACCCAGTGCTGCATCTTTTAACACAGCACTGACCCTGAAAAGTAAGTCTAAGTGTACTTACCAGTAACCTGTATTTCCTCCCATAGGAATCAATTGTGTAGTTTTCACCAGAAAAGTTTTTAAGTGTCCATTTTTGAAACAACAAATATTCCTCTAAAATCAGCCGAACTATGAATTCCGATTTACTCACCTGTTATCAGGAGAGAACCCAGTGCTGCATCTTTTAACCCAGCACTGACCCTGAAAAGTAAGTCTAAGCGTACTGACCAGTAACTTGTATTTCCTTCCAAAGGAATACATTGTGTGGTTTTCACCAGAAATGTTTCTAAGTGTCCATTTTTGAAATGTACAAATATTCCTCTAAAATCAGCCGAACTACGAATTCCGATTTACTCACCTGTTATCAAGAGACAACCCAGTGCTGCATCTTTTAACCCAGCACCGACCCTGAAAAGTAAGTCTAAGCGTATTTACCAGTAACTTGTATTTCCTTCCATAGGAATCCATTGTGTGGTCTTCGCCAGAAATGTTTCTAAGTGTCCATTTTTGAAACGTACAAATATTCCTCTAAAATAAGCCGAACTACGAATTCCGATTTACTCCCCGGTTATCAGGAGAGAACCCAGTGCTGCGTCTTTTAGACCAGCACTGGCTCTGAAAAGTAATTCTAAGTGTACTTACCAGTAACTTGTATTTCCTCCCATAGGAATCCATTATGTGGTTTTCACCAGAAAAGTTTCTTAGTGTCCATTTTTGAAACCTACAAATATTCCTCTAAAATAAGCCGAACTACGAATTCCGATTTACTCACCTGTTATCAGGAGAGAACCCAGTGCTGCATCTTTTAACCCAGCACTGACCCTGAAAAGTAAGTCTAAGCGTACCGACCAGTAACTTGTATTTCCTTCCAAAGGAATCCATTGTATGGTTTTCACCAGAAATGTTTCTAAGTGTCCATTTTTGAAATGTACAAATATTCCTCTAAAATCAGCCGAACTACGAATTCCGATTTACTCACCTGTTGTCAGGAGACAACCCAGTGCTGCATCTTTTAGACCAGCACTGGCTCTGAAAAGTAATTCTAAGCGTACTTACCAGTAACTTGTATTTCCTTTCTTAGGAATCCATTGGGTGGTTTTCCCCAGAAAAGTTTGTAAGTTTCAATTTTTCAAACGTACAAATATTCCTCTAAAATCAGCTGAACTACGAATTCCGATTTACTCACTTGTCATCAGGAGAGAACCCAGTGCTGCATCTTTTAGACCAGCACTGAAACTGAAAAGTAATTCTAAGCGTACTTACCAGTAACTTGTATTTTCTTCCATAGGAATCCATTGTGTGGTTTTCACCAGAAAAGTTTCTAAGTGTCCATTTTTGAAACGACAAATATTCCTCTAAAATCAGCCGAACTACAAATTCCGATTTACTCACCTGTTATCAGGAGAGAACCCAGTGTTGCATCTTTTAGACCAGCACTGGCTCTGAAAAGTAATTCTAAGCGTACTTACAAGTAACTTGTATTTACTTCCATAGGAATCCATTGTGTGGTTTTCACCAGAAAAGTTTCTAAGTGTCCATTTTTGAAACGTACAAATATTCCTCTAAAATCAGTCGAACTACGAATTCCGATTTACTCACCTGTTATCAGGAGAGAACCCAGTGCTGCATCTTTTAATCCAGCACTGACCCTGAAAAGTAATTCTAAGCGTACTTACCAGTAACTTGTATTTTCTTCCATAGGAATCCATTGTGTGGTTTTCACCAGAAAAGTTTCTAAGTGTCCATTTTTGAAACGACAAATATTCCTCTAAAATCAGCCGAACTACAAATTCCGATTTACTCACCTGTTATCAGGAGAGAACCCAGTGTTGCATCTTTTAGACCAGCACTGGCTCTGAAAAGTAATTCTAAGCGTACTTACCAGTAACTTGTATTTACTTCCATAGGAATCCATTGTGTGGTTTTCACCAGAAAAGTTTCTAAGTGTCCATTTTTGAATCGTACAAATATTCCTCTAAAATCAGTCGAACTACGAATTCCGATTTACTCACCTGTTATCAGGAGAGAACCCAGTGCTGCATCTTTTAATCCAGCACTGACCCTGAAAAGTAATTCTAAGCGTACTTACCAGTAACTTGTATTTCCTTCCATAGGAATCCATTGTGTGGTTTTCACCAGAAAAGATTCTAAGTGTCCATTTTTGAAATGTACAAATATTCCTCTAAAATCAGCCGAACTACGAATTCCGATTTACTCACCTGTTATCAGGTGAGAACCCAGTGCTGCATATTTTAGACCAGCACTTGCTCTGAAAAGTAATTCTAAGCGTACTTACCAGTAACTTGTATTTCCTTCCATAGGAATCCATTGTGTGGTTTTCACCAGAAAAGTTTCTAAGTGGCCATTTTTGAAATTTACAAATATTCCTCTAAAATCAGCCGAACTACAAAATCCGATTTACTCACCTGTTATCAGGAGAGAACCCAGTGCTGCATATTTTAGACCAGCACTGGCTCTGAAAAGTAATTCTAAGCGTACTTACCAGTAACTTGTATTTCCTTCCATAGGAATCCATTGTTTGGTTTTCACCAGAAAAGTTTCTAAGTGTCTATTTTTTAAACGTACAAATATTCCTCTAAAATCAGCCAAACTACACATTCCGATTTACTCACCTGTCATCAGGAGAGAACCCAGTGTTGCATCTTTTAGACCAGCACTGGCTCTGAAAAGTAATTCTAAGCGTACTGACCAGTAACTTGTATTTCCTTCCATAGGAATCCATTGTGTGGTTTTCACCAGAAAAGTTTCTAAGTGTCCATTTTTGAAACGTACAAATATTCCTCTGAAATCGGCCGAACCACGAATTCTGATTTACTCACCTGTTATCAGGAGACAACCCAGTGCTGCATCTTTTAACCCAGCACTGACCCTGAAAAGTAAGTCTAAGCGTACTTACCAGTAACTTGTATTTCCTTCCATAGGAATCCATTGTGTGGTTTTCACCTGAAAAGATTCTAAGTGTCCACTTTTATAACGTACAAATATTCCTCTAAAATCAGCCGAACTACGAATTCCGATTTACTCACCTGTTCTCAGGAGAGAACCCAGGGCTGCATCTTTTAGACCAGCACTGACCCTGAAAAGTAATTCTAAGCATACTTACCAGTAACTTGTATTTCCTTCCATAGAAATCCATTGTGTGGTTGTTACCAGAAAAGTTTCTAATTGTCTATTTTTGAAACGTACAAATATTCCTCTAAAATCAGCCGAACTATGAATTCCGATTTACTCACCTGTTATCAGGAGAGAACCCAGTGCTGCATCTTTTAGACCAGCACTGGCTCTGAAAAGAAATTCTAAGCGTACTTACCAGTAACTTGTATTTCCTTCCATTGGAATCCATTGTGTGGTTTTCACCAGAAAATTTTCTAAGTGTCCATTTTTGAAAAGTACAAATATTCCTCTAAAATCAGTCGAACTACGAATTCCGATTTACTCACCTGTTATCAGGAGAGAACCCAGTGTTGCATCTTTTAACCCAGCACTGATCCTGAAAAGTAAGTCTAAGTGTACTTACCAGTAACTTGTCTATCCTCCCATAGGAATCCATTGTGTGGTCTTCACCAGAAAAGTTTCTAAGTGTCCATTTTTTTAACTTACAAACATTCCTCTAAAATCAGCCGAACTACAAATTCCAATTTACTCACCTGTTTTCAGGAGAGAACCCAGTGTTGCATCTTTTAGACCAGCACTGGCTCTGAAAAGTAATTCTAAGCGTACTTACCAGTAACTTGTATTTCCTTCCATAGGAATCCATTGTGTGGTTTTCACCAGAAAAGTTTCTAAGTGTCCATTTTTGAAACGTACAAATATTCCTCTAAAATCAGTCGAACTAGGAATTCCGATTTACTCACCTGTTATCAGGTGAGAGCCCAGTGCTGCATATTTTAGACCAGCACTGGCTCTGAAAAGTAATTCTAAGCGTACTTACCAGTAACTTGTATTTCCTTCCATAGGAATCCATTGTGTGGTTTTCACCAGAAAAGTTTCTAAGTGGCCATTTTTGAAATTTACAAATATTCCTCTAAAATCAGCCGAACTTCAAAATCCGATTTACTCACCTGTTATCAGGAGAGAACCCAGTGCTGCATATTTTAGACCAGCACTGGCTCTGAAAAGTAATTCTAAGCGTACTTACCAGTAACTTGTATTTCCGTCCATAGGAATCCATTGTTTGGTTTTCACCAGAAAAGTTTCTAAGTGTCCATTTTTGAAACGTACAAATATTCCTCTAAAATCAGCCGAGCTACGAATTCCGATTTACTCACCTATTATCAGGAGAGAACCCAGTGTTGCATCTTTTAGACCAGCACTGGCTCTGAAAAGTAATTCTAAGCGTACTGACCAGTAACTTGTATTTCCTTCCATAGGAATCCATTGTGTGGTTTTCACCAGAAAAGTTTCTAAGTGTCCATTTTTGAAACGTACAAATATTCCTCTAAAATCAGCCGAGCTACGAATTCCGATTTACTCACCTGTTATCAGGAGAGAACCCAGTGCTGCATCTTTTAACCCAGCACTGACCCTGAAAATTAAGTCTAAGCGTACTTACCAGTAATTTGTATTTCCTTGATAGGAATCCATTGTGTGGTTGTTACCAGAAATGTTTCTAATTGTCTATTTTTGAAACGTACAAATATTCCTCTAAAATCAGCCGAACTATGAATTCCGATTTACTCACCTGTTATCAGGAGAGAACCCAGTGCTGCATCTTTTAGACCAGCACTGGCTCTGAAAAAAAATTCTAAGCTTACTTACCAGTAACTTGTATTTCCTTCCATTGGAATCCATTGTGTGGTTTTCACCAGAAAATTTTCTAAGTGTCCATTTTTGAAAAGTACAAATATTCCTCTAAAATCAGTCGAACTACGAATTCCGATTTACTCACCTGTTATCAGGAGAGAACCCAGTGCTGCATCTTTTAACCCAGCACTGATCCTGAAAAGTAAGTCTAAGTGTACTTACCAGTAACTTGTCTATCCTCCCATAGGAATCCATTGTGTGGTTTTCACCAGAAAAGTTTCTAAGTGTCCATTTTTGAAACGTACAATTATTCCTCTAAAATCAGCCGAACTACGAATTCCGTCTTACTCACCTGTTATCAGGAGAGAACCCAGTGCTGCATCTTTTAACCCAGCACTGACCCTGAAAATTAAGTCTAAGCGTACTTACCAGTAACTTGTATTTCCTTGATAGGAATCCATTGTGTGGTTTTTACCAGAAAAGTTTCTAAGTGTCCATTTTTGAAACATACAATTATTCCTCTAAAATCAGCCGAACTACGAATTCCGATTAACTCACCCGTTATCAGGAGAGAACCCAGTGCTGCATCTTTTAACCCAGCACTGACCCTGAAAATTAAGTCTAAGCGTACTTACCAGTAACTTGTATTTCCTTGATAGGAATCCATTGTGTGGTTTTTACCAGAAAAGTTTCTAAGTGTCCATTTTTGAAAAGTACAAATATTCCTCTAAAATCAGCCGAACTACGAATTCCGATTTACCCACTTGTTATCAGGAGAGAACCCAGTGCTGCATCTTTTAACCCAGCACTGACCCTGAGAAGTAAGTCTAAGTGTACTTACCAGTAACCTGTATTTCCTCCCATAGGAATCAATTGTGTAGTTTTCACCAGAAAAGTTTCTAAGTGTCCATTTTTGAAACGTAGAATTATTCCTCTAAAATCAGCCGAACTACGAATTCCGATTTACTCACCTGTTATCAGGAGAGAACCCAGTGCTGCATCTTTTAACCCAGCACTGACCCTGAAAATTAAGTCTAAGCGTACTTACCAGTAACTTGTATTTCCTTGAAAGGCATCCATTGTGTGGTTTTTACCAGAAAAGTTTCTAAGTGTCCATTTTTGAAACGTAGAATTATTCCTCTAAAATCAGCCGAACTACGAATTCCGATTTACCCACCTGTTATCAGAAGAGAACCCAGTGCTGCATCTTTTAACACAGCACTGACCCTGAAAAGTAAGTCTAAGTGTACTTACCAGTAACCTGTATTTCCTCCCATAGGAATCAATTGTGTAGTTTTCACAAGAAAAGTTTCTAAGTGTCCATTTTTGAAACGTACAAATATTCCTCTAAAATCAGCCGAACTATGAATTCCGATGTACTCACCTTTTATCAGGAGACAACCCAATGCTGCATCTTTTAACCCAGCACTAACCCTGAAAAGTAAGTCTAAGCGTACTTACCAGTAAGTTGTATTTCCTTCCATAGGAATCCATTGTGTGGTTTTCATCATAAAAGTTTCTTAGTGTCCATTTTTGAAACGTACAAATATTCCTCTAAAATCAGCCGAACTACGAATTCCGATTTAATCACCTGCTATCAGGAGAGAACCCAGTGCTGCATCTTTTAACCTAGCACTGACCCTGAAAAGTAAGTCTAAGCGTACTGACCAGTAACTTGTATTTCCTTCCAAAGGAATACATTGTGTTGTTTTCACCAGAAATGTTTCTAAGTGTCCATTTTTGAAATGTACAAATATTCCTCTAAAATCAGCCGAACTACGAATTCCGATTTACTCACCTGTTATCAAGAGACAACCCAGTGCTGCATCTTTTAACCCAGCACCGACCCTGAAAAGTAAGTCTAAGCGTATTTACCAGTAACTTGTATTTCCTTCCGTAGGAATCCATTGTGTGGTCTTCACCAGAAATGTTTCTAAGTGTCCATTTTTGAAACGTACAAATATTCCTCTAAAATAAGCCGAACTACGAATTCCAATTTACTCCCCGGTTATCAGGAGAGAACCCAGTGCTGCATCTTTTAGACCAGCACTGGCTCTGAAAAGTAATTCTAAGTGTACTTACCAGTAACTTGTATTTCCTCCCATAGGAATCCATTATGTGGTTGTCACCAGAAAAGTTTCTTAGTGTCCATTTTTGAAACCTACAAATATTCCTCTAAAATAAGCCGAACTACGAATTCCGATTTACTCACCTGTTATCAGGAGAGAACCCAGTGCTGCATCTTTTAACCCAGCACTGACCCTGAAAAGTAAGTCTAAGCGTACCGACCAGTAACTTGTATTTCCTTCCAAAGGAATCCATTGTATGGTTTTCACCAGAAATGTTTCTAAGTGTCCATTTTTGAAATGTACAAATATTCCTCTAAAATCAGCCGAACTACGAATTCCGATTTACTCACCTGTTGTCAGGAGACAACCCAGTGCTGCATCTTTTAGACCAGCACTGGCTCTGAAAAGTAATTCTAAGCGTACTTACCAGTAACTTGTATTTCCTCCCATAGGAATCCATTATGTGGTTTTCACCAGAAAAGATTTTTAGTGTCCATTTTTGAAACCTACAAATATTCCTCTAAAATCAGCCGAACTACGAATTCCGATTTAATCACCTGTTATCAGGAGAGAACCCAGTGCTGCATCTTTTAACCCAGCACTGACCCTGAAAAGTAAGTCTTAGCGTACTGACCAGTAACTTGTATTTCCTTCCAAAGGAATCCATTGTATGGTTTTCACCATAAATATTTCTAAGTGTCCGTTTTTTAAATGTACAAATATTCCTCTAAAATCAGCCGAACTACGAATTCCGATTTACTCACCTGTTATCAGGAGACAACCCAGTGCTGCATCTTTTAACCCAGCACTGACCCTGAAAAGTAAGTCTAAGCGTACTTACCAGTAACTTGTATTTCCTTTCTTAGGAATCCATTGTGTGGTTTTCACCAGAAATGTTTCTAAGTGCCCATTTTTGAAACGTACAAATATTCCTCTAAAATCAGCCGAACTACGAATTCCGATTAACTCACCCGTTATCAGGAGAGAACCCAGTGCTGCATCTTTTAACCCAGCACTGACCCTGAAAATTAAGTCTAAGCGTACTTACCAGTAACTTGTATTTCCTTGATAGGAATCCATTGTGTGGTTTTTACCAGAAAAGTTTCTAAGTGTCCATTTTTGAAAAGTACAAATATTCCTCTAAAATCAGCCGAACTACGAATTCC
Source organism: Triturus cristatus (assembly GCF_964204655.1). Taxonomy (NCBI): domain Eukaryota; kingdom Metazoa; phylum Chordata; class Amphibia; order Caudata; family Salamandridae; genus Triturus; species Triturus cristatus. The sequence goes on along the minus strand of NW_028188310.1, from coordinate 1,176,023 downwards.
GATTTACCCACTTGTTATCAGGAGAGAACCCAGTGCTGCATCTTTTAACCCAGCACTGACCCTGAGAAGTAAGTCTAAGTGTACTTACCAGTAACCTGTATTTCCTCCCATAGGAATCAATTGTGTAGTTTTCACCAGAAAAGTTTCTAAGTGTCCATTTTTGAAACGTAGAATTATTCCTCTAAAATCAGCCGAACTACGAATTCCGATTTACTCACCTGTTATCAGGAGAGAACCCAGTGCTGCATCTTTTAACCCAGCACTGACCCTGAAAATTAAGTCTAAGCGTACTTACCAGTAACTTGTATTTCCTTGAAAGGAATCCATTGTGTGGTTTTTACCAGAAAAGTTTCTAAGTGTCCATTTTTGAAACGTAGAATTATTCCTCTAAAATCAGCCGAACTACGAATTCCGATTTACCCACCTGTTATCAGAAGAGAACCCAGTGCTGCATCTTTTAACACAGCACTGACCCTGAAAAGTAAGTCTAAGTGTACTTACCAGTAACCTGTATTTCCTCCCATAGGAATCAATTGTGTAGTTTTCACAAGAAAAGTTTCTAAGTGTCCATTTTTGAAACGTACAAATATTCCTCTAAAATCAGCCGAACTATGAATTCCGATGTACTCACCTTTTATCAGGAGACAACCCAATGCTGCATCTTTTAACCCAGCACTAACCCTGAAAAGTAAGTCTAAGCGTACTTACCAGTAAGTTGTATTTCCTTCCATAGGAATCCATTGTGTGGTTTTCATCATAAAAGTTTCTTAGTGTCCATTTTTGAAACGTACAAATATTCCTCTAAAATCAGCCGAACTACGAATTCCGATTTAATCACCTGCTATCAGGAGAGAACCCAGTGCTGCATCTTTTAACCTAGCACTGACCCTGAAAAGTAAGTCTAAGCGTACTGACCAGTAACTTGAATTTCCTTCCAAAGGAATACATTGTGTTGTTTTCACCAGAAATGTTTCTAAGTGTCCATTTTTGAAATGTACAAATATTCCTCTAAAATCAGACGAACTACGAATTCCGATTTACTCACCTGTTATCAAGAGACAACCCAGTGCTGCATCTTTTAACCCAGCACCGACCCTGAAAAGTAAGTCTAAGCGTATTTACCAGTAACTTGTATTTCCTTCCATAGGAATCCATTGTGTGGTCTTCACCAGAAATGTTTCTAAGTGTCCATTTTTGAAACGTACAAATATTCCTCTAAAATAAGCCGAACTACGAATTCCGATTTACTCCCCGGTTATCAGGAGAGAACCCAGTGCTGCGTCTTTTAGACCAGCACTGGCTCTGAAAAGTAATTCTAAGCGTACTGACCAGTAACTTGTATTTCCTTCCAAAGGAGTCCATTGTGTGGTTTTCACCAGAAATGTTTCTAAGTGTCCATTTTTGAAATGTACAAATATTCCTCTAAAAACAGCCGAACTACGAATTCCGATTTACTCACCTGTTATCAGGAGACAACCCAGTGCTGCATCTTTTAACCCAGCACTGACCCTGAAAAGTAAGTCTAAGCATACCTACCAGTAACTTGTATTTCCTTCCATAGGAATCCATTGTGTGGTTTTCACCAGAAATGTTTCTAACTGTCCATTTTTGAAACGTACAAATATTCCTCTAAAATAAGCCGAACTACGAATTCCGATTTACTCACCTGTTATCAGGAGAGAACCCAGTGCTGCATCTTTTAACCCAGCACTGACCCTGAAAAGTAAGTCTAAGCGTACCGACCAGTAACTTGTATTTCCTTCCAAAGGAATCCATTGTATGGTTTTCACCAGAAATGTTTCTAAGTGTCCATTTTTGAAATGTACAAATATTCCTCTAAAATCAGCCGAACTACGAATTCCGATTTACTCACCTGTTGTCAGGAGACAACCCAGTGCTGCATCTTTTAGACCAGCACTGGCTCTGAAAAGTAATTCTAAGCGTACTTACCAGTAACTTGTATTTCCTCCCATAGGAATCCATTATGTGGTTTTCACCAGAAAAGATTTTTAGTGTCCATTTTTGAAACCTACAAATATTCCTCTAAAATCAGCCGAACTACGAATTCCGATTTAATCACCTGTTATCAGGAGAGAACCCAGTGCTGCATCTTTTAACCCAGCACTGACCCTGAAAAGTAAGTCTAAGCGTACTGACCAGTAACTTGTATTTCCTTCCAAAGGAATCCATTGTATGGTTTTCACCATAAATATTTCTAAGTGTCCATTTTTTAAATGTACAAATATTCCTCTAAAATCAGCCGAACTACGAATTCCGATTTACTCACCTGTTATCAGGAGACAACCCAGTGCTGCATCTTTTAACCCAGCACTGACCCTGAAAAGTAAGTCTAAGCGTACTTACCAGTAACTTGTATTTCCTTTCTTAGGAATCCATTGTGTGGTTTTCACCAGAAATGTTTCTAAGTGCCCATTTTTGAAACGTACAAATATTCCTCTAAAATAGGCCGAACTACGAATTCCGATTTACTCACCTGTTATCAGGAGAGAACCCAGTGCTGCATCTTTTAATCCAGCACTGACCCTGAAAAGTAATTCTAAGCGTACTTACCAGTAACTTGTATTTCCTTCCATAGGAATCCATTGTGTGGTTTTCACCAGAAAGGATTCTAAGTGTCCATTTTTGAAATGTACAAATATTCCTCTAAAATCAGCCGAACTACGAATTCCGATTTACTCACCTGTTGTCAGGAGACAACCCAGTGCTGCATCTTTTAGACCAGCACTGGCTCTGAAAAGTAATTCTAAGCGTACTTACCAGTAACTTGCATTTCCTCCCATAGGAATCCATTATGTGGTTTTCACCAGAAAAGATTTTTAGTGTCCATTTTTGAAACCTACAAATATTCCTCTAAAATCAGCCGAACTACGAATTCCGATTTAATCACCTGTTATCAGGAGAGAACCCAGTGCTGCATCTTTTAACCCAGCACTGACCCTGAAAAGTAAGTCTAAGCGTACTGACCAGTAACTTGTATTTCCTTCCAAAGGAATCCATTGTATGGTTTTCACCATAAATATTTCTAAGTGTCCATTTTTTAAATGTACAAATATTCCTCTAAAATCAGCCGAACTACGAATTCCGATTTACTCACCTGTTATCAGGAGACAACCCAGTGCTGCATCTTTTAACCCAGCACTGACCCTGAAAAGTAAGTCTAAGCGTACTTACCAGTAACTTGTATTTCCTTTCTTAGGAATCCATTGTGTGGTTTTCACCAGAAATGTTTCTAAGTGCCCATTTTTGAAACGTACAAATATTCCTCTAAAATAGGCCGAACTACGAATTCCGATTTACTCACCTGTTATCAGGAGAGAACCCAGTGCTGCATATTTTAGACCAGCACTGGCTCTGAAAAGTAATTCTAAGCGTACCTATCAGTAACTTGTATTTCCTTCCATAGGAATCCATTGTGTGGTTTTCACCAGAAAAGTTTTTAAGTGTCCATTTTTGAAACAACAAATGTTCCTCTAAAATCAGCCGAACTATGAATTCCGATTTACTCACCTGTTATCAGGAGAGAACCCAGTGCTGCATCTTTTAACCCAGCACTGACCCTGAAAAGTAAGTCTAAGCGTACTGACCAGTAACTTGTATTTCCTTCCAAAGGAATACATTGTGTGGTTTTCACCAGAAATGTTTCTAAGTGTCCATTTTTGAAATGTACAAATATTCCTCTAAAATCAGCCGAACTACGAATTCCGATTTACTCACCTGTTATCAAGAGACAACCCAGTGCTGCATCTTTTAACCCAGCACCGACCCTGAAAAGTAAGTCTAAGCGTATTTACCAGTAACTTGTATTTCCTTCCATAGGAATCCATTGTGTGGTCTTCACCAGAAATGTTTCTAAGTGTCCATTTTTGAAACGTACAAATATTCCTCTAAAATAAGCCGAACTACGAATTCCGATTTACTCCCCGGTTATCAGGAGAGAACCCAGTGCTGCGTCTTTTAGACCAGCACTGGCTCTGAAAAGTAATTCTAAGTGTACTTACCAGTAACTTGTATTTCCTCCCATAGGAATCCATTATGTGGTTTTCACCAGAAAAGTTTCTTAGTGTCCATTTTTGAAACCTACAAATATTCCTCTAAAATAAGCCGAACTACGAATTCCGATTTACTCACCTGTTATCAGGAGAGAACCCAGTGCTGCATCTTTTAACCCAGCACTGACCCTGAAAAGTAAGTCTAAGCGTACCGACCAGTAACTTGTATTTCCTTCCAAAGGAATCCATTGTATGGTTTTCACCAGAAATGTTTCTAAGTGTCCATTTTTGAAATGTACAAATATTCCTCTAAAATCAGCCGAACTACGAATTCCGATTTACTCACCTGTTGTCAGGAGACAACCCAGTGCTGCATCTTTTAGACCAGCACTGGCTCTGAAAAGTAATTCTAAGCGTACTTACCAGTAACTTGCATTTCCTCCCATAGGAATCCATTATGTGGTTTTCACCAGAAAAGATTTTTAGTGTCCATTTTTGAAACCTACAAATATTCATCTAAAATCAGCCGAACTACGAATTCCGATTTAATCACCTGTTATCAGGAGAGAACCCAGTGCTGCATCTTTTAACCCAGCACTGACCCTGAAAAGTAAGTCTAAGCGTACTGACCAGTAACTTGTATTTCCTTCCAAAGGAATCCATTGTATGGTTTTCACCATAAATATTTCTAAGTGTCCATTTTTTAAATGTACAAATATTCCTCTAAAATCAGCCGAACTACGAATTCCGATTTACTCACCTGTTATCAGGAGACAACCCAGTGCTGCATCTTTTAACCCAGCACTGACCCTGAAAAGTAAGTCTAAGCGTACTTACCAGTAACTTGTATTTCCTTTCTTAGGAATCCATTGTGTGGTTTTCACCAGAAATGTTTCTAAGTGCCCATTTTTGAAACGTACAAATATTCCTCTAAAATAGGCCGAACTACGAATTCCGATTTACTCACCTGTTATCAGGAGAGAACCCAGTGCTGCATATTTTAGACCAGCACTGGCTCTGAAAAGTAATTCTAAGCGTACTTATCAGTAACTTGTATTTCCTTCCATAGGAATCCATTGTGTGGTTTTCACCAGAAAAGTTTCTAAGTGTCCATTTTTGAAACAACAAATATTCCTCTAAAATCAGCCGAACTATGAATTCCGATTTACTCACCTGTTATCAGGAGAGAATCCAGTGCTGCATCTTTTAACCCAGCACTGACCCTGAAAAGTAAGTCTAAGCGTACTGACCAGTAACTTGTATTTCCTTTCTTAGGAATCCATTGGGTGGTTTTCCCCAGAAAAGTTTGTAAGTTTCAATTTTTCAAACGTACAAATATTCCTCTAAAATCAGCTGAACTACGAATTCCGATTTACTCACTTGTCATCAGGAGAGAACCCAGTGCTGCATCTTTTAGACCAGCACTGAAACTGAAAAGTAATTCTAAGCGTACTTACCAGTAACTTGTATTTTCTTCCATAGGAATCCATTGTGTGGTTTTCACCAGAAAAGTTTCTAAGTGTCCATTTTTGAAACGACAAATATTCCTCTAAAATCAGCCGAACTACAAATTCCGATTTACTCACCTGTTATCAGGAGAGAACCCAGTGTTGCATCTTTTAGACCAGCACTGGCTCTGAAAAGTAATTCTAAGCGTACTTACCAGTAACTTGTATTTACTTCCATAGGAATCCATTGTGTGGTTTTCACCAGAAAAGTTTCTAAGTGTCCATTTTTGAAACGTACAAATATTCCTCTAAAATCAGTCGAACTACGAATTCCGATTTACTCACCTGTTATCAGGAGAGAACCCAGTGCTGCATCTTTTAATCCAGCACTGACCCTGAAAAGTAATTCTAAGCGTACTTACCAGTAACTTGTATTTTCTTCCATAGGAATCCATTGTGTGGTTTTCACCAGAAAAGTTTCTAAGTGTCCATTTTTGAAACGACAAATATTCCTCTAAAATCAGCCGAACTACAAATTCCGATTTACTCACCTGTTATCAGGAGAGAACCCAGTGTTGCATCTTTTAAACCAGCACTGGCTCTGAAAAGTAATTCTAAGCGTACTTACCAGTAACTTGTATTTACTTCCATAGGAATCCATTGTGTGGTTTTCACCAGAAAAGTTTCTAAGTGTCCATTTTTGAATCGTACAAATATTCCTCTAAAATCAGTCGAACTACGAATTCCGATTTACTCACCTGTTATCAGGAGAGAACCCAGTGCTGCATCTTTTAATCCAGCACTGACCCTGAAAAGTAATTCTAAGCGTACTTACCAGTAACTTGTATTTCCTTCCATAGGAATCCATTGTGTGGTTTTCACCAGAAAAGTTTCTAAGTGGCCATTTTTGAAATTTACAAATATTCCTCTAAAATCAGCCGAACTACAAAATCCGATTTACTCACCTGTTATCAGGAGAGAACCCAGTGCTGCATATTTTAGACCAGCACTGGCTCTGAAAAGTAATTCTAAGCGTACTTACCAGTAACTTGTATTTCCTTCCATAGGAATCCATTGTTTGGTTTTCACCAGAAAAATTTCTAAGTGTCTATTTTTTAAACGTACAAATATTCCTCTAAAATCAGCCAAACTACACATTCCGATTTACTCACCTGTCATCAGGAGAGAACCCAGTGTTGCATCTTTTAGACCAGCACTGGCTCTGAAAAGTAATTCTAAGCGTACTGACCAGTAACTTGTATTTCCTTCCATAGGAATCCATTGTGTGGTTTTCACCAGAAAAGTTTCTAAGTGTCCATTTTTGAAACGTACAAATATTCCTCTAAAATCGGCCGAACCACGAATTCTGATTTACTCACCTGTTATCAGGAGACAACCCAGTGCTGCATCTTTTAACCCAGCACTGACCCTGAAAAGTAAGTCTAAGCGTACTTACCAGTAACTTGTATTTCCTTCCATAGGAATCCATTGTGTGGTTTTCACCTGAAAAGATTCTAAGTGTCCACTTTTAAAACGTACAAATATTCCTCTAAAATCAGCCGAACTACGAATTCCGATTTACTCACCTGTTCTCAGGAGAGAACCCAGGGCTGCATCTTTTAGACCAGCACTGACCCTGAAAAGTAATTCTAAGCATACTTACCAGTAACTTGTATTTCCTTCCATAGAAATCCATTGTGTGGTTTTCACCAGAAAAGTTTCTAAGTGTCCATTTTTGAAACGTACAAATATTCCTCTAAAATCAGCCGAGCTACGAATTCCAATTTACTCACCTGTTATCAGGAGAGAACCCAGTGCTGCATCTTTTAACCCAGCACTGACCCTGAAAATTAAGTCTAAGCGTACTTACCAGTAATTTGTATTTCCTTGATAGGAATCCATTGTGTGGTTGTTACCAGAAAAGTTTCTAATTGTCTATTTTTGAAACGTACAAATATTCCTCTAAAATCAGCCGAACTATGAATTCCGATTTACTCACCTGTTATCAGGAGAGAACCCAGTGCTGCATCTTTTAGACCAGCACTGGCTCCGAAAAGAAATTCTAAGCGTACTTACCAGTAACTTGTATTTCCTTCCATTGGAATCCATTGTGTGGTTTTCACCAGAAAATTTTCTAAGTGTCCATTTTTGAAAAGTACAAATATTCCTCTAAAATCAGTCGAACTACGAATTCCGATTTACTCACCTGTTATCAGGAGAGAACCCAGTGTTGCATCTTTTAACCCAGCACTGATCCTGAAAAGTAAGTCTAAGTGTACTTACCAGTAACTTGTCTATCCTCCCATAGGAATCCATTGTGTGGTCTTCACCAGAAAAGTTTCTAAGTGTCCATTTTTTTAACTTACAAACATTCCTCTAAAATCAGCCGAACTACAAATTCCAATTTACTCACCTGTTTTCAGGAGAGAACCCAGTGTTGCATCTTTTAGACCAGCACTGGCTCTGAAAAGTAATTCTAAGCGTACTTACCAGTAACTTGTATTTCCTTGCATAGGAATCCATTGTGTGGTTTTCACCAGAAAAGTTTCTAAGTGTCCATTTTTGAAACGTACAAATATTCCTCTAAAATCAGTCGAACTAGGAATTCCGATTTACTCACCTGTTATCAGGAGAGAACCCAGTGCTGCATCTTTTAATCCAGCACTGACCCTGAAAAGTAATTCTAAGCGTACTTACCAGTAACTTGTATTTCCTTCCATAGGAATCCATTGTGTGGTTTTCACCAGAAAAGATTCTGTGTCCATTTTTGAAATGTACAAATATTCCTCTAAAATCACCCGAACTACGAATTCCGATTTACTCACCTGTTATCAGGTGAGAGCCCAGTGCTGCATATTTTAGACCAGCACTGGCTCTGAAAAGTAATTCTAAGCGTACTTACCAGTAACTTGTATTTCCTTCCATAGGAATCCATTGTGTGGTTTTCACCTGAAAAGTTTCTAAGTGGCCATTTTTGAAATTTACAAATATTCCTCTAAAATCAGCCGAACTACAAAATCCGATTTACTCACCTGTTATCAGGAGAGAACCCAGTGCTGCATATTTTAGACCAGCACTGGCTCTGAAAAGTAATTCTAAGCGTACTTACCAGTAACTTGTATTTCCGTCCATAGGAATCCATTGTTTGGTTTTCACCAGAAAAGTTTCTAAGTGTCCATTTTTTAAACGTACAAATATTCCTCTAAAATCAGCCAAACTACAAATTCCGATTTACTCACCTGTTATCAGGAGAGAACCCAGTGTTGCATCTTTTAGACCAGCACTGGCTCTGAAAAGTAATTCTAAGCGTACTGACCAGTAACTTGTATTTCCTTCCATAGGAATCCATTGTGTGGTTTTCACCAGAAAAGTTTCTAAGTGTCCATTTTTGAAACGTACAAATATTCCTCTAAAATCAGCCGAGCTACGAATTCCAATTTACTCACCTGTTATCAGGAGAGAACCCAGTGCTGCATCTTTTAACCCAGCACTGACCCTGAAAATTAAGTCTAAGCGTACTTACCAGTAATTTGTATTTCCTTGATAGGAATCCATTGTGTGGTTGTTACCAGAAAAGTTTCTAATTGTCTATTTTTGAAACGTACAAATATTCCTCTAAAATCAGCCGAACTATGAATTCCGATTTACTCACCTGTTATCTGGAGAGAACCCAGTGCTGCATCTTTTAACCCAGCACTGATCCTGAAAAGTAAGTCTAAGTGTACTTACCAGTAACTTGTCTATCCTCCCATAGGAATCCATTGTGTGGTTTTCACCAGAAAAGTTTCTAAGTGTCCATTTTTGAAACGTACAATTATTCCTCTAAAATCAGCCGAACTACGAATTCCGTCTTACTCACCTGTTATCAGGAGAGAACCCAGTGCTGCATCTTTTAACCCAGCACTGACCCTGAAAATTAAGTCTAAGCGTACTTACCAGTAACTTGTATTTCCTTGATAGGAATCCATTGTGTGGTTGTTACCAGAAAAGTTTCTAAGTGTCCATTTTTGAAACATACAATTATTCCTCTAAAATCAGCCGAACTACGAATTCCGATTAACTCACCCGTTATCAGGAGAGAACCCAGTGCTGCATCTTTTAACCCAGCACTGACCCTGAAAATTAAGTCTAAGCGTACTTACCAGTAACTTGTATTTCCTTGATAGGAATCCATTGTGTGGTTTTTACCAGAAAAGTTTCTAAGTGTCCATTTTTGAAAAGTACAAATATTCCTCTAAAATCAGCCGAACTACGAATTCCGATTTACCCACTTGTTATCAGGAGAGAACCCAGTGCTGCATCTTTTAACCCAGCACTGACCCTGAGAAGTAAGTCTAAGTGTACTTACCAGTAACCTGTATTTCCTCCCATAGGAATCAATTGTGTAGTTTTCACCAGAAAAGTTTCTAAGTGTCCATTTTTGAAACGTAGAATTATTCCTCTAAAATCAGCCGAACTACGAATTCCGATTGACTCACCTGTTATCAGGAGAGAACCCAGTGCTGCATCTTTTAACCCAGCACTGACCCTGAAAATTAAGTCTAAGCGTACTTACCAGTAACTTGTATTTCCTTGAAAGGAATCCATTGTGTGGTTTTTACCAGAAAAGTTTCTAAGTGTCCATTTTTGAAACGTAGAATTATTCCTCTAAAATCAGCCGAACTACGAATTCCGATTTACCCACCTGTTATCAGAAGAGAACCCAGTGCTGCATCTTTTAACACAGCACTGACCCTGAAAAGTAAGTCTAAGTGTACTTACCAGTAACCTGTATTTCCTCCCATAGGAATCAATTGTGTAGTTTTCACAAGAAAAGTTTCTAAGTGTCCATTTTTGAAACGTACAAATATTCCTCTAAAATCAGCCGAACTATGAATTCCGATGTACTCACCTTTTATCAGGAGACAACCCAATGCTGCATCTTTTAACCCAGCACTAACCCTGAAAAGTAAGTCTAAGCGTACTTACCAGTAAGTTGTATTTCCTTCCATAGGAATCCATTGTGTGGTTTTCATCATAAAAGTTTCTTAGTGTCCATTTTTGAAACGTACAAATATTCCTCTAAAATCAGCCGAACTACGAATTCCGATTTAATCACCTGCTATCAGGAGAGAACCCAGTGCTGCATCTTTTAACCTAGCACTGACCCTGAAAAGTAAGTCTAAGCGTACTGACCAGTAACTTGTATTTCCTTCCAAAGGAATACATTGTGTGGTTTTCACCAGAAATGTTTCTAAGTGTCCATTTTTGAAATGTACAAATATTCCTCTAAAATCAGCCGAACTACGAATTCCGATTTACTCACCTGTTATCAAGAGACAACCCAGTGCTGCATCTTTTAACCCAGCACCGACCCTGAAAAGTAAGTCTAAGCGTATTTACCAGTAACTTGTATTTCCTTCCATAGGAATCCATTGTGTGGTCTTCACCAGAAATGTTTCTAAGTGTCCATTTTTGAAACGTACAAATATTCCTCTAAAATAAGCCGAACTACGAATTCCGATTTACTCCCCGGTTATCAGGAGAGAACCCAGTGCTGCGTCTTTTAGACCAGCACTGGCTCTGAAAAGTAATTCTAAGTGTACTTACCAGTAACTTGTATTTCCTCCCATAGGAATCCATTATGTGGTTTTCACCAGAAAAGTTTCTTAGTGTCCATTTTTGAAACCTACAAATATTCCTCTAAAATAAGCCGAACTACGAATTCCGATTTACTCACCTGTTATCAGGAGAGAACCCAGTGCTGCATCTTTTAACCCAGCACTGACCCTGAAAATTAAGTCTAAGCGTACTTACCAGTAACTTGTATTTCCTTGAAAGGAATCCATTGTGTGGTTTTTACCAGAAAAGTTTCTAAGTGTCCATTTTTGAAACGTAGAATTATTCCTCTAAAATCAGCCGAACTACGAATTCCGATTTACCCACCTGTTATCAGAAGAGAACCCAGTGCTGCATCTTTTAACACAGCACTGACCCTGAAAAGTAAGTCTAAGTGTACTTACCAGTAACCTGTATTTCCTCCCATAGGAATCAATTGTGTAGTTTTCACAAGAAAAGTTTCTAAGTGTCCATTTTTGAAACGTACAAATATTCCTCTAAAATCAGCCGAACTATGAATTCCGATGTACTCACCTTTTATCAGGAGACAACCCAATGCTGCATCTTTTAACCCAGCACTAACCCTGAAAAGTAAGTCTAAGCGTACTTACCAGTAAGTTGTATTTCCTTCCATAGGAATCCATTGTGTGGTTTTCATCATAAAAGTTTCTTAGTGTCCATTTTTGAAACGTACAAATATTCCTCTAAAATCAGCCGAACTACGAATTCCGATTTAATCACCTGCTATCAGGAGAGAACCCAGTGCTGCATCTTTTAACCTAGCACTGACCCTGAAAAGTAAGTCTAAGCGTACTGACCAGTAACTTGTATTTCCTTCCAAAGGAATACATTGTGTGGTTTTCACCAGAAATGTTTCTAAGTGTCCATTTTTGAAATGTACAAATATTCCTCTAAAATCAGCCGAACTACGAATTCCGATTTACTCACCTGTTATCAAGAGACAACCCAGTGCTGCATCTTTTAACCCAGCACCGACCCTGAAAAGTAAGTCTAAGCGTATTTACCAGTAACTTGTATTTCCTTCCATAGGAATCCATTGTGTGGTCTTCACCAGAAATGTTTCTAAGTGTCCATTTTTGAAACGTACAAATATTCCTCTAAAATAAGCCGAACTACGAATTCCGATTTACTCCCCGGTTATCAGGAGAGAACCCAGTGCTGCGTCTTTTAGACCAGCACTGGCTCTGAAAAGTAATTCTAAGTGTACTTACCAGTAACTTGTATTTCCTCCCATAGGAATCCATTATGTGGTTTTCACCAGAAAAGTTTCTTAGTGTCCATTTTTGAAACCTACAAATATTCCTCTAAAATAAGCCGAACTACGAATTCCGATTTACTCACCTGTTATCAGGAGAGAACCCAGTGCTGCATCTTTTAACCCAGCACTGACCCTGAAAAGTAAGTCTAAGCGTACCGACCAGTAACTTGTATTTCCTTCCAAAGGAATCCATTGTATGGTTTTCACCAGAAATGTTTCTAAGTGTCCATTTTTGAAATGTACAAATATTCCTCTAAAATCAGCCGAACTACGAATTCCGATTTACTCACCTGTTGTCAGGAGACAACCCAGTGCTGCATCTTTTAGACCAGCACTGGCTCTGAAAAGTAATTCTAAGCGTACTTACCAGTAACTTGTATTTCCTCCCATAGGAATCCATTATGTGGTTTTCACCAGAAAAGATTTTTAGTGTCCATTTTTGAAACCTACAAATATTCCTCTAAAATCAGCCGAACTACGAATTCCGATTTAATCACCTGTTATCAGGAGAGAACCCAGTGCTGCATCTTTTAACCCAGCACTGACCCTGAAAAGTAAGTCTAAGCGTACTGACCAGTAACTTGTATTTCCTTCCAAAGGAATCCATTGTATGGTTTTCACCATAAATATTTCTAAGTGTCCATTTTTTAAATGTACAAATATTCCTCTAAAATCAGCCGAACTACGAATTCCGATTTACTCACCTGTTATCAAGAGACAACCCAGTGCTGCATCTTTTAACCCAGCACTGACCCTGAAAAGTAAGTCTAAGCGTACTGACCAGTAACTTGTATTTCCTTTCTTAGGAATCCATTGGGTGGTTTTCCCCAGAAAAGTTTGTAAGTTTCAATTTTTCAAACGTACAAATATTCCTCTAAAATCAGCTGAACTACGAATTCCGATTTACTCACTTGTCATCAGGAGAGAACCCAGTGCTGCATCTTTTAGACCAGCACTGAAACTGAAAAGTAATTCTAAGCGTACTTACCAGTAACTTGTATTTTCTTCCATAGGAATCCATTGTGTGGTTTTCACCAGAAAAGTTTCTAAGTGTCCATTTTTGAAACGTACAAATATTCCTCTAAAATCAGTCGAACTACGAATTCCGATTTACTCACCTGTTATCAGGAGAGAACCCAGTGCTGCATCTTTTAATCCAGCACTGACCCTGAAAAGTAATTCTAAGCGTACTTACCAGTAACTTGTATTTCCTTCCATAGGAATCCATTGTGTGGTTTTCACCAGAAAGGATTCTAAGTGTCCATTTTTGAAATGTACAAATATTCCTCTAAAATCAGCCGAACTACGAATTCCGATTTACTCACCTGTTATCAGGTGAGAACCCAGTGCTGCATATTTTAGACCAGCACTTGCTCTGAAAAGTAATTCTAAGCGTACTTACCAGTAACTTGTATTTCCTTCCATAGGAATCCATTGTGTGGTTTTCACCAGAAAAGTTTCTAAGTGGCCATTTTTGAAATTTACAAATATTCCTCTAAAATCAGCCGAACTACAAAATCCGATTTACTCACCTGTTATCAGGAGAGAACCCAGTGCTGCATATTTTAGACCAGCACTGGCTCTGAAAAGTAATTCTAAGCGTTCTTACCAGTAACTTGTATTTCCTTCCATAGGAATCCATTGTTTGGTTTTCACCAGAAAAGTTTCTAAGTGTCTATTTTTTAAACGTACAAATATTTCTCTAAAATCAGCCAAACTACAAATTCCGATTTACTCACCTGTTATCAGGAGAGAACCCAGTGTTGCATCTTTTAGACCAGCACTGGCTCTGAAAAGTAACTCTAAGCGTACTGACCGGTAACTTGTATTTCCTTCCATAGGAATCCATTTTGTGGTTTTCACCAGAAAAGTTTCTAAGTGTCCATTTTTGAAACGTACAAATATTCCTCTAAAATCGGCCGAACTACGAATTCTGATTTACTCACCTGTTATCAGGAGACAACCCAGTGCTGCATCTTTTAACCCAGCACTGACCCTGAAAAGTAAGTCTAAGCGTACTTACCAGTAACTTGTATTTCCTTCCATAGGAATCCATTGTGTGGTTTTCACCTGAAAAGATTCTAAGTGTCCATTTTTAAAACGTACAAATATTCCTCTAAAATCAGCCGAACTACGAATTCCGATTTACTCACCTGTTCTCAGGAGAGAACCCAGGGCTGCATCTTTTAGACGAGCACTGACCCTGAAAAGTAATTCTAAGCATACTTACCAGTAACTTATATTTCCTTCCATAGAAATCCATTGTGTGGTTTTCACCAGAAAAGTTTCTAAGTGTCCATTTTTGAAACGTACAAATATTCCTCTAAAATCAGCCGAGCTACGAATTCCGATTTACTCACCTGTTATCAGGAGAGAACCCAGTGCTGCATGTTTTAACCCAGCACTGACCCTGAAAATTAAGTCTAAGCGTACTTACCAGTAATTTGTATTTCCTTGATAGGAATCCTTTGTGTGGTTGTTACCAGAAAAGTTTCTAATTTTGAAACGTACAAGTATTCCTCTAAAATCAGCCGAACTATGAATTCCGATTTACTCACCTGTTATCAGGAGAGAACCCAGTGCTGCATCTTTTAGACCAGCACTGGCTCTGAAAAGAAATTCTAAGCGTACTTACCAGTAACTTGTATTTCCTTCCATTGGAATCCATTGTGTGGTTTTCACCAGAAAATTTTCTAAGTGTCCATTTTTGAAAAGTACAAATATTCCTCTAAAATCAGTCGAACTACGAATTCCGATTTACTCACCTGTTATCAGGAGAGAACCCAGTGCTGCATCTTTTAACCCAGCACTGATCCTGAAAAGTAAGTCTAAGTGTACTTACCAGTAACTTGTCTATCCTCCCATAGGAATCCATTGTGTGGTTTTCACCAGAAAAGTTTCTAAGTGTCCATTTTTTTATCTTACAAACATTCCTCTAAAATCAGCCGAACTACAAATTCCGATTTACTCACCTGTTATCAGGAGAGAACCCAGTGTTGCATCTTTTAGACCAGCACTGGCTCTGAAAAGTAATTCTAAGCGTACTTACCAGTAACTTGTATTTCCTTCCATAGGAATCCATTGTGTGGTTTTCACCAGAAAAGTTTCTAAGTGTCCATTTTTGAAACGTACAAATATTCCTCTAAAATCAGTCGAACTAGGAATTCCGATTTACTCACCTGTTATCAGGAGAGAACCCAGTGCTGCATATTTTAGACCAGCACTGGCTCTGAAAAGTAATTCTAAGCGTACTTACCAGTAACTTGTATTTCCTTCCATAGGAATCCATTGTGTGGTTTTCACCAGAAAAGTTTCTAAGTGTCCATTTTTGAAACGTACAAATATTCCTCTAAAATCAGCCGAGCTACGAATTCCGATTTACTCACCTGTTATCAGGAGAGAACCCAGTGCTGCATCTTTTAACCCAGCACTGACCCTGAAAATTAAGTCTAAGCGTACTTACCAGTAATTTGTATTTCCTTGATAGGAATCCATTGTGTGGTTGTTACCAGAAAAGTTTCTAATTGTCTATTTTTGAAACGTACAAATATTCCTCTAAAATCAGCTGAACTATGAATTCCGATTTACTCACCTGTTATCAGGAGAGAACCCAGTGCTGCATCTTTTCGACCAGCACTGGCTCTGAAAAAAAATTCTAAGCGTACTTACCAGTAACTTGTATTTCCTTCCATTGGAATCCATTGTGTGGTTTTCACCAGAAAATTTTCTAAGTGTCCATTTTTGAAAAGTACAAATATTCCTCTAAAATCAGTCGAACTACGAATTCCGATTTACTCACCTGTTATCAGGAGAGAACCCAGTGCTGCATCTTTTAACCCAGCACTGATCCTGAAAAGTAAGTCTAAGTGTACTTACCAGTAACTTGTCTATCCTCCCATAGGAATCCATTGTGTGGTTTTCACCAGAAAAGTTTCTAAGTGTCCATTTTTTTATCTTACAAACATTCCTCTAAAATCAGCCGAACTACAAATTCCGATTTACTCACCTGTTATCAGGAGAGAACCCAGTGTTGCATCTTTTAGACCAGCACTGGCTCTGAAAAGTAATTCTAAGCGTACTTACCAGTAACTTGTATTTCCTTCCATAGGAATCCATTGTGTGGTTTTCACCAGAAAAGTTTCTAAGTGTCCATTTTTGAAACGTACAAATATTCCTCTAAAATGAGTCGAACTAGGAATTCCGATTTACTCACCTGTTATCAGGAGAGAACCCAGTGCTGCATATTTTAGACCAGCACTGGCTCTGAAAAGTAATTCTAAGCGTACTTACCAGTAACTTGTATTTCCTTCCATAGGAATCCATTGTGTGGTTTTCACCAGAAAAGTTTCTAAGTGGCCATTTTTGAAATTTACAAATATTCCTCTAAAATCAGCCGAACTACAAAATCCGATTTACTCACCTGTTATCAGGAGAGAACCCAGTGCTGCATATTTTAGACCAGCACTGGCTCTGAAAAGTAATTCTAAGCGTACTTACCAGTAACTTGTATTTCCGTCCATAGGAATCCATTGTTTGGTTTTCACCAGAAAAGTTTCTAAGTGTCCATTTTTTAAACGTACAAATATTCCTCTAAAATCAGCCAAACTACAAATTCCGATTTACTCACCTGTTATCAGGAGAGAACCCAGTGTTGCATCTTTTAGACCACCACTGGCTCTGAAAAGTAATTCTAAGCGTACTGACCAGTAACTTGTATTTCCTTCCATAGGAATCCATTGTGTGGTTTTCACCAGAAAAGTTTCTAAGTGTCCATTTTTGAAACGTACAAATATTCCTCTAAAATCGGCCGATCTACGAATTCTGATTTACTCACCTGTTATCAGGAGACAACCCAGTGCTGCATCTTTTAACCCAGCACTGACCCTGAAAAGTAAGTCTAAGCGTACTTACCAGTAACTTGTATTTCCTTCCATAGGAATCCATTGTGTGGTTTTCACCTGAAAAGATTCTAAGTGTCCATTTTTAAAACGTACAAATATTCCTCTAAAATCAGCCGAACTACGAATTCCGATTTACTCACCTGTTCTCAGGAGAGAACCCAGTGCTGCATCTTTTAGACCAGCACTGACCCTGAAAAGTAATTCTAAGCATACTTACCAGTAACTTGTATTTCCTTCCAAAGGAGTCCATTGTGTGGTTTTCACCAGAAATGTTTCTAAGTGTCCATTTTTGAAACGTACAAATATTCCTCTAAAATCAGCCGAGCTACGAATTCCGATTTACTCACCTGTTATCAGGAGAGAACCCAGTGCTGCATCTTTTAACCCAGCACTGACCCTGAAAATTAAGTCTAAGCGTACTTACCAGTAATTTGTAATTCCTTGATAG
Organism: Triturus cristatus; assembly: GCF_964204655.1. Taxonomy (NCBI): domain Eukaryota; kingdom Metazoa; phylum Chordata; class Amphibia; order Caudata; family Salamandridae; genus Triturus; species Triturus cristatus. The sequence goes on along the minus strand of NW_028188310.1, from coordinate 1,158,339 downwards.
GAATCCATTGTGTGGTTGTTACCAGAAAAGTTTCTAATTGTCTATTTTTGAAACGTACAAATATTCCTCTAAAATCAGCCGAACTATGAATTCCGATTTACTCACCTGTTATCAGGAGAGAACCCAGTGCTGCATCTTTTAGACCAGAACTGGCTCTGAAAAAAAATTCTAAGCGTACTTACCAGTAAATTGTATTTCCTTCCATTGGAATCCATTGTGTGGTTTTCACCAGAAAATTTTCTAAGTGTCCATTTTTGAAAAGTACAAATATTCCTCTAAAATCAGTCGAACTACGAATTCCGATTTACTCACCTGTTATCAGGAGAGAACCCAGTGCTGCATCTTTTAACCCAGCACTGATCCTGAAAAGTAAGTCTAAGTGTACTTACCAGTAACTTGTCTATCCTCCCATAGGAATCCATTGTGTGGTTTTCACCAGAAAAGTTTCTAAGTGTCCATTTTTGAAACGTACAATTATTCCTCTAAAATCAGCCGAACTACGAATTCCGTCTTACTCACCTGTTATCAGGAGAGAACCCAGTGCTGCATCTTTTAACCCAGCACTGACCCTGAAAATTAAGTCTAAGCGTACTTACCAGTAACTTGTATTTCCTTGATAGGAATCCATTGTGTGGTTTTTACCAGAAAAGTTTCTAAGTGTCCATTTTTGAAACATACAATTATTCCTCTAAAATCAGCCGAACTACGAATTCCGATTAACTCACCTGTTATCAGGAGAGAACCCAGTGCTGCATCTTTTAACCCAGCACTGACCCTGAAAATTAAGTCTAAGCGTACTTACCAGTAACTTGTATTTCCTTGATAGGAATCCAGTGTGTGGTTTTTACCAGAAAAGTTTCTAAGTGTCCATTTTTGAAAAGTACAAATATTCCTCTAAAATCAGCCGAACTACGAATTCCGATTTACCCACCTGTTATCAGGAGAGAACCCAGTGCTGCATCTTTTAACCCAGCACTGACCCTGAGAAGTAAGTCTAAGTGTACTTACCAGTAACCTGTATTTCCTCCCATAGGAATCAATTGTGTAGTTTTCACCAGAAAAGTTTCTAAGTGTCCATTTTTGAAACGTAGAATTATTCCTCTAACATCAGCCGAACTACGAATTCCGATTTACTCACCTGTTATCAGGAGAGAACCCAGTGCTGCATCTTTTAACCCAGCACTGACCCTGAAAATTAAGTCTAAGCGTACTTACCAGTAACTTGTATTTCCTTGAAAGGAATCCATTGTGTGGTTTTTACCAGAAAAGTTTCTAAGTGTCCATTTTTGAAACGTAGAATTATTCCTCTAAAATCAGCCGAACTACGAATTCCGATTTACCCACCTGTTATCAGAAGAGAACCCAGTGCTGCATCTTTTAACCCAGCACTGACCCTGAAAAGTAAGTCTAAGTGTACTTACCAGTAACCTGTATTTCCTCCCATAGGAATCAATTGTGTAGTTTTCACAAGAAAAGTTTCTAAGTGTCCATTTTTGAAACGTACAAATATTCCTCTAAAATCAGCCGAACTATGAATTCCGATGTACTCACCTTTTATCAGGAGACAACCCAATGCTGCATCTTTTAACCCAGCACTAACCCTGAAAAGTAAGTCTAAGCGTACTTACCAGTAACTTGTATTTCCTTCCATAGGAATCCATTGTGTGGTTTTCATCATAAAAGTTTCTTAGTGTCCATTTTTGAAACGTACAAATATTCCTCTAAAATCAGCCGAACTACGAATTCCGATTTAATCACCTGCTATCAGGAGAGAACCCAGTGCTGCATCTTTTAACCTAGCACTGACCCTGAAAAGTAAGTCTAAGCGTACTGACCAGTAACTTGTATTTCCTTCCAAAGGAATACATTGTGTGGTTTTCACCAGAAATGTTTCTAAGTGTCCATTTTTGAAATGTACAAATATTCCTCTAAAATCAGCCGAACTACGAATTCCGATTTACTCACCTGTAATCAAGAGACAACCCAGTGCTGCATCTTTTAACCCAGCACTGACCCTGAAAAGTAAGTCTAAGCGTACTTACCAGTAACTTGTATTTCCTTCCATAGGAATCCATTGTGTGGTCTTCACCAGAAATGTTTCTAAGTGTCCATTTTTGAAACGTACAAATATTCCTCTAAAATAAGCCGAACTACGAATTCCGATTTACTCCCCGGTTATCAGGAGAGAACCCAGTGCTGCGTCTTTTAGACCAGCACTGGCTCTGAAAAGTAATTCTAAGTGTACTTACCAGTAACTTGTATTTCCTCCCATAGGAATCCATTATGTGGTTTTCACCAGAAAAGTTTCTTAGTGTCCATTCTTGAAACCTACAAATATTCCTCTAAAATAAGCCGAACTACGAATTCCGATTTACTCACCTGTTATCAGGAGAGAACCCAGTGCTGCATCTTTTAACCCAGCACTGACCCTGAAAAGTAAGTCTAAGCGTACTGACCAGTAACTTGTATTTCCTTGATGGGAATCCATTGTGTGGTTTTTACCAGAAATGTTTCTAAGTGTCCATTTTTGAAACATACAATTATTCCTCTAAAATCAGCCAAACTACGAATTCCGATTTACTCACCTGTTATCAGGAGAGAACCCAGTGCTGCATCTTTTAACCCAGCACTGACCCTGAAAATTAAGTCTAAGCGTACTTACCAGTAACTTGTATTTCCTTGATGGGAATCCATTGTGTGGTTTTTACCAGAAAAGTTTCTAAGTGTCCATTTTTGAAACGTACAAATATTCCTCTAAAATCATCCGAACTACGAATTCCGATTTACCCACCTGTTATCAGGAGAGAACCCAGTGCTGCATCTTTTAACCCAGCACTGACCCTGAGAAGTAAGTCTAAGTGTACTTACCAGTAACCTGTATTTCCTCCCATAGGAATCAATTGTGTAGTTTTCACCAGAAAAGTTTCTAAGTGTCCAGTTTTTGAAACGTAGAATTATTCCTCTAAAATCAGCCGAACTACGAATTCCGATTTACTCACCTGTTATCAGGAGAGAACCCAGTGCTGCATCTTTTAACCCAGCACTGACCCTGAAAATTAAGTCTAAGCGTACTTACCAGTAACTTGTATTTCCTTGATAGGAATCCATTGTGTGGTTTTTACCAGAAAAGTTTCTAAGTGTCCATTTTTGAAACGTAGAATTATTCCTCTAAAATCAGCCGAACTACGAATTCCGATTTACTCACCTGTTATCAGGAGAGAACCCAGTGCTGCATCTTTTAGACCAGCACTGGCTCTGAAAAGTAATTCTAAGCGTACTTACCAGTAACTTGTATTTCCTTCCATAGGAATCCATTGTGTGGTTTTCACCAGAAAAGTTTCTTAGTGTCCATTTTTGAAACGTACAAATATTCCTCTAAAATCAGCCAAACTACGAATTCCGATTTAATCACCTGTTATCAGGAGAGAACCCAGTGCTGCATCTTTTAACCCAGCACTGACCCTGAAAAGTAAGTCTAAGCGTACTGACCAGTAACTTGTATTTCCTTCCAAAGGAATCCATTGTGTGGTTTTCACCAGAAATGTTTCTAAGTGTCCATTTTTGAAATGTACAAATATTCCTCTAAAATCAGCCGAACTACGAATTCCGATTTACTCACCTGTTGTCAGGAGACAACCCAGTGCTGCATCTTTTAACCCAGCACTGACCCTGAAAAGTAAGTCTAAGCGTACTTACCAGTAACTTGTATTTCCTTACATAGGAATCCATTGTGTGGTCTTCACCAGAAATGTTTCTAAGTGTCCATTTTTGAAACGTACAAATATTCCTCTAAAATAAGCCGAATTACGAATTCCGATTTACTCCCCGGTTATCAGGAGAGAACCCAGTGCTGCATCTTTTAGACCAGCACTGGCTCTGAAAAGTAATTCTAAGCGTACTTACCAGTAACTTGTATTTCCTCCCATAGGAATCCATTATGTGGTTTTCACCAGAAAAGTTTTTTAGTGTCCATTTTTGAAACCTACAAATATTCCTCTAAAATCAGCCGAACTACGAATTCCGATTTAATCACCTGTTATCAGGAGAGAACCCAGTGCTGCATCTTTTAACCCAGCACTGACCCTGAAAAGTAAGTCTAAGCGTACTGACCTGTAACTTGTATTTCCTTCCAAAGGAATCCATTGTATGGTTTTCACCAGAAATATTTCTAAGTGTCCATTTTTTAAATGTACAAATATTCCTCTAAAATCAGCCGAACTACGAATTCCGATTTACTCACCTGTTATCAGGAGACAACCCAGTGCTGCATCTTTTAACCCAGCACTGACCCTGAAAAGTAAGTCTAAGCGTACTTACCAGTAACTTGTATTTCCTTTCTTAGGAATCCATTGTGTGGTTTTCACCAGAAATGTTTCTAAGTGCCCATTTTTGAAACGTACAAATATTCCTCTAAAATAGGCCGAACTACGAATTCCGATTTACTCACCTGTTATCAGGAGAGAACCCAGTGCTGCATATTTTAGACCAGCACTGGCTCTGAAAAGTAATTCTAAGCGTACTTATCAGTAACTTGTATTTCCTTCCATAGGAATCCATTGTGTGGTTTTCACCAGAAAAGTTTCTAAGTGTCCATTTTTGAAACAACAAATATTCCTCTAAAATCAGCCGAACTATGAATTCCGATTTACTCACCTGTTATCAGGAGAGAACCCAGTGCTGCATCTTTTAACCCAGCACTGACCCTGAAAAGTAAGTCTAAGCGTACTGACCAGTAACTTGTATTTCCTTTCTTAGGAATCCATTGTGTGGTTTTCCCCAGAAAAGTTTGTAAGTTTCAATTTTTCAAACGTACAAATATTCCTCTAAAATCAGCTGAACTACGAATTCCGATTTACTCACTTGTCATCAGGAGAGAACCCAGTGCTGCATCTTTTAGACCAGCACTGAAACTGAAAAGTAAATCTAAGCGTACTTACCAGTAACTTGTATTTTCTTCCATAGGAATCCATTGTGTGATTTTCACCAGAAAAGTTTCTAAGTGTCCATTTTTGAAACGAAAAATATTCCTCTAAAATCAGCCGAACTACAAATTCCGATTTACTCACCTGTTATCAGGAGAGAACCCAGTGTTGCATCTTTTAGACCAGCACTGGCTCTGAAAAGTAATTCTAAGCGTACTTACCAGTAACTTGTATTTTCTTCCATAGGAATCCATTGTGTGGTTTTCACCAGAAAAGTTTCTAAGTGTCCATTTTTGAAACGACAAATATTCCTCTAAAATCAGCCGAACTACAAATTCCGATTTACTCACCTGTTATCAGGAGAGAACCCAGTGTTGCATCTTTTAGACCAGCACTGGCTCTGAAAAGTAATTCTAAGCGTACTTACCAGTAACTTGTATTTACTTTCATAGGAATCCATTGTGTGGTTTTCACCAGAAAAGTTTCTAAGTGTCCATTTTTGAAACGTACAAATATTCCTCTAAAATCAGTCGAACTAGGAATTCCGATTTACTCACCTGTTATCAGGAGAGAACCCAGTGCTGCATCTTTTAATCCAGCACTGACCCTGAAAAGTAATTCTAAGCGTACTTACCAGTAACTTGTATTTCCTTCCATAGGAATCCATTGTGTGGTTTTCACCAGAAAAGATTCTAAGTGTCCATTTTTGAAATGTACAAATATTCCTCTAAAATCAGCCGAACTACGAATTCCGATTTACTCACCTGTTATCAGGTGAGAACCCAGTGCTGCATATTTTAGACCAGCACTTGCTCTGAAAAGTAATTCTAAGCGTACTTACCAGTAACTTGTATTTCCTTCCATAGGACTCCATTGTGTGGTTTTCACCAGAAAAGTTTCTAAGTGGCCATTTTTGATATTTACAAATATTCCTCTAAAATCAGCCGAACTACAAAATCCGATTTACTCACCTGTTATCAGGAGAGAACCCAGTGCTGCATATTTTAGACCAGCACTGGCTCTGAAAAGTAATTCTAAGCGTACTTACCAGTAACTTGTATTTCCTTCCATAGGAATCCATTGTTTGGTTTTCACCAGAAAAGTTTCTAAGTGTCCATTTTTTAAACGTACAAATATTCCTCTAAAATCAGCCAAACTACAAATTCCGATTTACTCACCTGTTATCAGGAGAGAACCCAGTGTTGCATCTTTTAGACCAGCACTGGCTCTGAAAAGTAATTCTAAGCGTACTGACCAGTAACTTGTATTTCCTTCCATAGGAATCCATTGTGTGGTTTTCACCAGAAAAGTTTCTAAGTGTCCATTTTTGAAACGTACAAATATTCCTCTAAAATCGGCCGAACTACGAATTCTGATTTACTCACCTGTTATCAGGAGACAACCCAGTGCTGCATCTTTTAACCCAGCACTGACCCTGAAAAGTAAGTCTAAGCGTACTTACCAGTAACTTGTATTTCCTTCCAAAGGAATCCATTGTATGGTTGTCACCAGAAATGTTTCTAAGTGTCCATTTTTTAAATGTACAAATATTCCTCTAAAATCAGCCGAACTACGAATTCTGATTTACTCACCTGTTATCAGGAGACAACCCAGTGCTGCATCTTTTAACCCAGCACTGACCCTGAAAAGTAAGTCTAAGCGTACTTACCAGTAACTTGTATTTCCTTCCATAGGAATCCATTGTGTGGTTTTCACCAGAAATGTTTCTAACTGTCCATTTTTGAAACGTACAAATATTCCTCTAAAATAAGCCGAACTACGAATTCCGATTTACTCACCTGTTATCAGGAGAGAACCCAGTGCTGCATATTTTAGACCAGCACTGGCTCTGAAAAGTAATTCTAAGCGTACTTATCAGTAACTTGTATTTCCTTCCATAGGAATCCATTGTGTGGTTTTCACCAGAAAAGTTTCTAAGTGTCCATTTTTGAAACGTACAAATATTCCTCTAAAATCAGTCGAACTACGAATTCCGATTTACTCACCTGTTATCAGGAGAGAACCCAGTGCTGCATCTTTTAACCCAGCACTGACCCTGAAAATTAAGTCTAAGCGTACTTACTAGTAACTTGTATTTACTTGATAGGAATCCATTGTGTGGTTTTTACCAGAAAAGTTTCTAAGTGTCCATTTTTGAAACATACAATTATTCCTCTAAAATCAGCCAAACTACGAATTCCGATTTACTCACCTGTTATCAGGAGAGAACCCAGTGCTGCATCTTTTAACCCAGCACTGACCCTGAAAATTAAGTCTAAGCGTACTTACCAGTAACTTGTATTTCCTTGATAGGAATCCATTGTGTGGTTTTTACCAGAAAAGTTTCTAAGTGTCCATTTTTGAAACGTACAAATATTCCTCTAAAATCATCCGAACTACGAATTCCGATTTACCCACCTGTTATTAGGAGAGAACCCAGTGCTGCATCTTTTAACCCAGCACTGACCCTGAGAAGTAAGTCTAAGTGTACTTACCAGTAACCTGTATTTCCTCCCATAGGAATCAATTGTGTAGTTTTCACCAGAAAAGTTTCTAAGTGTCCAGTTTTTGAAACGTAGAATTATTCCTCTAAAATCAGCCGAACTACGAATTCCGATTTACTCACCTGTTATCAGGAGAGAACCCAGTGCTGCATCTTTTAACCCAGCACTGACCCTGAAAATTAAGTCTAAGCGTACTTACCAGTAACTTGTATTTCCTTGATAGGAATCCATTGTGTGGTTTTTATCAGAAAAGTTTCTAAGTGTCCATTTTTGAAACGTAGAATTATTCCTCTAAAATCAGCCGAACTACGAATTCCGATTTACTCACCTGTTATCAGGAGAGAACCCAGTGCTGCATCTTTTAGACCAGCACTGGCTCTGAAAAGTAATTCTAAGCGTACTTACCAGTAACTTGTATTTCCTTCCATAGGAATCCATTGTGTGGTTTTCACCAGAAAAGTTTCTTAGTGTCCATTTTTGAAACGTACAAATATTCCTCTAAAATCAGCCGAACTACGAATTCCGATTTAATCACCTGTTATCAGGAGAGAACCCAGTGCTGCATCTTTTAACCCAGCACTGACCCTGAAAAGTAAGTCTAAGCGTACTGACCAGTAACTTGTATTTCCTTCCAAAGGAATCCATTGTGTGGTTTTCACCAGAAATGTTTCTAAGTGTCCATTTTTGAAATGTACAAATATTCCTCTAAAATCAGCCGAACTACGAATTCCGATTTACTCACCTATTGTCAGGAGACAACCCAGTGCTGCATCTTTTAACCCAGCACTGACCCTGAAAAGTAAGTCTAAGCATACTTACCAGTAACTTGTATTTCCTTACATAGGAATCCATTGTGTGGTCTTCACCAGAAATGTTTCTAAGTGTCCATTTTTGAAACGTACAAATATTCCTCTAAAATAAGCCGAACTACGAATTCCGATTTACTCCCCGGTTATCAGGAGAGAACCCAGTGCTGCATCTTTTAGACCAGCACTGGCTCTGAAAAGTAATTCTAAGCGTACTTACCAGTAACTTGTATTTCCTCCCATAGGATTCCATTATGTGGTTTTCACCAGAAAAGTTTTTTAGTGTCCATTTTTGAAACCTACAAATATTCCTCTAAAATCAGCCGAACTACGAATTCCGATTTAATCACCTGTTATCAGGAGAGAACCCAGTGCTGCATCTTTTAACCCAGCACTGACCCTGAAAAGTAAGTCTAAGCGTACTGACCAGTAACTTGTATTTCCTTCCAAAGGAATCCATTGTATGGTTTTCACCAGAAATATTTCTAAGTGTCCATTTTTTAAATGTACAAATATTCCTCTAAAATCAGTCGAACTAGGAATTCCGATTTACTCACCTGTTATCAGGAGACAACCCAGTGCTGCATCTTTTAATCCAGCACTGACCCTGAAAAGTAATTCTAAGCGTACTTACCAGTAACTTGTATTTCCTTCCATAGGAATCCATTGTGTGGTTTTCACCAGAAATGTTTCTAAGTGTCCATTTTTGAAATGTACAAATATTCCTCTAAAATAGGCCGAACTACGAATTCCGATTTACTCACCTGTTATCAGGTGAGAACCCAGTGCTGCATATTTTAGACCAGCACTGGCTCTGAAAAGTAATTCTAAGCGTACTTATCAGTAACTTGTATTTCCTTCCATAGGAATCCATTGTGTGGTTTTCACCAGAAAAGTTTCTAAGTGTCCATTTTTGAAACAACAAATATTCCTCTAAAATCAGCCGAACTATGAATTCCGATTTACTCACCTGTTATCAGGAGAGAACCCAGTGCTGCATCTTTTAACCCAGCACTGACCCTGAAAAGTAAGTCTAAGCGTACTGACCAGTAACTTGTATTTCCTTTCTTAGGAATCCATTGTGTGGTTTTCCCCAGAAAAGTTTGTAAGTTTCAATTTTTCAAACGTACAAATATTCCTCTAAAATCAGCTGAACTACGAATTCCGATTTACTCACTTGTCATCAGGAGAGAACCCAGTGCTGCATCTTTTAGACCAGCACTGAAACTGAAAAGTAAATCTAAGCGTACTTACCAGTAACTTGTATTTTCTTCCATAGGAATCCATTGTGTGATTTTCACCAGAAAAGTTTCTAAGTGTCCATTTTTGAAACGAAAAATATTCCTCTAAAATCAGCCGAACTACAAATTCCGATTTACTCACCTGTTATCAGGAGAGAACCCAGTGTTGCATCTTTTAGACCAGCACTGGCTCTGAAAAGTAATTCTAAGCGTACTTACCAGTAACTTGTATTTTCTTCCATAGGAATCCATTGTGTGGTTTTCACCAGAAAAGTTTCTAAGTGTCCATTTTTGAAACGACAAATATTCCTCTAAAATCAGCCGAACTACAAATTCCGATTTACTCACCTGTTATCAGGAGAGAACCCAGTGGTGCATCTTTTAGACCAGCACTGGCTCTGAAAAGTAATTCTAAGCGTACTTACCAGTAACTTGTATTTACTTTCATAGGAATCCATTGTGTGGTTTTCACCAGAAAAGTTTCTAAGTGTCCATTTTTGAAACGTACAAATATTCCTCTAAAATCAGTCGAACTAGGAATTCCGATTTACTCACCTGTTATCAGGAGAGAACCCAGTGCTGCATCTTTTAATCCAGCACTGACCCTGAAAAGTAATTCTAAGCGTACTTACCAGTAACTTGTATTTCCTTCCATAGGAATCCATTGTGTGGTTTTCACCAGAAAAGATTCTAAGTGTCCATTTTTGAAATGTACAAATATTCCTCTAAAATCAGCCGAACTACGAATTCCGATTTACTCACCTGTTATCAGGTGAGAACCCAGTGCTGCATATTTTAGACCAGCACTTGCTCTGAAAAGTAATTCTAAGCGTACTTACCAGTAACTTGTATTTCCTTCCATAGGACTCCATTGTGTGGTTTTCACCAGAAAAGTTTCTAAGTGGCCATTTTTGATATTTACAAATATTCCTCTAAAATCAGCCGAACTACAAAATCCGATTTACTCACCTGTTATCAGGAGAGAACCCAGTGCTGCATATTTTAGACCAGCACTGGCTCTGAAAAGTAATTCTAAGCGTACTTACCAGTAACTTGTATTTCCTTCCATAGGAATCCATTGTTTGGTTTTCACCAGAAAAGTTTCTAAGTGTCCATTTTTTAAACGTACAAATATTCCTCTAAAATCAGCCAAACTACAAATTCCGATTTACTCACCTGTTATCAGGAGAGAACCCAGTGTTGCATCTTTTAGACCAGCACTGGCTCTGAAAAGTAATTCTAAGCGTACTGACCAGTAACTTGTATTTCCTTCCATAGGAATCCATTGTGTGGTTTTCACCAGAAAAGTTTCTAAGTGTCCATTTTTGAAACGTACAAATATTCCTCTAAAATCGGCCGAACTACGAATTCTGATTTACTCACCTGTTATCAGGAGACAACCCAGTGCTGCATCTTTTAACCCAGCACTGACCCTGAAAAGTAAGTCTAAGCGTACTTACCAGTAACTTGTATTTCCTTCCAAAGGAATCCATTGTATGGTTGTCACCAGAAATGTTTCTAAGTGTCCATTTTTTAAATGTACAAATATTCCTCTAAAATCAGCCGAACTACGAATTCTGATTTACTCACCTGTTATCAGGAGACAACCCAGTGCTGCATCTTTTAACCCAGCACTGACCCTGAAAAGTAAGTCTAAGCGTACTTACCAGTAACTTGTATTTCCTTCCATAGGAATCCATTGTGTGGTTTTCACCAGAAATGTTTCTAACTGTCCATTTTTGAAACGTACAAATATTCCTCTAAAATAAGCCGAACTACGAATTCCGATTTACTCACCTGTTATCAGGAGAGAACCCAGTGCTGCATATTTTAGACCAGCACTGGCTCTGAAAAGTAATTCTAAGCGTACTTATCAGTAACTTGTATTTCCTTCCATAGGAATCCATTGTGTGGTTTTCACCAGAAAAGTTTCTAAGTGTCCATTTTTGAAACGTACAAATATTCCTCTAAAATCAGTCGAACTACGAATTCCGATTTACTCACCTGTTATCAGGAGAGAACCCAGTGCTGCATCTTTTAACCCAGCACTGACCCTGAAAATTAAGTCTAAGCGTACTTACTAGTAACTTGTATTTACTTGATAGGAATCCATTGTGTGGTTTTTACCAGAAAAGTTTCTAAGTGTCCATTTTTGAAACATACAATTATTCCTCTAAAATCAGCCAAACTACGAATTCCGATTTACTCACCTGTTATCAGGAGAGAACCCAGTGCTGCATCTTTTAACCCAGCACTGACCCTGAAAATTAAGTCTAAGCGTACTTACCAGTAACTTGTATTTCCTTGATAGGAATCCATTGTGTGGTTTTTACCAGAAAAGTTTCTAAGTGTCCATTTTTGAAACATACAATTATTCCTCTAAAATCAGCCGAACTACGAATTCCGATTAACTCACCCGTTATCAGGAGAGAACCCAGTGCTGCATCTTTTAACCCAGCACTGACCCTGAAAATTAAGTCTAAGCGTACTTACCAGTAACTTGTATTTCCTTGATAGGAATCCATTGTGTGGTTTTTACCAGAAAAGTTTCTAAGTGTCTATTTTTGAAAAGTACAAATATTCCTCTAAAATCAGCCGAACTACGAATTCCGATTTACCCACCTGTTATTAGGAGAGAACCCAGTGCTGCATCTTTTAACCCAGCACTGACCCTGAGAAGTAAGTCTAAGTGTACTTACCAGTAACCTGTATTTCCTCCCATAGGAATCAATTGTGTAGTTTTCACCAGAAAAGTTTCTAAGTGTCCAGTTTTTGAAACGTAGAATTATTCCTCTAAAATCAGCCGAACTACGAATTCCGATTTACTCACCTGTTATCAGGAGAGAACCCAGTGCTGCATCTTTTAGACCAGCACTGGCTCTGAAAAGTAATTCTAAGCGTACTTACCAGTAACTTGTATTTCCTTCCATAGGAATCCATTGTGTGGTTTTCACCAGAAAAGTTTCTTAGTGTCCATTTTTGAAACGTACAAATATTCCTCTAAAATCAGCCGAACTACGAATTCCGATTTAATCACCTGTTATCAGGAGAGAACCCAGTGCTGCATCTTTTAACCCAGCACTGACCCTGAAAAGTAAGTCTAAGCGTACTGACCAGTAACTTGTATTTCCTTCCAAAGGAATCCATTGTGTGGTTTTCACCAGAAATGTTTCTAAGTGTCCATTTTTGAAATGTACAAATATTCCTCTAAAATCAGCCGAACTACGAATTCCGATTTACTCACCTATTGTCAGGAGACAACCCAGTGCTGCATCTTTTAACCCAGCACTGACCCTGAAAAGTAAGTCTAAGCATACTTACCAGTAACTTGTATTTCCTTACATAGGAATCCATTGTGTGGTCTTCACCAGAAATGTTTCTAAGTGTCCATTTTTGAAACGTACAAATATTCCTCTAAAATAAGCCGAACTACGAATTCCGATTTACTCCCCGGTTATCAGGAGAGAACCCAGTGCTGCATCTTTTAGACCAGCACTGGCTCTGAAAAGTAATTCTAAGCGTACTTACCAGTAACTTGTATTTCCTCCCATAGGATTCCATTATGTGGTTTTCACCAGAAAAGTTTTTTAGTGTCCATTTTTGAAACCTACAAATATTCCTCTAAAATCAGCCGAACTACGAATTCCGATTTAATCACCTGTTATCAGGAGAGAACCCAGTGCTGCATCTTTTAACCCAGCACTGACCCTGAAAAGTAAGTCTAAGCGTACTGACCAGTAACTTGTATTTCCTTCCAAAGGAATCCATTGTATGGTTTTCACCAGAAATATTTCTAAGTGTCCATTTTTTAAATGTACAAATATTCCTCTAAAATCAGCCGAACTACGAATTCCGATTTACTCACCTGTTATCAGGAGACAACCCAGTGCTGCATCTTTTAACCCAGCACTGACCCTGAAAAGTAAGTCTAAGCGTACTTACCAGTAACTTGTATTTCCTTTCTTAGGAATCCATTGTGTGGTTTTCACCAGAAATGTTTCTAAGTGCCCATTTTTGAAAAGTACAAATATTCCTCTAAAATAGGCCGAACTACGAATTCCGATTTACTCACCTGTTATCAGGAGAGAACCCAGTGCTGCATATTTTAGACCAGCACTGGCTCTGAAAAGTAATTCTAAGCGTACTTATCAGTAACTTGTATTTCCTTCCATAGGAATCCATTGTGTGGTTTTCACCAGAAAAGTTTCTAAGTGTCCATTTTTGAAACAACAAATATTCCTCTAAAATCAGCCGAACTATGAATTCCGATTTACTCACCTGTTATCAGGAGAGAACCCAGTGCTGCATCTTTTAACCCAGCACTGACCCTGAAAAGTAAGTCTAAGCGTACTGACCAGTAACTTGTATTTCCTTTCTTAGGAATCCATTGTGTGGTTTTCCCCAGAAAAGTTTGTAAGTTTCAATTTTTCAAACGTACAAATATTCCTCTAAAATCAGCTGAACTACGAATTCCGATTTACTCACTTGTCATCAGGAGAGAACCCAGTGCTGCATCTTTTAGACCAGCACTGAAACTGAAAAGTAAATCTAAGCGTACTTACCAGTAACTTGTATTTTCTTCCATAGGAATCCATTGTGTGGTTTTCACCAGAAAAGTTTCCAAGTGTCCATTTTTGAAACGACAAATATTCCTCTAAAATCAGCCGAACTACAAATTCCGATGTACTCACCTGTTATCAGGAGAGAACCCAGTGTTGCATCTTTTAGACCAGCACTGGCTCTGAAAAGTAATTCTAAGCGTACTTACCAGTAACTTGTATTTTCTTCCATAGGAATCCATTGTGTGGTTTTCACCAGAAAAGTTTCTAAGTGTCTATTTTTGAAACGACAAATATTCCTCTAAAATCAGCCGAACTACAAATTCCGATTTACTCACCTGTTATCAGGAGAGAACCCAGTGTTGCATATTTTAGACCAGCACTGGCTCTGAAAAGTAATTCTAAGCGTACTTACCAGTAACTTGTATTTACTTCCATAGGAATCCATTGTGTGGTTTTCACCAGAAAAGTTTCTAAGTGTCCATTTTTGAAACGTACAAATATTCCTCTAAAATCAGTCGAACTAGGAATTCCGATTTACTCACCTGTTATCAGGAGAGAACCCAGTGCTGCATCTTTTAATCCAGCACTGACCCTGAAAAGTAATTCTAAGCGTACTTACCAGTAACTTGTATTTCCTTCCATAGGAATCCATTGTGTGGTTTTCACCAGAAAAGATTCTAAGTGTCCATTTTTGAAATGTACAAATATTCCTCTAAAATCAGCCGCACTACGAATTCCGATTTACTCACCTGTTATCAGGTGAGAACCCAGTGCTGCATATTTTAGACCAGCACTTGCTCTGAAAAGTAATTCTAAGCGTACTTACCAGTAACTTGTATTTCCTTCCATAGGAATCCATTGTGTGGTTTTCACCAGAAAAGTTTCTAAGTGGCCATTTTTGAAATTTACAAATATTCCTCTAAAATCAGCTGAACTACAAAATCCGATTTACTCACCTGTTATCAGGAGAGAACCCAGTGCTGCATATTTTAGACCAGCACTGGCTCTGAAAAGTAATTTTAAGCGTACTTACCAGTAACTTGTATTTCCTTCCATAGGAATCCATTGTTTGGTTTTCACCAGAAAAGTTTCTAAGTGTCCATTTTTTAAACGTACAAATATTCCTCTAAAATCAGCCGAACTACAAATTCCGATTTACTCACCTGTTATCAGGAGAGAACCCAGTGTTGCATCTTTTAGACCAGCACTGGCTCTGAAAAGTAATTCTAAGCGTACTGACCAGTAACTTGTATTTCCTTCCATAGGAATCCATTGTGTGGTTTTCACCAGAAAAGTTTCTAAGTGTCCATTTTTAAAACGTACAAATATTCCTCTAAAATCAGCCGAACTACGAATTCCGATTTACTCACCTGTTCTCAGGAGAGAACCCAGGGCTGCATCTTTTAGACCAGCACTGACCCTGAAAAGTAATTCTAAGCATACTTACCAGTAACTTGTATTTCCTTCCATAGAAATCCATTGTGTGGTTTTCACCAGAAAAGTTTCTAAGTGTCCATTTTTTAAACGTACAAATATTCCTCTAAAATCAGCCGAGCTACGAATTCCGATTTACTCACCTGTTATCAGGAGAGAACCCAGTGCTGCATCTTTTAACCCAGCACTGACCCTGAAAATTAAGTCTAAGCGTACTTACCAGTAATTTGTATTTCCTTGATAGGAATCCATTGTGTGGTTGTTACCAGAAAAGTTTCTAATTGTCTATTTTTGAAACGTACAAATATTCCTCTAAAATCAGCCGAACTATGAATTCCGATTTACTCACCTGTTATCAGGAGAGAACCCAGTGCTGCATCTTTTAGACCAGCACTGGCTCTGAAAAAAAATTCTAAGCGTACTTACCAGTAACTTGTATTTCCTTCCATTGGAATCCATTGTGTGGTTTTCACCAGAAAATTTTCTAAGTGTCCATTTTTGAAAAGTACAAATATTCCTCTAAAATCAGTCGAACTACGAATTCCGATTTACTCACCTGTTATCAGGAGAGAACCCAGTGCTGCATCTTTTAACCCAGCACTGATCCTGAAAAGTAAGTCTAAGTGTACTTACCAGTAACTTGTCTATCCTCCCATAGGAATCGATTGTGTGGTTTTCACCAGAAAAGTTTCTAAGTGTCCATTTTTTTAACTTACAAACATTCCTCTAAAATCAGCCGAACTACAAATTCCGATTTACTCACCTGTTATCAGGAGAGAACCCAGTGTTGCATCTTTTAGACCAGCACTGGCTCTGAAAAGTAATTCTAAGCGTACTTACCAGTAACTTGTATTTCCTTCCATAGGAATCCATTGTGTGGTTTTCACCAGAAAAGTTTCTAAGTGTCCATTTTTGAAACGTACAAATATTCCTCTAAAATCAGTCGAACTACGAATTCCGATTTACTCACCTGTTATCAGGAGAGAACTCAGTGCTGTATCTTTTAATCCAGCACTGACCCTGAAAAGTAATTCTAAGCGTACTTACCAGTAACTTGTATTTCCTTCCATAGGAATCCATTGTGTGGTTTTCACCAGAAAATATTCTAAGTGTCCATTTTTGAAATGTACAAATATTCCTCTAAAATCACCCGAACTACGAATTCCGATTTACTCACCTGTTATCAGGAGAGAACCCAGTGCTGTATCTTTTAATCCAGCACTGACCCTGAAAAGTAATTCTAAGCGTACTTACCAGTAACTTGTATTTCCTTCCATAGGAATCCATTGTGTGGTTTTCACCAGAAAAGATTCTAAGTGTCCATTTTTGAAATGTACAAATATTCCTCTAAAATCACCCGAACTACGAATTCCGATTTACTCACCTGTTATCAGGTGAGAACCCAGTGCTGCATATTTTAGACCAGCACTGGCTCTGAAAAGTAATTCTAAGCGTACTTACCAGTAACTTGTATTTCCTTCCATAGGAATCCATTGTGTGGTTTTCACCAGAAAAGTTTCTAAGTGGCCATTTTTGAAATTTACAAATATTCCTCTAAAATCGGCCGAACTACGAATTCTGATTTACTCACCTGTTATCAGGAGACAACCCAGTGCTGCATCTTTTAACCCAGCACTGACCCTGAAAAGTAAGTCTAAGCGTACTTACCAGTAACTTGTATTTCCTTCCATAGGAATCCATTGTGTGGTTTTCACCTGAAAAGATTCTAAGTGTCCATTTTTAAAACGTACAAATATTCCTCTAAAATCAGCCGAACTACGAATTCCGATTTACTCACCTGTTCTCAGGAGAGAACCCAGGGCTGCATCTTTTAGACCAGCACTGACCCTGAAAAGTAATTCTAAGCATACTTACCAGTAACTTGTATTTCCTTCCATAGGAATCCATTGTGTGGTTTTCACCAGAAAAGTTTCTAAGTGTCCATTTTTGAAACGTACAAATATTCCTCTAAAATCAGCCGAGCTACGAATTCCGATTTACTCACCTGTTATCAGGAGAGAACCCAGTGCTGCATCTTTTAACCCAGCACTGACCCTGAAAATTAAGTCTAAGCGTACTTACCAGTAATTTGTATTTCCTTGATAGGAATCCATTGTGTGGTTGTTACCAGAAAAGTTTCTAATTGTCTATATTTGAAACGTACAAATATTCCTCTAAAATCAGCCGAACTATGAATTCCGATTTACTCACCTGTTATCAGGAGAGAACCCAGTGCTGCATCTTTTAGACCAGCACTGGCTCTGAAAAAAAATTCTAAGCGTACTTACCAGTAACTTGTATTTCCTTCCATTGGAATCCATTGTGTGGTTTTCACCAGAAAATTTTCTAAGTGTCCATTTTTGAAAAGTACAAATATTCCTCTAAAATCAGTCGAACCACGAATTCCGATTTACTCACCTGTTATCAGGAGAGAACCCAGTGCTGCATCTTTTAACCCAGCACTGATCCTGAAAAGTAAGTCTAAGTGTACTTACCAGTAACTTGTCTATCCTCCCATAGGAATCCATTGTGTGGTTTTCACCAGAAAAGTTATTAAGTGTCCATTTTTTTAACTTACAAACATTCCTCTAAAATCAGCCGAACTACAAATTCCGATTTACTCACCTGTTATCAGGAGAGAACCCAGTGTTGCATCTTTTAGACCAGCACTGGCTCTGAAAAGTAATTCTAAGCGTACTTACCAGTAACTTGTATTTCCTTCCATAGGAATCCATTGTGTGGTTTTCACCAGAAAAGTTTCTAAGTGTCCATTTTTGAAACGTACAAATATTCCTCTAAAATCAGTCGAACTACGAATTCCGATTTACTCACCTGTTATCAGGAGAGAACCCAGTGCTGTATCTTTTAATCCAGCACTGACCCTGAAAAGTAATTCTAAGCATACTTACCAGTAGCTTGTATTTCCTTCCATAGGAATCCATTGTGTGGTTTTCACCAGAAAAGATTCTAAGTGTCCATTTTTGAAATGTACAAATATTCCTCTAAAATCACCCGAACTACGAATTCCGATTTACTCACCTGTTATCAGGTGAGAACCCAGTGCTGCATATTTTAGACCAGCACTGGCTCTGAAAAGTAATTCTAAGCGTACTTACCAGTAACTTGTATTTCCTTCCATAGGAATCCATTGTGTGGTTTTCACCAGAAAAGTTTCTAAGTGGCCATTTTTGAAATTTACAAATATTCCTCTAAAATCAGCCGAACTACAACATCCGATTTACTCACCTGTTATCAGGAGAGAACCCAGTGCTGCATATTTTAGACCAGCACTGGCTCTGAAAAGTAATTCTAAGCGTACTTACCAGTAACTTGTATTTCCGTCCATAGGAATCCATTGTTTGGTTTTCACCAGAAAAGTTTCTAAGTGTCCATTTTTTAAACGTACAAATATTCCTCTAAAATCAGCCAAACTACAAATTCCGATTTACTCACCTGTTATCAGGCGAGAACCCAGTGTTGCATCTTTTAGACCAGCACTGGCTCTGAAAAGTAATTCTAAGCGTACTGACCAGTAACTTGTATTTCCTTCCATAGGAATCCATTGTGTGGTTTTCACCAGAAAAGTTTCTAAGTGTCCATTTTTGAAACGTACAAATATTCCTCTAAAATCGGCCGAACTACGAATTCTGATTTACTCACCTGTTATCAGGAGACAACCCAGTGCTGCATCTTTTAACCCAGCACTGACCCTGAAAAGTAAGTCTAAGCGTACTTACCAGTAACTTGTATTTCCTTCCATAGGAATCCATTGTGTGGTTTTCACCTGAAAAGATTCTAAGTGTCCATTTTTAAAACGTACAAATATTCCTCTAAAATCAGCCGAACTACGAATTCCGATTTACTCACCTGTTCTCAGGAGAGAACCCAGGGCTGCATCTTTTAGACCAGCACTGACCCTGAAAAGTAATTCTAAGCATACTTACCAGTAACTTGTATTTCCTTCCATAGAAATCCATTGTGTGGTTTTCACCAGAAAAGTTTCTAAGTGTCCATTTTTGAAACGTACAAATATTCCTCTAAAATCAGCCGAGCTACGAATTCCGATTTACTCACCTGTTATCAGGAGAGAACCCAGTGCTGCATCTTTTAACCCAGCACTGACCCTGAAAATTAAGTCTAAGCGTACTTACCAGTAATTTGTATTTCCTTGATAGGAATCCATTGTGTGGTTGTTACCAGAAAAGTTTCTAATTGTCTATTTTTGAAACGTACAAATATTCCTCTAAAATCAGCTGAACTATGAATTCCGATTTACTCACCTGTTATCAGGAGAGAACCCAGTGCTGCATCTTTTCGACCAGCACTGGCTCTGAAAAAAAATTCTAAGCGTACTTACCAGTAACTTGTATTTCCTTCCATTGGAATCCATTGTGTGGTTTTCACCAGAAAATTTTCTAAGTGTCCATTTTTGAAAAGTACAAATATTCCTCTAAAATCAGTCGAACTACGAATTCCGATTTACTCACCTGTTATCAGGAGAGAACCCAGTGCTGCATCTTTTAACCCAGCACTGATCCTGAAAAGTAAGTCTAAGTGTACTTACCAGTAACTTGTCTATCCTCCCATAGGAATCCATTGTGTGGTTTTCACCAGAAAAGTTTTTAAGTGTCCATTTTTGAAATGTACAATTATTCCTCTAAAATCAGCCGAACTACGAATTCCGTCTTACTCACCTGTTATCAGGAGAGAACCCAGTGCTGCATCTTTTAACCCAGCACTGACCCTGAAAATTAAGTCTAAGCGTACTTACCAGTAACTTGTATTTCCTTGATAGGAATCCATTGTGTGGTTTTTACCAGAAAAGTTTCTAAGTGTCCATTTTTGAAACATACAATTATTCCTCTAAAATCAGCCGAACTACGAATTCCGATTAACTCACCTGTTATCAGGAGAGAACCCAGTGCTGCATCTTTTAACCCAGCACTGACCCTGAAAATTAAGTCTAAGAGTACTTACCAGTAACTTGTATTTCCTTGATAGGAATCCATTGTGTGGTTTTTACCAGAAAAGTTTCTAAGTGTCCATTTTTGAAAAGTACAAATATTCCTCTAAAATCAGCCGAACTACGAATTCCGATTTACCCACCTGTTATCAGGAGAGAACCCAGTGCTGCATCTTTTACCCAGCACTGACCCTGAGAAGTAAGTCTAAGTGTACTTACCATTAACCTGTATTTCCTCCCATAGGAATCAATTGTGTAGTTTTCACAAGAAAAGTTTCTAAGTGTCCATTTTTGAAACGTACAAATATTCATCTAAAATCAGCCGAACTATGAATTCCGATGTACTCACCTTTTATCAGGAGACAACCCAATGCCGCATCTTTTAACCCAGCACTAACCCTGAAAAGTAAGTCTAAGCGTACTTACCAGTAACTTGTATTTCCTTCCATAGGAATCCATTGTGTGGTTTTCATCATAAAAGTTTCTTAGTGTCCATTTTTGAAACGTACAAATATTCCTCTAAAATCAGCCGAACTACGAATTCCGATTTAATCACCTGCTATCAGGAGAGAACCCAGTGCTGCATCTTTTAACCTAGCACTGACCCTGAAAAGTAAGTCTAAGCGTACTGACCAGTAACTTGTATTTCCTTTCAAAGGAATACATTGTGTGGTTTTCACCAGAAATGTTTCTAAGTGTCCATTTTTGAAATGTACAAATATTCCTCTAAAATCAGCCGAACTACGAATTCCAATTTACTCACCTGTTATCAAGAGACAACCCAGTGCTGCATCTTTTAACCCAGCACTGACCCTGAAAAGTAAGTCTAAGCGTACTTACCAGTAACTTGTATTTCCTTCCATAGGAATCCATTGTGTGGTCTTTACCAGAAATGTTTCTAAGTGTCCATTTTTGAAACGTACAAATATTCCTCTAAAATAAGCCGAACTACGAAATCCGATTTACTCCCCGGTTATCAGGAGAGAACCCAGTGCTGCGTCTTTTAGACCAGCACTGGCTCTGAAAAGTAATTCTAAGTCTACTTACCAGTAACTTGTATTTCCTCCCATAGGAATCTATTATGTGGTTTTCACCAGAAAAGTTTCTTAGTGTCCATTTTTGAAACCTACAAATATTCCTCTAAAATCAGCCGAACTACGAATTCTGATTTAATCACCTGTTTTCAGGAGAGAACCCAGTGCTGCATCTTTTAACCCAGCACTGACCCTGAAAAGTAAGTCTAAGCGTACCGACCAGTAACTTGTATTTCCTTCCAAAGGAATCCATTGTATGGTTGTCACCAGAAATGTTTCTAAGTGTCCATTTTTTAAATGTACAAATATTCCTCTAAAATCAGCCGAACTACGAATTCTGATTTACTCACCTGTTATCAGGAGACAACCCAGTGCTGCATCTTTTAACCCAGCACTGACCCTGAAAAGTAAGTCTAAGCGTACTTACCAGTAACTTGTATTTCCTTCCATAGGAATCCATTGTGTGGTTTTCACCAGAAATGTTTCTAACTGTCCATTTTTGAAACGTACAAATATTCCTCTAAAATAAGCCGAACTACGAATTCCGATTTACTCACCTGTTATCAGGAGAGAACCCAGTGCTGCATATTTTAGACCAGCACTGGCTCTGAAAAGTAATTCTAAGCGTACTTATCAGTAACTTGTATTTCCTTCCATAGGAATCCATTGTGTGGTTTTCACCAGAAAAGTTTCTAAGTGTCCATTTTTGAAACGTACAACTATTCCTCTAAAATCAGTCGAACTACGAATTCCGATTTACTCACCTGTTATCAGGAGAGAACCCAGTGCTGCATCTTTTAACCCAGCACTGACCCTGAAAATTAAGTCTAAGCGTACTTACTAGTAACTTGTATTTCCTTGATAGGAATCCATTGTGGGGTTTTTACCAGAAAAGTTTCTAAGTGTCCATTTTTGAAACATACAATTATTCCTCTAAAATCAGCCAAACTACGAATTCCGATTTACTCACCTGTTATCAGGAGAGAACCCAGTGCTGCATCTTTTAACCCAGCACTGACCCTGAAAATTAAGTCTAAGCGTACTTACCAGTAACTTGTATTTCCTTGATAGGAATCCATTGTGTGGTTTTTACCAGAAAAGTTTCTAAGTGTCCATTTTTGAAACGTACAAATATTCCTCTAAAATCATCCGAACTACGAATTCCGATTTACCCACCTGTTATCAGGAGAGAACCCAGTGCTGCATTTTTTAACCGAGCACTGACCCTGAGAAGTAAGTCTAAGTGTACTTACCAGTAACCTGTATTTCCTCCCATAGGAATCAATTGTGTAGTTTTCACCAGAAAAGTTTCTTAGTGTCCATTTTTGAAACGTACAAATATTCCTCTAAAATCAGCCGAACTACGAATTCCGATTTAATCACCTGTTATCAGGAGAGAACCCAGTGCTGCATCTTTTAACCCAGCACTGACCCTGAAAAGTAAGTCTAAGCGTACTGACCAGTAACTTGTATTTCCTTCCAAAGGAATCCATTGTGTGGTTTTCACCAGAAATGTTTCTAAGTCTCCATTTTTGAAATGTACAAATATTCCTCTAAAATCAGCCGAACTACGAATTCCGATTTACTCACCTGTTGTCAGGAGACAACCCAGTGCTGCATCTTTTAACCCAGCACTGACCCTGAAAAGTAAGTCTAAGCGTACTTACCAGTAACTTATATTTTCTTACATGGGAATCCATTGTGTGGTCTTCACCAGAAATGTTTCTAAGTGTCCATTTTTGAAACGTACAAATATTCCTCTAAAATAAGCCAAACTACGAATTCCGATTTACTCCCCGGTTATCATGAGAGAACCCAGTGCTGCATCTTTTAGACCAGCACTGGCTCTGAAAAGTAATTCTAAGCGTACTTACCAGTAACTTGTATTTCCTCCAATAGGAATCCATTATGTGGTTTTCACCAGAAAAGTTTTTTAGTGTCCATTTTTGAAACCTACAAATATTCCTCTAAAATCAGCCAAACTACGAATTCCGATTTACTCACCTGTTATCAGGAGAGAACCCAGTGCTGCATCTTTTAACCCAGCACTGACCCTGAAAATTAAGTCTAAGCGTACTTACCAGTAACTTGTATTTACTTGATAGGAATCCATTGTGTGGTTTTTACCAGAAAAGTTTCTAAGTTTCCAGTTTTTGAAACGTAGAATTATTCCTCTAAAATCAGCCGAACTACGAATTCCGATTTACTCACCTGTTATCAGGAGAGAACCCAGTGCTGCATCTTTTAACCCAGCACTGACCCTGAAAATTAAGTCTAAGCGTACTTACCAGTAACTTGTATTTCCTTGATAGGAATCCATTGTGTGGTTTTTACCAGAAAAGTTTCTAAGTGTCCATTTTTGAAACGTAGAATTCTTCCTCTAACTCAGCCGAACTACGAATTCCGATTTACTCACCTGTTATCAGGAGAGAACCCAGTGCTGCATCTTGTAGACCAGCACTGGCTCTGAAAAGTAATTCTAGGCGTACTTACCAGTAACTTGTATTTCCTTCCATAGGAATCCATTGTGTGGTTTTCACCAGAAAAGTTTCTTAGTGTCCATTTTTGAAACGTACAAATATTCCTCTAAAATCAGCCGAACTACGAATTCCGATTTAATCACCTGTTATCAGGAGAGAACCCAGTGCTGCATCTTTTAACCCAGCACTGACCCTGAAAAGTAAGTCTAAGCGTACTGACCAGTAACTTGTATTTCCTTCCAAAGGAATCCATTGTGTGGTTTTCACCAGAAATGTTTCTAAGTCTCCATTTTTGAAATGTACAAATATTCCTCTAAAATCAGCCGAACTACGAATTCCGATTTACTCACCTGTTGTCAGGAGACAACCCAGTGCTGCATCTTTTAACCCAGCACTGACCCTGAAAAGTAAGTCTAAGCGTACTTACCAGTAACTTGTATTTCCTTACATGGGAATCCATTGTGTGGTCTTCACCAGAAATGTTTCTAAGTGTCCATTTTTGAAACGTACAAATATTCCTCTAAAATAAGCCAAACTACGAATTCCGATTTACTCCCCGGTTATCAGGAGAGAACCCAGTGCTGCATCTTTTAGACCAGCACTGGCTCTGAAAAGTAATTCTAAGCGTACTTACCAGTAACTTGTATTTCCTCCAATAGGAATCCATTATGTGGTTTTCACCAGAAAAGTTTTTTAGTGTCCATTTTTGAAACCTACAAATATTCCTCTAAAATCAGCCGAACTACGAATTCCGATTTAATCACCTGTTATCAGGAGAGAACCCAGTGCTGCATCTTTTAACCCAGCACTGACCCTGAAAAGTAAGTCTAAGCGTACTGACCAGTAACTTGTATTTCCTTCCAAAGGAATCCATTGTATGGTTTTCGCCAGAAATATTTCTAAGTGTCCATTTTTTAAATGTACAAATATTCCTCTAAAATCAGCCGAACTACGAATTCCGATTTACTCACCTGTTATCAGGAGACAACCCAGTGCTGCATCTTTTAACCCAGCACTGACCCTGAAAAGTAAGTCTAAGCGTACTTACCAGTAACTTGTATTTCCTTTCTTAGGAATCCATTGTGTGGTTTTCACCAGAAATGTTTCTAAGTGTCCATTTTTGAAACATACAATTATTCCTCTAAAATCAGCCGAACTACGAATTCCCATTTACTCACCTGTTATCAGGAGAGAACCCAGTGCTGCATATTTTAGACCAGCACTGGCTCTGAAAAGTAATTCTAAGCGTACTTATCTGTAACTTGTATTTCCTTCCATAGGAATCCATTGTGTGGTTTTCACCAGAAAAGTTTCTAAGTGTCCATTTTTGAAACATACAATTATTCCTCTAAAATCAGCCAAACTACGAATTCCGATTTACTCACCTGTTATCAGGAGAGAACCCAGTGCTGCATCTTTTAACCCAGCACTGACCCTGAAAATTAAGTCTAAGCGTACTTACCAGTAACTTGTATTTCCTTGATAGGAATCCATTGTGTGGTTTTTACCAGAAAAGTTTCTAAGTGTCCATTTTTGAAACGTACAAATATTCCTCTAAAATCATCCGAACTACGAATTCTGATTTACCCACCTGTTATCAGGAGAGAACCCAGTGCTGCATCTTTTAACCGAGCACTGACCCTGAGAAGTAAGTCTAAGTGTACTTACCAGTAACCTGTATTTCCTCCCATAGGAATCAATTGTGTAGTTTTCACCAGAAAAGTTTCTAAGTGTCCAGTTTTTGAAACGTAGAATTATTCCTCTAAAATCAGCCGAACTACGAATTCCGATTTACTCACCTGTTATCAGGAGAGAACCCAGTGCTGCATCTTTTAGACCAGCACTGACCCTGAAAAGTAAGTCTAGGCGTACTTACCAGTGACTTGTATTTCCTTCCATAGGAATCCATTGTGTGGTTTTCACCAGAAAAGTTTCTTAGTGTCCATTTTTGAAACGTACAAATATTCCTCTAAAATCAGCCGAACTACGAATTCCGATTTAATCACCTATTATCAGGAGAGAACCCAGTGCTGCATCTTTTAACCCAGCACTGACCCTGAAAAGTAAGTCTAAGCGTACTGACCAGTAACTTGTATTTCCTTCCAAAGGAATCCATTGTGTGGTTTTCACCAGAAATGTTTCTAAGTGTTCATTTTTGAAATGTACAAATATTCCTCTAAAATCAGCCGAACTACGAATTCCGATTTACTCACCTGTTGTCAGGAGACAACCAAGTGCTGCATCTTTTAACCCAGCACTGACCCTGAAAAGTAAGTCTAAGCGTACTTACCAGTAACTTGTATTTCCTTACATAGGAATCCATTGTGTGGTCTTCACCAGAAATGTTTCTAAGTGTCCATTTTTGAAACGTACAAATATTCCTCTAAAATAAGCCGAACTACGAATTCCGATTTACTCCCCGGTTATCAGGAGAGAACCCAGTGCTGCATCTTTTAGACCAGCACTGGCTCTGAAAAGTAATTCTAAGCGTACTTACCAGTAACTTGTATTTCCTCCCATAGGAATCCATTATGTGGTTTTCACCAGAAAAGTTTTTTAGTGTCCATTTTTGAAACCTACAAATATTCCTCTAAAATCAGCCGAACTACGAATTCCGATTTAATCACCTGTTATCAGGAGAGAACCCAGTGCTGCATCTTTTAACCCAGCACTGACCCTGAAAAGTAAGTCTAAGCGTACTGACCAGTAACTTGTATTTCCTTGATAGGAATCCATTGTGTGGTTTTTACCAGAAAAGTTTCTAAGTGTCCATTTTTGAAAAGTACAAATATTCCTCTAAAATCAGCCGAACTACGAATTCCGATTTACCCAACTGTTATCAGGAGAGAACCCAGTGCTGCATCTTTTAACCCAGCACTGACCCTGAGAAGTAAGTCTAAGTGTACTTACCAGTAACCTGTATTTCCTCCCATAGGAATCAATTGTGTAGTTTTCACCAGAAAAGTTTCTAAGTGTCCATTTTAGAAACGTAGAATTATTCCTCTAAAATCAGCCGAACTACAAATTCCGATTTACTCACCTGTTATCAGGAGAGAACCCAGTGCTGCATCTTTTAACCCAGCACTGACCCTGAAAATTAAGTCTAAGCGTACTTACCAGTAACTTGTATTTCCTTGAAAGGAATCCATTGTGTGGTCTTCACCAGAAATGTTTCTAAGTGTCCATTTTTGAAACGTACAAATATTCCTCTAAAATAAGCCGAACTACGAATTCCGATTTACTCCCCGGTTATCAGGAGAGAACCCAGTGCTGTGTCTTTTAGACCAGCACTGGCTCTGAAAAGTAATTCTAAGTGTACTTACCAGTAAGTTGTATTTCCTCCCATAGGAATCCATTATGTGGTTTTCACCAGAAAAGTTTCTTAGTGTCCATTTTTGAAACCTACAAATATTCCTCTAAAATCAGCCGAACTACGAATTCCGATTTAATCACCTGTTATCAGGAGAGAACCCAGTGCTGCATCTTTTAACCCAGCACTGACCCTGAAAAGTAAGTCTAAGCGTACCGACCAGTAACTTGTATTTCCTTCCAAAGGAATCCATTGTATGGTTGTCACCAGAAATGTTTCTAAGTGTCCATTTTTTAAATGTACAAATATTCCTCTAAAATCAGCCGAACTACGAATTCTGATTTACTCACCTGTTATCAGGAGACAACCCAGTGCTGCATCTTTTAAATCAGCACTGACCCTGAAAAGTAAGTCTAAGCGTACTTACCAGTAACTTGTATTTCCTTCCATAGGAATCCATTGTGTGGTTTTCACCAGAAATGTTTCTAACTGTCCATTTTTGAAACGTACAAATATTCCTCTAAAATAAGCCGAACTACGAATTCCGATTTACTCACCTGTTATCAGGAGAGAACCCAGTGCTGCATATTTTAGACCAGCACTGGCTCTGAAAAGTAATTCTAAGCGTACTTATCAGTAACTTGTATTTCCTTCCATAGGAATCCATTGTGTGGTTTTCACCAGAAAAGTTTCTAAGTGTCCATTTTTGAAACGTACAAATATTCCTCTAAAATCAGTCGAACTACGAATTCCGATTTACTCACCTGTTATCAGGAGAGAACCCAGTGCTGCATCTTTTAACCCAGCACTGACCCTGAAAATTAAGTCTAAGCGTACTTACTAGTAACTTGTATTTCCTTGATAGGAATCCATTGTGTGGTTTTTACCAGAAAAGTTTCTAAGTGTCCATTTTTGAAACATACAATTATTCCTCTAAAATCAGCCAAACTACGAATTCCGATTTACTCACCTGTTATCAGGAGAGAACCCAGTGCTGCATCTTTTAACCCAGCACTGACCCTGAAAATTAAGTCTAAGCGTACTTACCAGTAACTTGTATTTCCTTGATAGGAATCCATTGTGTGGTTTTTACCAGAAAAGTTTCTAAGTGTCCATTTTTGAAACGTACAAATATTCCTCTAAAATCATCCGAACTACGAATTCCGATTTACCCACCTGTTATCAGGAGAGAACCCAGTGCTGCATCTTTTAACCGAGCACTGACCCTGAGAAGTAAGTCTAAGTGTACTTACCAGTAACCTGTATTTCCTCCCATAGGAATCAATTGTGTAGTTTTCACCAGAAAAGTTTCTAAGTGTCCAGTTTTTGAAACGTAGAATTATTCCTCTAAAATCAGCCGAACTACGAATTCCGATTTACTCACCTGTTATCAGGAGAGAACCCAGTGCTGCATCTTTTAACCCAGCACTGACCCTGAAAATTAAGTCTAAGCGTACTTACCAGTAACTTGTATTTCCTTGATAGGAATCCATTGTGTGGTTTTTACCAGAAAAGTTTCTAAGTGTCCATTTTTGAAACGTAGAATTATTCCTCTAAAATCAGCCGAACTACGAATTCCGATTTACTCACCTGTTATCAGCAGAGAACCCAGTGCTGCATCTTTTAGACCAGCACTGGCTCTGAAAAGTAATTCTAGGCGTACTTACCAGTAACTTGTATTTCCCTCCATAGGAATCCATTGTGTGGTTTTCACCAGAAAAGTTTCTTAGTGTCCATTTTTGAAACGTACAAATATTCCTCTAAAATCAGCCGAACTACGAATTCCGATTTAATCACCTGTTATCAGGAGAGAACCCAGTGCTGCATCTTTTAACCCAGCACTGACCCTGAAAAGTAAGTCTAAGCGTACTGACCAGTAACTTGTATTTCCTTCCAAAGGAATCCATTGTGTGGTTTTCACCAGAAATGTTTCTAAGTGTCCATTTTTGAAATGTACAAATATTCCTCTAAAATCAGCCGAACTACGAATTCCGATTTACTCACCTGTTATCAGGAGAGAACCCAGTGCTGCATCTTTTAACCCAGCACTGACCCTGAAAATTAAGTCTAAGCGTACTTACCAGTAATTTGTATTTCCTTGATAGGAATCCATTGTGTGGTCTTCACCAGAAATGTTTCTAAGTGTCCATTTTTGAAACGTACAAATATTCCTCTAAAATAAGCCGAACTACGAATTCCGATTTACTCACCTGTTATCAGGAGAGAACCCAGTGCTGCGTCTTTTAGACCAGCACTGGCTCTGAAAAGTAATTCTAAGTCTACTTACCAGTAACTTGTATTTCCTCCCATAGGAATCTATTATGTGGTTTTCACCAGAAAAGTTTCTTAGTGTCCATTTTTGAAACCTACAATTATTCCTCTAAAATCAGCCGAACTACGAATTCCGATTTATTCACCTGTTATCAGGAGAGAACCCAGTGCTGCATCTTTTAACCCAGCACTGACCCTGAAAAGTAAGTCTAAGCGTACCGACCAGTAACTTGTATTTCCTTCCAAAGGAATCCATTGTATGGTTGTCACCAGAAATGTTTCTAAGTGTCCATTTTTTAAATGTACAAATATTCCTCTAAAGTCAGCCGAACTACGAATTCTGATTTACTCACCTGTTATCAGGAGACAACCCAGTGCTGCATCTTTTAACCCAGCACTGACCCTGAAAAGTAAGTCTAAGCGTACTTACCAGTAACTTGTATTTCCTTCCATAGGAATCCATTGTGTGGTTTTCACCAGAAATGTTTCTAACTGTCCATTTTTGAAACGTACAAATATTCCTCTAAAATAAGCCGAACTACGAATTCCGATTTACTCACCTGTTATCAGGAGAGAACCCAGTGCTGCATATTTTAGACCAGCACTGGCTCTGAAAAGTAATTCTAAGCGTACTTATCAGTAACTTGTATTTCCTTCCATAGGAATCCATTGTGTAGTTTTCACCAGAAAAGTTTCTAAGTGTCCATTTTTGAAACGTACAAATATTCCTCTAAAATCAGTCGAACTACGAATTCCGATTTACTCACCTGTTATCAGGAGAGAACCCAGTGCTGCATCTTTTAACCCAGCACTGACCCTGAAAATTAAGTCTAAGCGTACTTACTAGTAACTTGTATTTCCTTGATAGGAATCCATTGTGGGGTTTTTACCAGAAAAGTTTCTAAGTGTCCATTTTTGAAACATACAATTATTCCTCTAAAATCAGCCAAACTACGAATTCCGATTTACTCACCTGTTATCAGGAGAGAACCCAGTGCTGCATCTTTTAACCCAGCACTGACCCTGAAAATTAAGTCTAAGCGTACTTACCAGTAACTTGTATTTCCTTGATAGGAATCCATTGTGTGGTTTTTACCAGAAAAGTTTCTAAGTGTCCATTTTTGAAACGTACAAATATTCCTCTAAAATCATCCGAACTACGAATTCCGATTTACCCACCTGTTATCAGGAGAGAACCCAGTGCTGCATTTTTTAACTGAGCACTGACCCTGAGAAGTAAGTCTAAGTGTACTTACCAGTAACCTGTATTTCCTCCCATAGGAATCAATTGTGTAGTTTTCACCAGAAAAGTTTCTAAGTGTCCAGTTTTTGAAACGTAGAATTATTCCTCTAAAATCAGCCGAACTACGAATTCCGATTTACTCACCTGTTATCAGGAGAGAACCCAGTGCTGCATCTTTTAACCCAGCACTGACCCTGAAAATTAAGTCTAAGCGTACTTACCAGTAACTTGTATTTCCTTGATAGGAATCCATTGTGTGGTTTTTACCAGAAAAGTTTCTAAGTGTCCATTTTTGAAACGTAGAATTCTTCCTCTAAAATCAGCCGAACTACGAATTCCGATTTACTCACCTGTTATCAGGAGAGATCCCAGTGCTGCATCTTTTAGACCAGCACTGGCTCTGAAAAGTAATTCTAGGCATACTTACCAGTAACTTGTATTTCCTTCCATAGGAATCCATTGTGTGGTTTTCACCAGAAAAGTTTCTTAGTGTCCATTTTTGAAACGTACAAATATTCCTCTAAAATCAGCCGAACTACGAATTCCGATTTAATCACCTGTTATCAGGAGAGAACCCAGTGCTGCATCTTTTAACCCAGCACTGACCCTGAAAAGTAAGTCTAAGCGTACTGACCAGTAACTTGTATTTCCTTCCAAAGGAATCCATTGTGTGGTTTTCACCAGAAATATTTCTAAGTCTCCATTTTTGAAATGTACAACTATTCCTCTAAAATCAGCCGAACTACGAATTCCGATTTACTCACCTGTTGTCAGGAGACAACCCAGTGCTGCATCTTTTAACCCAGCACTGACCCTGAAAAGTAAGTCTAAGCGTACTTACCAGTAACTTGTATTTCCTTACATGGGAATCCATTGTGTGGTCTTCACCAGAAATGTTTCTAAGTGTCCATTTTTGAAACGTACAAATATTCCTCTAAAATAAGCCAAACTACGAATTCCGATTTACTCCCCGGTTATCAGGAGAGAACCCAGTGCTGCATCTTTTAGACCAGCACTGGCTCTGAAAAGTAATTCTAAGCGTACTTACCAGTAACTTGTATTTCCTCCAATAGGAATCCATTATGTGGTTTTCACCAGAAAAGTTTTTTAGTGTCCATTTTTGAAACCTACAAATATTCCTCTAAAATCAGCCGAACTACGAATTCCGATTTAATCACCTGTTATCAGGAGAGAACCCAGTGCTGCATCTTTTAACCCAGCACTGACCCTGAAAAGTAAGTCTAAGCGTACTGACCAGTAAAATGTATTTCCTTCCAAAGGAATCCATTGTATGGTTTTCGCCAGAAATATTTCTAAGTGTCCATTTTTTAAATGTACAAATATTCCTCTAAAATCAGCCGAACTACGAATTCCGATTTACTCACCTGTTATCAGGAGACAACCCAGTGCTGCATCTTTTAACCCAGCACTGACCCTGAAAAGTAAGTCTAAGCGTACTTACCAGTAACTTGTATTTCCTTTCTTAGGAATCCATTGTGTGGTTTTCACCAGAAATGTTTCTAAGTGTCCATTTTTGAAACATACAATTATTCCTCTAAAATCAGCCGAACTACGAATTCCCATTTACTCACCTGTTATCAGGAGAGAACCCAGTGCTGCATATTTTAGACCAGCACTGGCTCTGAAAAGTAATTCTAAGCGTACTTATCTGTAACTTGTATTTCCTTCCATAGGAATCCATTGTGTGGTTTTCACCAGAAAAGTTTCTAAGTGTCCATTTTTGAAACGTACAAATATTCCTCTAAAATCAGTCGAACTACGAACTCCGATTTACTCACCTGTTATCAGGAGAGAACCCAGTGCTGCATCTTTTAACCCAGCACTGACCCTGAAAATTAAGTCTAAGCGTACTTACTAGTAACTTGTATTTCCTTGATAGGAATCCATTGTGTGGTTTTTACCAGAAAAGTTTCTAAGTGTCCATTTTTGAAACATACAATTATTCCTCTAAAATCAGCCAAACTACGAATTCCGATTTACTCACCTGTTATCAGGAGAGAACCCAGTGCTGCATCTTTTAACCCAGCACTGACCCTGAAAATTAAGTCTAAGCGTACTTACCAGTAACTTGTATTTCCTTGATAGGAATCCATTGTGTGGTTTTTACCAGAAAAGTTTCTAAGTGTCCATTTTTGAAACGTACAAATATTCCTCTAAAATCATCCGAACTACGAATTCCGATTTACCCACCTGTTATCAGGAGAGAACCCAGTGCTGCATCTTTTAACCGAGCACTGACCCTGAGAAGTAAGTCTAAGTGTACTTACCAGTAACCTGTATTTCCTCCCATAGGAATCAATTGTGTAGTTTTCACCAGAAAAGTTTCTAAGTGTCCAGTTTTTGAAACGTAGAATTATTCCTCTAAAATCAGCCGAACTACGAATTCCGATTTACTCACCTGTTATCAGGAGAGAACCCAGTGCTGCATCTTTTAGACCAGCACTGGCTCTGAAAAGTAATTCTAGGCGTACTTACCAGTAACTTGTATTTCCTTCCATAGGAATCCATTGTGTGGTTTTCACCAGAAAAGTTTCTTAGTGTCCATTTTTGAAACGTACAAATATTCCTCTAAAATCAGCCGAACTACGAATTCCGATTTAATCACCTATTATCAGGAGAGAACCCAGTGCTGCATCTTTTAACCCAGCACTGACCCTGAAAAGTA
This sequence comes from Triturus cristatus, assembly GCF_964204655.1. Lineage (NCBI taxonomy): Eukaryota > Metazoa > Chordata > Amphibia > Caudata > Salamandridae > Triturus > Triturus cristatus. The sequence goes on along the minus strand of NW_028188310.1, from coordinate 1,124,883 downwards.
AGTCTAAGCGTACTGACCAGTAACTTGTATTTCCTTCCAAAGGAATCCATTGTGTGGTTTTCACCAGAAATGTTTCTAAGTGTCCATTTTTGAAATGTACAACTATTCCTCTAAAATCAGCCGAACTACGAATTCCGATTTACTCACCTGTTGTCAGGAGACAACCCAGTGCTGCATCTTTTAACCCAGCACTGACCCTGAAAAGTAAGTCTAAGCGTACTTACCAGTAACTTGTATTTCCTTACATGGGAATCCATTGTGTGGTCTTCACCAGAAATGTTTCTAAGTGTCCATTTTTGAAACGTACAAATATTCCTCTAAAATAAGCCAAACTACGAATTCCGATTTACTCCCCGGTTATCAGGAGAGAACCCAGTGCTGCATCTTTTAGACCAGCACTGGCTCTGAAAAGTAATTCTAAGCGTACTTACCAGTAACTTGTATTTCCTCCAATAGGAATCCATTATGTGGTTTTCACCAGAAAAGTTTTTTAGTGTCCATTTTTGAAACCTACAAATATTCCTCTAAAATCAGCCGAACTACGAATTCCGATTTAATCACCTGTTATCAGGAGAGAACCCAGTGCTGCATCTTTTAACCCAGCACTGACCCTGAAAAGTAAGTCTAAGCGTACTGACCAGTAACTTGTATTTCCTTCCAAAGGAATCCATTGTATGGTTTTCGCCAGAAATATTTCTAAGTGTCCATTTTTTAAATGTACAAATATTCCTCTAAAATCAGCCGAACTACGAATTCCGATTTACTTACCTGTTATCAGGAGACAACCCAGTGCTGCATCTTTTAACCCAGCACTGACCCTGAAAAGTAAGTCTAAGCGTACTTACCAGTAACTTGTATTTCCTTTCTTAGGAATCCATTGTGTGGTTTTCACCAGAAATGTTTCTAAGTGTCCATTTTTGAAACATACAATTATTCCTCTAAAATCAGCCGAACTACGAATTCCCATTTACTCACCTGTTATCAGGAGAGAACCCAGTGCTGCATATTTTAGACCAGCACTGGCTCTGAAAAGTAATTCTAAGCGTACTTATCTGTAACTTGTATTTCCTTCCATAGGAATCCATTGTGTGGTTTTCACCAGAAAAGTTTCTAAGTGTCCATTTTTGAAACGTACAAATATTCCTCTAAAATCAGTCGAACTACGAACTCCGATTTACTCACCTGTTATCAGGAGAGAACCCAGTGCTGCATCTTTTAACCCAGCACTGACCCTGAAAATTAAGTCTAAGCGTACTTACTAGTAACTTGTATTTCCTTGATAGGAATCCATTGTGTGGTTTTTACCAGAAAAGTTTCTAAGTGTCCATTTTTGAAACATACAATTATTCCTCTAAAATCAGCCAAACTACGAATTCCGATTTACTCACCTGTTATCAGGAGAGAACCCAGTGCTGCATCTTTTAACCCAGCACTGACCCTGAAAATTAAGTCTAAGCGTACTTACCAGTAACTTGTATTTCCTTGATAGGAATCCATTGTGTGGTTTTTACCAGAAAAGTTTCTAAGTGTCCATTTTTGAAACGTACAAATATTCCTCTAAAATCATCCGAACTACGAATTCCGATTTACCCACCTGTTATCAGGAGAGAACCCAGTGCTGCATCTTTTAACCGAGCACTGACCCTGAGAAGTAAGTCTAAGTGTACTTACCAGTAACCTGTATTTCCTCCCATAGGAATCAATTGTGTAGTTTTCACCAGAAAAGTTTCTAAGTGTCCAGTTTTTGAAACGTAGAATTATTCCTCTAAAATCAGCCGAACTACGAATTCCGATTTACTCACCTGTTATCAGGAGAGAACCCAGTGCTGCATCTTTTAGACCAGCACTGGCTCTGAAAAGTAATTCTAGGCGTACTTACCAGTAACTTGTATTTCCTTCCATAGGAATCCATTGTGTGGTTTTCACCAGAAAAGTTTCTTAGTGTCCATTTTTGAAACGTACAAATATTCCTCTAAAATCAGCCGAACTACGAATTCCGATTTAATCACCTATTATCAGGAGAGAACCCAGTGCTGCATCTTTTAACCCAGCACTGACCCTGAAAAGTAAGTCTAAGCGTACTGACCAGTAACTTGTATTTCCTTCCAAAGGAATCCATTGTGTGGTTTTCACCAGAAATGTTTCTAAGTGTCCATTTTTGAAATGTACAAATATTCCTCTAAAATCAGCCGAACTACGAATTCCGATGTACGCACCTGTTGTCAGGAGACAACCCAGTGCTGCATCTTTTAACCCAGCACTGACCCTGAAAAGTAAGTCTAAGCGTACTTACCAGTAACTTGTATTTCCTTACATGGGAATCCATTGTGTGGTCTTCACCAGAAATGTTTCTAAGTGTCCATTTTTGAAACGTACAAATATTCCTCTAAAATAAGCCAAACTACGAATTCCGATTTACTCCCCGGTTATCAGGAGAGAACCCAGTGCTGCATCTTTTAGACCAGCACTGGCTCTGAAAAGTAATTCTAAGCGTACTTACCAGTAACTTGTATTTCCTCCAATAGGAATCCATTATGTGGTTTTCACCAGAAAAGTTTTTTAGTGTCCATTTTTGAAACCTACAAATATTCCTCTAAAATCAGCCGAACTACGAATTCCGATTTAATCACCTGTTATCAGGAGAGAACCCAGTGCTGCATCTTTTAACCCAGCACTGACCCTGAAAAGTAAGTCTAAGCGTACTGACCAGTAACTTGTATTTCCTTCCAAAGGAATCCATTGTATGGTTTTCGCCAGAAATATTTCTAAGTGTCCATTTTTTAAATGTACAAATATTCCTCTAAAATCAGCCGAACTACGAATTCCGATTTACTCACCTGTTATCAGGAGACAACCCAGTGCTGCATCTTTTAACCCAGCACTGACCCTGAAAAGTAAGTCTAAGCGTACTTACCAGTAACTTGTATTTCCTTTCTTAGGAATCCATTGTGTGGTTTTCACCAGAAATGTTTCTAAGTGTCCATTTTTGAAACATACAATTATTCCTCTAAAATCAGCCGAACTACGAATTCCCATTTACTCACCTGTTATCAGGAGAGAACCCAGTGCTGCATATTTTAGACCAGCACTGGCTCTGAAAAGTAATTCTAAGCGTACTTATCTGTAACTTGTATTTCCTTCCATAGGAATCCATTGTGTGGTTTTCACCAGAAAAGTTTCTAAGTGTCCATTTTTGAAACGTACAAATATTCCTCTAAAATCAGTCGAACTACGAACTCCGATTTACTCACCTGTTATCAGGAGAGAACCCAGTGCTGCATCTTTTAACCCAGCACTGACCCTGAAAATTAAGTCTAAGCGTACTTACTAGTAACTTGTATTTCCTTGATAGGAATCCATTGTGTGGTTTTTACCAGAAAAGTTTCTAAGTGTCCATTTTTGAAACATACAATTATTCCTCTAAAATCAGCCAAACTACGAATTCCGATTTACTCACCTGTTATCAGGAGAGAACCCAGTGCTGCATCTTTTAACCCAGCACTGACCCTGAAAATTAAGTCTAAGCGTACTTACCAGTAACTTGTATTTCCTTGATAGGAATCCATTGTGTGGTTTTTACCAGAAAAGTTTCTAAGTGTCCATTTTTGAAACGTACAAATATTCCTCTAAAATCATCCGAACTACGAATTCCGATTTACCCACCTGTTATCAGGAGAGAACCCAGTGCTGCATCTTTTAACCGAGCACTGACCCTGAGAAGTAACTCTAAGTGTACTTACCAGTAACCTGTATTTCCTCCCATAGGAATCAATTGTGTAGGGTTCACCAGAAAAGTTTCTAAGTGTCCAGTTTTTGAAACGTAGAATTATTCCTCTAAAATCAGCCGAACTACGAATTCCGATTTACTCACCTGTTATCAGGAGAGAACCCAGTGCTGCATCTTTTAGACCAGCACTGGCTCTGAAAAGTAATTCTAGGCGTACTTACCAGTAACTTGTATTTCCTTCCATAGGAATCCATTGTGTGGTTTTCACCAGAAAAGTTTCTTAGTGTCCATTTTTGAAACGTACAAATATTCCTCTAAAATCAGCCGAACTACGAATTCCGATTTAATCACCTATTATCAGGAGAGAACCCAGTGCTGCATCTTTTAACCCAGCACTGACCCTGAAAAGTAAGTCTAAGCGTACTGACCAGTAACTTGTATTTCCTTCCAAAGGAATCCATTGTGTGGTTTTCACCAGAAATGTTTCTAAGTGTCCATTTTTGAAATGTACAAATATTCCTCTAAAATCAGCCGAACTACGAATTCCGATTTACTCACCTGTTGTCAGGAGACAACCCAGTGCTGCATCTTTTAACCCAGCACTGACCCTGAAAAGTAAGTCTAAGCGTACTTACCAGTAACTTGTATTTCCTTACATAGGAATCCATTGTGTGGTCTTCACCAGAAATGTTTCTAAGTGTCCATTTTTGAAACGTACAAATATTCCTCTAAAATAAGCCGAACTACGAATTCCGATTTACTCCCCGGTTATCAGGAGAGAACCCAGTGCTGCATCTTTTAGACCAGCACTGGCTCTGAAAAGTAATTCTAAGCGTACTTACCAGTAACTTGTATTTCCTCCCATAGGAATCCATTATGTGGTTTTCACCAGAAAAGTTTTTTAGTGTCCATTTTTGAAACCTACAAATATTCCTCTAAAATCAGCCGAACTACGAATTCCGATTTAATCACCTGTTATCAGGAGAGAACCCAGTGCTGCATCTTTTAACCCAGCACTGACCCTGAAAAGTAAGTCTAAGCGTACTGACCAGTAACTTGTATTTCCTTCCAAAGGAATCCATTGTGTGGTTTTTACCAGAAAAGTTTCTAAGTGTCCATTTTTGAAACGTACAAATATTCCTCTAAAATCATCCGAACTACGAATTCCGATTTACCCACCTGTTATCAGGAGAGAACCCAGTGCTGCATCTTTTAACCGAGCACTGACCCTGAGAAGTAACTCTAAGTGTACTTACCAGTAACCTGTATTTCCTCCCATAGGAATCAATTGTGTAGTTTTCACCAGAAAAGTTTCTAAGTGTCCAGTTTTTGAAACGTAGAATTATTCCTCTAAAATCAGCCGAACTACGAATTCCGATTTACTCACCTGTTATCAGGAGAGAACCCAGTGCTGCATCTTTTAGACCAGCACTGGCTCTGAAAAGTAATTCTAGGCGTACTTACCAGTAACTTGTATTTCCTTCCATAGGAATCCATTGTGTGGTTTTCACCAGAAAAGTTTCTTAGTGTCCATTTTTGAAACGTACAAATATTCCTCTAAAATCAGCCGAACTACGAATTCCGATTTAATCACCTATTATCAGGAGAGAACCCAGTGCTGCATCTTTTAACCCAGCACTGACCCTGAAAAGTAAGTCTAAGCGTACTGACCAGTAACTTGTATTTCCTTCCAAAGGAATCCATTGTGTGGTTTTCACCAGAAATGTTTCTAAGTGTCCATTTTTGAAATGTACAAATATTCCTCTAAAATCAGCCGAACTACGAATTCCGATTTACTCACCTGTTGTCAGGAGACAACCCAGTGCTGCATCTTTTAACCCAGCACTGACCCTGAAAAGTAAGTCTAAGTGTACTTACCAGTAACCTGTATTTCCTCCCATAGGAATCCATTGTGTGGTTTTTACCAGAAAAGTTTCTAAGTGTCCATTTTTGAAACGTAGAATTATTCCTCTAAAATCAGCCGAACTACGAATTCCGATTTACTCACCTGTTATCAGCAGAGAACCCAGTGCTGCATCTTTTAGACCAGCACTGGCTCTGAAAAGTAATTCTAGGCGTACTTACCAGTAACTTGTATTTCCCTCCATAGGAATCCATTGTGTGGTTTTCACCAGAAAAGTTTCTTAGTGTCCATTTCTGAAACGTACAAATATTCCTCTAAAATCAGCCGAACTACGAATTCCGATTTAATCACCTGTTATCAGGAGAGAACCCAGTGCTGCATCTTTTAACCCAGCACTGACCCTGAAAAGTAAGTCTAAGCGTACTGACCAGTAACTTGTATTTCCTTCCAAAGGAATCCATTGTGTGGTTTTCACTAGAAATGTTTCTAAGTGCCCATTTTTGAAACGTACAAATATTCCTCTAAAATCAGCCGAACTACGAATTCCGATTTACTCACCTGTTGTCAGGAGACAACCCAGTGCTGCATCTTTTAACCCAGCACTGACCCTGAAAATTAAGTCTAAGCGTACTTACCAGTAATTTGTATTTCCTTGATAGGAATCCATTGTGTGGTTGTTACCAGAAAAGTTTCTAATTGTCTATTTTTGAAACGTACAAATATTCCTCTAAAATCAGCCGAACTATGAATTCCGATTTACTCACCTGTTATCAGGAGAGAACCCAGTGCTGCGTCTTTTAGACCAGCACTGGCTCTGAAAAGTAATTCTAAGTCTACTTACCAGTAACTTGTATTTCCTCCCATAGGAATCTATTATGTGGTTTTCACCAGAAAAGTTTCTTAGTGTCCATTTTTGAAACCTACAAATATTCCTCTAAAATCAGCCGAACTACGAATTCCGATTTAATCACCTGTTATCAGGAGAGAACCCAGTGCTGCATCTTTTAACCCAGCACTGACCCTGAAAAGTAAGTCTAAGCGTACCGACCAGTAACTTGCATTTCCTTCCAAAGGAATCCATTGTATGGTGGTCACCAGAAATGTTTCTAAGTGTCCATTTTTTAAATGTACAAATATTCCTCTAAAATCAGCCGAACTACGAATTCTGATTTACTCACCTGTTATCAGGAGACAACCCAGTGCTGCATCTTTTAACCCAGCACTGACCCTGAAAAGTAAGTCTAAGCGTACTTACCAGTAACTTGTATTTCCTTCCATAGGAATCCATTGTGTGGTTTTCACCAGAAATGTTTCTAACTGTCCATTTTTGAAACGTACAAATATTCCTCTAAAATAAGCCGAACTACGAATTCCGATTTACTCACCTGTTATCAGGAGAGAACCCAGTGCTGCATATTTTAGACCAGCACTGGCTCTGAAAAGTAATTCTAAGCGTACTTATCAGTAACTTGTATTTCCTTCCATAGGAATCCATTGTGTGGTTTTCACCAGAAAAGTTTCTAAGTGTCCATTTTTGAAACGTACAAATATTCCTCTAAAATCAGTCGAACTACGAATTCCGATTTACTCACCTGTTATCAGGAGAGAACCCAGTGCTGCATCTTTTAACCCAGCACTGACCCTGAAAATTAAGTCTAAGCGTACTTATTAGTAACTTGTATTTCCTTGATAGGAATCCATTGTGGGGTTTTTACCAGAAAAGTTTCTAAGTGTCCATTTTTGAAACATACAATTATTCCTCTAAAATCAGCCAAACTACGAATTCCGATTTACTCACCTGTTATCAGGAGAGAACCCAGTGCTGCATCTTTTAACCCAGCACTGACCCTGAAAATTAAGTCTAAGCGTACTTACCAGTAACTTGTATTTCCTTGATAGGAATCCATTGTGTGGTTTTTACCAGAAAAGTTTCTAAGTGTCCATTTTTGAAACGTACAAATATTCCTCTAAAATCATCCGAACTACGAACTCCGATTTACCCACCTGTTATCAGGAGAGAACCCAGTGCTGCATTTTTTAACTGAGCACTGACCCTGAGAAGTAAGTCTAAGTGTACTTACCAGTAACCTGTATTTCCTCCCATAGGAATCAATTGTGTAGTTTTCACCAGAAAAGTTTCTAAGTGTCCAGTTTTTGAAACGTAGAATTATTCCTCTAAAATCAGCCGAACTACGAATTCCGATTTACTCACCTGTTATCAGGAGAGAACCCAGTGCTGCATCTTTTAACCCAGCACTGACCCTGAAAATTAAGTCTAAGCGTACTTACCAGTAACTTGTATTTCCTTGATAGGAATCCATTGTGTGGTTTTTACCAGAAAAGTTTCTAAGTGTCCATTTTTGAAACGTAGAATTCTTCCTCTAAAATCAGCCGAACTACGAATTCCGATTTACTCACCTGTTATCAGGAGAGATCCCAGTGCTGCATCTTTTAGACCAGCACTGGCTCTGAAAAGTAATTCTAGGCATACTTACCAGTAACTTGTATTTCCTTCCATAGGAATCCATTGTGTGGTTTTCACCAGAAAAGTTTCTTAGTGTCCATTTTTGAAACGTACAAATATTCCTCTAAAATCAGCCGAACTACGAATTCCGATTTAATCACCTGTTATCAGGAGAGAACCCAGTGCTGCATCTTTTAACCCAGCACTGACCCTGAAAAGTAAGTCTAAGCGTACTGACCAGTAACTTGTATTTCCTTCCAAAGGAATCCATTGTGTGGTTTTCACCAGAAATATTTCTAAGTCTCCATTTTTGAAATGTACAACTATTCCTCTAAAATCAGCCGAACTACGAATTCCGATTTACTCACCTGTTGTCAGGAGACAACCCAGTGCTGCATCTTTTAACCCAGCACTGACCCTGAAAAGTAAGTCTAAGCGTACTTACCAGTAACTTGTATTTCCTTACATGGGAATCCATTGTGTGGTCTTCACCAGAAATGTTTCTAAGTGTCCATTTTTGAAACGTACAAATATTCCTCTAAAATAAGCCAAACTACGAATTCCGATTTACTCCCCGGTTATCAGGAGAGAACCCAGTGCTGCATCTTTTAGACCAGCACTGGCTCTGAAAAGTAATTCTAAGCGTACTTACCAGTAACTTGTATTTCCTCCAATAGGAATCCATTATGTGGTTTTCACCAGAAAAGTTTTTTAGTGTCCATTTTTGAAACCTACAAATATTCCTCTAAAATCAGCCGAACTACGAATTCCGATTTAATCACCTGTTATCAGGAGAGAACCCAGTGCTGCATCTTTTAACCCAGCACTGACCCTGAAAAGTAAGTCTAAGCGTACTGACCAGTAACTTGTATTTCCTTCCAAAGGAATCCATTGTATGGTTTTCGCCAGAAATATTTCTAAGTGTCCATTTTTTAAATGTACAAATATTCCTCTAAAATCAGCCGAACTACGAATTCCGATTTACTCACCTGTTATCAGGAGACAACCCAGTGCTGCATCTTTTAACCCAGCACTGACCCTGAAAAGTAAGTCTAAGCGTACTTACCAGTAACTTGTATTTCCTTTCTTAGGAATCCATTGTGTGGTTTTCACCAGAAATGTTTCTAAGTGTCCATTTTTGAAACATACAATTATTCCTCTAAAATCAGCCGAACTACGAATTCCCATTTACTCACCTGTTATCAGGAGAGAACCCAGTGCTGCATATTTTAGACCAGCACTGGCTCTGAAAAGTAATTCTAAGCGTACTTATCTGTAACTTGTATTTCCTTCCATAGGAATCCATTGTGTGGTTTTCACCAGAAAAGTTTCTAAGTGTCCATTTTTGAAACGTACAAATATTCCTCTAAAATCAGTCGAACTACGAACTCCGATTTACTCACCTGTTATCAGGAGAGAACCCAGTGCTGCATCTTTTAACCCAGCACTGACCCTGAAAATTAAGTCTAAGCGTACTTACTAGTAACTTGTATTTCCTTGATAGGAATCCATTGTGTGGTTTTTACCAGAAAAGTTTCTAAGTGTCCATTTTTGAAACATACAATTATTCCTCTAAAATCAGCCAAACTACGAATTCCGATTTACTCACCTGTTATCAGGAGAGAACCCAGTGCTGCATCTTTTAACCCAGCACTGACCCTGAAAATTAAGTCTAAGCGTACTTACCAGTAACTTGTATTTCCTTGATAGGAATCCATTGTGTGGTTTTTACCAGAAAAGTTTCTAAGTGTCCATTTTTGAAACGTACAAATATTCCTCTAAAATCATCCGAACTACGAATTCCGATTTACCCACCTGTTATCAGGAGAGAACCCAGTGCTGCATCTTTTAACCGAGCACTGACCCTGAGAAGTAAGTCTAAGTGTACTTACCAGTAACCTGTATTTCCTCCCATAGGAATCAATTGTGTAGTTTTCACCAGAAAAGTTTCTAAGTGTCCAGTTTTTGAAACGTAGAATTATTCCTCTAAAATCAGCCGAACTACGAATTCCGATTTACTCACCTGTTATCAGGAGAGAACCCAGTGCTGCATCTTTTAGACCAGCACTGGCTCTGAAAAGTAATTCTAGGCGTACTTACCAGTAACTTGTATTTCCTTCCATAGGAATCCATTGTGTGGTTTTCACCAGAAAAGTTTCTTAGTGTCCATTTTTGAAACGTACAAATATTCCTCTAAAATCAGCCGAACTACGAATTCCGATTTAATCACCTATTATCAGGAGAGAACCCAGTGCTGCATCTTTTAACCCAGCACTGACCCTGAAAAGTAAGTCTAAGCGTACTGACCAGTAACTTGTATTTCCTTCCAAAGGAATCCATTGTGTGGTTTTCACCAGAAATGTTTCTAAGTGTCCATTTTTGAAATGTACAAATATTCCTCTAAAATCAGCCGAACTACGAATTCCGATTTACTCACCTGTTGTCAGGAGACAACCCAGTGCTGCATCTTTTAACCCAGCACTGACCCTGAAAAGTAAGTCTAAGCGTACTTACCAGTAACTTGTATTTCCTTACATGGGAATCCATTGTGTGGTCTTCACCAGAAATGTTTCTAAGTGTCCATTTTTGAAACGTACAAATATTCCTCTAAAATAAGCCAAACTACGAATTCCGATTTACTCCCCGGTTATCAGGAGAGAACCCAGTGCTGCATCTTTTAGACCAGCACTGGCTCTGAAAAGTAATTCTAAGCGTACTTACCAGTAACTTGTATTTCCTCCAATAGGAATCCATTATGTGGTTTTCACCAGAAAAGTTTTTTAGTGTCCATTTTTGAAACCTACAAATATTCCTCTAAAATCAGCCGAACTACGAATTCCGATTTAATCACCTGTTATCAGGAGAGAACCCAGTGCTGCATCTTTTAACCCAGCACTGACCCTGAAAAGTAAGTCTAAGCGTACTGACCAGTAACTTGTATTTCCTTCCAAAGGAATCCATTGTATGGTTTTCGCCAGAAATATTTCTAAGTGTCCATTTTTTAAATGTACAAATATTCCTCTAAAATCAGCCGAACTACGAATTCCGATTTACTCACCTGTTATCAGGAGACAACCCAGTGCTGCATCTTTTAACCCAGCACTGACCCTGAAAAGTAAGTCTAAGCGTACTTACCAGTAACTTGTATTTCCTTTCTTAGGAATCCATTGTGTGGTTTTCACCAGAAATGTTTCTAAGTGTCCATTTTTGAAACATACAATTATTCCTCTAAAATCAGCCGAACTACGAATTCCCATTTACTCACCTGTTATCAGGAGAGAACCCAGTGCTGCATATTTTAGACCAGCACTGGCTCTGAAAAGTAATTCTAAGCGTACTTATCTGTAACTTGTATTTCCTTCCATAGGAATCCATTGTGTGGTTTTCACCAGAAAAGTTTCTAAGTGTCCATTTTTGAAACGTACAAATATTCCTCTAAAATCAGTCGAACTACGAACTCCGATTTACTCACCTGTTATCAGGAGACAACCCAGTGCTGCATCTTTTAACCCAGCACTGACCCTGAAAAGTAAGTCTAAGCGTACTTACCAGTAACTTGTATTTCCTTTTTTAGGAATCCATTGTGTGGTTTTCACCAGAAATGTTTCTAAGTGTCCATTTTTGAAACATACAATTATTCCTCTAAAATCAGCCGAACTACGAATTCCCATTTACTCACCTGTTATCAGGAGAGAACCCAGTGCTGCATATTTTAGACCAGCACTGGCTCTGAAAAGTAATTCTAAGCGTACTTATCTGTAACTTGTATTTCCTTCCATAGGAATCCATTGTGTGGTTTTCACCAGAAAAGTTTCTAAGTGTCCATTTTTGAAACGTACAAATATTCCTCTAAAATCAGTCGAACTACGAACTCCGATTTACTCACCTGTTATCAGGAGAGAACCCAGTGCTGCATCTTTTAACCCAGCACTGACCCTGAAAATTAAGTCTAAGCGTACTTACTAGTAACTTGTATTTCCTTGATAGGAATCCATTGTGTGGTTTTTACCAGAAAAGTTTCTAAGTGTCCATTTTTGAAACATACAATTATTCCTCTAAAATCAGCCAAACTACGAATTCCGATTTACTCACCTGTTATCAGGAGAGAACCCAGTGCTGCATCTTTTAACCCAGCACTGACCCTGAAAATTAAGTCTAAGCGTACTTACCAGTAACTTGTATTTCCTTGATAGGAATCCATTGTGTGGTTTTTACCAGAAAAGTTTCTAAGTGTCCATTTTTGAAACGTACAAATATTCCTCTAAAATCATCCGAACTACGAATTCCGATTTACCCACCTGTTATCAGGAGAGAACCCAGTGCTGCATCTTTTAACCGAGCACTGACCCTGAGAAGTAAGTCTAAGTGTACTTACCAGTAACCTGTATTTCCTCCCATAGGAATCAATTGTGTAGTTTTCACCAGAAAAGTTTCTAAGTGTCCAGTTTTTGAAACGTAGAATTATTCCTCTAAAATCAGCCGAACTACGAATTCCGATTTACTCACCTGTTATCAGGAGAGAACCCAGTGCTGCATCTTTTAGACCAGCACTGGCTCTGAAAAGTAATTCTAGGCGTACTTACCAGTAACTTGTATTTCCTTCCATAGGAATCCATTGTGTGGTTTTCACCAGAAAAGTTTCTTAGTGTCCATTTTTGAAACGTACAAATATTCCTCTAAAATCAGCCGAACTACGAATTCCGATTTAATCACCTATTATCAGGAGAGAACCCAGTGCTGCATCTTTTAACCCAGCACTGACCCTGAAAAGTAAGTCTAAGCGTACTGACCAGTAACTTGTATTTCCTTCCAAAGGAATCCATTGTGTGGTTTTCACCAGAAATGTTTCTAAGTGTCCATTTTTGAAATGTACAAATATTCCTCTAAAATCAGCCGAACTACGAATTCCGATGTACGCACCTGTTGTCAGGAGACAACCCAGTGCTGCATCTTTTAACCCAGCACTGACCCTGAAAAGTAAGTCTAAGCGTACTTACCAGTAACTTGTATTTCCTTACATGGGAATCCATTGTGTGGTCTTCACCAGAAATGTTTCTAAGTGTCCATTTTTGAAACGTACAAATATTCCTCTAAAATAAGCCAAACTATGAATTCCGATTTACTCCCCGGTTATCAGGAGAGAACCCAGTGCTGCATCTTTTAGACCAGCACTGGCTCTGAAAAGTAATTCTAAGCGTACTTACCAGTAACTTGTATTTCCTCCAATAGGAATCCATTATGTGGTTTTCACCAGAAAAGTTTTTTAGTGTCCATTTTTGAAACCTACAAATATTCCTCTAAAATCAGCCGAACTACGAATTCCGATTTAATCACCTGTTATCAGGAGAGAACCCAGTGCTGCATCTTTTAACCCAGCACTGACCCTGAAAAGTAAGTCTAAGCGTACTGACCAGTAACTTGTATTTCCTTCCAAAGGAATCCATTGTATGGTTTTCGCCAGAAATATTTCTAAGTGTCCATTTTTTAAATGTACAAATATTCCTCTAAAATCAGCCGAACTACGAATTCCGATTTACTCACCTGTTATCAGAAGACAACCCAGTGCTGCATCTTTTAACCCAGCACTGACCCTGAAAAGTAAGTCTAAGCGTACTTACCAGTAACTTGTATTTCCTTTCTTAGGAATCCATTGTGTGGTTTTCACCAGAAATGTTTCTAAGTGTCCATTTTTGAAACATACAATTATTCCTCTAAAATCAGCCGAACTACGAATTCCCATTTACTCACCTGTTATCAGGAGAGAACCCAGTGCTGCATATTTTAGACCAGCACTGGCTCTGAAAAGTAATTCTAAGCGTACTTATCTGTAACTTGTATTTCCTTCCATAGGAATCCATTGTGTGGTTTTCACCAGAAAAGTTTCTAAGTGTCCATTTTTGAAACGTACAAATATTCCTCTAAAATCAGTCGAACTACGAACTCCGATTTACTCACCTGTTATCAGGAGAGAACCCAGTGCTGCATCTTTTAACCCAGCACTGACCCTGAAAATTAAGTCTAAGCGTACTTACTAGTAACTTGTATTTCCTTGATAGGAATCCATTGTGTGGTTTTTACCAGAAAAGTTTCTAAGTGTCCATTTTTGAAACATACAATTATTCCTCTAAAATCAGCCAAACTACGAATTCCGATTTACTCACCTGTTATCAGGAGAGAACCCAGTGCTGCATCTTTTAACCCAGCACTGACCCTGAAAATTAAGTCTAAGCGTACTTACCAGTAACTTGTATTTCCTTGATAGGAATCCATTGTGTGGTTTTTACCAGAAAAGTTTCTAAGTGTCCATTTTTGAAACGTACAAATATTCCTCTAAAATCATCCGAACTACGAATTCCGATTTACCCACCTGTTATCAGGAGAGAACCCAGTGCTGCATCTTTTAACCGAGCACTGACCCTGAGAAGTAACTCTAAGTGTACTTACCAGTAACCTGTATTTCCTCCCATAGGAATCAATTGTGTAGTTTTCACCAGAAAAGTTTCTAAGTGTCCAGTTTTTGAAACGTAGAATTATTCCTCTAAAATCAGCCGAACTACGAATTCCGATTTACTCACCTGTTATCAGGAGAGAACCCAGTGCTGCATCTTTTAGACCAGCACTGGCTCTGAAAAGTAATTCTAGGCGTACTTACCAGTAACTTGTATTTCCTTCCATAGGAATCCATTGTGTGGTTTTCACCAGAAAAGTTTCTTAGTGTCCATTTTTGAAACGTACAAATATTCCTCTAAAATCAGCCGAACTACGAATTCCGATTTAATCACCTATTATCAGGAGAGAACCCAGTGCTGCATCTTTTAACCCAGCACTGACCCTGAAAAGTAAGTCTAAGCGTACTGACCAGTAACTTGTATTTCCTTCCAAAGGAATCCATTGTGTGGTTTTCACCAGAAATGTTTCTAAGTGTCCATTTTTGAAATGTACAAATATTCCTCTAAAATCAGCCGAACTACGAATTCCGATTTACTCACCTGTTGTCAGGAGACAACCCAGTGCTGCATCTTTTAACCCAGCACTGACCCTGAAAAGTAAGTCTAAGCGTACTTACCAGTAACTTGTATTTCCTTACATAGGAATCCATTGTGTGGTCTTCACCAGAAATGTTTCTAAGTGTCCATTTTTGAAACGTACAAATATTCCTCTAAAATAAGCCGAACTACGAATTCCGATTTACTCCCCGGTTATCAGGAGAGAACCCAGTGCTGCATCTTTTAGACCAGCACTGGCTCTGAAAAGTAATTCTAAGCGTACTTACCAGTAACTTGTATTTCCTCCCATAGGAATCCATTATGTGGTTTTCACCAGAAAAGTTTTTTAGTGTCCATTTTTGAAACCTACAAATATTCCTCTAAAATCAGCCGAACTACGAATTCCGATTTAATCACCTGTTATCAGGAGAGAACCCAGTGCTGCATCTTTTAACCCAGCACTGACCCTGAAAAGTAAGTCTAAGCGTACTGACCAGTAACTTGTATTTCCTTCCAAAGGAATCCATTGTGTGGTTTTTACCAGAAAAGTTTCTAAGTGTCCATTTTTGAAACGTACAAATATTCCTCTAAAATCATCCGAACTACGAATTCCGATTTACCCACCTGTTATCAGGAGAGAACCCAGTGCTGCATCTTTTAACCGAGCACTGACCCTGAGAAGTAACTCTAAGTGTACTTACCAGTAACCTGTATTTCCTCCCATAGGAATCAATTGTGTAGTTTTCACCAGAAAAGTTTCTAAGTGTCCAGTTTTTGAAACGTAGAATTATTCCTCTAAAATCAGCCGAACTACGAATTCCGATTTACTCACCTGTTATCAGGAGAGAACCCAGTGCTGCATCTTTTAGACCAGCACTGGCTCTGAAAAGTAATTCTAGGCGTACTTACCAGTAACTTGTATTTCCTTCCATAGGAATCCATTGTGTGGTTTTCACCAGAAAAGTTTCTTAGTGTCCATTTTTGAAACGTACAAATATTCCTCTAAAATCAGCCGAACTACGAATTCCGATTTAATCACCTATTATCAGGAGAGAACCCAGTGCTGCATCTTTTAACCCAGCACTGACCCTGAAAAGTAAGTCTAAGCGTACTGACCAGTAACTTGTATTTCCTTCCAAAGGAATCCATTGTGTGGTTTTCACCAGAAATGTTTCTAAGTGTCCATTTTTGAAATGTACAAATATTCCTCTAAAATCAGCCGAACTACGAATTCCGATTTACTCACCTGTTGTCAGGAGACAACCCAGTGCTGCATCTTTTAACCCAGCACTGACCCTGAAAAGTAAGTCTAAGTGTACTTACCAGTAACCTGTATTTCCTCCCATAGGAATCCATTGTGTGGTTTTTACCAGAAAAGTTTCTAAGTGTCCATTTTTGAAACGTAGAATTATTCCTCTAAAATCAGCCGAACTACGAATTCCGATTTACTCACCTGTTATCAGCAGAGAACCCAGTGCTGCATCTTTTAGACCAGCACTGGCTCTGAAAAGTAATTCTAGGCGTACTTACCAGTAACTTGTATTTCCCTCCATAGGAATCCATTGTGTGGTTTTCACCAGAAAAGTTTCTTAGTGTCCATTTCTGAAACGTACAAATATTCCTCTAAAATCAGCCGAACTACGAATTCCGATTTAATCACCTGTTATCAGGAGAGAACCCAGTGCTGCATCTTTTAACCCAGCACTGACCCTGAAAAGTAAGTCTAAGCGTACTGACCAGTAACTTGTATTTCCTTCCAAAGGAATCCATTGTGTGGTTTTCACTAGAAATGTTTCTAAGTGCCCATTTTTGAAACGTACAAATATTCCTCTAAAATCAGCCGAACTACGAATTCCGATTTACTCACCTGTTGTCAGGAGACAACCCAGTGCTGCATCTTTTAACCCAGCACTGACCCTGAAAATTAAGTCTAAGCGTACTTACCAGTAATTTGTATTTCCTTGATAGGAATCCATTGTGTGGTTGTTACCAGAAAAGTTTCTAATTGTCTATTTTTGAAACGTACAAATATTCCTCTAAAATCAGCCGAACTATGAATTCCGATTTACTCACCTGTTATCAGGAGAGAACCCAGTGCTGCGTCTTTTAGACCAGCACTGGCTCTGAAAAGTAATTCTAAGTCTACTTACCAGTAACTTGTATTTCCTCCCATAGGAATCTATTATGTGGTTTTCACCAGAAAAGTTTCTTAGTGTCCATTTTTGAAACCTACAAATATTCCTCTAAAATCAGCCGAACTACGAATTCCGATTTAATCACCTGTTATCAGGAGAGAACCCAGTGCTGCATCTTTTAACCCAGCACTGACCCTGAAAAGTAAGTCTAAGCGTACCGACCAGTAACTTGCATTTCCTTCCAAAGGAATCCATTGTATGGTGGTCACCAGAAATGTTTCTAAGTGTCCATTTTTTAAATGTACAAATATTCCTCTAAAATCAGCCGAACTACGAATTCTGATTTACTCACCTGTTATCAGGAGACAACCCAGTGCTGCATCTTTTAACCCAGCACTGACCCTGAAAAGTAAGTCTAAGCGTACTTACCAGTAACTTGTATTTCCTTCCATAGGAATCCATTGTGTGGTTTTCACCAGAAATGTTTCTAACTGTCCATTTTTGAAACGTACAAATATTCCTCTAAAATAAGCCGAACTACGAATTCCGATTTACTCACCTGTTATCAGGAGAGAACCCAGTGCTGCATATTTTAGACCAGCACTGGCTCTGAAAAGTAATTCTAAGCGTACTTATCAGTAACTTGTATTTCCTTCCATAGGAATCCATTGTGTGGTTTTCACCAGAAAAGTTTCTAAGTGTCCATTTTTGAAACGTACAAATATTCCTCTAAAATCAGTCGAACTACGAATTCCGATTTACTCACCTGTTATCAGGAGAGAACCCAGTGCTGCATCTTTTAACCCAGCACTGACCCTGAAAATTAAGTCTAAGCGTACTTATTAGTAACTTGTATTTCCTTGATAGGAATCCATTGTGGGGTTTTTACCAGAAAAGTTTCTAAGTGTCCATTTTTGAAACATACAATTATTCCTCTAAAATCAGCCAAACTACGAATTCCGATTTACTCACCTGTTATCAGGAGAGAACCCAGTGCTGCATCTTTTAACCCAGCACTGACCCTGAAAATTAAGTCTAAGCGTACTTACCAGTAACTTGTATTTCCTTGATAGGAATCCATTGTGTGGTTTTTACCAGAAAAGTTTCTAAGTGTCCATTTTTGAAACGTACAAATATTCCTCTAAAATCATCCGAACTACGAACTCCGATTTACCCACCTGTTATCAGGAGAGAACCCAGTGCTGCATTTTTTAACTGAGCACTGACCCTGAGAAGTAAGTCTAAGTGTACTTACCATTAACCTGTATTTCCTCCCATAGGAATCAATTGTGTAGTTTTCACCAGAAAAGTTTCTAAGTGTCCAGTTTTTGAAACGTAGAATTATTCCTCTAAAATCAGCCGAACTACGAATTCCGATTTACTCACCTGTTATCAGGAGAGAACCCAGTGCTGCATCTTTTAACCCAGCACTGACCCTGAAAATTAAGTCTAAGCGTACTTACCAGTAACTTGTATTTCCTTGATAGGAATCCATTGTGTGGTTTTTACCAGAAAAGTTTCTAAGTGTCCATTTTTGAAACGTAGAATTCTTCCTCTAAAATCAGCCGAACTACGAATTCCGATTTACTCACCTGTTATCAGGAGAGAACCCAGTGCTGCATCTTTTTGACCAGCACTGGCTCTGAAAAGTAATTCTAGGCGTACTTACCAGTAACTTGTATTTCCTTCCATAGGAATCCATTGTGTGGTTTTCACCAGAAAAGTTTCTTAGTGTCCATTTTTGAAACGTACAAATATTCCTCTAAAATCAGCCGAACTACGAATTCCGATTTAATCACCTGTTATCAGGAGAGAACCCAGTGCTGCATCTTTTAACCCAGCACTGACCCTGAAAATTAAGTCTAAGCGTACTTACCAGTAACTTGTATTTCCTTGATAGGAATCCATTGTGTGGTTTTTACCAGAAAAGTTTCTAAGTGTCCATTTTTGAAACGTACAAATATTCCTCTAAAATCATCCGAACTACGAATTCCGATTTACCCACCTGTTATCAGGAGAGAACCCAGTGCTGCATTTTTTAACTGAGCACTGACCCTGAGAAGTAAGTCTAAGTGTACTTACCAGTAACCTGTATTTCCTCCCATAGGAATCAATTGTGTAGTTTTCACCAGAAAAGTTTCTAAGTGTCCAGTTTTTGAAACGTAGAATTATTCCTCTAAAATCAGCCGAACTACGAATTCCGATTTACTCATCTGTTATCAGGAGAGAACCCAGTGCTGCATCTTTTAACCCAGCACTGACCCTGAAAATTAAGTCTAAGCGTACTTACCAGTAACTTGTATTTCCTTGATAGGAATCCATTGTGTGGTTTTTACCAGAAAAGTTTCTAAGTGTCCATTTTTGAAACGTAGAATTCTTCCTCTAAAATCAGCCGAACTACGAATTCCGATTTACTCACCTGTTATCAGGAGAGATCCCAGTGCTGCATCTTTTAGACCAGCACTGGCTCTGAAAAGTAATTCTAGGCGTACTTACCAGTAACTTGTATTTCCTTCCATAGGAATCCATTGTGTGGTTTTCACCAGAAAAGTTTCTTAGTGTCCATTTTTGAAACGTACAAATATTCCTCTAAAATCAGCCGAACTACGAATTCCGATTTAATCACCTGTTATCAGGAGAGAACCCAGTGCTGCATCTTTTAACCCAGCACTGACCCTGAAAAGTAAGTCTAAGCGTACTGACCAGTAACTTGTATTTCCTTCCAAAGGAATCCATTGTGTGGTTTTCACCAGAAATATTTCTAAGTCTCCATTTTTGAAATGTACAACTATTCCTCTAAAATCAGCCGAACTACGAATTCCGATTTACTCACCTGTTGTCAGGAGACAACCCAGTGCTGCATCTTTTAACCCAGCACTGACCCTGAAAAGTAAGTCTAAGCGTACTTACCAGTAACTTGTATTTCCTTACATGGGAATCCATTGTGTGGTCTTCACCAGAAATGTTTCTAAGTGTCCATTTTTGAAACGTACAAATATTCCTCTAAAATAAGCCAAACTACGAATTCCGATTTACTCCCCGGTTATCAGGAGAGAACCCAGTGCTGCATCTTTTAGACCAGCACTGGCTCTGAAAAGTAATTCTAAGCGTACTTACCAGTAACTTGTATTTCCTCCAATAGGAATCCATTATGTGGTTTTCACCAGAAAAGTTTTTTAGTGTCCATTTTTGAAACCTACAAATATTCCTCTAAAATCAGCCGAACTACGAATTCCGATTTAATCACCTGTTATCAGGAGAGAACCCAGTGCTGCATCTTTTAACCCAGCACTGACCCTGAAAAGTAAGTCTAAGCGTACTGACCAGTAACTTGTATTTCCTTCCAAAGGAATCCATTGTATGGTTTTCGCCAGAAATATTTCTAAGTGTCCATTTTTTAAATGTACAAATATTCCTCTAAAATCAGCCGAACTACGAATTCCGATTTACTCACCTGTTATCAGGAGACAACCCAGTGCTGCATCTTTTAACCCAGCACTGACCCTGAAAAGTAAGTCTAAGCGTACTTACCAGTAACTTGTATTTCCTTTCTTAGGAATCCATTGTGTGGTTTTCACCAGAAATGTTTCTAAGTGTCCATTTTTGAAACATACAATTATTCCTCTAAAATCAGCCGAACTACAAATTCCCATTTACTCACCTGTTATCAGGAGAGAACCCAGTGCTGCATATTTTAGACCAGCACTGGCTCTGAAAAGTAATTCTAAGTGTACTTATCTGTAACTTGTATTTCCTTCCATAGGAATCCATTGTGTGGTTTTCACCAGAAAAGTTTCTAAGTGTCCATTTTTGAAACGTACAAATATTCCTCTAAAATCAGTCGAACTACGAACTCCGATTTACTCACCTGTTATCAGGAGAGAACCCAGTGCTGCATCTTTTAACCCAGCACTGACCCTGAAAATTAAGTCTAAGCGTACTTACTAGTAACTTGTATTTCCTTGATAGGAATCCATTGTGTGGTTTTTACCAGAAAAGTTTCTAAGTGTCCATTTTTGAAACATACAATTATTCCTCTAAAATCAGCCAAACTACGAATTCCGATTTACTCACCTGTTATCAGGAGAGAACCCAGTGCTGCATCTTTTAACCCAGCACTGACCCTGAAAATTAAGTCTAAGCGTACTTACCAGTAACTTGTATTTCCTTGATAGGAATCCATTGTGTGGTTTTTACCAGAAAAGTTTCTAAGTGTCCATTTTTGAAACGTACAAATATTCCTCTAAAATCATCCGAACTACGAATTCCGATTTACCCACCTGTTATCAGGAGAGAACCCAGTGCTGCATCTTTTAACCGAGCACTGACCCTGAGAAGTAAGTCTAAGTGTACTTACCAGTAACCTGTATTTCCTCCCATAGGAATCAATTGTGTAGTTTTCACCAGAAAAGTTTCTAAGTGTCCAGTTTTTGAAACGTAGAATTATTCCTCTAAAATCAGCCGAACTACGAATTCCGATTTACTCACCTGTTATCAGGAGAGAACCCAGTGCTGCATCTTTTAGACCAGCACTGGCTCTGAAAAGTAATTCTAGGCGTACTTACCAGTAACTTGTATTTCCTTCCATTGGAATCCATTGTGTGGTTTTCACCAGAAAAGTTTCTTAGTGTCCATTTTTGAAACGTACAAATATTCCTCTAAAATCAGCCGAACTACGAATTCCGATTTAATCACCTATTATCAGGAGAGAACCCAGTGCTGCATCTTTTAACCCAGCACTGACCCTGAAAAGTAAGTCTAAGCGTACTGACCAGTAACTTGTATTTCCTTCCAAAGGAATCCATTGTGTGGTTTTCACCAGAAATGTTTCTAAGTGTCCATTTTTGAAATGTACAAATATTCCTCTAAAATCAGCCGAACTACGAATTCCGATTTACTCACCTGTTGTCAGGAGACAACCCAGTGCTGCATCTTTTAACCCAGCACTGACCCTGAAAAGTAAGTCTAAGCGTACTTACCAGTAACTTGTATTTCCTTACATGGGAATCCATTGTGTGGTCTTCACCAGAAATGTTTCTAAGTGTCCATTTTTGAAACGTACAAATATTCCTCTAAAATAAGCCAAACTACGAATTCCGATTTACTCCCCGGTTATCAGGAGAGAACCCAGTGCTGCATCTTTTAGACCAGCACTGGCTCTGAAAAGTAATTCTAAGCGTACTTACCAGTAACTTGTATTTCCTCCAATAGGAATCCATTATGTGGTTTTCACCAGAAAAGTTTTTTAGTGTCCATTTTTGAAACCTACAAATATTCCTCTAAAATCAGCCGAACTACGAATTCCGATTTAATCACCTGTTATCAGGAGAGAACCCAGTGCTGCATCTTTTAACCCAGCACTGACCCTGAAAAGTAAGTCTAAGCGTACTGACCAGTAACTTGTATTTCCTTCCAAAGGAATCCATTGTATGGTTTTCGCCAGAAATATTTCTAAGTGTCCATTTTTTAAATGTACAAATATTCCTCTAAAATCAGCCGAACTACGAATTCCGATTTACTCACCTGTTATCAGGAGACAACCCAGTGCTGCATCTTTTAACCCAGCACTGACCCTGAAAAGTAAGTCTAAGCGTACTTACCAGTAACTTGTATTTCCTTTCTTAGGAATCCATTGTGTGGTTTTCACCAGAAATGTTTCTAAGTGTCCATTTTTGAAACATACAATTATTCCTCTAAAATCAGCCGAACTACGAATTCCCATTTACTCACCTGTTATCAGGAGAGAACCCAGTGCTGCATATTTTAGACCAGCACTGGCTCTGAAAAGTAATTCTAAGCGTACTTATCTGTAACTTGTATTTCCTTCCATAGGAATCCATTGTGTGGTTTTCACCAGAAAAGTTTCTAAGTGTCCATTTTTGAAACGTACAAATATTCCTCTAAAATCAGTCGAACTACGAACTCCGATTTACTCACCTGTTATCAGGAGAGAACCCAGTGCTGCATCTTTTAACCCAGCACTGACCCTGAAAATTAAGTCTAAGCGTACTTACTAGTAACTTGTATTTCCTTGATAGGAATCCATTGTGTGGTTTTTACCAGAAAAGTTTCTAAGTGTCCATTTTTGAAACATACAATTATTCCTCTAAAATCAGCCAAACTACGAATTCCGATTTACTCACCTGTTATCAGGAGAGAACCCAGTGCTGCATCTTTTAACCCAGCACTGACCCTGAAAATTAAGTCTAAGCGTACTTACCAGTAACTTGTATTTCCTTGATAGGAATCCATTGTGTGGTTTTTACCAGAAAAGTTTCTAAGTGTCCATTTTTGAAACGTACAAATATTCCTCTAAAATCATCCGAACTACGAATTCCGATTTACCCACCTGTTATCAGGAGAGAACCCAGTGCTGCATCTTTTAACCGAGCACTGACCCTGAGAAGTAATTCTAAGTGTACTTACCAGTAACCTGTATTTCCTCCCATAGGAATCAATTGTGTAGTTTTCACCAGAAAAGTTTCTAAGTGTCCAGTTTTTGAAACGTAGAATTATTCCTCTAAAATCAGCCGAACTACGAATTCCGATTTACTCACCTGTTATCAGGAGAGAACCCAGTGCTGCATCTTTTAGACCAGCACTGGCTCTGAAAAGTAATTCTAGGCGTACTTACCAGTGACTTGTATTTCCTTCCATAGGAATCCATTGTGTGGTTTTCACCAGAAAAGTTTCTTAGTGTCCATTTTTGAAACGTACAAATATTCCTCTAAAATCAGCCGAACTACGAATTCCGATTTAATCACCTATTATCAGGAGAGAACCCAGTGCTGCATCTTTTAACCCAGCACTGACCCTGAAAAGTAAGTCTAAGCGTACTGACCAGTAACTTGTATTTCCTTCCAAAGGAATCCATTGTGTGGTTTTCACCAGAAATGTTTCTAAGTGTCCATTTTTGAAATGTACAAATATTCCTCTAAAATCAGCCGAACTACGAATTCCGATTTACTCACCTGTTGTCAGGAGACAACCCAGTGCTGCATCTTTTAACCCAGCACTGACCCTGAAAAGTAAGTCTAAGCGTACTTACCAGTAACTTGTATTTCCTTACATAGGAATCCATTGTGTGGTCTTCACCAGAAATGTTTCTAAGTGTCCATTTTTGAAACGTACAAATATTCCTCTAAAATAAGCCGAACTACGAATTCCGATTTACTCCCCGGTTATCAGGAGAGAACCCAGTGCTGCATCTTTTAGACCAGCACTGGCTCTGAAAAGTAATTATAAGCGTACTTACCAGTAACTTGTATTTCCTCCCATAGGAATCCATTATGTGGTTTTCACCAGAAAAGTTTTTTAGTGTCCATTTTTGAAACCTACAAATATTCCTCTAAAATCAGCCGAACTACGAATTCCGATTTAATCACCTGTTATCAGGAGAGAACCCAGTGCTGCATCTTTTAACCCAGCACTGACCCTGAAAAGTAAGTCTAAGCGTACTGACCAGTAACTTGTATTTCCTTCCAAAGGAATCCATGGTATGGTTTTCACCAGAAATATTTCTAAGTGTCCATTTTTTAAATGTACAAATATTCCTCTAAAATCAGCCGAACTACGAATTCCGATTTACTCACCTGTTATCAGGAGACAACCCAGTGCTGCATCTTTTAACCCAGCACTGACCCTGAAAAGTAAGTCTAAGCGTACTTACCAGTAACTTGTATTTCCTTGATAGGAATCCATTGTGTGGTTTTTACCAGAAAAGTTTCTAAGTGTCCATTTTTGAAAAGTACAAATATTCCTCTAAAATCAGCCGAACTACGAATTCCGATTTACCCACCTGTTATCAGGAGAGAACCCAGTGCTGCATCTTTTAACCCAGCACTGACCCTGAGAAGTAAGTCTAAGTGTACTTACCAGTAACCTGTATTTCCTCCCATAGGAATCAATTGTGTAGTTTTCACCAGAAAAGTTTCTAAGTGTCCAGTTTTTGAAACGTAGAATTATTCCTCTAAAATCAGCCGAACTACGAATTCCGATTTACTCACCTGTTATCAGGAGAGAACCCAGTGCTGCATCTTTTAACCCAGCACTGACCCTGAAAATTAAGTCTAAGCGTACTTACCAGTAACTTGTATTTCCTTGATAGGAATCCATTGTGTGGTTTTTACCAGAAAAGTTTCTAAGTGTCCATTTTTGAAACGTAGAATTATTCCTCTAAAATCAGCCGAACTACGAATTCCGATTTACTCACCTGTTATCAGCAGAGAACCCAGTGCTGCATCTTTCAGACCAGCACTGGCTCTGAAAAGTAATTCTAGGCGTACTTACCAGTAACTTGTATTTCCCTCCATAGGAATCCATTGTGTGGTTTTCACCAGAAAAGTTTCTTAGTGTCCATTTTTGAAACGTACAAATATTCCTCTAAAATCAGCCGAACTACGAATTCCGATTTAATCACCTGTTATCAGGAGAGAACCCAGTGCTGCATCTTTTAACCCAGCACTGACCCTGAAAAGTAAGTCTAAGCGTACTGACCAGTAACTTGTATTTCCTTCCAAAGGAATCCATTGTGTGGTTTTCACTAGAAATGTTTCTAAGTGCCCATTTTTGAAACGTACAAATATTCCTCTAAAATCAGCCGAACTACGAATTCCGATTTACTCACCTGTTGTCAGGAGACAACCCAGTGCTGCATCTTTTAACCCAGCACTGACCCTGAAAATTAAGTCTAAGCGTACTTACCAGTAATTTGTATTTCCTTGATAGGAATCCATTGTGTGGTTGTTACCAGAAAAGTTTCTAATTGTCTATTTTTGAAACGTACAAATATTCCTCTAAAATCAGCCGAACTATGAATTCCGATTTACTCACCTGTTATCAGGAGAGAACCCAGTGCTGCGTCTTTTAGACCAGCACTGGCTCTGAAAAGTAATTCTAAGTCTACTTACCAGTAACTTGTATTTCCTCCCATAGGAATCTATTATGTGGTTTTCACCAGAAAAGTTTCTTAGTGTCCAGTTTTTGAAACCTACAAATATTCCTCTAAAATCAGCCGAACTACGAATTCCGATTTAATCACCTGTTATCAGGAGAGAACCCAGTGCTGCATCTTTTAACCCAGCACTGACCCTGAAAAGTAAGTCTAAGCGTACCGACCAGTAACTTGCATTTCCTTCCAAAGGAATCCATTGTATGGTGGTCACCAGAAATGTTTCTAAGTGTCCATTTTTTAAATGTACAAATATTCCTCTAAAATCAGCCGAACTACGAATTCTGATTTACTCACCTGTTATCAGGAGACAACCCAGTGCTGCATCTTTTAACCCAGCACTGACCCTGAAAATTAAGTCTAAGCGTACTTACCAGTAATTTGTATTTCCTTGATAGGAATCCATTGTGTGGTTGTTACCAGAAAAGTTTCTAATTGTCTATTTTTGAAACGTACAAATATTCCTCTAAAATCAGCCGAACTATGAATTCCGATTTACTCACCTGTTATCAGGAGAGAACCCAGTGCTGCGTCTTTTAGACCAGCACTGGCTCTGAAAAGTAATTCTAAGTCTACTTACCAGTAACTTGTATTTCCTCCCATAGGAATCTATTATGTGGTTTTCACCAGAAAAGTTTCTTAGTGCCCATTTTTGAAACCTACAAATATTCCTCTAAAATCAGCCGAACTACGAATTCCGATTTATTCACCTGTTATCAGGAGAGAACCCAGTGCTGCATCTTTTAACCCAGCACTGACCCTGAAAAGTAAGTCTAAGCGTACCGACCAGTAACTTGTATTTCCTTCCAAAGGAATCCATTGTATGGTTGTCACCAGAAATGTTTCTAAGTGTCCATTTTTTAAATGTACAAATATTCCTCTAAAATCAGCCGAACTACGAATTCTGATTTACTCACCTGTTATCAGGAGACAACCCAGTGCTGCATCTTTTAACCCAGCACTGACCCTGAAAAGTAAGTCTAAGCGTACTTACCAGTAACTTGTATTTCCTTCCATAGGAATCCATTGTGTGGTTTTCACCAGAAATGTTTCTAACTGTCCATTTTTGAAACGTACAAATATTCCTCTAAAATAAGCCGAACTACGAATTCCGATTTACTCACCTGTTATCAGGAGAGAACCCAGTGCTGCATATTTTAGACCAGCACTGGCTCTGAAAAGTAATTCTAAGCGTACTTATCAGTAACTTGTATTTCCTTCCATAGGAATCCATTGTGTGGTTTTCACCAGAAAAGTTTCTAAGTGTCCATTTTTGAAACGTACAAATATTCCTCTAAAATCAGTCGAACTACGAATTCCGATTTACTCACCTGTTATCAGGAGAGAACCCAGTGCTGCATCTTTTAACACAGCACTGACCCTGAAAATTAAGTCTAAGCGTACTTACTAGTAACTTGTATTTCCTTGATAGGAATCCATTGTGGGGTTTTTACCAGAAAAGTTTCTAAGTGTCCATTTTTGAAACATACAATTATTCCTCTAAAATCAGCCAAACTACGAATTCCGTTTTATTCACCTGTTATCAGGAGAGAACCCAGTGCTGCATCTTTTAACCCAGCACTGACCCTGAAAATTAAGTCTAAGCGTACTTACCAGTAACTTGTATTTCCTTGATAGGAATCCATTGTGTGGTTTTTACCAGAAAAGTTTCTAAGTGTCCATTTTTTAAACGTACAAATATTCCTCTAAAATCATCCGAACTACGAATTCCGATTTACCCACCTGTTATCAGGAGAGAACCCAGTGCTGCATTTTTTAACTGAGCACTGACCCTGAGAAGTAAGTCTAAGTGTACTTACCAGTAACCTGTATTTCCTCCCATAGGAATCAATTGTGTAGTTTTCACCAGAAAAGTTTCTAAGTGTCCAGTTTTTGAAACGTAGAATTATTCCTCTAAAATCAGCCGAACTACGAATTCCGATTTACTCACCTGTTATCAGGAGAGAACCCAGTGCTGCATCTTTTAACCCAGCACTGACCCTGAAAATTAAGTCTAAGCGTACTTACCAGTAACTTGTATTTCCTTGATAGGAATCCATTGTGTGGTTTTTACCAGAAAAGTTTCTAAGTGTCCATTTTTGAAACGTAGAATTCTTCCTCTAAAATCAGCCGAACTACGAATTCCGATTTACTCACCTGTTATCAGGAGAGAACCCAGTGCTGCATCTTTTAGACCAGCACTGGCTCTGAAAAGTAATTCTAGGCGTACTTACCAGTAACTTGTATTTCCTTCCATAGGAATCCATTGTGTGGTTTTCACCAGAAAAGTTTCTTAGTGTCCATTTTTGAAACGTACAAATATTCCTCTAAAATCAGCCGAACTACGAATTCCGATTTAATCACCTGTTATCAGGAGAGAACCCAGTGCTGCATCTTTTAACCCAGCACTGACCCTGAAAAGTAAGTCTAAGCGTACTGACCAGTAACTTGTATTTCCTTCCAAAGGAATCCATTGTGTGGTTTTCACCAGAAATATTTCTAAGTCTCCATTTTTGAAATGTACAACTATTCCTCTAAAATCAGCCGAACTACGAATTCCGATTTACTCACCTGTTGTCAGGAGACAACCCAGTGCTGCATCTTTTAACCCAGCACTGACCCTGAAAAGTAAGTCTAAGCGTACTTACCAGTAACTTGTATTTCCTTACATGGGAATCCATTGTGTGGTCTTCACCAGAAATGTTTCTAAGTGTCCATTTTTGAAACGTACAAATATTCCTCTAAAATAAGCCAAACTACGAATTCCGATTTACTCCCCGGTTATCAGGAGAGAACCCAGTGCTGCATCTTTTAGACCAGCACTGGCTCTGAAAAGTAATTCTAAGCGTACTTACCAGTAACTTGTATTTCCTCCAATAGGAATCCATTATGTGGTTTTCACCAGAAAAGTTTTTTAGTGTCCATTTTTGAAACCTACAAATATTCCTCTAAAATCAGCCGAACTACGAATTCCGATTTAATCACCTGTTATCAGGAGAGAACCCAGTGCTGCATCTTTTAACCCAGCACTGACCCTGAAAAGTAAGTCTAAGCGTACTGACCAGTAACTTGTATTTCCTTCCAAAGGAATCCATTGTATGGTTTTCGCCAGAAATATTTCTAAGTGTCCATTTTTTAAATGTACAAATATTCCTCTAAAATCAGCCGAACTACGAATTCCGATTTACTCACCTGTTATCAGGAGACAACCCAGTGCTGCATCTTTTAACCCAGCACTGACCCTGAAAAGTAAGTCTAAGCGTACTTACCAGTAACTTGTATTTCCTTTCTTAGGAATCCATTGTGTGGTTTTCACCAGAAATGTTTCTAAGTGTCCATTTTTGAAACATACAATTATTCCTCTAAAATCAGCCGAACTACGAATTCCCATTTACTCACCTGTTATCAGGAGAGAACCCAGTGCTGCATATTTTAGACCAGCACTGGCTCTGAAAAGTAATTCTAAGCGTACTTATCTGTAACTTGTATTTCCTTCCATAGGAATCCATTGTGTGGTTTTCACCAGAAAAGTTTCTAAGTGTCCATTTTTGAAACGTACAAATATTCCTCTAAAATCAGTCGAACTACGAACTCCGATTTACTCACCTGTTATCAGGAGAGAACCCAGTGCTGCATCTTTTAACCCAGCACTGACCCTGAAAATTAAGTCTAAGCGTACTTACTAGTAACTTGTATTTCCTTGACAGGAATCCATTGTGTGGTTTTTACCAGAAAAGTTTCTAAGTGTCCATTTTTGAAACATACAATTATTCCTCTAAAATCAGCCAAACTACGAATTCCGATTTACTCACCTGTTATCAGGAGAGAACCCAGTGCTGCATCTTTTAACCCAGCACTGACCCTGAAAATTAAGTCTAAGCGTACTTACCAGTAACTTGTATTTCCTTGATAGGAATCCATTGTGTGGTTTTTACCTGAAAAGTTTCTAAGTGTCCATTTTTGAAACGTACAAATATTCCTCTAAAATCATCCGAACTACGAATTCCGATTTACCCACCTGTTATCAGGAGAGAACCCAGTGCTGCATCTTTTAACCGAGCACTGACCCTGAGAAGTAAGTCTAAGTGTACTTACCAGTAACCTGTATTTCCTCCCATAGGAATCAATTGTGTAGTTTTCACCAGAAAAGTTTCTAAGTGTCCAGTTTTTGAAACGTAGAATTATTCCTCTAAAATCAGCCGAACTACGAATTCCGATTTACTCACCTGTTATCAGGAGAGAACCCAGTGCTGCATCTTTTAGACCAGCACTGGCTCTGAAAAGTAATTCTAGGCGTACTTACCAGTAACTTGTATTTCCTTCCATAGGAATCCATTGTGTGGTTTTCACCAGAAAAGTTTCTTAGTGTCCATTTTTGAAACGTACAAATATTCCTCTAAAATCAGCCGAACTACGAATTCCGATTTAATCACCTATTATCAGGAGAGAACCCAGTGCTGCATCTTTTAACCCAGCACTGACCCTGAAAAGTAAGTCTAAGCGTACTGACCAGTAACTTGTATTTCCTTCCAAAGGAATCCATTGTGTGGTTTTCACCAGAAATGTTTCTAAGTGTCCATTTTTGAAATGTACAAATATTCCTCTAAAATCAGCCGAACTACGAATTCCGATTTACTCACCTGTTGTCAGGAGACAACCCAGTGCTGCATCTTTTAACCCAGCACTGACCCTGAAAAGTAAGTCTAAGCGTACTTACCAGTAACTTGTATTTCCTTACATAGGAATCCATTGTGTGGTCTTCACCAGAAATGTTTCTAAGTGTCCATTTTTGAAACGTACAAATATTCCTCTAAAATAAGCCGAACTACGAATTCCGATTTACTCCCCGGTTATCAGGAGAGAACCCAGTGCTGCATCTTTTAGACCAGCACTGGCTCTGAAAAGTAATTATAAGCGTACTTACCAGTAACTTGTATTTCCTCCCATAGGAATCCATTATGTGGTTTTCACCAGAAAAGTTTTTTAGTGTCCATTTTTGAAACCTACAAATATTCCTCTAAAATCAGCCGAACTACGAATTCCGATTTAATCACCTGTTATCAGGAGAGAACCCAGTGCTGCATCTTTTAACCCAGCACTGACCCTGAAAAGTAAGTCTAAGCGTACTGACCAGTAACTTGTATTTCCTTCCAAAGGAATCCATGGTATGGTTTTCACCAGAAATATTTCTAAGTGTCCATTTTTTAAATGTACAAATATTCCTCTAAAATCAGCCGAACTACGAATTCCGATTTACTCACCTGTTATCAGGAGACAACCCAGTGCTGCATCTTTTAACCCAGCACTGACCCTGAAAAGTAAGTCTAAGCGTACTTACCAGTAACTTGTATTTCCTTGATAGGAATCCATTGTGTGGTTTTTACCAGAAAAGTTTCTAAGTGTCCATTTTTGAAAAGTACAAATATTCCTCTAAAATCAGCCGAACTACGAATTCCGATTTACCCACCTGTTATCAGGAGAGAACCCAGTGCTGCATCTTTTAACCCAGCACTGACCCTGAGAAGTAAGTCTAAGTGTACTTACCAGTAACCTGTATTTCCTCCCATAGGAATCAATTGTGTAGTTTTCACCAGAAAAGTTTCTAAGTGTCCAGTTTTTGAAACGTAGAATTATTCCTCTAAAATCAGCCGAACTACGAATTCCGATTTACTCACCTGTTATCAGGAGAGAACCCAGTGCTGCATCTTTTAACCCAGCACTGACCCTGAAAATTAAGTCTAAGCGTACTTACCAGTAACTTGTATTTCCTTGATAGGAATCCATTGTGTGGTTTTTACCAGAAAAGTTTCTAAGTGTCCATTTTTGAAACGTAGAATTATTCCTCTAAAATCAGCTGAACTACGAATTCCGATTTACTCACCTGTTATCAGCAGAGAACCCAGTGCTGCATCTTTTAGACCAGCACTGGCTCTGAAAAGTAATTCTAGGCGTACTTACCAGTAACTTGTATTTCCCTCCATAGGAATCCATTGTGTGGTTTTCACCAGAAAAGTTTCTTAGTGTCCATTTTTGAAACGTACAAATATTCCTCTAAAATCAGCCGAACTACGAATTCCGATTTAATCACCTGTTATCAGGAGAGAACCCAGTGCTGCATCTTTTAACCCAGCACTGACCCTGAAAAGTAAGTCTAAGCGTACTGACCAGTAACTTGTATTTCCTTCCAAAGGAATCCATTGTGTGGTTTTCACCAGAAATGTTTCTAAGTGTCCATTTTTGAAATGTACAAATATTCCTCTAAAATCAGCCGAACTACGAATTCCGATTTACTCACCTGTTATCAGGAGAGAACCCAGTGCTGCATCTTTTAACCCAGCACTGACCCTGAAAATTAAGTCTAAGCGTACTTACCAGTAATTTGTATTTCCTTGATAGGAATCCATTGTGTGGTTGTTACCAGAAAAGTTTCTAATTGTCTATTTTTGAAACGTACAAATATTCCTCTAAAATCAGCCGAACTATGAATTCCGATTTACTCACCTGTTATCAGGAGAGAACCCAGTGCTGCGTCTTTTAGACCAGCACTGGCTCTGAAAAGTAATTCTAAGTCTACTTACCAGTAACTTGTATTTCCTCCCATAGGAATCTATTATGTGGTTTTCACCAGAAAAGTTTCTTAGTGTCCATTTTTGAAACCTACAAATATTCCTCTAAAATCAGCCGAACTACGAATTCCGATTTAATCACCTGTTATCAGGCGAGAACCCAGTGCTGCATCTTTTAACCCAGCACTGACCCTGAAAAGTAAGTCTAAGCGTACCGACCAGTAACTTGCATTTCCTTCCAAAGGAATCCATTGTATGGTTGTCACCAGAAATGTTTCTAAGTGTCCATTTTTTAAATGTACAAATATTCCTCTAAAATCAGCCGAACTACGAATTCTGATTTACTCACCTGTTATCAGGAGACAACCCAGTGCTGCATCTTTTAACCCAGCACTGACCCTGAAAAGTAAGTCTAAGCGTACTTACCAGTAACTTGTATTTCCTTCCATAGGAATCCATTGTGTGGTTTTCACCAGAAATGTTTCTAACTGTCCATTTTTGAAACGTACAAATATTCCTCTAAAATAAGCCGAACTACGAATTCCGATTTACTCACCTGTTATCAGGAGAGAACCCAGTGCTGCATATTTTAGACCAGCACTGGCTCTGAAAAGTAATTCTAAGCGTACTTATCAGTAACTTGTATTTCCTTCCATAGGAATCCATTGTGTGGTTTTCACCAGAAAAGTTTCTAAGTGTCCATTTTTGAAATGTACAAATATTCCTCTAAAATCAGTCGAACTACGAATTCCGATTTACTCACCTGTTATCAGGAGAGAACCCAGTGCTGCATCTTTTAACCCAGCACTGACCCTGAAAATTAAGTCTAAGCGTACTTACCAGTAACTTGTATTTCCTTGATAGGAATCCATTGTGTGGTTTTTACCAGAAAAGTTTCTAAGTGTCCATTTTTGAAACGTACAAATATTCCTCTAAAATCATCCGAACTACGAATTCCGATTTACCCACCTGTTATCAGGAGAGAACCCAGTGCTGCATTTTTTAACTGAGCACTGACCCTGAGAAGTAAGTCTAAGTGTACTTACCAGTAACCTGTATTTCCTCCCATAGGAATCAATTGTGTAGTTTTCACCAGAAAAGTTTCTAAGTGTCCAGTTTTTGAAACGTAGAATTATTCCTCTAAAATCAGCCAAACTACGAATTCCGATTTACTCACCTGTTATCAGGAGAGAACCCAGTGCTGCATCTTTTAACCCAGCACTGACCCTGAAAATTAAGTCTAAGCGTACTTACCAGTAACTTGTATTTCCTTGATAGGAATCCATTGTGTGGTTTTTACCAGAAAAGTTTCTAAGTGTCCATTTTTGAAACGTAGAATTCTTCCTCTAAAATCAGCCGAACTACGAATTCCGATTTACTCACCTGTTATCAGGAGAGAACCCAGTGCTGCATCTTTTTGACCAGCACTGGCTCTGAAAAGTAATTCTAGGCGTACTTACCAGTAACTTGTATTTCCTTCCATAGGAATCCATTGTGTGGTTTTCACCAGAAAAGTTTCTTAGTGTCCATTTTTGAAACGTACAAATATTCCTCTAAAATCAGCCGAACTACGAATTCCGATTTAATCACCTGTTATCAGGAGAGAACCCAGTGCTGCATCTTTTAACCCAGCACTGACCCTGAAAAGTAAGTCTAAGCGTACTGACCAGTAACTTGTATTTCCTTCCAAAGGAATCCATTGTGTGGTTTTCACCAGAAATGTTTCTAAGTCTCCATTTTTGAAATGTACAACTATTCCTCTAAAATCAGCCGAACTACGAATTCCGATTTACTCACCTGTTGTCAGGAGACAACCCAGTGCTGCATCTTTTAACCCAGCACTGACCCTGAAAAGTAAGTCTAAGCGTACTTACCAGTAACTTGTATTTCCTTACATGGGAATCCATTGTGTGGTCTTCACCAGAAATGTTTCTAAGTGTCCATTTTTGAAACGTACAAATATTCCTCTAAAATAAGCCAAACTACGAATTCCGATTTACTCCCCGGTTATCAGGAGAGAACCCAGTGCTGCATCTTTTAGACCAGCACTGGCTCTGAAAAGTAATTCTAAGCGTACTTACCAGTAACTTGTATTTCCTCCAATAGGAATCCATTATGTGGTTTTCACCAGAAAAGTTTTTTAGTGTCCATTTTTGAAACCTACAAATATTCCTCTAAAATCAGCCGAACTACGAATTCCGATTTAATCACCTGTTATCAGGAGAGAACCCAGTGCTGCATCTTTTAACCCAGCACTGACCCTGAAAAGTAAGTCTAAGCGTACTGACCAGTAACTTGTATTTCCTTCCAAAGGAATCCATTGTATGGTTTTCGCCAGAAATATTTCTAAGTGTCCATTTTTTAAATGTACAAATATTCCTCTAAAATCAGCCGAACTACGAATTCCGATTTACTCACCTGTTATCAGGAGACAACCCAGTGCTGCATCTTTTAACCCAGCACTGACCCTGAAAAGTAAGTCTAAGCGTACTTACCAGTAACTTGTATTTCCTTTCTTAGGAATCCATTGTGTGGTTTTCACCAGAAATGTTTCTAAGTGTCCATTTTTGAAACATACAATTATTCCTCTAAAATCAGCCGAACTACGAATTCCCATTTACTCACCTGTTATCAGGAGAGAACCCAGTGCTCTATATTTTAGACCAGCACTGGCTCTGAAAAGTAATTCTAAGCGTACTTATCTGTAACTTGTATTTCCTTCCATAGGAATCCATTGTGTGGTTTTCACCAGAAAAGTTTCTAAGTGTCCATTTTTGAAACGTACAAATATTCCTCTAAAATCAGTCGAACTACGAACTCCGATTTACTCACCTGTTATCAGGAGAGAACCCAGTGCTGCATCTTTTAACCCAGCACTGACCCTGAAAATTAAGTCTAAGCGTACTTACTAGTAACTTGTATTTCCTTGATAGGAATCCATTGTGTGGTTTTTACCAGAAAAGTTTCTAAGTGTCCATTTTTGAAACATACAATTATTCCTCTAAAATCAGCCGAACTACGAATTCCGATTTACTCACCTGTTATCAGGAGAGAACCCAGTGCTGCATCTTTTAACCCAGCACTGACCCTGAAAATTAAGTCTAAGCGTACTTACCAGTAACTTGTATTTCCTTGATAGGAATCCATTGTGTGGTTTTTACCAGAAAAGTTTCTAAGTGTCCATTTTTGAAACGTACAAATATTCCTCTAAAATCATCCGAACTACGAATTCCGATTTACCCACCTGTTATCAGGAGAGAACCCAGTGCTGCATCTTTTAACCGAGCACTGACCCTGAGAAGTAAGTCTAAGTGTACTTACCAGTAACCTGTATTTCCTCCCATAGGAATCAATTGTGTAGTTTTCACCAGAAAAGTTTCTAAGTGTCCAGTTTTTGAAACGTAGAATTATTCCTCTAAAATCAGCCGAACTACGAATTCCGATTTACTCACCTGTTATCAGGAGAGAACCCAGTGCTGCATCTTTTAGACCAGCACTGGCTCTGAAAAGTAATTCTAGGCGTACTTACCAGTAACTTGTATTTCCTTCCATAGGAATCCATTGTGTGGTTTTCACCAGAAAAGTTTCTTAGTGTCCATTTTTGAAACGTACAAATATTCCTCTAAAATCAGCCGAACTACGAATTCCGATTTAATCACCTATTATCAGGAGAGAACCCAGTGCTGCATCTTTTAACCCAGCACTGACCCTGAAAAGTAAGTCTAAGCGTACTGACCAGTAACTTGTATTTCCTTCCAAAGGAATCCATTGTGTGGTTTTCACCAGAAATGTTTCTAAGTGTCCATTTTTGAAATGTACAAATATTCCTCTAAAATCAGCCGAACTACGAATTCCGATTTACTCACCTGTTGTCAGGAGACAACCCAGTGCTGCATCTTTTAACCCAGCACTGACCCTGAAAAGTAAGTCTAAGCGTACTTACCAGTAACTTGTATTTCCTTACATAGGAATCCATTGTGTGGTCTTCACCAGAAATGTTTCTAAGTGTCCATTTTTGAAACGTACAAATATTCCTCTAAAATAAGCCGAACTACGAATTCCGATTTACTCCCCGGTTATCAGGAGAGAACCCAGTGCTGCATCTTTTAGACCAGCACTGGCTCTGAAAAGTAATTCTAAGCGTACTTACCAGTAACTTGTATTTCCTCCCATAGGAATCCATTATGTGGTTTTCACCAGAAAAGTTTTTTAGTGTCCATTTTTGAAACCTACAAATATTCCTCTAAAATCAGCCGAACTACGAATTCCGATTTAATCACCTGTTATCAGGAGAGAACCCAGTGCTGCATCTTTTAACCCAGCACTGACCCTGAAAAGTAAGTCTAAGCGTACTGACCAGTAACTTGTATTTCCTTCCAAAGGAATCCATGGTATGGTTTTCACCAGAAATATTTCTAAGTGTCCATTTTTTAAATGTACAAATATTCCTCTAAAATCAGCCGAACTACGAATTCCGATTTACTCACCTGTTATCAGGAGACAACCCAGTGCTGCATCTTTTAACCCAGCACTGACCCTGAAAAGTAAGTCTAAGCGTACTTACCAGTAACTTGTATTTCCTTGATAGGAATCCATTGTGTGGTTTTTACCAGAAAAGTTTCTAAGTGTCCATTTTTGAAAAGTACATATATTCCTCTAAAATCAGCCGAACTACGAATTCCGATTTACCCACCTGTTATCAGGAGAGAACCCTGTGCTGCATCTTTTAACCCAGCACTGACCCTGAGAAGTAAGTCTAAGTGTACTTACCAGTAACCTGTATTTCCTCCCATAGGAATCAATTGTGTAGTTTTCACCAGAAAAGTTTCTAAGTGTCCATTTTTGAAACGTAGAATTATTCCTCTAAAATCAGCCGAACTACGAATTCCGATTTACTCACCTGTTATCAGGAGAGAACCCAGTGCTGCATCTTTTAACCCAGCACTGACCCTGAAAATTAAGTCTAAGCGTACTTACCAGTAACTTGTATTTCCTTGAAAGGAATCCATTGTGTGGTTTTTACCAGAAAAGTTTCTAAGTGTCCATTTTTGAAACGTAGAATTATTCCTCTAAAATCAGCCGAACTACGAATTCCGATTTACCCACCTGTTATCAGAAGAGAACCCAGTGCTGCATCTTTTAACCCAGCACTGACCCTGAAAAGTAAGTCTAAGTGTACTTACCAGTAACCTGTATTTCCTCCCATAGGAATCAATTGTGTAGTTTTCACAAGAAAAGTTTCTAAGTGTCCATTTTTGAAACGTACAAATATTCCTCTAAAATCAGCCGAACTATGAATTCCGATGTACTCACCTTTTATCAGGAGACAACCCAATGCTGCATCTTTTAACCCAGCACTAACCCTGAAAAGTAAGTCTAAGCGTACTTACCAGTAACTTGTATTTCCTTCCATAGGAATCCATTGTGTGGTTTTCATCATAAAAGTTTCTTAGTGTCCATTTTTGAAACGTACAAATATTCCTCTAAAATCAGCCGAACTACGAATTCCGATTTAATCACCTGCTATCAGGAGAGAACCCAGTGCTGCATCTTTTAACCTAGCACTGACCCTGAAAAGTAAGTCTAAGCGTACTGACCAGTAACTTGTATTTCCTTCCAAAGGAATACATTGTGTGGTTTTCACCAGAAATGTTTCTAAGTGTCCATTTTTGAAATGTACAAATATTCCTCTAAAATCAGCCGAACTACGAATTCCGATTTACTCACCTGTTATCAAGAGACAACCCAGTGCTGCATCTTTTAACCCAGCACTGACCCTGAAAAGTAAGTCTAAGCGTACTTACCAGTAACTTGTATTTCCTTCCATAGGAATCCATTGTGTGGTCTTCACCAGAAATGTTTCTAAGTGTCCATTTTTGAAACGTACAAATATTCCTCTAAAATAAGCCGAACTACGAATTCCGATTTACTCCCCGGTTATCAGGAGAGAACCCAGTGCTGTGTCTTTTAGACCAGCACTGGCTCTGAAAAGTAATTCTAAGTGTACTTACCAGTAAGTTGTATTTCCTCCCATAGGAATCCATTATGTGGTTTTCACCAGAAAAGTTTCTTAGTGTCCATTTTTGAAACCTACAAATATTTCTCTAAAATCAGCCGAACTACGAATTCCGATTTAATCACCTGTTATCAGGAGAGAACCCAGTGCTGCATCTTTTAACCCAGCACTGACCCTGAAAAGTAAGTCTAAGCGTACCGACCAGTAACTTGTATTTCCTTCCAAAGGAATCCATTGTATGGTTGTCACCAGAAATGTTTCTAAGTGTCCATTTTTTAAATGTACAAATATTCCTCTAAAATCAGCCGAACTACGAATTCTGATTTACTCACCTGTTATCAGGAGACAACCCAGTGCTGCATCTTTTAAATCAGCACTGACCCTGAAAAGTAAGTCTAAGCGTACTTACCAGTAACTTGTATTTCCTTCCATAGGAATCCATTGTGTGGTTTTCACCAGAAATGTTTCTAACTGTCCATTTTTGAAACGTACAAATATTCCTCTAAAATAAGCTGAACTACGAATTCCGATTTACTCACCTGTTATCAGGAGAGAACCCAGTGCTGCATATTTTAGACCAGCACTGGCTCTGAAAAGTAATTCTAAGCGTACTTATCAGTAACTTGTATTTCCTTCCATAGGAATCCATTGTGTGGTTTTCACCAGAAAAGTTTCTAAGTGTCCATTTTTGAAACGTACAAATATTCCTCTAAAATCAGTCGAACTACGAATTCCGATTTACTCATCTGTTATCAGGAGAGAACCCAGTGCTGCATCTTTTAACCCAGCACTGACCCTGAAAATTAAGTCTAAGCGTACTTACTAGTAACTTGTATTTCCTTGATAGGAATCCATTGTGTGGTTTTTACCAGAAAAGTTTCTAAGTGTCCATTTTTGAAACATACAATTATTCCTCTAAAATCAGCCAAACTACGAATTCCGATTTACTCACCTGTTATCAGGAGAGAACCCAGTGCTGCATCTTTTAACCCAGCACTGACCCTGAAAATTAAGTCTAAGCGTACTTACCAGTAACTTGTATTTCCTTGATAGGAATCCATTGTGTGGTTTTTACCAGAAAAGTTTCTAAGTGTCCATTTTTGAAACGTACAAATATTCCTCTAAAATCATCCGAAATACGAATTCCGATTTACCCACCTGTTATCAGGAGAGAACCCAGTGCTGCATCTTTTAACCGAGCACTGACCCTGAGAAGTAAGTCTAAGTGTACTTACCAGTAACCTGTATTTCCTCCCATAGGAATCAATTGTGTAGTTTTCACCAGAAAAGTTTCTAAGTGTCCAGTTTTTGAAACGTAGAATTATTCCTCTAAAATCAGCCGAACTACGAATTCCGATTTACTCACCTGTTATCAGGAGAGAACCCAGTGCTGCATCTTTTAACCCAGCACTGACCCTGAAAATTAAGTCTAAGCGTACTTACCAGTAACTTGTATTTCCTTGATAGGAATCCATTGTGTGGTTTTTACCAGAAAAGTTTCTAAGTGTCCATTTTTGAAACGTAGAATTATTCCTCTAAAATCAGCCGAACTACGAATTCCGATTTACTCACCTGTTATCAGCAGAGAACCCAGTGCTGCATCTTTTAGACCAGCACTGGCTCTGAAAAGTAATTCTAGGCGTACTTACCAGTAACTTGTATTTCCTTCCATAGGAATCCATTGTGTGGTTTTCACCAGAAAAGTTTCTTAGTGTCCATTTTTGAAACGTACAAATATTCCTCTAAAATCAGCCGAACTACGAATTCCGATTTAATCACCTGTTATCAGGAGAGAACCCAGTGCTGCATCTTTTAACCCAGCACTGACCCTGAAAAGTAAGTCTAAGCGTACTGACCAGTAACTTGTATTTCCTTCCAAAGGAATCCATTGTGTGGTTTTCACCAGAAATGTTTCTAAGTGTCCATTTTTGAAATGTACAAATATTCCTCTAAAATCAGCCGAACTACGAATTCCGATTTACTCACCTGTTATCAGGAGAGAACCCAGTGCTGCATCTTTTAACCCAGCACTGACCCTGAAAATTAAGTCTAAGCGTACTTACCAGTAATTTGTATTTCCTTGATAGGAATCCATTGTGTGGTTGTTACCAGAAAAGTTTCTAATTGTCTATTTTTGAAACGTACAAATATTCCTCTAAAATCAGCCGAACTATGAATTCCGATTTACTCACCTGTTATCAGGAGAGAACCCAGTGCTGCATCTTTTAGACCAGCACTGGCTCTGAAAAAAAATTCTAAGCGTACTTACCAGTAACTTGTATTTCCTTCCATTGGAATCCATTGTGTGGTTTTCACCAGAAATTTTTCTAAGTGTCCATTTTTGAAAAGTACAAATATTCCTCTAAAATCAGTCGAACCTAGATTCCGATTTACTCACCTGTTATCAGGAGAGAACCCAGTGCTGCATCTTTTAACCCAGCACTGATCCTGAAAAGTAAGTCTAAGTGTACTTACCAGTAACTTGTCTATCCTCCCATAGGAATCCATTGTGTGGTTTTCACCAGAAAAGTTTCTAAGTGTCCATTTTTTTAACTTACAAACATTCCTCTAAAATCAGCCGAACTACAAATTCTGATTTACTCACCTGTTATCAGGAGAGAACCCAGTGTTGCATCTTTTAGACCAGCACTGGCTCTGAAAAGTAATTCTAAGCGTACTTACCAGTAACTTGTATTTCCTTCCATAGGAATCCATTGTGTGGTTTTCACCAGAAAAGTTTCTAAGTGTCCATTTTTGAAACGTACAAATATTCCTCTAAAATCAGTCGAACTACGAATTCCGATTTACTCACCTGTTATCAGGAGAGAACCCAGTGCTGTATCTTTTAATCCAGCACTGACCCTGAAAAGTAATTCTAAGCATACTTACCAGTAACTTGTATTTCCTTCCATAGGAATCCATTGTGTGGTTTTCACCAGAAAAGATTCTAAGTGTCCATTTTTGAAATGTACAAATATTCCTCTAAAATCACCCGAACTACGAATTCCGATTTACT
This sequence comes from Triturus cristatus, assembly GCF_964204655.1. NCBI lineage: Eukaryota > Metazoa > Chordata > Amphibia > Caudata > Salamandridae > Triturus > Triturus cristatus. The sequence goes on along the minus strand of NW_028188310.1, from coordinate 1,083,159 downwards.
CACCTGTTATCAGGTGAGAACCCAGTGCTGCATATTTTAGACCAGCACTGGCTCTGAAAAGTAATTCTAAGCGTACTTACCAGTAACTTGTATTTCCTTCCATAGGAATCCATTGTGTGGTTTTCACCAGAAAAGTTTCTAAGTGGCCATTTTTGAAATTTACAAATATTCCTCTAAAATCAGCCGAACTACAACATCCGATTTACTCACCTGTTATCAGGAGAGAACCCAGTGCTGCATATTTTAGACCAGCACTGGCTCTGAAAAGTAATTCTAAGCGTACTTACCAGTAACTTGTATTTCCGTCCATAGGAATCCATTGTTTGGTTTTCACCAGAAAAGTTTCTAAGTGTCCATTTTTTAAACGTACAAATATTCCTCTAAAATCAGCCAAACTACAAATTCTGATTTACTCACCTGTTATCAGGAGAGAACCCAGTGTTGCATCTTTTAGACCAGCACTGGCTCTGAAAAGTAATTCTAAGCGTACTGACCAGTAACTTGTATTTCCTTCCATAGGAATCCATTGTGTGGTTTTCACCAGAAAAGTTTCTAAGTGTCCATTTTTGAAACGTACAAATATTCCTCTAAAATCGGCCGAACTACGAATTCTGATATACTCACCTGTTATCAGGAGACAACCCAGTGCTGCATCTTTTAACCCAGCACTGACCCTGAAAAGTAAGTCTAAGCGTACTTACCAGTAACTTGTATTTCCTTCCATAGGAATCCATTGTGTGGTTTTCACCTGAAAAGATTCTAAGTGTCCATTTTTAAAACGTACAAATATTCCTCTAAAATCAGCCGAACTACGAATTCCGATTTACTCACCTGTTCTCAGGAGAGAACCCAGGGCTGCATCTTTTAGACCAGCACTGACCCTGAAAAGTAATTCTAAGCATACTTACCAGTAACTTGTATTTCCTTCAATAGAAATCCATTGTGTGGTTTTCACCAGAAAAGTTTCTAAGTGTCCATTTTTGAAACGTACAAATATTCCTCTAAAATCAGCCGAGCTACGAATTCCGATTTACTCACCTGTTATCAGGAGAGAACCCAGTGCTGCATCTTTTAACCCAGCACTGACCCTGAAAATTAAGTCTAAGCGTACTTACCAGTAATTTGTATTTCCTTGATAGGAATCCATTGTGTGGTTGTTACCAGAAAAGTTTCTAATTGTCTATTTTTGAAACGTACAAATATTCCTCTAAAATCAGCCGAACTATGAATTCCGATTTACTCACCTGTTATCAGGAGAGAACCCAGTGCTGCATCTTTTCGACCAGCACTGGCTCTGAAAACAAATTCTAAGCGTACTTACCAGTAACTTGTATTTCCTTCCATTGGAATCCATTGTGTGGTTTTCACCAGAAAATTTTCTAAGTGTCCATTTTTGAAAAGTACAAATATTCCTCTAAAATCAGTCGAACTACGAATTCCGATTTACTCACCTGTTATCAGGAGAGAACCCAGTGCTGCATCTTTTAACCCAGCACTGATCCTGAAAAGTAAGTCTAAGTGTACTTACCAGTAACTTGTCTATCCTCCCATAGGAATCCATTGTGTGGTTTTCACCAGAAAAGTTTTTAAGTGTCCATTTTTGAAACGTACAATTATTCCTCTAAAATCAGCCGAACTACGAATTCCGTCTTACTCACCTGTTATCAGGAGAGAACCCAGTGCTGCATCTTTTAACCCAGCACTGACCCTGAAAATTAAGTCTAAGCGTACTTACTAGTAACTTGTATTTCCTTGATAGGAATCCATTGTGTGGTTTTTACCAGAAAAGTTTCTAAGTGTCCATTTTTGAAACATACAATTATTCCTCTAAAATCAGCCAAACTACGAATTCCGATTTACTCACCTGTTATCAGGAGAGAACCCAGTGCTGCATCTTTTAACCCAGCACTGACCCTGAAAATTAAGTCTAAGCGTACTTACCAGTAACTTGTATTTCCTTGATAGGAATCCATTGTGTGGTTTTTACCAGAAAAGTTTCTAAGTGTCCATTTTTGAAACGTACAAATATTCCTCTAAAATCATCCGAACTACGAATTCCGATTTACCCACCTGTTATCAGGAGAGAACCCAGTGCTGCATCTTTTAACCGAGCACTGACCCTGAGAAGTAAGTCTAAGTGTACTTACCAGTAACCTGTATTTCCTCCCATAGGAATCAATTGTGTAGTTTTCACCAGAAAAGTTTCTAAGTGTCCAGTTTTTGAAACGTAGAATTATTCCTCTAAAATCAGCCGAACTACGAATTCCGATTTACTCACCTGTTATCAGGAGAGAACCCAGTGCTGCATCTTTTAGACCAGCACTGGCTCTGAAAAGTAATTCTAGGCGTACTTACCAGTAACTTGTATTTCCTTCCATAGGAATCCATTGTGTGGTTTTCACCAGAAAAGTTTCTTAGTGTCCATTTTTGAAACGTACAAATATTCCTCTAAAATCAGCCGAACTACGAATTCCGATTTAATCACCTATTATCAGGAGAGAACCCAGTGCTGCATCTTTTAACCCAGCACTGACCCTGAAAAGTAAGTCTAAGCGTACTGACCAGTAACTTGTATTTCCTTCCAAAGGAATCCATTGTGTGGTTTTCACCAGAAATGTTTCTAAGTGTCCATTTTTGAAATGTACAAATATTCCTCTAAAATCAGCCGAACTACGAATTCCGATTTACTCACCTGTTGTCAGGAGACAACCCAGTGCTGCATCTTTTAACCCAGCACTGACCCTGAAAAGTAAGTCTAAGCGTACTTACCAGTAACTTGTATTTCCTTACATAGGAATCCATTGTGTGGTCTTCACCAGAAATGTTTCTAAGTGTCCATTTTTGAAACGTACAAATATTCCTCTAAAATAAGCCGAACTACGAATTCCGATTTACTCCCCGGTTATCAGGAGAGAACCCAGTGCTGCATCTTTTAGACCAGCACTGGCTCTGAAAAGTAATTCTAAGCGTACTTACCAGTAACTTGTATTTCCTCCCATAGGAATCCATTATGTGGTTTTCACCAGAAAAGTTTTTTAGTGTCCATTTTTGAAACCTACAAATATTCCTCTAAAATCAGCCGAACTACGAATTCCGATTTAATCACCTGTTATCAGGAGAGAACCCAGTGCTGCATCTTTTAACCCAGCACTGACCCTGAAAAGTAAGTCTAAGCGTACTGACCAGTAACTTGTATTTCCTTCCAAAGGAATCCATGGTATGGTTTTCACCAGAAATATTTCTAAGTGTCCATTTTTTAAATGTACAAATATTCCTCTAAAATCAGCCGAACTACGAATTCCGATTTACTCACCTGTTATCAGGAGACAACCCAGTGCTGCATCTTTTAACCCAGCACTGACCCTGAAAAGTAAGTCTAAGCGTACTTACCAGTAACTTGTATTTCCTTGATAGGAATCCATTGTGTGGTTTTTACCAGAAAAGTTTCTAAGTGTCCATTTTTGAAAAGTACATATATTCCTCTAAAATCAGCCGAACTACGAATTCCGATTTACCCACCTGTTATCAGGAGAGAACCCAGTGCTGCATCTTTTAACCCAGCACTGACCCTGAGAAGTAAGTCTAAGTGTACTTACCAGTAACCTGTATTTCCTCCCATAGGAATCAATTGTGTAGTTTTCACCAGAAAAGTTTCTAAGTGTCCATTTTTGAAACGTAGAATTATTCCTCTAAAATCAACCGAACTACGAATTCCGATTTACTCACCTGTTATCAGGAGAGAACCCAGTGCTGCATCTTTTAACCCAGCACTGACCCTGAAAATTAAGTCTAAGCGTACTTACCAGTAACTTGTATTTCCTTGAAAGGAATCCATTGTGTGGTTTTTACCAGAAAAGTTTCTAAGTGTCCATTTTTGAAACGTAGAATTATTCCTCTAAAATCAGCCGAACTACGAATTCCGATTTACCCACCTGTTATCAGAAGAGAACCCAGTGCTGCATCTTTTAACCCAGCACTGACCCTGAAAAGTAAGTCTAAGTGTACTTACCAGTAACCTGTATTTCCTCCCATAGGAATCAATTGTGTAGTTTTCACAAGAAAAGTTTCTAAGTGTCCATTTTTGAAACGTACAAATATTCCTCTAAAATCAGCCGAACTATGAATTCCGATGTACTCACCTTTTATCAGGAGACAACCCAATGCTGCATCTTTTAACCCAGCACTAACCCTGAAAAGTAAGTCTAAGCGTACTTACCAGTAACTTGTATTTCCTTCCATAGGAATCCATTGTGTGGTTTTCATCATAAAAGTTTCTTAGTGTCCATTTTTGAAACGTACAAATATTCCTCTAAAATCAGCCGAACTACGAATTCCGATTTAATCACCTGCTATCAGGAGAGAACCCAGTGCTGCATCTTTTAACCTAGCACTGACCCTGAAAAGTAAGTCTAAGCGTACTGACCAGTAACTTGTATTTCCTTCCAAAGGAATACATTGTGTGGTTTTCACCAGAAATGTTTCTAAGTGTCCATTTTTGAAATGTACAAATATTCCTCTAAAATCAGCCGAACTACGAATTCCGATTTACTCACCTGTTATCAAGAGACAACCCAGTGCTGCATCTTTTAACCCAGCACTGACCCTGAAAAGTAAGTCTAAGCGTACTTACCAGTAACTTGTATTTCCTTCCATAGGAATCCATTGTGTGGTCTTCACCAGAAATGTTTCTAAGTGTCCATTTTTGAAACGTACAAATATTCCTCTAAAATAAGCCGAACTACGAATTCCGATTTACTCCCCGGTTATCAGGAGAGAACCCAGTGCTGTGTCTTTTAGACCAGCAATGGCTCTGAAAAGTAATTCTAAGTGTACTTACCAGTAAGTTGTATTTCCTCCCATAGGAATCCATTATGTGGTTTTCACCAGAAAAGTTTCTTAGTGTCCATTTTTGAAACCTACAAATATTTCTCTAAAATCAGCCGAACTACGAATTCCGATTTAATCACCTGTTATCAGGAGAGAACCCAGTGCTGCATCTTTTAACCCAGCACTGACCCTGAAAAGTAAGTCTAAGCGTACCGACCAGTAACTTGTATTTCCTTCCAAAGGAATCCATTGTATGGTTGTCACCAGAAATGTTTCTAAGTGTCCATTTTTTAAATGTACAAATATTCCTCTAAAATCAGCCGAACTACGAATTCTGATTTACTCACCTGTTATCAGGAGACAACCCAGTGCTGCATCTTTTAAATCAGCACTGACCCTGAAAAGTAAGTCTAAGCGTACTTACCAGTAACTTGTATTTCCTTCCATAGGAATCCATTGTGTGGTTTTCACCAGAAATGTTTCTAACTGTCCATTTTTGAAACGTACAAATATTCCTCTAAAATAAGCTGAACTACGAATTCCGATTTACTCACCTGTTATCAGGAGAGAACCCAGTGCTGCATATTTTAGACCAGCACTGGCTCTGAAAAGTAATTCTAAGCGTACTTATCAGTAACTTGTATTTCCTTCCATAGGAATCCATTGTGTGGTTTTCACCAGAAAAGTTTCTAAGTGTCCATTTTTGAAACGTACAAATATTCCTCTAAAATCAGTCGAACTACGAATTCCGATTTACTCATCTGTTATCAGGAGAGAACCCAGTGCTGCATCTTTTAACCCAGCACTGACCCTGAAAATTAAGTCTAAGCGTACTTACTAGTAACTTGTATTTCCTTGATAGGAATCCATTGTGTGGTTTTTACCAGAAAAGTTTCTAAGTGTCCATTTTTGAAACATACAATTATTCCTCTAAAATCAGCCAAACTACGAATTCCGATTTACTCACCTGTTATCAGGAGAGAACCCAGTGCTGCATCTTTTAACCCAGCACTGACCCTGAAAATTAAGTCTAAGCGTACTTACCAGTAACTTGTATTTCCTTGATAGGAATCCATTGTGTGGTTTTTACCAGAAAAGTTTCTAAGTGTCCATTTTTGAAACGTACAAATATTCCTCTAAAATCATCCGAACTACGAATTCCGATTTACCCACCTGTTATCAGGAGAGAACCCAGTGCTGCATCTTTTAACCGAGCACTGACCCTGAGAAGTAAGTCTAAGTGTACTTACCAGTAACCTGTATTTCCTCCCATAGGAATCAATTGTGTAGTTTTCACCAGAAAAGTTTCTAAGTGTCCAGTTTTTGAAACGTAGAATTATTCCTCTAAAATCAGCCGAACTACGAATTCCGATTTACTCACCTGTTATCAGGAGAGAACCCAGTGCTGCATCTTTTAACCCAGCACTGACCCTGAAAATTAAGTCTAAGCGTACTTACCAGTAACTTGTATTTCCTTGATAGGAATCCATTGTGTGGTTTTTACCAGAAAAGTTTCTAAGTGTCCATTTTTGAAACGTAGAATTATTCCTCTAAAATCAGCCGAACTACGAATTCCGATTTACTCACCTGTTATCAGCAGAGAACCCAGTGCTGCATCTTTTAGACCAGCACTGGCTCTGAAAAGTAATTCTAGGCGTACTTACCAGTAACTTGTATTTCCTTCCATAGGAATCCATTGTGTGGTTTTCACCAGAAAAGTTTCTTAGTGTCCATTTTTGAAACGTACAAATATTCCTCTAAAATCAGCCGAACTACGAATTCCGATTTAATCACCTGTTATCAGGAGAGAACCCAGTGCTGCATCTTTTAACCCAGCACTGACCCTGAAAAGTAAGTCTAAGCGTACTGACCAGTAACTTGTATTTCCTTCCAAAGGAATCCATTGTGTGGTTTTCACCAGAAATGTTTCTAAGTGTCCATTTTTGAAATGTACAAATATTCCTCTAAAATCAGCCGAACTACGAATTCCGATTTACTCACCTGTTATCAGGAGAGAACCCAGTGCTGCATCTTTTAACCCAGCACTGACCCTGAAAATTAAGTCTAAGCGTACTTACCAGTAATTTGTATTTCCTTGATAGGAATCCATTGTGTGGTTGTTACCAGAAAAGTTTCTAATTGTCTATTTTTGAAACGTACAAATATTCCTCTAAAATCAGCCGAACTATGAATTCCGATTTACTCACCTGTTATCAGGAGAGAACCCAGTGCTGCATCTTTTAGACCAGCACTGGCTCTGAAAAAAAATTCTAAGCGTACTTACCAGTAACTTGTATTTCCTTCCATTGGAATCCATTGTGTGGTTTTCACCAGAAATTTTTCTAAGTGTCCATTTTTGAAAAGTACAAATATTCCTCTAAAATCAGTCGAACCTAGATTCCGATTTACTCACCTGTTATCAGGAGAGAACCCAGTGCTGCATCTTTTAACCCAGCACTGATCCTGAAAAGTAAGTCTAAGTGTACTTACCAGTAACTTGTCTATCCTCCCATAGGAATCCATTGTGTGGTTTTCACCAGAAAAGTTTCTAAGTGTCCATTTTTTTAACTTACAAACATTCCTCTAAAATCAGCCGAACTACAAATTCTGATTTACTCACCTGTTATCAGGAGAGAACCCAGTGTTGCATCTTTTAGACCAGCACTGGCTCTGAAAAGTAATTCTAAGCGTACTTACCAGTAACTTGTATTTCCTTCCATAGGAATCCATTGTGTGGTTTTCACCAGAAAAGTTTCTAAGTGTCCATTTTTGAAACGTACAAATATTCCTCTAAAATCAGTCGAACTACGAATTCCGATTTACTCACCTGTTATCAGGAGAGAACCCAGTGCTGTATCTTTTAATCCAGCACTGACCCTGAAAAGTAATTCTAAGCATACTTACCAGTAACTTGTATTTCCTTCCATAGGAATCCATTGTGTGGTTTTCACCAGAAAAGATTCTAAGTGTCCATTTTTGAAATGTACAAATATTCCTCTAAAATCACCCGAACTACGAATTCCGATTTACTCACCTGTTATCAGGTGAGAACCCAGTGCTGCATATTTTAGACCAGCACTGGCTCTGAAAAGTAATTCTAAGCGTACTTACCAGTAACTTGTATTTCCTTCCATAGGAATCCATTGTGTGGTTTTCACCAGAAAAGTTTCTAAGTGGCCATTTTTGAAATTTACAAATATTCCTCTAAAATCAGCCGAACTACAACATCCGATTTACTCACCTGTTATCAGGAGAGAACCCAGTGCTGCATATTTTAGACCAGCACTGGCTCTGAAAAGTAATTCTAAGCGTACTTACCAGTAACTTGTATTTCCGTCCATAGGAATCCATTGTTTGGTTTTCACCAGAAAAGTTTCTAAGTGTCCATTTTTTAAACGTACAAATATTCCTCTAAAATCAGCCAAACTACAAATTCCGATTTACTCACCTGTTATCAGGAGAGAACCCAGTGTTGCATCTTTTAGACCAGCACTGGCTCTGAAAAGTAATTCTAAGCGTACTGACCAGTAACTTGTATTTCCTTCCATAGGAATCCATTGTGTGGTTTTCACCAGAAAAGTTTCTAAGTGTCCATTTTTGAAACGTACAAATATTCCTCTAAAATCGGCCGAACTACGAATTCTGATTTACTCACCTGTTATCAGGAGACAACCCAGTGCTGCATCTTTTAACCCAGCACTGACCCTGAAAAGTAAGTCTAAGCGTACTTACCAGTAACTTGTATTTCCTTCCATAGGAATCCATTGTGTGGTTTTCACCTGAAAAGATTCTAAGTGTCCATTTTTAAAACGTACAAATATTCCTCTAAAATCAGCCGAACTACGAATTCCGATTTACTCACCTGTTCTCAGGAGAGAACCCAGGGCTGCATCTTTTAGACCAGCACTGACCCTGAAAAGTAATTCTAAGCATACTTACCAGTAACTTGTATTTCCTTCAATAGAAATCCATTGTGTGGTTTTCACCAGAAAAGTTTCTAAGTGTCCATTTTTGAAACGTACAAATATTCCTCTAAAATCAGCCGAGCTACGAATTCCGATTTACTCACCTGTTATCAGGAGAGAACCCAGTGCTGCATCTTTTAACCCAGCACTGACCCTGAAAATTAAGTCTAAGCGTACTTACCAGTAATTTGTATTTCCTTGATAGGAATCCATTGTGTGGTTGTTACCAGAAAAGTTTCTAATTGTCTATTTTTGAAACGTACAAATATTCCTCTAAAATCAGCCGAACTATGAATTCCGATTTACTCACCTGTTATCAGGAGAGAACCCAGTGCTGCATCTTTTCGACCAGCACTGGCTCTGAAAACAAATTCTAAGCGTACTTACCAGTAACTTGTATTTCCTTCCATTGGAATCCATTGTGTGGTTTTCACCAGAAAATTTTCTAAGTGTCCATTTTTGAAAAGTACAAATATTCCTCTAAAATCAGTCGAACTACGAATTCCGATTTACTCACCTGTTATCAGGAGAGAACCCAGTGCTGCATCTTTTAACCCAGCACTGATCCTGAAAAGTAAGTCTAAGTGTACTTACCAGTAACTTGTCTATCCTCCCATAGGAATCCATTGTGTGGTTTTCACCAGAAAAGTTTTTAAGTGTCCATTTTTGAAACGTACAATTATTCCTCTAAAATCAGCCGAACTACGAATTCCGTCTTACTCACCTGTTATCAGGAGAGAACCCAGTGCTGCATCTTTTAACCCAGCACTGACCCTGAAAATTAAGTCTAAGCGTACTTACCAGTAACTTGTATTTCCTTGATAGGAATCCATTGTGTGGTTTTTACCAGAAAAGTTTCTAAGTGTCCATTTTTGAAACATACAATTATTCCTCTAAAATCAGCCGAACTACGAATTCCGATTAACTCACCTGTTATCAGGAGAGAACCCAGTGCTGCATCTTTTAACCCAGCACTGACCCTGAAAATTAAGTCTAAGCGTACTTACCAGTAACTTGTATTTCCTTGATAGGAATCCATTGTGTGGTTTTTACCAGAAAAGTTTCTAAGTGTCCATTTTTGAAAAGTACAAATATTCCTCTAAAATCAGCCGAACTACGAATTCCGATTTACCCACCTGTTATCAGGAGAGAACCCAGTGCTGCATCTTTTAACCCAGCACTGACCCTGAGAAGTAAGTCTAAGTGTACTTACCAGTAACCTGTATTTCCTCCCATAGGAATCAATTGTGTAGTTTTCACCAGAAAAGTTTCTAAGTGTCCATTTTTGAAACGTAGAATTATTCCTCTAAAATCAGCCGAACTACGAATTCCGATTTACTCACCTGTTATCAGGAGAGAACCCAGTGCTGCATCTTTTAACCCAGCACTGACCCTGAAAATTAAGTCTAAGCGTACTTACCAGTAACTTGTATTTCCTTGAAAGGAATCCATTGTGTGGTTTTTACCAGAAAAGTTTCTAAGTGTCCATTTTTGAAACGTAGAATTATTCCTCTAAAATTAGCCGAACTACGAATTCCGATTTACCCACCTGTTATCAGAAGAGAACCCAGTGCTGCATCTTTTAACCCAGCACTGACCCTGAAAAGTAAGTCTAAGTGTACTTACCATTAACCTGTATTTCCTCCCATAGGAATCAATTGTGTAGTTTTCACAAGAAAAGTTTCTAAGTGTCCATTTTTGAAACGTACAAATATTCCTCTAAAATCAGCCGAACTACGAATTCCGATGTACTCACCTTTTATCAGGAGACAACCCAATGCTGCATCTTTTAACCCAGCACTAACCCTGAAAAGTAAGTCTAAGCGTACTTACCAGTAACTTGTATTTCCTTCCATAGGAATCCATTGTGTGGTTTTCATCATAAAAGTTTCTTAGTGTCCATTTTTGAAACGTACAAATATTCCTCTAAAATCAGCCGAACTACGAATTCCGATTTAATCACCTGCTATCAGGAGAGAACCCAGTGCTGCATCTTTTAACCTAGCACTGACCCTGAAAAGTAAGTCTAAGCGTACTGACCAGTAACTTGTATTTCCTTCCAAAGGAATACATTGTGTGGTTTTCACCAGAAATGTTTCTAAGTGTCCATTTTTGAAATGTACAAATATTCCTCTAAAATCAGCCGAACTACGAATTCCAATTTACTCACCTGTTATCAAGAGACAACCCAGTGCTGCATCTTTTAACCCAGCACTGACCCTGAAAAGTAAGTCTAAGCGTACTTACCAGTAACTTGTATTTCCTTCCATAGGAATCCATTGTGTGGTCTTCACCAGAAATGTTTCTAAGTGTCCATTTTTGAAACGTACAAATATTCCTCTAAAATAAGCCGAACTACGAATTCCGATTTACTCCCCGGTTATCAGGAGAGAACCCAGTGCTGCGTCTTTTAGACCAGCACTGGCTCTGAAAAGTAATTCTAAGTCTACTTACCAGTAACTTGTATTTCCTCACATAGGAATCCATTATGTGGTTTTCACCAGAAAAGTTTCTTAGTGTCCATTTTTGAAACCTACAAATATTCCTCTAAAATCAGCCGAACTACGAATTCCGATTTAATCACCTGTTATCAGGAGAGAACCCAGTGCTGCATCTTTTAACCCAGCACTGACCCTGAAAAGTAAGTCTAAGCGTACCGACCAGTAACTTGTATTTCCTTCCAAAGGAATCCATTGTATGGTTGTCACCAGAAATGTTTCTAAGTGTCCATTTTTTAAATGTACAAATATTCCTCTAAAATCAGCCGAACTACGAATTCTGATTTACTCACCTGTTATCAGGAGACAACCCAGTGCTGCATCTTTTAAATCAGCACTGACCCTGAAAAGTAAGTCTAAGCGTACTTACCAGTAACTTGTATTTCCTTCCATAGGAATCCATTGTGTGGTTGTCACCAGAAATGTTTCTAAGTGTCCATTTTTTAAACGTACAAATATTCCTCTAAAATAAGCCGAACTACGAATTCCGATTTACTCACCTGTTATCAGGAGAGAACCCAGTGCTGCATATTTTAGACCAGCACTGGCTCTGAAAAGTAATTCTAAGCGTACTTATCAGTAACTTGTATTTCCTTCCATAGGAATCCATTGTGTGGTTTTCACCAGAAAAGTTTCTAAGTGTCCATTTTTGAAACGTACAAATATTCCTCTAAAATCAGTCGAACTACGAATTCCGATTTACTCACCTGTTATCAGGAGAGAACCCAGTGCTGCATCTTTTAACCCAGCACTGACCCTGAAAATTAAGTCTAAGCGTACTTACCAGTAACTTGTATTTCCTTCCATAGGAATCCATTGTGTGGTTTTCATCATAAAAGTTTCTTAGTGTCCATTTTTGAAACGTACAAATATTCCTCTAAAATCAGCCGAACTACGAATTCCGATTTAATCACCTGCTATCAGGAGAGAACCCAGTGCTGCATCTTTTAACCTAGCACTGACCCTGAAAAGTAAGTCTAAGCGTACTGACCAGTAACTTGTATTTCCTTCCAAAGGAATACATTGTGTGGTTTTCACCAGAAATGTTTCTAAGTGTCCATTTTTGAAACGTACAAATATTCCTCTAAAATCAGTCGAACTACGAATTCCGATTTACTCACCTGTTATCAGGAGAGAACCCAGTGCTGCATATTTTAGACCAGCACTGGCTCTGAAAAGTAATTCTAAGCGTACTTATCAGTAACTTGTATTTCCTTCCATAGGAATCCATTGTGTGGTTTTCACCAGAAAAGTTTCTAAGTGTCCATTTTTGAAACGTACAAATATTCCTCTAAAATCAGTCGAACTACGAATTCCGATTTACTCACCTGTTATCAGGAGAGAACCCAGTGCTGCATCTTTTAACCCAGCACTGACCCTGAAAATTAAGTCTAAGCGTACTTACTAGTAACTTGTATTTCCTTGATAGGAATCCATTGTGTGGTTTTTACCAGAAAAGTTTCTAAGTGTCCATTTTTGAAACATACAATTATTCCTCTAAAATCAGCCAAACTACGAATTCCGATTTACTCACCTGTTATCAGGAGAGAACCCAGTGCTGCATCTTTTAACCCAGCACTGACCCTGAAAATTAAGTCTAAGCGTACTTACCAGTAACTTGTATTTCCTTGATAGGAATCCATTGTGTGGTTTTTACCAGAAAAGTTTCTAAGTGTCCATTTTTGAAACGTACAAATATTCCTCTAAAATCATCCGAACTACGAATTCCGATTTACCCACCTGTTATCAGGAGAGAACCCAGTGCTGCATCTTTTAACCAAGCACTGACCCTGAGAAGTAAGTCTAAGTGTACTTACCAGTAACCTGTATTTCCTCCCATAGGAATCAATTGTGTAGTTTTCACCAGAAAAGTTTCTAAGTGTCCAGTTTTTGAAACGTAGAATTATTCCTCTAAAATCAGCCGAACTACGAATTCCGATTTACTCACCTGTTATCAGGAGAGAACCCAGTGCTGCATCTTTTAACCCAGCACTGACCCTGAAAATTAAGTCTAAGCGTACTTACCAGTAACTTGTATTTCCTTGATAGGAATCCATTGTGTGGTTTTTACCAGAAAAGTTTCTAAGTGTCCATTTTTGAAACGTAGAATTATTCCTCTAAAATCAGCCGAACTACGAATTCCGATTTACTCACCTGTTATCAGCAGAGAACCCAGTGCTGCATCTTTTAGACCAGCACTGGCTCTGAAAAGTAATTCTAGGCGTACTTACCAGTAACTTGTATTTCCTTCCATAGGAATCCATTGTGTGGTTTTCACCAGAAAAGTTTCTTAGTGTCCATTTTTGAAACGTACAAATATTCCTCTAAAATCAGCCGAACTACGAATTCCGATTTAATCACCTGTTATCAGGAGAGAACCCAGTGCTGCATCTTTTAACCCAGCACTGACCCTGAAAAGTAAGTCTAAGCGTACTGACCAGTAACTTGTATTTCCTTCCAAAGGAATCCATTGTGTGGTTTTCACCAGAAATGTTTCTAAGTGTCCATTTTTGAAATGTACAAATATTCCTCTAAAATCAGCCGAACTACAAATTCCGATTTACTCACCTGTTATCAGGAGAGAACCCAGTGCTGCATCTTTTAACCCAGCACTGACCCTGAAAATTAAGTCTAAGCGTACTTACCAGTAATTTGTATTTCCTTGATAGGAATCCATTGTGTGGTTGTTACCAGAAAAGTTTCTCATTGTCTATTTTTGAAACGTACAAATATTCCTCTAAAATCAGCCGAACTATGAATTCCGATTTACTCACCTGTTATCAGGAGAGAACCCAGTGCTGCATCTTTTAGACCAGCACTGGCTCTGAAAAAAAATTCTAAGCGTACTTACCAGTAACTTGTATTTCCTTCCATTGGAATCCATTGTGTGGTTTTCACCAGAAAATTTTCTAAGTGTCCATTTTTGAAAAGTACAAATATTCCTCTAAAATCAGTCGAACCACGAATTCCGATTTACTCACCTGTTATCAGGAGAGAACCCAGTGCTGCATCTTTTAACCCAGCACTGATCCTGAAAAGTAAGTCTAAGTGTACTTACCAGTAAGTAAGTATAAGTGTACTTACCAGTAACTTGTCTATCCTCCCATAGGAATCCATTGTGTGGTTTTCACCAGAAAAGTTTCTAAGTGTCCATTTTTTTAACTTACAAACATTCCTCTAAAATCAGCCGAACTACAAATTCCGATTTACTCACCTGTTATCAGGAGAGAACCCAGTGTTGCATCTTTTAGACCAGCACTGGCTCTGAAAAGTAATTCTAAGCGTACTTACCAGTAACTTGTATTTCCTTCCATAGGAATCCATTGTGTGGTTTTCACCAGAAAAGTTTCTAAGTGTCCATTTTTGAAACGTACAAATATTCCTCTAAAATCAGTCGAACTACGAATTCCGATTTACTCACCTGTTATCAGGAGAGAACCCAGTGCTGTATCTTTTAATCCAGCACTGACCCTGAAAAGTAATTCTAAGCATACTTACCAGTAACTTGTATTTCCTTCCATAGGAATCCATTGTGTGGTTTTCACCAGAAAAGATTCTAAGTGTCCATTTTTGAAATGTACAAATATTCCTCTAAAATCACCCGAACTACGAATTCCGATTTACTCACCTGTTATCAGGTGAGAACCCAGTGCTGCATATTTTAGACCAGCACTGGCTCTGAAAAGTAATTCTAAGCGTACTTACCAGTAACTTGTATTTCCTTCCATAGGAATCCATTGTGTGGTTTTCACCAGAAAAGTTTCTAAGTGGCCATTTTTGAAATTTACAAATATTCCTCTAAAATCAGCCAAACTACAAATTCCGATTTACTCACCTGTTATCAGGAGAGAACCCAGTGTTGCATCTTTTAGACCAGCACTGGCTCTGAAAAGTAATTCTAAGCGTACTGACCAGTAACTTGTATTTCCTTCCATAGGAATCCATTGTGTGGTTTTCACCAGAAAAGTTTCTAAGTGTCCATTTTTGAAACGTACAAATATTCCTCTAAAATCGGCCGAACTACGAATTCTGATTTACTCACCTGTTATCAGGAGACAACCCAGTGCTGCATCTTTTAACCCAGCACTGACCCTGAAAAGTAAGTCTAAGCGTACATACCAGTAACTTGTATTTCCTTCCATAGGAATCCATTGTGTGGTTTTCACCTGAAAAGATTCTAAGTGTCCATTTTTAAAACGTACAAATATTCCTCTAAAATCAGCCGAACTACGAATTCCGATTTACTCACCTGTTCTCAGGAGAGAACCCAGGGCTGCATCTTTTAGACCAGCACTGACCCTGAAAAGTAATTCTAAGCATACTTACCAGTAACTTGTATTTCCTTCCATAGAAATCCATTGTGTGGTTTTCACCAGAAAAGTTTCTAAGTGTCCATTTTTGAAACGTACAAATATTCCTCTAAAATCAGCCGAGCTACGAATTCCGATTTACTCACCTGTTATCAGGAGAGAACCCAGTGCTGCATCTTTTAACCCAGCACTGACCCTGAAAATTAAGTCTAAGCGTACTTACCAGTAATTTGTATTTCCTTGATAGGAATCCATTGTGTGGTTGTTACCAGAAAAGTTTCTAATTATTTTTGAAACGTACAAATATTCCTCTAAAATCAGCCGAACTATGAATTCCGATTTACTCACCTGTTATCAGGAGAGAACCCAGTGCTGCATCTTTTCGACCAGCACTGGCTCTGGAAAAAAATTATAAGCGTACTTACCAGTAACTTGTATTTCCTTCCATTGGAATCCATTGTGTGGTTTTCACCAGAAAATTTTCTAAGTGTCCATTTTTGAAAAGTACAAATATTCCTCTAAAATCAGTCGAACTACGAATTCCGATTTACTCACCTGTTATCAGGAGAGAACCCAGTGCTGCATCTTTTAACCCAGCACTGATCCTGAAAAGTAAGTCTAAGTGTACTTACCAGTAACTTGTCTATCCTCCCATAGGAATCCATTGTGTGGTTTTCACCAGAAAAGTTTTTAAGTGTCCATTTTTGAAACGTACAATTATTCCTCTAAAATCAGCCGAACTACGAATTCCGTCTTACTCACCTGTTATCAGGAGAGAACCCAGTGCTGTATCTTTTAACCCAGCACTGACCCTGAAAATTAAGTCTAAGCGTACTTACCAGTAACTTGTATTTCCTTGATAGGAATCCATTGTGTGGTTTTTACCAGAAAAGTTTCTAAGTGTCCATTTTTGAAACATACAATTATTCCTCTAAAATCAGCCGAACTACGAATTCCGATTAACTCACCTGTTATCAGGAGAGAACCCAGTGCTGCATCTTTTAACCCAGCACTGACCCTGAAAATTAAGTCTAAGCATACTTACCAGTAACTTGTATTTCCTTGATAGGAATCCATTGTGTGGTTTTTACCAGAAAAGTTTCTAAGTGTCCATTTTTGAAAAGTACAAATATTCCTCTAAAATCAGCCGAACTACGAATTCCGATTTACCCACCTGTTATCAGGAGAGAACCCAGTGCTGCATTTTTTAACCGAGCACTGACCCTGAGAAGTAAGTCTAAGTGTACTTACCAGTAACCTGTATTTCCTCCCATAGGAATCAATTGTGTAGTTTTCACCAGAAAAGTTTCTAAGTGTCCAGTTTTTGAAAAGTAGAATTATTCCTCTAAAATCAGCCGAACTACGAATTCCGATTTACTCACCTGTTATCAGGAGAGAACCCAGTGCTGCATCTTTTAACCCAGCACTGACCCTGAAAATTAAGTCTAAGCGTACTTACCAGTAACTTGTATTTCCTTGATAGGAATCCATTGTGTGGTTTTTACCAGAAAAGTTTCTAAGTGTCCATTTTTGAAACATAGAATTCTTCCTCTAAAATCAGCCGAACTACGAATTCCGATTTACTCACCTGTTATCAGGAGAGAACCCAGTGCTGCATCTTTTAGACCAGCACTGGCTCTGAAAAGTAATTCTAGGCCTACTTACCAGTAACTTGTATTTCCTTCCATAGGAATCCATTGTGTGGTTTTCACCAGAAAAGTTTCTTAGTGTCCATTTTTGAAACGTACAAATATTCCTCTAAAATCAGCCGAACTACGAATTCCGATTTAATCACCTGTTATCAGGAGAGAACCCAGTGCTGCATCTTTTAACCCAGCACTGACCCTGAAAAGTAAGTCTAAGCGTACTGACCAGTAACTTGTATTTCCTTCCAAAGGAATCCATTGTGTGGTTTTCACCAGAAATGTTTCTAAGTGTCCATTTTTGAAATGTACAAATATTCCTCTAAAATCAGCCGAACTACGAATTCCGATTTACTCACCTGTTGTCAGGAGACAACCCAGTGTTGCATCTTTTAACCCAGCACTGACCCTGAAAAGTAATTCTAAGCGTACTTACCAGTAACTTGTATTTCCTTACATGGGAATCCATTGTGTGGTCTTCACCAGAAATGTTTCTAAGTGTCCATTTTTGAAACGTACAAATATTCCTCTAAAATAAGCCAAACTACGAATTCCGATTTACTCCCCGGTTATCAGGAGAGAACCCAGTGCTGCATCTTTTAGACCAGCACTGGCTCTGAAAAGTAATTCTAAGCGTACTTACCAGTAACTTGTATTTCCTCCAATAGGAATCCATTATGTGGTTTTCACCAGAAAAGTTTTTTAGTGTCCATTTTTGAAACCTACAAATATTCCTCTAAAATCAGCCGAACTACGAATTCCGATTTAATCACCTGTTATCAGGAGAGAACCCAGTGCTGCATCTTTTAACCCAGCACTGACCCTGAAAAGTAAGTCTAAGCGTACTGACCAGTAACTTGTATTTCCTTCCAAAGGAATCCATTGTATGGTTTTCGCCAGAAATATTTCTAAGTGTCCATTTTTTAAATGTACAAATATTCCTCTAAAATCAGCCGAACTACGAATTCCGATTTACTCACCTGTTATCAGGAGACAACCCAGTGCTGCATCTTTTAACCCAGCACTGACCCTGAAAAGTAAGTCTAAGCGTACTTACCAGTAACTTGTATTTCCTTTCTTAGGAATCCATTGTGTGGTTTTCACCAGAAATGTTTCTAAGTGTCCATTTTTGAAACATACAATTATTCCTCTAAAATCAGCCGAACTACGAATTCCGATTTACTCACCTGTTATCAGTAGAGAACCCAGTGCTGCATCTTTTAACCCAGCACTGACCCTGAAAATTAAGTCTAAGCGTACTTACTAGTAACTTGTATTTCCTTGATAGGAATCCATTGTGTGGTTTTTACCAGAAAAGTTTCTAAGTGTCCATTTTTGAAACATACAATTATTCCTCTAAAATCAGCCAAACTACGAATTCTGATTTACTCACCTGTTATCAGGAGAGAACCCAGTGCTGCATCTTTTAACCCAGCACTGACCCTGAAAATTAAGTCTAAGCGTACTTACCAGTAACTTGTATTTCCTTGATAGGAATCCATTGTGTGGTTTTTACCAGAAAAGTTTCTAAGTGTCCATTTTTGAAACGTACAAATATTCCTCTAAAATCATCCGAACTACGAATTCCGATTTACCCACCTGTTATCAGGAGAGAACCCAGTGCTGCATCTTTTAACCGAGCACTGACCCTGAGAAGTAAGTCTAAGTGTACTTACCAGTAACCTGTATTTCCTCCCATAGGAATCAATTGTGTAGTTTTCACCAGAAAAGTTTCTAAGTGTCCAGTTTTTGAAACGTAGAATTATTCCTCTAAAATCAGCCGAACTACGAATTCCGATTTACTCACCTGTTATCAGGAGAGAACCCAGTGCTGCATCTTTTAGACCAGCACTGGCTCTGAAAAGTAATTCTAGGCGTACTTACCAGTAACTTGTATTTCCTTCCATAGGAATCCATTGTGTGGTTTTCACCAGAAAAGTTTCTTAGTGTCCATTTTTGAAACGTACAAATATTCCTCTAAAATCAGCCGAACTACGAATTCCGATTTAATCACCTATTATCAGGAGAGAACCCAGTGCTGCATCTTTTAACCCAGCACTGACCCTGAAAAGTAAGTCTAAGCGTACTGACCAGTAACTTGTATTTCCTTCCAAAGGAATCCATTGTGTGGTTTTCACCAGAAATGGTTCTAAGTGTCCATTTTTGAAATGTACAAATATTCCTCTAAAATCAGCCGAACTACGAATTCCGATTTACTCACCTGTTGTCAGGAGACAACCCAGTGTTGCATCTTTTAACCCAGCACTGACCCTGAAAAGTAATTCTAAGCGTACTTACCAGTAACTTGTATTTCCTTACATGGGAATCCATTGTGTGGTCTTCACCAGAAATGTTTCTAAGTGTCCATTTTTGAAACGTACAAATATTCCTCTAAAATAAGCCAAACTACGAATTCCGATTTACTCCCCGGTTATCAGGAGAGAACCCAGTGCTGCATCTTTTAGACCAGCACTGGCTCTGAAAAGTAATTCTAAGCGTACTTACCAGTAACTTGTATTTCCTCCAATAGGAATCCATTATGTGGTTTTCACCAGAAAAGTTTTTTAGTGTCCATTTTTGAAACCTACAAATATTCCTCTAAAATCAGCCGAACTACGAATTCCGATTTAATCACCTGTTATCAGGAGAGAACCCAGTGCTGCATCTTTTAACCCAGCACTGACCCTGAAAAGTAAGTCTAAGCGTACTGACCAGTAACTTGTATTTCCTTCCAAAGGAATCCATTGTATGGTTTTCGCCAGAAATATTTCTAAGTGTCCATTTTTTAAATGTACAAATATTCCTCTAAAATCAGCCGAACTACGAATTCCGATTTACTCACCTGTTATCAGGAGACAACCCAGTGCTGCATCTTTTAACCCAGCACTGACCCTGAAAAGTAAGTCTAAGCGTACTTACCAGTAACTTGTATTTCCTTTCTTAGGAATCCATTGTGTGGTTTTCACCAGAAATGTTTCTAAGTGTCCATTTTTGAAACATACAATTATTCCTCTAAAATCAGCCGAACTACGAATTCCGATTTACTCACCTGTTATCAGGAGAGAACCCAGTGCTGCATCTTTTAACCCAGCACTGACCCTGAAAATTAAGTCTAAGCGTACTTACTAGTAACTTGTATTTCCTTGATAGGAATCCATTGTGTGGTTTTTACCAGAAAAGTTTCTAAGTGTCCATTTTTGAAACATACAATTATTCCTCTAAAATCAGCCAAACTACGAATTCTGATTTACTCACCTGTTATCAGGAGAGAACCCAGTGCTGCATCTTTTAACCCAGCACTGACCCTGAAAATTAAGTCTAAGCGTACTTACCAGTAACTTGTATTTCCTTGATAGGAATCCATTGTGTGGTTTTTACCAGAAAAGTTTCTAAGTGTCCATTTTTGAAACGTACAAATATTCCTCTAAAATCATCCGAACTACGAATTCCGATTTACCCACCTGTTATCAGGAGAGAACCCAGTGCTGCATCTTTTAACCGAGCACTGACCCTGAGAAGTAAGTCTAAGTGTACTTACCAGTAACCTGTATTTCCTCCCATAGGAATCAATTGTGTAGTTTTCACCAGAAAAGTTTCTAAGTG
The DNA here is from genome assembly GCF_964204655.1 of Triturus cristatus. Lineage (NCBI taxonomy): Eukaryota > Metazoa > Chordata > Amphibia > Caudata > Salamandridae > Triturus > Triturus cristatus. The sequence goes on along the minus strand of NW_028188310.1, from coordinate 1,062,313 downwards.
TCCAGTTTTTGAAACGTAGAATTATTCCTCTAAAATCAGCCGAACTACGAATTCCGATTTACTCACCTGTTATCAGGAGAGAACCCAGTGCTGCATCTTTTAGACCAGCACTGGCTCTGAAAAGTAATTCTAGGCGTACTTACCAGTAACTTGTATTTCCTTCCATAGGAATCCATTGTGTGGTTTTCACCAGAAAAGTTTCTTAGTGTCCATTTTTGAAACGTACAAATATTCCTCTAAAATCAGCCGAACTACGAATTCCGATTTAATCACCTATTATCAGGAGAGAACCCAGTGCTGCATCTTTTAACCCAGCACTGACCCTGAAAAGTAAGTCTAAGCGTACTGACCAGTAACTTGTATTTCCTTCCAAAGGAATCCATTGTGTGGTTTTCACCAGAAATGTTTCTAAGTGTCCATTTTTGAAATGTACAAATATTCCTCTAAAATCAGCCGAACTACGAATTCCGATTTACTCACCTGTTGTCAGGAGACAACCCAGTGCTGCATCTTTTAACCCAGCACTGACCCTGAAAAGTAAGTCTAAGCGTACTTACCAGTAACTTGTATTTCCTTACATAGGAATCCATTGTGTGGTCTTCACCAGAAATGTTTCTAAGTGTCCATTTTTGAAACGTACAAATATTCCTCTAAAATAAGCCGAACTACGAATTCCGATTTACTCCCCGGTTATCAGGAGAGAACCCAGTGCTGCATCTTTTAGACCAGCACTGGCTCTGAAAAGTAATTCTAAGCGTACTTACCAGTAACTTGTATTTCCTCCCATAGGAATCCATTATGTGGTTTTCACCAAAAAAGTTTTTTAGTGTCCATTTTTGAAACCTACAAATATTCCTCTAAAATCAGCTGAACTACGAATTCCGATTTAATCACCTGTTATCAGGAGAGAACCCAGTGCTGCATCTTTTAACCCAGCACTGACCCTGAAAAGTAAGTCTAAGCGTACTGACCAGTAACTTGTATTTCCTTCCAAAGGAATCCATTGTATGGTTTTCACCAGAAATATTTCTAAGTGTCCATTTTTTAAATGTACAAATATTCCTCTAAAATCAGCCGAAATACGAATTCCGATTTACTCACCTGTTATCAGGAGACAACCCAGTGCTGCATCTTTTAACCCAGCACTGACCCTGAAAAGTAAGTCTAAGCGTACTTACCAGTAACTTGTATTTCCTTGATAGGAATCCATTGTGTGGTTTTTACCAGAAAAGTTTCTAAGTGTCCATTTTTGAAAAGTACAAATATTCCTCTAAAATCAGCCGAACTACGAATTCCGATTTACCCACCTGTTATCAGGAGAGAACCCAGTGCTGCATCTTTTAACCCAGCACTGACCCTGAGAAGTAAGTCTAAGTGTACTTACCAGTAACCTGTATTTCCTCCCATAGGAATCAATTGTGTAGTTTTCACCAGAAAAGTTTCTAAGTGTCCATTTTTGAAACGTAGAATTATTCCTCTAAAATCAGCCGAACTACGAATTCCGATTTACTCACCTGTTATCAGGAGAGAACCCAGTGCTGCATCTTTTAACCCAGCACTGACCCTGAAAATTAAGTCTAAGCGTACTTACCAGTAACTTGTATTTCCTTGAAAGGAATCCATTGTGTGGTTTTTACCAGAAAAGTTTCTAAGTGTCCATTTTTGAAACGTAGAATTATTCCTCTAAAATCAGCCGAACTACGAATTCCGATTTACCCACCTATTATCAGAAGAGAACCCAGTGCTGCATCTTTTAACCCAGCACTGACCCTGAAAAGTAAGTCTAAGTGTACTTACCAGTAACCTGTATTTCCTCCCATAGGAATCAATTGTGTAGTTTTCACAAGAAAAGTTTCTAAGTGTCCATTTTTGAAACGTACAAATATTCCTCTAAAATCAGCCGAACTATGAATTCCGATGTACTCACCTTTTATCAGGAGACAACCCAATGCTGCATCTTTTAACCCAGCACTAACCCTGAAAAGTAAGTCTAAGCGTACTTACCAGTAACTTGTATTTCCTTCCATAGGAATCCATTGTGTGGTTTTCATCACAAAAGTTTCTTAGTGTCCATTTTTGAAACGTACAAATATTCCTCTAAAATCAGCCGAACTACGAATTCCGATTTAATCACCTGCTATCAGGAGAGAACCCAGTGCTGCATCTTTTAACCTAGCACTGACCCTGAAAAGTAAGTCTAAGCGTACTGACCAGTAACTTGTATTTCCTTCCAAAGGAATACATTGTGTGGTTTTCACCAGAAATGTTTCTAAGTGTCCATTTTTGAAATGTACAAATATTCCTCTAAAATCAGCCGAACTACGAATTCCGATTTACTCACCTGTTATCAAGAGACAACCCAGTGCTGCATCTTTTAACCCAGCACTGACCCTGAAAAGTAAGTCTAAGCGTACTTACCAGTAACTTGTATTTCCTTCCATAGGAATCCATTGTGTGGTCTTCACCAGAAATGTTTCTATGTGTCCATTTTTGAAATGTACAAATATTCCTCTAAAATAAGCCGAACTACGAATTCCGATTTACTCCCCGGTTATCAGGAGAGAACCCAGTGCTGCGTCTTTTAGACCAGCACTGGCTCTGAAAAGTAATTCTAAGTGTACTTACCAGTAAGTTGTATTTCCTCCCATAGGAATCCATTATGTGGTTTTCACCAGAAAAGTTTCTTAGTGTCCATTTTTGAAACCTACAAATATTCCTCTAAAATCAGCCGAACTACGAATTCCGATTTAATCACCTGTTATCAGGAGAGAACCCAGTGCTGCATCTTTTAACCCAGCACTGACCCTGAAAAGTAAGTCTAAGCGTACCGACCAGTAACTTGTATTTCCTTCCAAAGGAATCCATTGTATGGTTGTCACCAGAAATGTTTCTAAGTGTCCATTTTTTAAATGTACAAATATTCCTCTAAAATCAGCCGAACTACGAATTCTGATTTACTCACCTGTTATCAGGAGACAACCCAGTGCTGCATCTTTTAAATCAGCACTGACCCTGAAAAGTAAGTCTAAGCGTACTTACCAGTAACTTGTATTTCCTTCCATAGGAATCCATTGTGTGGTTTTCACCAGAAATGTTTCTAACTGTCCATTTTTGAAACGTACAAATATTCCTCTAAAATAAGCCGAACTACGAATTCCGATTTACTCACCTGTTATCAGGAGAGAACCCAGTGCTGCATATTTTAGACCAGCACTGGCTCTGAAAAGTAATTCTAAGCGTACTTATCAGTAACTTGTATTTCCTTCCATAGGAATCCATTGTGTGGTTTTCACCAGAAAAGTTTCTAAGTGTCCATTTTTGAAACGTACAAATATTCCTCTAAAATCAGCCAAACTACGAATTCCGATTTACTCACCTGTTATCAGGAGAGAACCCAGTGCTGCATCTTTTAACCCAGCACTGACCCTGAAAATTAAGTCTAAGCGTACTTACCAGTAACTTGTATTTCCTTGATAGGAATCCATTGTGTGGTTTTTACCAGAAAAGTTTCTAAGTGTCCATTTTTGAAACGTACAAATATTCCTCTAAAATCATCCGAACTACGAATTCCGATTTACCCACCTGTTATCAGGAGAGAACCCAGTGCTGCATCTTTTAACCGAGCACTGACCCTGAGAAGTAAGTCTAAGTGTACTTACCAGTAACCTGTATTTCCTCCCATAGGAATCAATTGTGTAGTTTTCACCAGAAAAGTTTCTAAGTGTCCAGTTTTTGAAACGTAGAATTATTCCTCTAAAATCAGCCGAACTACGAATTCCGATTTACTCACCTGTTATCAGGAGAGAACCCAGTGCTGCATCTTTTAACCCAGCACTGACCCTGAAAATTAAGTCTAAGCGTACTTACCAGTAACTTGTATTTCCTTGATAGGAATCCATTGTGTGGTTTTTACCAGAAAAGTTTCTAAGTGTCCATTTTTGAAACGTAGAATTATTCCTCTAAAATCAGCCGAACTACGAATTCCGATTTACTCACCTGTTATCAGGAGAGAACCCAGTGCTGCATCTTTTAGACCAGCAATGGCTCTGAAAAGTAATTCTAGGCGTACTTACCAGTAACTTGTATTTCCTTCCATAGGAATCCATTGTGTGGTTTTCACCAGAAAAGTTTCTTAGTGTCCATTTTTGAAACGTACAAATATTCCTCTAAAATCAGCTGAACTACGAATTCTGATTTAATCACCTGTTATCAGGAGAGAACCCAGTGCTGCATCTTTTAACCCAGCACTGACCCTGAAAAGTAAGTCTAGGCGTACTGACCAGTAACTTGTATTTCCTTCCAAAGGAATCCATTGTGTGGTTTTCACCAGAAATGTTTCTAAGTGTCCATTTTTGAAATGTACAAATATTCCTCTAAAATCAGCCGAACTACGAATTCCGATTTACTCACCTGTTGTCAGGAGACAACCCAGTGCTGCATCTTTTAACCCAGCACTGACCCTGAAAAGTAAGTCTAAGCGTACTTACCAGTAACTTGTATTTCCTTACATGGGAATCCATTGTGTGGTCTTCACCAGAAATGTTTCTAAGTGTCCATTTTTGAAACGTACAAATATTCCTCTAAAATAAGCCGAACTACGAATTCCGATTTACTCCCCGGTTATCAGGAGAGAACCCAGTGCTGCATCTTTTAACCCAGCACTGACCCTGAAAATTAAGTCTAAGCGAACTTACTAGTAACTTGTATTTCCTTGATAGGAATCCATTGTGTGGTTTTTACCAGAAAAGTTTCTAAGTGTCCATTTTTGAAACATACAATTATTCCTCTAAAATCAGCCAAACTACGAATTCCGATTTACTCACCTGTTATCAGGAGACAACCCAGTGCTGCATCTTTTAACCCAGCACTGACCCTGAAAAGTAAGTCTAAGCGTACTTACCAGTAACTTGTATTTCCTTCCATAGGAATCCATTGTGTGGTTTTCACCTGAAAAGATTCTAAGTGTCCATTTTTAAAACGTACAAATATTCCTCTAAAATCAGCCGAACTACGAATTCCGATTTACTCACCTGTTCTCAGGAGAGAACCCAGGGCTGCATCTTTTAGACCAGCACTGACCCTGAAAAGTAATTCTAAGCATACTTACCAGTAACTTGTATTTCCTTCCATAGAAATCCATTGTGTGGTTTTCACCAGAAAAGTTTCTAAGTGTCCATTTTTGAAACGTACAAATATTCCTCTAAAATCAGCCGAGCTCCGAATTCCGATTTACTCACCTGTTATCAGGAGAGAACCCAGTGCTGCATCTTTTAACCCAGCACTGACCCTGAAAATTAAGTCTAAGCGTACTTACCAGTAATTTGTATTTCCTTGATAGGAATCCATTGTGTGGTTGTTACCAGAAAAGTTTCTAATTGTCTATTTTTGAAACGTACAAATATTCCTCTAAAATCAGCCGAACTATGAATTCCGATTTACTCACCTGTTATCAGGAGAGAACCCAGTGCTGCATCTTTTCGACCAGCACTGGCTCTGAAAAAAAATTCTAAGCGTACTTACCAGTAACTTGTATTTCCTTCCATTGGAATCCATTGTGTGGTTTTCACCAGAAAATTTTCTAAGTGTCCATTTTTGAAAAGTACAAATATTCCTCTAAAATCAGTCGAACTACGAATTCCGATTTACTCACCTGTTATCAGGAGAGAACCCAGTGCTGCATCTTTTAACCCAGCACTGATCCTGAAAAGTAAGTCTAAGTGTACTTACCAGTAACTTGTCTATCCTCCCATAGGAATCCATTGTGTGGTTTTCACCAGAAAAGTTTTTAAGTGTCCATTTTTGAAACGTACAATTATTCCTCTAAAATCAGCCGAACTACGAATTCCGTCTTACTCACCTGTTATCAGGAGAGAACCCAGTGCTGCATCTTTTAACCCAGCACTGACCCTGAAAATTAAGTCTAAGCGTACTTACCAGTAACTTGTATTTCCTTGATAGGAATCCATTGTGTGGTTTTTACCAGAAAAGTTTCTAAGTGTCCATTTTTGAAACATACAATTATTCCTCTAAAATCAGCCGAACTACGAATTCCGATTAACTCACCTGTTATCAGGAGAGAACCCAGTGCTGCATCTTTTAACCCAGCACTGACCCTGAAAATTAAGTCTAAGCGTACTTACCAGTAACTTGTATTTCCTTGATAGGAATCCATTGTGTGGTTTTTACCAGAAAAGTTTCTAAGTGTCCATTTTTGAAAAGTACAAATATTCCTCTAAAATCAGCCGAACTACGAATTCCGATTTACCCACCTGTTATCAGGAGAGAACCCAGTGCTGCATCTTTTAACCCAGCACTGACCCTGAGAAGTAAGTCTAAGTGTACTTACCAGTAACCTGTATTTCCTCCCATAGGAATCAATTGCGTAGTTTTCACCAGAAAAGTTTCTAAGTGTCCATTTTTGAAATGTAGAATTATTCCTCTAAAATCAGCCGAACTACGAATTCCGATTTACTCACCTGTTATCAGGAGAGAACCCAGTGCTGCATCTTTTAACCCAGCACTGACCCTGAAAATTAAGTCTAAGCGTACTTACCAGCAACTTGTATTTCCTTGAAAGGAATCCATTGTGTGGTTTTTACCAGAAAAGTTTCTAAGTGTCCATTTTTGAAACGTAGAATTATTCCTCTAAAATTAGCCGAACTACGAATTCCGATTTACCCACCTGTTTTCAGAAGAGAACCCAGTGCTGCATCTTTTAACCCAGCACTGACCCTGAAAAGTAAGTCTATGTGTACTTACCATTAACCTGTATTTCCTCCCATAGGAATCAATTGTGTAGTTTTCACAAGAAAAGTTTCTAAGTGTCCATTTTTGAAACGTACAAATATTCCTCTAAAATCAGCCGAACTACGAATTCCGATGTACTCACCTTTTATCAGGAGACAACCCAATGCTGCATCTTTTAACCCAGCACTAACCCTGAAAAGTAAGTCTAAGCGTACTGACCAGTAACTTGTATTTCCTTCCAAAGGAATACATTGTGTGGTTTTCACCAGAAATGTTTCTAAGTGTCCATTTTTGAAATGTACAAATATTCCTCTAAAATCAGCCGAACTACGAATTCCAATTTACTCACCTGTTATCAAGAGACAACCCAGTGCTGCATCTTTTAACCCAGCACTGACCCTGAAAAGTAAGTCTAAGCGTACTTACCAGTAACTTGTATTTCCTTCCATAGGAATCCATTGTGTGGTCTTCACCAGAAATGTTTCTAAGTGTCCATTTTTGAAACGTACAAATATTCCTCTAAAATAAGCCGAACTACGAATTCCGATTTACTCCCCGGTTATCAGGAGAGAACCCAGTGCTGCGTCTTTTAGACCAGCACTGGCTCTGAAAAGTAATTCTAAGTCTACTTACCAGTAACTTGTATTTCCTCCCATAGGAATCTATTATGTGGTTTTCACCAGAAAAGTTTCTTAGTGTCCATTTTTGAAACCTACAAATATTCCTCTAAAATCAGCCGAACTACGAATTCCGATTTAATCACCTGTTATCAGGAGAGAACCCAGTGCTGCATCTTTTAACCCAGCACTGACCCTGAAAAGTAAGTCTAAGCGTACCGACCAGTAACTTGTATTTCCTTCCAAAGGAATCCATTGTATGGTTGTCACCAGAAATGTTTCTAAGTGTCCATTTTTTAAATGTACAAATATTCCTCTAAAATCAGCCGAACTACGAATTCTGATTTACTCACCTGTTATCAGGAGACAACCCAGTGCTGCATCTTTTAACCCAGCACTGACCCTGAAAAGTAAGTCTAAGCGTACTTACCAGTAACTTGTATTTCCTTCCATAGGAATCCATTGTGTGGTTTTCACCAGAAATGTTTCTAACTGTCCATTTTTGAAACGTACAAATATTCCTCTAAAATAAGCCGAACTACGAATTCCGATTTACTCACCTGTTATCAGGAGAGAACCCAGTGCTGCATATTTTAGACCAGCACTGGCTCTGAAAAGTAATTCTAAGCGTACTTATCAGTAACTTGTATTTCCTTCCATAGGAATCCATTGTGTGGTTTTCACCAGAAAAGTTTCTAAGTGTCCATTTTTGAAACGTACAAATATTCCTCTAAAATCAGCCAAACTACGAATTCCGATTTACTCACCTGTTATCAGGAGAGAACCCAGTGCTGCATCTTTTAACCCAGCACTGACCCTGAAAATTAAGTCTAAGCGTACTTACCAGTAACTTGTATTTCCTTGATAGGAATCCATTGTGTGGTTTTTACCAGAAAAGTTTCTAAGTGTCCATTTTTGAAACGTACAAATATTCCTCTAAAATCATCCGAACTACGAATTCCGATTTACCCACCTGTTATCAGGAGAGAACCCAGTGCTGCATCTTTTAACCGAGCACTGACCCTGAGAAGTAAGTCTAAGTGTACTTACCAGTAACCTGTATTTCCTCCCATAGGAATCAATTGTGTAGTTTTCACCAGAAAAGTTTCTAAGTGTCCAGTTTTTGAAACGTAGAATTATTCCTCTAAAATCAGCCGAACTACGAATTCCGATTTACTCACCTGTTATCAGGAGAGAACCCAGTGCTGCATCTTTTAACCCAGCACTGACCCTGAAAATTAAGTCTAAGCGTACTTACCAGTAACTTGTATTTCCTTGATAGGAATCCATTGTGTGGTTTTTACCAGAAAAGTTTCTAAGTGTCCATTTTTGAAACGTAGAATTATTCCTCTAAAATCAGCCGAACTACGAATTCCGATTTACTCACCTGTTATCAGGAGAGAACCCAGTGCTGCATCTTTTAGACCAGCAATGGCTCTGAAAAGTAATTCTAGGCGTACTTACCAGTAACTTGTATTTCCTTCCATAGGAATCCATTGTGTGGTTTTCACCAGAAAAGTTTCTTAGTGTCCATTTTTGAAACGTACAAATATTCCTCTAAAATCAGCTGAACTACGAATTCTGATTTAATCACCTGTTATCAGGAGAGAACCCAGTGCTGCATCTTTTAACCCAGCACTGACCCTGAAAAGTAAGTCTAAGCGTACTGACCAGTAACTTGTATTTCCTTCCAAAGGAATCCATTGTGTGGTTTTCACCAGAAATGTTTCTAAGTGTCCATTTTTGAAATGTACAAATATTCCTCTAAAATCAGCCGAACTACGAATTCCGATTTACTCACCTGTTGTCAGGAGACAACCCAGTGCTGCATCTTTTAACCCAGCACTGACCCTGAAAAGTAAGTCTAAGCGTACTTACCAGTAACTTGTATTTCCTTACATGGGAATCCATTGTGTGGTCTTCACCAGAAATGTTTCTAAGTGTCCATTTTTGAAACGTACAAATATTCCTCTAAAATAAGCCGAACTACGAATTCCGATTTACTCCCCGGTTATCAGGAGAGAACCCAGTGCTGCATCTTTTAACCCAGCACTGACCCTGAAAATTAAGTCTAAGCGAACTTACTAGTAACTTGTATTTCCTTGATAGGAATCCATTGTGTGGTTTTTACCAGAAAAGTTTCTAAGTGTCCATTTTTGAAACATACAATTATTCCTCTAAAATCAGCCAAACTACGAATTCCGATTTACTCACCTGTTATCAGGAGACAACCCAGTGCTGCATCTTTTAACCCAGCACTGACCCTGAAAAGTAAGTCTAAGCGTACTTACCAGTAACTTGTATTTCCTTCCATAGGAATCCATTGTGTGGTTTTCACCTGAAAAGATTCTAAGTGTCCATTTTTAAAACGTACAAATATTCCTCTAAAATCAGCCGAACTACGAATTCCGATTTACTCACCTGTTCTCAGGAGAGAACCCAGGGCTGCATCTTTTAGACCAGCACTGACCCTGAAAAGTAATTCTAAGCATACTTACCAGTAACTTGTATTTCCTTCCATAGAAATCCATTGTGTGGTTTTCACCAGAAAAGTTTCTAAGTGTCCATTTTTGAAACGTACAAATATTCCTCTAAAATCAGCCGAGCTACGAATTCCGATTTACTCACCTGTTATCAGGAGAGAACCCAGTGCTGCATCTTTTAACCCAGCACTGACCCTGAAAATTAAGTCTAAGCGTACTTACCAGTAATTTGTATTTCCTTGATAGGAATCCATTGTGTGGTTGTTACCAGAAAAGTTTCTAATTGTCTATTTTTGAAACGTACAAATATTCCTCTAAAATCAGCCGAACTATGAATTCCGATTTACTCACCTGTTATCAGGAGAGAACCCAGTGCTGCATCTTTTCGACCAGCACTGGCTCTGAAAAAAAATTCTAAGCGTACTTACCAGTAACTTGTATTTCCTTCCATTGGAATCCATTGTGTGGTTTTCACCAGAAAATTTTCTAAGTGTCCATTTTTGAAAAGTACAAATATTCCTCTAAAATCAGTCGAACTACGAATTCCGATTTACTCACCTGTTATCAGGAGAGAACCCAGTGCTGCATCTTTTAACCCAGCACTGATCCTGAAAAGTAAGTCTAAGTGTACTTACCAGTAACTTGTCTATCCTCCCATAGGAATCCATTGTGTGGTTTTCACCAGAAAAGTTTTTAAGTGTCCATTTTTGAAATGTACAATTATTCCTCTAAAATCAGCCGAACTACGAATTCCGTCTTACTCACCTGTTATCAGGAGAGAACCCAGTGCTGCATCTTTTAACCCAGCACTGACCCTGAAAATTAAGTCTAAGCGTACTTACCAGTAACTTGTATTTCCTTGATAGGAATCCATTGTGTGGTTTTTACCAGAAAAGTTTCTAAGTGTCCATTTTTGAAACATACAATTATTCCTCTAAAATCAGCCGAACTACGAATTCCGATTAACTCACCTGTTATCAGGAGAGAACCCAGTGCTGCATCTTTTAACCCAGCACTGACCCTGAAAATTAAGTCTAAGCGTACTTACCAGTAACTTGTATTTCCTTGATAGGAATCCATTGTGTGGTTTTTACCAGAAAAGTTTCTAAGTGTCCATTTTTGAAAAGTACAAATATTCCTCTAAAATCAGCCGAACTACGAATTCCGATTTACCCACCTGTTATCAGGAGAGAACCCAGTGCTGCATCTTTTAACCCAGCACTGACCCTGAGAAGTAAGTCTAAGTGTACTTACCAGTAACCTGTATTTCCTCCCATAGGAATCAATTGCGTAGTTTTCACCAGAAAAGTTTCTAAGTGTCCATTTTTGAAACGTAGAATTATTCCTCTAAAATCAGCCGAACTACGAATTCCGATTTACTCACCTGTTATCAGGAGAGAACCCAGTGCTGCATCTTTTAACCCAGCACTGACCCTGAAAATTAAGTCTAAGCGTACTTACCAGCAACTTGTATTTCCTTGAAAGGAATCCATTGTGTGGTTTTTACCAGAAAAGTTTCTAAGTGTCCATTTTTGAAACGTAGAATTATTCCTCTAAAATTAGCCGAACTACGAATTCCGATTTACCCACCTGTTTTCAGAAGAGAACCCAGTGCTGCATCTTTTAACCCAGCACTGACCCTGAAAAGTAAGTCTATGTGTACTTACCATTAACCTGTATTTCCTCCCATAGGAATCAATTGTGTAGTTTTCACAAGAAAAGTTTCTAAGTGTCCATTTTTGAAACGTACAAATATTCCTCTAAAATCAGCCGAACTACGAATTCCGATGTACTCACCTTTTATCAGGAGACAACCCAATGCTGCATCTTTTAACCCAGCACTAACCCTGAAAAGTAAGTCTAAGCGTACTGACCAGTAACTTGTATTTCCTTCCAAAGGAATACATTGTGTGGTTTTCACCAGAAATGTTTCTAAGTGTCCATTTTTGAAATGTACAAATATTCCTCTAAAATCAGCCGAACTACGAATTCCAATTTACTCACCTGTTATCAAGAGACAACCCAGTGCTGCATCTTTTAACCCAGCACTGACCCTGAAAAGTAAGTCTAAGCGTACTTACCAGTAACTTGTATTTCCTTCCATAGGAATCCATTGTGTGGTCTTCACCAGAAATGTTTCTAAGTGTCCATTTTTGAAACGTACAAATATTCCTCTAAAATAAGCCGAACTACGAATTCCGATTTACTCCCCGGTTATCAGGAGAGAACCCAGTGCTGCGTCTTTTAGACCAGCACTGGCTCTGAAAAGTAATTCTAAGTCTACTTACCAGTAACTTGTATTTCCTCCCATAGGAATCTATTATGTGGTTTTCACCAGAAAAGTTTCTTAGTGTCCATTTTTGAAACCTACAAATATTCCTCTAAAATCAGCCGAACTACGAATTCCGATTTAATCACCTGTTATCAGGAGAGAACCCAGTGCTGCATCTTTTAACCCAGCACTGACCCTGAAAAGTAAGTCTAAGCGTACCGACCAGTAACTTGTATTTCCTTCCAAAGGAATCCATTGTATGGTTGTCACCAGAAATGTTTCTAAGTGTCCATTTTTTAAATGTACAAATATTCCTCTAAAATCAGCCGAACTACGAATTCTGATTTACTCACCTGTTATCAGGAGACAACCCAGTGCTGCATCTTTTAACCCAGCACTGACCCTGAAAAGTAAGTCTAAGCGTACTTACCAGTAACTTGTATTTCCTTCCATAGGAATCCATTGTGTGGTTTTCACCAGAAATGTTTCTAACTGTCCATTTTTGAAACGTACAAATATTCCTCTAAAATAAGCCGAACTACGAATTCCGATTTACTCACCTGTTATCAGGAGAGAACCCAGTGCTGCATATTTTAGACCAGCACTGGCTCTGAAAAGTAATTCTAAGCGTACTTATCAGTAACTTGTATTTCCTTCCATAGGAATCCATTGTGTGGTTTTCACCAGAAAAGTTTCTAAGTGTCCATTTTTGAAACGTACAAATATTCCTCTAAAATCAGTCGAACTACGAATTCCGATTTACTCACCTGTTATCAGGAGAGAACCCAGTGCTGCATCTTTTAACCCAGCACTGACCCTGAAAATTAAGTCTAAGCGTACTTACTAGTAACTTGTATTTCCTTGATAGGAATCCATTGTGTGGTTTTTACCAGAAAAGTTTCTAAGTGTCCATTTTTGAAACATACAATTATTCCTCTAAAATCAGCCAAACTACGAATTCCGATTTACTCACCTGTTATCAGGAGAGAACCCAGTGCTGCATCTTTTAACCCAGCACTGACCCTGAAAATTAAGTCTAAGCGTACTTACCAGTAACTTGTATTTCCTTGATTGGAATCCATTGTGTGGTTTTTACCAGAAAAGTTTCTCAGTGTCCATTTTTGAAACGTACAAATATTCCTCTAAAATCATCCGAACTACGAATTCCGATTTACCCACCTGTTATCAGGAGAGAACCCAGTGCTGCATTTTTTAACCGAGCACTGACCCTGAGAAGTAAGTCTAAGTGTACTTACCAGTAACCTGTATTTCCTCCCATAGGAATCAATTGTGTAGTTTTCACCAGAAAAGTTTCTAAGTGTCCAGTTTTTGAAACGTAGAATTATTCCTCTAAAATCAGCCGAACTACGAATTCCGATTTACTCACCTGTTATCAGGAGAGAACCCAGTGCTGCATCTTTTAACCCAGCACTGACCCTGAAAATTAAGTCTAAGCGTACTTACCAGTAACTTGTATTTCCTTGATAGGAATCCATTGTGTGGTTTTTACCAGAAAAGTTTCTAAGTGTCCATTTTCGAAACGTAGAATTCTTCCTCTAAAATCAGCCGAACTACGAATTCCTATTTACTCACCTGTTATCAGGAGAGAACCCAGTGCTGCATCTTTTAGACCAGCACTGGCTCTGAAAAGTAATTCTAGGCGTACTTACCAGTAACTTGTATTTCCTTCCATAGGAATCCATTGTGTGGTTTTCACCAGAAAAGTTTCTTAGTGTCCATTTTTGAAACGTACAAATATTCCTCTAAAATCAGCCGAACTACGAATTCCGATTTAATCACCTGTTATCAGGAGAGAACCCAGTGCTGCATCTTTTAACCCAGCACTGACCCTGAAAAGTAAGTCTAAGCGTACTGACCAGTAACTTGTATTTCCTTCCAAAGGAATCCATTGTGTGGTTTTCACCAGAAATGTTTCTAAGTGTCCATTTTTGAAATGTACAAATATTCCTCTAAAATCAGCCGAACTACGAATTCCGATTTACTCACCTGTTGTCAGGAGACAACCCAGTGCTGCATCTTTTAACCCAGCACTGACCCTGAAAAGTAATTCTAAGCATACTTACCAGTAACTTGTATTTCCTTACATGGGAATCCATTGTGTGGTCTTCACCAGAAATGTTTCTAAGTGTCCATTTTTGAAACGTACAAATATTCCTCTAAAATAAGCCAAACTACGAATTCCGATTTACTCCCCGGTTATCAGGAGAGAACCCAGTGCTGCATCTTTTAGACCAGCACTGGCTCTGAAAAGTAATTCTAAGCGTACTTACCAGTAACTTGTATTTCCTCCAATAGGAATCCATTATGTGGTTTTCACCAGAAAAGTTTTTTAGTGTCCATATTTGAAACCTACAAATATTCCTCTAAAATCAGCCGAACTACGAATTCCGATTTAATCACCTGTTATCAGGAGAGAACCCAGTGCTGCATCTTTTAACCCAGCACTGACCCTGAAAAGTAAGTCTAAGCGTACTGACCAGTAACTTGTATTTCCTTCCAAAGGAATCCATTGTATGGTTTTCGCCAGAAATATTTCTAAGTGTCCATTTTTTAAATGTACAAATATTCCTCTAAAATCAGCCGAACTACGAATTCCGATTTACTCAGCTGTTATCAGGAGACAACCCAGTGCTGCATCTTTTAACCCAGCACTGACCCTGAAAAGTAAGTCTAAGCGTACTTACCAGTAACTTGTATTTCCTTTCTTAGGAATCCATTGTGTGGTTTTCACCAGAAATGTTTCTAAGTGTCCATTTTTGAAACATACAATTATTCCTCTAAAATCAGCCGAACTACGAATTCCGATTTACTCACCTGTTATCAGGAGAGAACCCAGTGCTGCATCTTTTAACCCAGCACTGACCCTGAAAATTAAGTCTAAGCGTACTTACTAGTAACTTGTATTTCCTTGATAGGAATCCATTGTGTGGTTTTTACCAGAAAAGTTTCTAAGTGTCCATTTTTGAAACATACAATTATTCCTCTAAAATCAGCCAAACTACGAATTCTGATTTACTCACCTGTTATCAGGAGAGAACCCAGTGCTGCATCTTTTAACCCAGCACTGACCCTGAAAATTAAGTCTAAGCGTACTTACCAGTAACTTGTATTTCCTTGATAGGAATCCATTGTGTGGTTTTTACCAGAAAAGTTTCTAAGTGTCCATTTTTGAAACGTACAAATATTCCTCTAAAATCATCCGAACTACGAATTCCGATTTACCCACCTGTTATCAGGAGAGAACCCAGTGCTGCATCTTTTAACCGAGCACTGACCCTGAGAAGTAAGTCTAAGTGTACTTACCAGTAACCTGTATTTCCTCCCATAGGAATCAATTGTGTAGTTTTCACCAGAAAAGTTTCTAAGTGTCCAGTTTTTGAAACGTAGAATTATTCCTCTAAAATCAGCCGAACTACGAATTCCGATTTACTCACCTGTTATCATGAGAGGACCCAGTGCTGCATCTTTTAGACCAGCACTGGCTCTGAAAAGTAATTCTAGGCGTACTTACCAGTAACTTGTATTTCCTTCCATAGGAATCCATTGTGTGGTTTTCACCAGAAAAGTTTCTTAGTGTCCATTTTTGAAACGTACAAATATTCCTCTAAAATCAGCCGAACTACGAATTCCGATTTAATCACCTATTATCAGGAGAGAACCCAGTGCTGCATCTTTTAACCCAGCACTGACCCTGAAAAGTAAGTCTAAGCGTACTGACCAGTAACTTGTATTTCCTTCCAAAGGAATCCATTGTGTGGTTTTCACCAGAAATGTTTCTAAGTGTCCATTTTTGAAATGTACAAATATTCCTCTAAAATCAGCCGAACTACGAATTCTGATTTACTCACCTGTTGTCAGGAGACAACCCAGTGCTGCATCTTTTAACCCAGCACTGACCCTGAAAAGTAAGTCTAAGCGTACTTACCAGTAACTTGTATTTCCTTACATAGGAATCCATTGTGTGGTCTTCACCAGAAATGTTTCTAAGTGTCCATTTTTGAAACGTACAAATATTCCTCTAAAATAAGCCGAACTACGAATTCCGATTTACTCACCTGTTATCAGGAGAGAACCCAGTGCTGCATCTTTTAACCCAGCACTGACCCTGAAAATTAAGTCTAAGCGTACTTACTAGTAACTTGTATTTCCTTGATAGGAATCCATTGTGTGGTTTTTACCAGAAAAGTTTCTAAGTGTCCATTTTTGAAACATACAATTATTCCTCTAAAATCAGCCAAACTACGAATTCTGGTTTACTCACCTGTTATCAGGAGAGAACCCAGTGCTGCATCTTTTAACCCAGCACTGACCCTGAAAATTAAGTCTAAGCGTACTTACCAGTAACTTGTATTTCCTTGATAGGAATCCATTGTGTGGTTTTTACCAGAAAAGTTTCTAAGTGTCCATTTTTGAAACGTACAAATATTCCTCTAAAATCATCCGAACTACGAATTCCGATTTACCCACCTGTTATCAGGAGAGAACCCAGTGCTGCATCTTTTAACCGAGCACTGACCCTGAGAAGTAAGTCTAAGTGTACTTACCAGTAACCTGTATTTCCTCCCATAGGAATCAATTGTGTAGTTTTCACCAGAAAAGTTTCTAAGTGTCCAGTTTTTGAAACGTAGAATTATTCCTCTAAAATCAGCCGAACTACGAATTCCGATTTACTCACCTGTTATCATGAGAGGACCCAGTGCTGCATCTTTTAGACCAGCACTGGCTCTGAAAAGTAATTCTAGGCGTACTTACCAGTAACTTGTATTTCCTTCCATAGGAATCCATTGTGTGGTTTTCACCAGAAAAGTTTCTTAGTGTCCATTTTTGAAACGTACAAATATTCCTCTAAAATCAGCCGAACTACGAATTCCGATTTAATCACCTATTATCAGGAGAGAACCCAGTGCTGCATCTTTTAACCCAGCACTGACCCTGAAAAGTAAGTCTAAGCGTACTGACCAGTAACTTGTATTTCCTTCCAAAGGAATCCATTGTGTGGTTTTCACCAGAAATGTTTCTAAGTGTCCATTTTTGAAATGTACAAATATTCCTCTAAAATCAGCCGAACTACGAATTCTGATTTACTCACCTGTTGTCAGGAGACAACCCAGTGCTGCATCTTTTAACCCAGCACTGACCCTGAAAAGTAAGTCTAAGCGTACTTACCAGTAACTTGTATTTCCTTACATAGGAATCCATTGTGTGGTCTTCACCAGAAATGTTTCTAAGTGTCCATTTTTGAAACGTACAAATATTCCTCTAAAATAAGCCGAACTACGAATTCCGATTTACTCCCCGGTTATCAGGAGAGAACCCAGTGCTGCATCTTTTAGACCAGCACTGGCTCTGAAAAGTAATTCTAAGCGTACTTACCAGTAACTTGTATTTCCTCCCATAGGAATCCATTATGTGGTTTTCACCAGAAAAGTTTTTTAGTGTCCATTTTTGAAACCTACAAATATTCCTCTAAAATCAGCCGAACTACGAATTCCGATTTAATCACCTGTTATCAGGAGAGAACCCAGTGCTGCATCTTTTAACCCAGCACTGACCGTGAAAATTAAGTCTAAGCGTACTTACCAGTAACTTGTATTTCCTTGATTGGAATCCATTGTGTGGTTTTTACCAGAAAAGTTTCTCAGTGTCCATTTTTGAAACGTACAAATATTCCTCTAAAATCATCCGAACTACGAATTCCGATTTACCCACCTGTTATCAGGAGAGAACCCAGTGCTGCATTTTTTAACCGAGCACTGACCCTGAGAAGTAAGTCTAAGTGTACTTACCAGTAACCTGTATTTCCTCCCATAGGAATCAATTGTGTAGTTTTCACCAGAAAAGTTTCTAAGTGTCCAGTTTTTGAAACGTAGAATTATTCCTCTAAAATCAGCCGAACTACGAATTCCGATTTACTCACCTGTTATCAGGAGAGAACCCAGTGCTGCATCTTTTAACCCAGCACTGACCCTGAAAATTAAGTCTAAGCGTACTTACCAGTAACTTGTATTTCCTTGATAGGAATCCATTGTGTGGTTTTTACCAGAAAAGTTTCTAAGTGTCCATTTTTGAAACGTAGAATTCTTCCTCTAAAATCAGCCGAACTACGAATTCCGATTTACTCACCTGTTATGAGGAGAGAACCCAGTGCTGCATCTTTTAGCCCAGCACTGGCTCTGAAAAGTAATTCTAGGCGTACTTACCAGTAACTTGTATTTCCTTCCATAGGAATCCATTGTGTGGTTTTCACCAGAAAAGTTTCTTAGTGTCCATTTTTGAAACGTACAAATATTCCTCTAAAATCAGCCGAACTACGAATTCCGATTTACTCACCTGTTATCAGGAGACAACCCAGTGCTGCATCTTTTAACCCAGCACTGACCCTGAAAAGTAAGCCTAAGCGTACTTACCAGTAACTTGTATTTCCTTCCATAGGAATCCTTTGTGTGGTCTTCACCAGAAATGTTTCTAAGTGTCCATTTTTGAAACGTACAAATATTCCTCTAAAATAAGCCGAACTACGAATTCCGATTTACTCCCCGGTTATCAGGAGAGAACCCAGTGCTGCATCTTTTAGACCAGCACTGGCTCTGAAAAGTAATTCTAAGCGTACTTACCAGTAACTTGTATTTCCTCCCATAGGAATCCATTATGTGGTTTTCACCAGAAAAGTTTTTTAGTGTCCATTTTTGAAACCTACAAATATTCCTCTAAAATCAGCCGAACTACGAATTCCGATTTAATCACCTGTTATCAGGAGAGAACCCAGTGCTGCATCTTTTAACCCAGCACTGACCCTGAAAAGTAAGTCTAAGCGTACTGACCAGTAACTTGTATTTCCTTCCAAAGGAATCCATTGTATGGTTTTCACCAGAAATATTTCTAA
Organism: Triturus cristatus; assembly: GCF_964204655.1. Taxonomy (NCBI): domain Eukaryota; kingdom Metazoa; phylum Chordata; class Amphibia; order Caudata; family Salamandridae; genus Triturus; species Triturus cristatus. The sequence continues at coordinate 1,043,290 of NW_028188310.1, read as the reverse complement.
GTGTCCATTTTTTAAATGTACAAATATTCCTCTAAAATCAGCCGAACTACGAATTCCGATTTACCCACCTGTTATCAGAAGAGAACCCAGTGCTGCATCTTTTAACCCAGCACTGACCCTGAAAAGTAAGTCTAAGTGTACTTACCAGTAACCTGTATTTCCTCCCATAGGAATCAATTGTGTAGTTTTCACAAGAAAAGTTTCTAAGTGTCCATTTTTGAAACGTACAAATATTCCTCTAAAATCAGCCGAACTATGAATTCCGATGTACTCACCTTATATCAGGAGACAACCCAATGCTGCATCTTTTAACCCAGCACTAACCCTGAAAAGTAAGTCTAAGCGTACTTACCAGTAACTTGTATTTCCTTCCATAGGAATCCATTGTGTGGTTTTCATCATAAAAGTTTCTTAGTGTCCATTTTTGAAACGTACAAATATTCCTCTAAAATCAGCCGAACTACGAATTCCGATTTAATCACCTGCTATCAGGAGAGAACCCAGTGCTGCATCTTTTAACCTAGCACTGACCCTGAAAAGTAAGTCTAAGCGTACTGACCAGTAACTTGTATTTCCTTCCAAAGGAATACATTGTGTGGTTTTCACCAGAAATGTTTCTAAGTGTCCATTTTTGAAATGTACAAATATTCCTCTAAAATCAGCCGAACTACGAATTCCGATTTACTCACCTGTTATCAAGAGACAACCCAGTGCTGCATCTTTTAACCCAGCACTGACCCTGAAAAGTAAGTCTAAGCGTACTTACCAGTAACTTGTATTTCCTTCCATAGGAATCCATTGTGTGGTCTTCACCAGAAATGTTTCTAAGTGTCCATTTTTGAAACGTACAAATATTCCTCTAAAATAAGCCGAACTACGAATTCCGATTTACTCCCCGGTTATCAGGAGAGAACCCAGTGCTGCGTCTTTTAGACCAGCACTGGCTCTGAAAAGTAATTCTAAGTGTACTTACCAGTAACTTGTATTTCCTCCCATAGGAATCCATTATGTGGTTTTCACCAGAAAAGTTTCTTAGTGTCCATTTTTGAAACCTACAAATATTCCTCTAAAATCAGCCGAACTACGAATTCCGATTTAATCACCTGTTATCAGGAGAGAACCCAGTGCTGCATCTTTTAACCCAGCACTGACCCTGAAAAGTAAGTCTAAGCGTACCGACCAGTAACTTGTATTTCCTTCCAAAGGAATCCATTGTATGGTTGTCACCAGAAATGTTTCTAAGTGTCCATTTTTTAAATGTACAAATATTCCTCTAAAATCAGCCGAACTACGAATTCTGATTTACTCACCTGTTATCAGGAGACAACTCAGTGCTGCATCTTTTAAATCAGCACTGACCCTGAAAAGTAAGTCTAAGCGTACTTACCAGTAACTTGTATTTCCTTCCATAGGAATCCATTTTGTGGTTTTCACCAGAAATGTTTCTAACTGTCCATTTTTGAAACGTACAAATATTCCTCTAAAATAAGCCGAACTACAAATTCCGATTTACTCACCTGTTATCAGGAGAGAACCCAGTGCTGCATATTTTAGACCAGCACTGGCTCTGAAAAGTAATTCTAAGCGTACTTATCAGTAACTTGTATTTCCTTCCATAGGAATCCATTGTGTGGTTTTCACCAGAAAAGTTTCTAAGTGTCCATTTTTAAAACGTACAAATATTCCTCTAAAATCAGTCGAACTACGAATTCCGATTTACTCACCTGTTATCAGGAGAGAACCCAGTGCTGCATCTTTTAACCCAGCACTGACCCTGAAAATTAAGTCTAAGCGTACTTACTAGTAACTTGTATTTCCTTGATAGGAATCCATTGTGTGGTTTTTACCAGAAAAGTTTCTAAGTGTCCATTTTTGAAACATACAATTATTCCTCTAAAATCAGCCAAACTACGAATTCCGATTTACTCACCTGTTATCAGGAGAGAACCCAGTGCTGCATCTTTTAACCCAGCACTGACCCTGAAAATTAAGTCTAAGCGTACTTACCAGTAACTTGTATTTCCTTGATAGGAATCCATTGTGTGGTTTTTACCAGAAAAGTTTCTAAGTGTCCATTTTTGAAACGTACAAATATTCCTCTAAAATCATCAGAACTACGAATTCCGATTTACCCACCTGTTATCAGGAGAGAACCCAGTGCTGCATCTTTTAACCGAGCACTGACCCTGAGAAGTAAGTCTAAGTGTACTTACCAGTAACCTGTATTTCCTCCCATAGGAATCAATTGTGTAGTTTTCACCAGAAAAGTTTCTAAGTGTCCAGTTTTTGAAACGTAGAATTATTCCTCTAAAATCAGCCGAACTACGAATTCCGATTTACTCACCTGTTATCAGGAGAGAACCCAGTGCTGCATCTTTTAACCCAGCACTGACCCTGAAAATTAAGTCTAAGCGTACTTACCAGTAACTTGTATTTCCTTGATAGGAATCCATTGTGTGGTTTTTACCAGAAAAGTTTCTAAGTGTCCATTTTTGAAACGGAGAATTATTCCTCTAAAATCAGCCGAACTACGAATTCCGATTTACTCACCTGTTATCAGGAGAGAACCCAGTGCTGCATCTTTTAGACCAGCACTGGCTCTGAAAAGTAATTCTAAGCGTACTTACCAGTAACTTGTATTTCCTTCCATAGGAATCCATTGTGTGGTTTTCACCAGAAAAGTTTCTTAGTGTCCATTTTTGAAACGTACAAATATTCCTCTAAAATCAGCCGAACTACGAATTCCGATTTAATCACCTGTTATCAGGAGAGAACCCAGTGCTGCATCTTTTAACCCAGCACTGACCCTGAAAAGTAAGTCTAAGCGTACTGACCAGTAACTTGTATTTCCTTCCAAAGGAATCCATTGTGTGGTTTTCACCAGAAATGTTTCTAAGTGTCCATTTTTGAAATGTACAAATATTCCTCTAAAATCAGCCGAACTACGAATTCCGATTTACTCACCTGTTGTCAGGAGACAACCCAGTGCTGCATCTTTTAACCCAGCACTGACCCTGAAAAGTAAGTCTAAGCGTACTTACCAGTAACTTGTATTTCCTTACAGAGGAATCCATTGTGTGGTCTTCACCAGAAATGTTTCTAAGTGTCCATTTTTGAAACGTACAAATATTCCTCTAAAATAAGCCGAACTACGAATTCCGATTTACTCCCCGGTTATCAGGAGAGAACCCAGTGCTGCATCTTTTAGACCAGCACTGGCTCTGAAAAGTAATTCTAAGCGTACTTACCAGTAACTTGTATTTCCTCCCATAGGAATCCATTATGTGGTTTTCACCAGAAAAGTTTTTTAGTGTCCATTTTTGAAACCTACAAATATTCCTCTAAAATCAGCCGAACTACGAATTCTGATTTAATTACCTGTTATCAGGAGAGAACCCAGTGCTGCATCTTTTAACCCAGCACTGACCCTGAAAAGTAAGTCTAAGCGTACTGACCAGTAACTTGTATTTCCTTCCAAAGGAATCCATTGTATGGTTTTCACCAGAAATATTTTTAAGTGTCCATTTTTTAAATGTACAAATATTCCTCTAAAATCAGCCGAACTACGAATTCCGATTTACCCACCTGTTATCAGGAGAGAACCCAGTGCTGCATCTTTTAACCGAGCACTGACCCTGAGAAGTAAGTCTAAGTGTACTTACCAGTAACCTGTATTTCCTCCCATAGGAATCAATTGTGTAGTTTTCACCAGAAAAGTTTCTAAGTGTCCAGTTTTTGAAACGTAGAATTATTCCTCTAAAATCAGCCGAACTACGAATTCCGATTTACTCACCTGTTATCATGAGAGGACCCAGTGCTGCATCTTTTAGACCAGCACTGGCTCTGAAAAGTAATTCTAGGCGTACTTACCAGTAACTTGTATTTCCTTCCATAGGAATCCATTGTGTGGTTTTCACCAGAAAAGTTTCTTAGTGTCCATTTTTGAAACGTACAAATATTCCTCTAAAATCAGCCGAACTACGAATTCCGATTTAATCACCTATTATCAGGAGAGAACCCAGTGCTGCATCTTTTAACCCAGCACTGACCCTGAAAAGTAAGTCTAAGCGTACTGACCAGTAACTTGTATTTCCTTCCAAAGGAATCCATTGTGTGGTTTTCACCAGAAATGTTTCTAAGTGTCCATTTTTGAAATGTACAAATATTCCTCTAAAATCAGCCGAACTACGAATTCTGATTTACTCACCTGTTGTCAGGAGACAACCCAGTGCTGCATCTTTTAACCCAGCACTGACCCTGAAAAGTAAGTCTAAGCGTACTTACCAGTAACTTGTATTTCCTTACATAGGAATCCATTGTGTGGTCTTCACCAGAAATGTTTCTAAGTGTCCATTTTTGAAACGTACAAATATTCCTCTAAAATAAGCCGAACTACGAATTCCGATTTACTCACCTGTTATCAGGAGAGAACCCAGTGCTGCATCTTTTAACCCAGCACTGACCCTGAAAATTAAGTCTAAGCGTACTTACTAGTAACTTGTATTTCCTTGATAGGAATCCATTGTGTGGTTTTTACCAGAAAAGTTTCTAAGTGTCCATTTTTGAAACATACAATTATTCCTCTAAAATCAGCCAAACTACGAATTCTGGTTTACTCACCTGTTATCAGGAGAGAACCCAGTGCTGCATCTTTTAACCCAGCACTGACCCTGAAAATTAAGTCTAAGCGTACTTACCAGTAACTTGTATTTCCTTGATAGGAATCCATTGTGTGGTTTTTACCAGAAAAGTTTCTAAGTGTCCATTTTTGAAACGTACAAATATTCCTCTAAAATCATCCGAACTACGAATTCCGATTTACCCACCTGTTATCAGGAGAGAACCCAGTGCTGCATCTTTTAACCGAGCACTGACCCTGAGAAGTAAGTCTAAGTGTACTTACCAGTAACCTGTATTTCCTCCCATAGGAATCAATTGTGTAGTTTTCACCAGAAAAGTTTCTAAGTGTCCAGTTTTTGAAACGTAGAATTATTCCTCTAAAATCAGCCGAACTACGAATTCCGATTTACTCACCTGTTATCATGAGAGGACCCAGTGCTGCATCTTTTAGACCAGCACTGGCTCTGAAAAGTAATTCTAGGCGTACTTACCAGTAACTTGTATTTCCTTCCATAGGAATCCATTGTGTGGTTTTCACCAGAAAAGTTTCTTAGTGTCCATTTTTGAAACGTACAAATATTCCTCTAAAATCAGCCGAACTACGAATTCCGATTTAATCACCTATTATCAGGAGAGAACCCAGTGCTGCATCTTTTAACCCAGCACTGACCCTGAAAAGTAAGTCTAAGCGTACTGACCAGTAACTTGTATTTCCTTCCAAAGGAATCCATTGTGTGGTTTTCACCAGAAATGTTTCTAAGTGTCCATTTTTGAAATGTACAAATATTCCTCTAAAATCAGCCGAACTACGAATTCTGATTTACTCACCTGTTGTCAGGAGACAACCCAGTGCTGCATCTTTTAACCCAGCACTGACCCTGAAAAGTAAGTCTAAGCGTACTTACCAGTAACTTGTATTTCCTTACATAGGAATCCATTGTGTGGTCTTCACCAGAAATGTTTCTAAGTGTCCATTTTTGAAACGTACAAATATTCCTCTAAAATAAGCCGAACTACGAATTCCGATTTACTCCCCGGTTATCAGGAGAGAACCCAGTGCTGCATCTTTTAGACCAGCACTGGCTCTGAAAAGTAATTCTAAGCGTACTTACCAGTAACTTGTATTTCCTCCCATAGGAATCCATTATGTGGTTTTCACCAGAAAAGTTTTTTAGTGTCCATTTTTGAAACCTACAAATATTCCTCTAAAATCAGCCGAACTACGAATTCCGATTTAATCACCTGTTATCAGGAGAGAACCCAGTGCTGCATCTTTTAACCCAGCACTGACCGTGAAAATTAAGTCTAAGCGTACTTACCAGTAACTTGTATTTCCTTGATTGGAATCCATTGTGTGGTTTTTACCAGAAAAGTTTCTCAGTGTCCATTTTTGAAACGTACAAATATTCCTCTAAAATCATCCGAACTACGAATTCCGATTTACCCACCTGTTATCAGGAGAGAACCCAGTGCTGCATTTTTTAACCGAGCACTGACCCTGAGAAGTAAGTCTAAGTGTACTTACCAGTAACCTGTATTTCCTCCCATAGGAATCAATTGTGTAGTTTTCACCAGAAAAGTTTCTAAGTGTCCAGTTTTTGAAACGTAGAATTATTCCTCTAAAATCAGCCGAACTACGAATTCCGATTTACTCACCTGTTATCAGGAGAGAACCCAGTGCTGCATCTTTTAACCCAGCACTGACCCTGAAAATTAAGTCTAAGCGTACTTACCAGTAACTTGTATTTCCTTGATAGGAATCCATTGTGTGGTTTTTACCAGAAAAGTTTCTAAGTGTCCATTTTTGAAACGTAGAATTCTTCCTCTAAAATCAGCCGAACTACGAATTCCGATTTACTCACTTGTTATCAGGAGAGAGCCCAGTGCTGCATCTTTTAGACCAGCACTGGCTCTGAAAAGTAATTCTAGGCGTACTTACCAGTAACTTGTATTTCCTTCCATAGGAATCCATTGTGTGGTTTTCACCAGAAAAGTTTCTTAGTGTCCATTTTTGAAACGTACAAATATTCCTCTAAAATCAGCCGAACTACGAATTCCGATTTACTCACCTGTTATCAGGAGACAACCCAGTGCTGCATCTTTTAACCCAGCACTGACCCTGAAAAGTAAGCCTAAGCGTACTTACCAGTAACTTGTATTTCCTTCCATAGGAATCCATTGTGTGGTCTTCACCAGAAATGTTTCTAAGTGTCCATTTTTGAAACGTACAAATATTCCTCTAAAATAAGCCGAACTACGAATTCCGATTTACTCCCCGGTTATCAGGAGAGAACCCAGTGCTGCATCTTTTAGACCAGCACTGGCTCTGAAAAGTAATTCTAAGCGTACTTACCAGTAACTTGTATTTCCTCCCATAGGAATCCATTATGTGGTTTTCACCAGAAAAGTTTTTTAGTGTCCATTTTTGAAACCTACAAATATTCCTCTAAAATCAGCCGAACTACGAATTCCGATTTAATCACCTGTTATCAGGAGAGAACCCAGTGCTGCATCTTTTAACCCAGCACTGACCCTGAAAAGTAAGTCTAAGCGTACTGACCAGTAACTTGTATTTCCTTCCAAAGGAATCCATTGTATGGTTTTCACCAGAAATATTTCTAAGTGTCCATTTTTTAAATGTACAAATATTCCTCTAAAATCAGCCGAACTACGAATTCCGATTTACCCACCTGTTATCAGAAGAGAACCCAGTGCTGCATCTTTTAACCCAGCACTGACCCTGAAAAGTAAGTCTAAGTGTACTTACCAGTAACCTGTATTTCCTCCCATAGGAATCAATTGTGTAGTTTTCACAAGAAAAGTTTCTAAGTGTCCATTTTTGAAACGTACAAATATTCCTCTAAAATCAGCCGAACTATGAATTCCGATGTACTCACCTTATATCAGGAGACAACCCAATGCTGCATCTTTTAACCCAGCACTAACCCTGAAAAGTAAGTCTAAGCGTACTTACCAGTAACTTGTATTTCCTTCCATAGGAATCCATTGTGTGGTTTTCATCATAAAAGTTTCTTAGTGTCCATTTTTGAAACGTACAAATATTCCTCTAAAATCAGCCGAACTACGAATTCCGATTTAATCACCTGCTATCAGGAGAGAACCCAGTGCTGCATCTTTTAACCTAGCACTGACCCTGAAAAGTAAGTCTAAGCGTACTGACCAGTAACTTGTATTTCCTTCCAAAGGAATACATTGTGTGGTTTTCACCAGAAATGTTTCTAAGTGTCCATTTTTGAAATGTACAAATATTCCTCTAAAATCAGCCGAACTACGAATTCCGATTTACTCACCTGTTATCAAGAGACAACCCAGTGCTGCATCTTTTAACCCAGCACTGACCCTGAAAAGTAAGTCTAAGCGTACTTACCAGTAACTTGTATTTCCTTCCATAGGAATCCATTGTGTGGTCTTCACCAGAAATGTTTCTAAGTGTCCATTTTTGAAACGTACAAATATTCCTCTAAAATAAGCCGAACTACGAATTCCGATTTACTCCCCGGTTATCAGGAGAGAACCCAGTGCTGCGTCTTTTAGACCAGCACTGGCTCTGAAAAGTAATTCTAAGTGTACTTACCAGTAACTTGTATTTCCTCCCATAGGAATCCATTATGTGGTTTTCACCAGAAAAGTTTCTTAGTGTCCATTTTTGAAACCTACAAATATTCCTCTAAAATCAGCCGAACTACGAATTCCGATTTAATCACCTGTTATCAGGAGAGAACCCAGTGCTGCATCTTTTAACCCAGCACTGACCCTGAAAAGTAAGTCTAAGCGTACCGACCAGTAACTTGTATTTCCTTCCAAAGGAATCCATTGTATGGTTGTCACCAGAAATGTTTCTAAGTGTCCATTTTTTAAATGTACAAATATTCCTCTAAAATCAGCCGAACTACGAATTCTGATTTACTCACCTGTTATCAGGAGACAACTCAGTGCTGCATCTTTTAAATCAGCACTGACCCTGAAAAGTAAGTCTAAGCGTACTTACCAGTAACTTGTATTTCCTTCCATAGGAATCCATTTTGTGGTTTTCACCAGAAATGTTTCTAACTGTCCATTTTTGAAACGTACAAATATTCCTCTAAAATAAGCCGAACTACAAATTCCGATTTACTCACCTGTTATCAGGAGAGAACCCAGTGCTGCATATTTTAGACCAGCACTGGCTCTGAAAAGTAATTCTAAGCGTACTTATCAGTAACTTGTATTTCCTTCCATAGGAATCCATTGTGTGGTTTTCACCAGAAAAGTTTCTAAGTGTCCATTTTTAAAACGTACAAATATTCCTCTAAAATCAGTCGAACTACGAATTCCGATTTACTCACCTGTTATCAGGAGAGAACCCAGTGCTGCATCTTTTAACCCAGCACTGACCCTGAAAATTAAGTCTAAGCGTACTTACTAGTAACTTGTATTTCCTTGATAGGAATCCATTGTGTGGTTTTTACCAGAAAAGTTTCTAAGTGTCCATTTTTGAAACATACAATTATTCCTCTAAAATCAGCCAAACTACGAATTCCGATTTACTCACCTGTTATCAGGAGAGAACCCAGTGCTGCATCTTTTAACCCAGCACTGACCCTGAAAATTAAGTCTAAGCGTACTTACCAGTAACTTGTATTTCCTTGATAGGAATCCATTGTGTGGTTTTTACCAGAAAAGTTTCTAAGTGTCCATTTTTGAAACGTACAAATATTCCTCTAAAATCATCAGAACTACGAATTCCGATTTACCCACCTGTTATCAGGAGAGAACCCAGTGCTGCATCTTTTAACCGAGCACTGACCCTGAGAAGTAAGTCTAAGTGTACTTACCAGTAACCTGTATTTCCTCCCATAGGAATCAATTGTGTAGTTTTCACCAGAAAAGTTTCTAAGTGTCCAGTTTTTGAAACGTAGAATTATTCCTCTAAAATCAGCCGAACTACGAATTCCGATTTACTCACCTGTTATCAGGAGAGAACCCAGTGCTGCATCTTTTAACCCAGCACTGACCCTGAAAATTAAGTCTAAGCGTACTTACCAGTAACTTGTATTTCCTTGATAGGAATCCATTGTGTGGTTTTTACCAGAAAAGTTTCTAAGTGTCCATTTTTGAAACGGAGAATTATTCCTCTAAAATCAGCCGAACTACGAATTCCGATTTACTCACCTGTTATCAGGAGAGAACCCAGTGCTGCATCTTTTAGACCAGCACTGGCTCTGAAAAGTAATTCTAAGCGTACTTACCAGTAACTTGTATTTCCTTCCATAGGAATCCATTGTGTGGTTTTCACCAGAAAAGTTTCTTAGTGTCCATTTTTGAAACGTACAAATATTCCTCTAAAATCAGCCGAACTACGAATTCCGATTTAATCACCTGTTATCAGGAGAGAACCCAGTGCTGCATCTTTTAACCCAGCACTGACCCTGAAAAGTAAGTCTAAGCGTACTGACCAGTAACTTGTATTTCCTTCCAAAGGAATCCATTGTGTGGTTTTCACCAGAAATGTTTCTAAGTGTCCATTTTTGAAATGTACAAATATTCCTCTAAAATCAGCCGAACTACGAATTCCGATTTACTCACCTGTTGTCAGGAGACAACCCAGTGCTGCATCTTTTAACCCAGCACTGACCCTGAAAAGTAAGTCTAAGCGTACTTACCAGTAACTTGTATTTCCTTACAGAGGAATCCATTGTGTGGTCTTCACCAGAAATGTTTCTAAGTGTCCATTTTTGAAACGTACAAATATTCCTCTAAAATAAGCCGAACTACGAATTCCGATTTACTCCCCGGTTATCAGGAGAGAACCCAGTGCTGCATCTTTTAGACCAGCACTGGCTCTGAAAAGTAATTCTAAGCGTACTTACCAGTAACTTGTATTTCCTCCCATAGGAATCCATTATGTGGTTTTCACCAGAAAAGTTTTTTAGTGTCCATTTTTGAAACCTACAAATATTCCTCTAAAATCAGCCGAACTACGAATTCTGATTTAATTACCTGTTATCAGGAGAGAACCCAGTGCTGCATCTTTTAACCCAGCACTGACCCTGAAAAGTAAGTCTAAGCGTACTGACCAGTAACTTGTATTTCCTTCCAAAGGAATCCATTGTATGGTTTTCACCAGAAATATTTTTAAGTGTCCATTTTTTAAATGTACAAATATTCCTCTAAAATCAGCCGAACTACGAATTCCGATTTACTCACCTGTTATCAGGAGACAACCCAGTGCTGCATCTTTTAACCCAGCACTGACCCTGAAAAGTAAGTCTAAGCGTACTTACCAGTAACTTGTATTTCCTTTCTTAGGAATCCATTGTATGGTTTTCACCAGAAATGTTTCTAAGTGCCCATTTTTGAAACGTACAAATATTCCTCTAAAATAGGCCGAACTACGAATTCCGATTTACTCACCTGTTATCAGGAGAGAACCCAGTGCTGCATATTTTAGACCAGCACTGGCTCTGAAAAGTAATTCTAAGCGTACTTATCAGTAACTTGTATTTCCTTCCATAGGAATCCATTGTGTGGTTTTCACCAGAAAAGTTTCTAAGTGTCCATTTTTGAAACGTACAAATATTCCTCTAAAATCATCAGAACTACGAATTCCGATTTACCCACCTGTTATCAGGAGAGAACCCAGTGCTGCATCTTTTAACCCAGCACTGACCCTGAAAAGTAAGTCTAAGCGTACTTACCAGTAACTTGTATTTCCTTCCATAGGAATCCATTGTGTGGTCTTCACCAGAAATGTTTCTAAGTGTCCATTTTTGAAACGTACAAATATTCCTCTAAAATAAGCCGAACTACGAATTCCGATTTACTCCCCGGTTATCAGGAGAGAACCCAGTGCTGCGTCTTTTAGACCAGCACTGGCTCTGAAAAGTAATTCTAAGTGTACTTACCAGTAACTTGTATTTCCTCCCATAGGAATCCATTATGTGGTTTTCACCAGAAAAGTTTCTTAGTGTCCATTTTTGAAACCTAAAAATATTCCTCTAAAATCAGCCAAACTACGAATTCCGATTTAATCACCTGTTATCAGGAGAGAACCCAGTGCTGCATCTTTTAACCCAGCACTGACCCTGAAAAGTAAGTCTAAGCGTACCGACCAGTAACTTGTATTTCCTTTCTTAGGAATCCATTGTGTGGTTTTCCCCAGAAAAGTTTGTAAGTTTCAATTTTTCAAACGTACAAATATTCCTCTAAAATCAGCTGAACTACGAATTCCGATTTACTCACTTGTCATCAGGAGAGAACCCAGTGCTGCATCTTTTAGACCAGCACTGAAACTGAAAAGTAATTCTAAGCGTACTTATCAGTAACTTGTATTTCCTTCCATAGGAATCCATTGTGTGGTTTTCACCAGAAAAGTTTCTAAGTGTCCATTTTTGAAACAACAAATATTCCTCTAAAATCAGCCGAACTATGAATTCCGATTTACTCACCTGTTATCAGGAGAGAACCCAGTGCTGCATCTTTTAACCCAGCACTGACCCTGAAAAGTAAGTCTAAGCGTACTGACCAGTAACTTGTATTTCCTTTCTTAGGAATCCATTGTGTGGTTTTCCCCAGAAAAGTTTGTAAGTTTCAATTTTTCAAACGTACAAATATTCCTCTAAAATCAGCTGAACTACGAATTCCGATTTACTCACTTGTCATCAGGAGAGAACCCAGTGCTGCATCTTTTAGACCAGCACTGAAACTGAAAAGTAATTCTAAGCGTACTTACCAGTAACTTGTATTTTCTTCCATAGGAATCCATTGTGTGGTTTTCACCAGAAAAGTTTCTAAGTGTCCATTTTTGAAACGACAAATATTCCTCTAAAATCAGCCGAACTACAAATTCCGATTTACTCACCTGTTATCAGGAGAGAACCCAGTGTTGCATCTTTTAGACCAGCACTGGCTCTGAAAAGTAATTCTAAGCGTACTTACCAGTAACTTGTATTTCCTTCCATAGGAATCCATTGTGTGGTTTTCACCAGAAAAGATTCTAAGTGTCCATTTTTGAAATGTACAAATATTCCTCTAAAATCAGCCGAACTACGAATTCCGATTTACTCACCTGTTATCAGGTGAGAACCCAGTGCTGCATATTTTAGACCAGCACTTGCTCTGAAAAGTAATTCTAAGCGTACTTACCAGTAACTTGTATTTCCTTCCATAGGAATCCATTGTGTGGTTTTCACCAGAAAAGTTTCTAAGTGGCCATTTTTGAAATTTACAAATATTCCTCTAAAATCAGCCGAACTACAAAATCCGATTTACTCACCTGTTATCAGGAGAGAACCCAGTGCTGCATATTTTAGACCAGCACTGGCTCTGAAAAGTAATTCTAAGCGTACTTACCAGTAACTTGTATTTCCTTCCATAGGAATCCATTGTTTGGTTTTCACCAGAAAAGTTTCTAAGTGTCCATTTTTTAAACGTACAAATATTCCTCTCAAATCAGCCAAACTACAAATTCCGATTTACTCACCTGTTATCAGGAGAGAACCCAGTGTTGCATCTTTTAGACCAGCACTGGCTCTGAAAAGTAATTCTAAGCGTACTTACCAGTAACTTGTATTTACTTCCATAGGAATCCATTGTGTGGTTTTCACCAGAAAAGTTTCTAAGTGTCCATTTTTGAAACGTACAAATATTCCTCTAAAATCAGTCGAACTACGAATTCCGATTTACTCACCTGTTATCAGGAGAGAACCCAGTGCTGCATCTTTTAATCCAGCACTGACCCTGAAAAGTAATTCTAAGCGTACTTACCAGTAACTTGTATTTCCTTCCATAGGAATCCATTGTGTGGTTTTCACCAGAAAAGATTCTAAGTGTCCATTTTTGAAATGTACAAATATTCCTCTAAAATTAGCCGAACTACGAATTCCGATTTACTCACCTGTTATCAGGAGAGAACCCAGTGCTGCATATTTTAGACCAGCACTGGCTCTGAAAAGTAATTCTAAGCGTACTTATCAGTAACTTGTATTTCCTTCCATAGGAATCCATTGTGTGGTTTTCACCAGAAAAGTTTCTAAGTGTCCATTTTTGAAACGTACAAATATTCCTCTAAAATCAGTCGAACTATGAATTCCGATTTACTCACCTGTTATCAGGAGAGAACCCAGTGCTGCATCTTTTAACCCAGCACTGACCCTGAAAATTAAGTCTAAGCGTACTTACTAGTAACTTGTATTTCCTTGATAGGAATCCATTGTGTGGTTTTTACCAGAAAAGTTTCTAAGTGTCCATTTTTGAAACATACAATTATTCCTCTAAAATCAGCCAAACTACGAATTCCGATTTACTCACCTGTTATCAGGAGAGAACCCAGTGCTGCATCTTTTAACCCAGCACTGACCCTGAAAATTAAGTCCAAGCGTACTTACCAGTAACTTGTATTTCCTTGATAGGAATCCATTGTGTGGTTTTTACCAGAAAAGTTTCTAAGTGTCCATTTTTGAAACGTACAAATATTCCTCTAAAATCATCAGAACTACGAATTCCGATTTACCCACCTGTTATCAGGAGAGAACCCAGTGCTGCATCTTTTAACCGAGCACTGACCCTGAGAAGTAAGTCTAAGTGTACTTACCAGTAACCTGTATTTCCTCCCATAGGAATCAATTGTGTAGTTTTCACCAGAAAAGTTTCTAAGTGTCCAGTTTTTGAAACGTAGAATTATTCCTCTAAAATCAGCCGAACTACGAATTCCGATTTACTCACCTGTTATCAGGAGAGAACCCAGTGCTGCATCTTTTAACCCAGCACTGACCCTGAAAATTAAGTCTAAGCGTACTTACCAGTAACTTGTATTTCCTTGATAGGAATCCATTGTGTGGTTTTTACCAGAAAAGTTTCTAAGTGTCCATTTTTGAAACGTAGAATTATTCCTCTAAAATCAGCCGAACTACGAATTCCGATTTACTCACCTGTTATCAGGAGAGAACCCAGTGCTGCATCTTTTAGACCAGCACTGGCTCTGAAAAGTAATTCTAAGCGTACTTACCAGTAACTTGTATTTCCTTCCATAGGAATCCATTGTGTGGTTTTCACCAGAAAAGTTTCTTAGTGTCCATTTTTGAAACGTACAAATATTCCTCTAAAATCAGCCGAACTACGAATTCCGATTTAATCACCTGTTATCAGGAGAGAACCCAGTGCTGCATCTTTTAACCCAGCACTGACCCTGAAAAGTAAGTCTAAGCGTACTGACCAGTAACTTGTATTTCCTTCCAAAGGAATCCATTGTGTGGTTTTCACCAGAAATGTTTCTAAGTGTCCATTTTTGAAATGTACAAATATTCCTCTAAAATCAGCCGAACTACGAATTCCGATTTACTCACCTGTTGTCAGGAGACAACCCAGTGCTGCATCTTTTAACCCAGCACTGACCCTGAAAAGTAAGTCTAAGCGTACTTACCAGTAACTTGTATTTTCTTCCATAGGAATCCATTGTGTGGTTTTCACCAGAAAAGTTTCTAAGTGTCCATTTTTGAAACGACAAATATTCCTCTAAAATCAGCCGAACTACAAATTCCGATTTACTCACCTGTTATCAGGAGAGAACCCAGTGTTGCATCTTTTAGACCAGCACTGGCTCTGAAAAGTAATTCTAAGCGTACTTACCAGTAACTTGTATTTCCTTCCATAGGAATCCATTGTGTGGTTTTCACCAGAAAAGATTCTAAGTGTCCATTTTTGAAATGTACAAATATTCCTCTAAAATCAGCCGAACTACGAATTCCGATTTACTCACCTGTTATCAGGTGAGAACCCAGTGCTGCATATTTTAGACCAGCACTTGCTCTGAAAAGTAATTCTAAGCGTACTTACCAGTAACTTGTATTTCCTTCCATAGGAATCCATTGTGTGGTTTTCACCAGAAAAGTTTCTAAGTGGCCATTTTTGAAATTTACAAATATTCCTCTAAAATCAGCCGAACTACAAAATCCGATTTACTCACCTGTTATCAGGAGAGAACCCAGTGCTGCATATTTTAGACCAGCACTGGCTCTGAAAAGTAATTCTAAGCGTACTTACCAGTAACTTGTATTTCCTTCCATAGGAATCCATTGTTTGGTTTTCACCAGAAAAGTTTCTAAGTGTCCATTTTTTAAACGTACAAATATTCCTCTAAAATCAGCCAAACTACAAATTCCGATTTACTCACCTGTTATCAGGAGAGAACCCAGTGTTGCATCTTTTAGACCAGCACTGGCTCTGAAAAGTAATTCTAAGCGTACTTACCAGTAACTTGTATTTACTTCCATAGGAATCCATTGTGTGGTTTTCACCAGAAAAGTTTCTAAGTGTCCATTTTTGAAACGTACAAATATTCCTCTAAAATCAGTCGAACTACAAATTCCGATTTACTCACCTGTTATCAGGAGAGAACCCTGTGCTGCATCTTTTAATCCAGCACTGACCCTGAAAAGTAATTCTAAGCGTACTTACCAGTAACTTGTATTTCCTTCCATAGGAATCCATTGTGTGGTTTTCACCAGAAAAGATTCTAAGTGTCCATTTTTGAAATGTACAAATATTCCTCTAAAATCAGCCGAACTACGAATTCCGATTTACTCACCTGTTATCAGGAGAGAACCCAGTGCTGCATATTTTAGACCAGCACTGGCTCTGAAAAGTAATTCTAAGCGTACTTATCAGTAACTTGTATTTCCTTCCATAGGAATCCATTGTGTGGTTTTCACCAGAAAAGTTTCTAAGTGTCCATTTTTGAAACGTACAAATATTCCTCTAAAATCAGTCGAACTAGGAATTCCGATTTACTCACCTGTTATCAGGAGAGAAACAAGTGCTGCATCTTTTAACCCAGCACTGACCCTGAAAATTAAGTCTAAGCGTACTTACTAGTAACTTGTATTTCCTTGATAGGAATCCATTGTGTGGTTTTTACCAGAAAAGTTTCTAAGTGTCCATTTTTGAAACATACAATTATTCCTCTAAAATCAGCCAAACTACGAATTCCGATTTACTCACCTGTTATCAGGAGAGAACCCAGTGCTGCATCTTTTAACCCAGCACTGACCCTGAAAATTAAGTCCAAGCGTACTTACCAGTAACTTGTATTTCCTTGATAGGAATCCATTGTGTGGTTTTTACCAGAAAAGTTTCTAAGTGTCCATTTTTGAAATGTACAAATATTCCTCTAAAATCATCAGAACTACGAATTCCGATTTACCCACCTGTTATCAGGAGAGAACCCAGTGCTGCATCTTTTAACCGAGCACTGACCCTGAGAAGTAAGTCTAAGTGTACTTACCAGTAACCTGTATTTCCTCCCATAGGAATCAATTGTGTAGTTTTCACCAGAAAAGTTTCTAAGTGTCCAGTTTTTGAAACGTAGAATTATTCCTCTAAAATCAGCCGAACTACGAATTCCGATTTACTCACCTGTTATCAGGAGAGAACCCAGTGCTGCATCTTTTAACCCAGCACTGACCCTGAAAATTAAGTCTAAGCGTACTTACCAGTAACTTGTATTTCCTTGATAGGAATCCATTGTGTGGTTTTTACCAGAAAAGTTTCTAAGTGTCCATTTTTGAAACGTAGAATTATTCCTCTAAAATCAGTCGAACTACGAATTCCGATTTACTCACCTGTTATCAGGAGAGAACCCAGTGCTGCATCTTTTAGACCAGCACTGGCTCTGAAAAGTAATTCTAAGCGTACTTACCAGTAACTTGTATTTCCTTCCATAGGAATCCATTGTGTGGTCTTCACCAGAAATGTTTCTAAGTGTCCATTTTTGAAACGTACAAATATTCCTCTAAAATAAGCCGAACTACGAATTCCGATTTACTCCCCGGTTATCAGGAGAGAACCCAGTGCTGCATCTTTTAGACCAGCACTGGCTCTGAAAAGTAATTCTAAGCGTACTTACCAGTAACTTGTATTTCCTCCCATAGGAATCCATTATGTGGTTTTCACCAGAAATGTTTTTTAGTGTCCATTTTTGAAACCTACAAATATTCCTCTAAAATCAGCCGAACTACGAATTCTGATTTAATTACCTGTTATCAGGAGAGAACCCAGTGCTGCATCTTTTAACCCAGCACTGACCCTGAAAAGTAAGTCTAAGCGTACTGACCAGTAACTTGTATTTCCTTCCAAAGGAATCCATTGTATGGTTTTCAACAGAGATATTTCTAAGTGTCCATTTTTGAAATGTACAAATATTCCTCTAAAATCAGCCGAACTACGAATTCCGATTTACTCACCTGTTATCAGGAGACAACCCAGTGCTGCATCTTTTAACCCAGCACTGACCCTGAAAAGTAAGTCTAAGCGTACTTACCAGTAACTTGTATTTCCTTTCTTAGAAATCCATTGTGTGGTTTTCACCAGAAATGTTTCTAAGTGCCCATTTTTGAAACGTACAAATATTCCTCTAAAATAGCCCGAACTACGAATTCCGATTTACTCACCTGTTATCAGGAGAGAACCCAGTGCTGCATATTTTAGACCAGCACTGGCTCTGAAAAGTAATTCTAAGCGTACTTATCAGTAACTTGTATTTCCTTCCATAGGAATCCATTGTGTGGTTTTCACCAGAAAAGTTTCTAAGTGTCCATTTTTGAAACAACAAATATTCCTCTAAAATCAGCTGAACTATGAATTCCGATTTACTCACCTGTTATCAGGAGAGAACCCAGTGCTGCATCTTTTAACCCAGCACTGACCCTGAAAAGTAAGTCTAAGCGTACTGACCAGTAACTTGTATTTCCTTTCTTAGGAATCCATTGTGTGGTTTTCCCCAGAAAAGTTTGTAAGTTTCAATTTTTCAAACGTACAAATATTCCTCTAAAATCAGCTGAACTACGAATTCCGATTTACTCACTTGTCATCAGGAGAGAACCCAGTGCTGCATCTTTTAGACCAGCACTGAAACTGAAAAGTAATTCTAAGCGTACTTACCAGTAACTTGTATTTTCTTCCATAGGAATCCATTGTGTGGTTTTCACCAGAAAAGTTTCTAAGTGTCCATTTTTGAAACGACAAATATTCCTCTAAAATCAGCCGAACTACAAATTCCGATTTACTCACCTGTTATCAGGAGAGAACCCAGTGTTGCATCTTTTAGACCAGCACTGGCTCTGAAAAGTAATTCTAAGCGTACTTACCTGTAACTTGTATTTCCTTCCATAGGAATCCATTGTGTGGTTTTCACCAGAAAAGATTCTAAGTGTCCATTTTTGAAATGTACAAATATTCCTCTAAAATCAGCCGAACTACGAATTCCGATTTACTCACCTGTTATCAGGTGAGAACCCAGTGCTGCATATTTTAGACCAGCACTTGCTCTGAAAAGTAATTCTAAGCGTACTTACCAGTAACTTGTATTTCCTTCCATAGGAATCCATTGTGTGGTTTTCACCAGAAAAGTTTCTAAGTGGCCATTTTTGAAATTTACAAATATTCCTCTAAAATCAGCCGAACTACAAAATCCGATTTACTCACCTGTTATCAGGAGAGAACCCAGTGCTGCATATTTTAGACCAGCACTGGCTCTGAAAAGTAATTCTAAGCGTACTTACCAGTAACTTGTATTTCCTTCCATAGGAATCCATTGTTTGGTTTTCACCAGAAAAGTTTCTAAGTGTCCATTTTTTAAACGTACAAATATTCCTCTAAAATCAGCCAAACTACAAATTCCGATTTACTCACCTGTTATCAGGAGAGAACCCAGTGTTGCATCTTTTAGACCAGCACTGGCTCTGAAAAGTAATTCTAAGCGTACTTACCAGTAACTTGTATTTACTTCCATAGGAATCCATTGTGTGGTTTTTACCAGAAAAGTTTCTAAGTGTCCATTTTTGAAACGTACAAATATTCCTCTAAAATCAGCCGAACTATGAATTCCGATGTACCCACCTGTTATCAGGAGAGAACCCAGTGCTGCATCTTTTAACCCAGCACTGACCCTGAAAAGTAAGTCTAAGTGTACTTACCAGTAACCTGTATTTCCTCCCATAGGAATCAATTGTGTAGTTTTCACAAGAAAAGTTTCTAAGTGTCCATTTTTGAAACGTACAAATATTCCTCTAAAATCGGCCGAACTACGAATTCCGATTTACTCACCTGTTATCAGGAGACAACCCAGTGCTGCATCTTTTAACCCAGCACTGACCCTGAAAAGTAAGTCTAAGCGTACTTACCAGTAACTTGTATTTCCTTCTATAGGAATCCATTGTGTGGTTTTCACCTGAAAAGATTCTAAGTGTCCATTTTTAAAACGTACAAATATTCCTCTAAAATCAGCCGAACTACGAATTTCGATTTACTCACCTGTTCTCAGGAGAGAACCCAGGGCTGCATCTTTTAGACCAGCACTGACCCTGAAAAGTAATTCTAAGCGTACTTACCAGTAACTTGTATTTCCTTCCATAGGAATCCATTGAGTGGTTTTCATCATAAAAGTTTCTTAGTGTCCATTTTTTAAACGTACAAATATTCCTCTAAAATCAGCCGAGCTACGAATTCCGATTTACTCACCTGTTATCAGGAGAGAACCCAGTGCTGCATCTTTTAACCCAGCACTGACCCTGAAAATTAAGTCTAAGCGTACTTACCAGTAATTTGTATTTCCTTGATAGGAATCAATTGTGTGGTTGTTACCAGAAAAGTTTCTAATTGTCTATTTTTGAAACGTACAAATATTCCTCTAAAATAGCCCGAACTACGAATTCCGATTTACTCACCTGTTATCAGGAGAGAACCCAGTGCTGCATCTTTTAGACCAGCACTGGCTCTGAAAAGAAATTCTAAGCGTACTTACCAGTAACTTGTATTTCCTTCCATTGGAATCCATTGTGTGGTTTTCACCAGAAAATTTTCTAAGTGTCCATTTTTGAAAAGTACAAATATTCCTCTAAAATCATTTGAACTACGAATTCCGATTTACTCACCTGTTATCAGGAGAGAACCCAGTGCTGCATCTTTTAACCCAGCACTGATCCTGAAAAGTAAGTCTAAGTGTACTTACCAGTAACTTGTCTATCCTCCCATAGGAATCCATTGTGTGGTTTTCACCAGAAAAGTTTCTAAGTGTCCATTTTTTTAACTTACAAACATTCCTCTAAAATCAGCCAAACTACAAATTCCGATTTACTCACCTGTTATCAGGAGAGAACCCAGTGTTGCATCTTTTAGACCAGCACTGGCTCTGAAAAGAAATTCTAAGCGTACTCACCAGTAACTTGTATTTCCTTCCATAGGAATCCATTGTGTGGTTTCCACCGGAAAAGTTTCTAAGTGTCCATTTTTTAAACGTACAAATATTCCTCTAAAATCAGTCGAATTACGAATTCCGATTTACTCACCTGTTATCAGGAGAGAACCCAGTGCTGCATCTTTTAATCCAGCACTGACCCTGAAAAGTAATTCTAAGCGTACTTACCAGTAACTTGTATTTCCTTCCATAGGAATCCATTGTGTGGTTTTCACCAGAAAAGATTCTAAGTGTCCATTTTTGAAATGTACAAATATTCCTCTAAAATCAGCCGAACTACGAATTCCGATTTACTCACCTGTTATCAGGTGAGAACCCAGTGCTGCATATTTTAGACCAGCACTGGCTCTGAAAAGTAATTCTAAGCGTACTTACCAGTAACTTGTATTTCCTTCCATAGGAATCCATTGTGTGGTTTTCACCAGAAAAGTTTCTAAGTGGCCATTTTTGAAATTTACAAATATTCCTCTAAAATCAGTCGAACTACAAAATCCGATTTACTCACCTGTTATCAGGAGAGAACCCAGTGCTGCATCTTTTAACCCAGCACTGACCCTGAAAAGTAAGTCTAAGCGTACTGACCAGTAACATGTATTTCCTTTCTTAGGAATCCATTGTGTGGTTTTCCCCAGAAAAGTTTGTAAGTTTCAATTTTTCAAACGTACAAATATTCCTCTAAAATCAGCTGAACTACGAATTCCGATTTACTCACTTGTCATCAGGAGAGAACCCAGTGCTGCATCTTTTAACCCAGCACTGACTCTGAAAATTAAGTCTAAGCGTACTTACCAGTAATTTGTATTTCCTTGATAGGAATCCATTGTGTGGTTGTTACCAGAAAAGTTTCTAATTGTCTATTTTTGAAACGTACAAATATTAATCTAAAATCAGCCGAACTATGAATTCCGATTTACTCACCTGTTATCAGGAGAGAACCCAGTGCTGCATCTTTTAGACCAGCACTGGCTCTGAAAAGAAATTCTAAGCGTACTTACGAGTAACTTGTATTTCCTTCCATTGGAATACATTGTGTGGTTTTCACCAGAAAATTTTCTAAGTGTCCATTTTTGAAAAGTACAAATATTCCTCTAAAATCAGTCGAACTACGAATTCCGATTTACTCACCTGTTATCAGGAGAGAACCCAGTGCTGCATCTTTTAACCCAGCACTGATCCTGAAAAGTAAGTCTCAGTGTACTTACCAGTAACTTGTCTATCCTCCCATAGGAATCCATTGTGTGGTTTTCACCAGAAAAGTTTCTAAGTGTCCATTTTTGAAACGTACAATTATTCCTCTAAAATCAGCCGAACTACGAATTCCGTCTTACTCACCTGTTATCAGGAGAGAACCCAGTGCTGCATCTTTTAACCCAGCACTGACCCTGAAAATTAAGTCTAAGCGTACTTACCAGTAACTTGCATTTCCTTGATAGGAATCCATTGTGTGGTTTTTACCAGAAACGTTTCTAAGTGTCCATTTTTGAAACATACAATTATTCCTCTAAAATCAGCCGAACTACGAATTCCGATTAACTCACCTGTTATCAGGAGAGAACCCAGTGCTGCATCTTTTAACCCAGCACTGACCCTGAAAATTAAGTCTAAGCGTACTTACCAGTAACTTGTATTTCCTTGATAGGAATCCATTGTGTGGTTTTTACCAGAAAAGTTTCTAAGTGTCCATTTTTGAAACGTACAAATATTCCTCTAAAATCAGCCGAACTATGAATTCCGATGTACCCACCTGTTATCAGGAGAGAACCCAGTGCTGCATCTTTTAACCCAGCACTGACCCTGAAAAGTAAGTCTAAGTGTACTTACCAGTAACCTGTATTTCCTCCCATAGGAATCAATTGTGTAGTTTTCACAAGAAAAGTTTCTAAGTGTCCATTTTTGAAACGTACAAATATTCCTCTAAAATCGGCCGAACTACGAATTCCGATTTACTCACCTGTTATCAGGAGACAACCCAGTGCTGCATCTTTTAACCCAGCACTGACCCTGAAAAGTAAGTCTAAGCGTACTTACCAGTAACTTGTATTTACTTCCATAGGAATCCATTGTGTGGTTTTCACCAGAAAAGTTTCTAAGTGTCCATTTTTGAAACGTACAAATATTCCTCTAAAATCAGTCGAACTACAAATTCCGATTTACTCACCTGTTATCAGGAGAGAACCCTGTGCTGCATCTTTTAATCCAGCACTGACCCTGAAAAGTAATTCTAAGCGTACTTACCAGTAACTTGTATTTCCTTCCATAGGAATCCATTGTGTGGTTTTCACCAGAAAAGATTCTAAGTGTCCATTTTTGAAATGTACAAATATTCCTCTAAAATCAGCCGAACTACGAATTCCGATTTACTCACCTGTTATCAGGAGAGAACCCAGTGCTGCATATTTTAGACCAGCACTGGCTCTGAAAAGTAATTCTAAGCGTACTTATCAGTAACTTGTATTTCCTTCCATAGGAATCCATTGTGTGGTTTTCACCAGAAAAGTTTCTAAGTGTCCATTTTTGAAACGTACAAATATTCCTCTAAAATCAGTCGAACTAGGAATTCCGATTTACTCACCTGTTATCAGGAGAGAAACAAGTGCTGCATCTTTTAACCCAGCACTGACCCTGAAAATTAAGTCTAAGCGTACTTACTAGTAACTTGTATTTCCTTGATAGGAATCCATTGTGTGGTTTTTACCAGAAAAGTTTCTAAGTGTCCATTTTTGAAACATACAATTATTCCTCTAAAATCAGCCAAACTACGAATTCCGATTTACTCACCTGTTATCAGGAGAGAACCCAGTGCTGCATCTTTTAACCCAGCACTGACCCTGAAAATTAAGTCCAAGCGTACTTACCAGTAACTTGTATTTCCTTGATAGGAATCCATTGTGTGGTTTTTACCAGAAAAGTTTCTAAGTGTCCATTTTTGAAATGTACAAATATTCCTCTAAAATCATCAGAACTACGAATTCCGATTTACCCACCTGTTATCAGGAGAGAACCCAGTGCTGCATCTTTTAACCGAGCACTGACCCTGAGAAGTAAGTCTAAGTGTACTTACCAGTAACCTGTATTTCCTCCCATAGGAATCAATTGTGTAGTTTTCACCAGAAAAGTTTCTAAGTGTCCAGTTTTTGAAACGTAGAATTATTCCTCTAAAATCAGCCGAACTACGAATTCCGATTTACTCACCTGTTATCAGGAGAGAACCCAGTGCTGCATCTTTTAACCCAGCACTGACCCTGAAAATTAAGTCTAAGCGTACTTACCAGTAACTTGTATTTCCTTGATAGGAATCCATTGTGTGGTTTTTACCAGAAAAGTTTCTAAGTGTCCATTTTTGAAACGTAGAATTATTCCTCTAAAATCAGTCGAACTACGAATTCCGATTTACTCACCTGTTATCAGGAGAGAACCCAGTGCTGCATCTTTTAGACCAGCACTGGCTCTGAAAAGTAATTCTAAGCGTACTTACCAGTAACTTGTATTTCCTTCCATAGGAATCCATTGTGTGGTCTTCACCAGAAATGTTTCTAAGTGTCCATTTTTGAAACGTACAAATATTCCTCTAAAATAAGCCGAACTACGAATTCCGATTTACTCCCCGGTTATCAGGAGAGAACCCAGTGCTGCATCTTTTAGACCAGCACTGGCTCTGAAAAGTAATTCTAAGCGTACTTACCAGTAACTTGTATTTCCTCCCATAGGAATCCATTATGTGGTTTTCACCAGAAATGTTTTTTAGTGTCCATTTTTGAAACCTACAAATATTCCTCTAAAATCAGCCGAACTACGAATTCTGATTTAATTACCTGTTATCAGGAGAGAACCCAGTGCTGCATCTTTTAACCCAGCACTGACCCTGAAAAGTAAGTCTAAGCGTACTGACCAGTAACTTGTATTTCCTTCCAAAGGAATCCATTGTATGGTTTTCAACAGAGATATTTCTAAGTGTCCATTTTTGAAATGTACAAATATTCCTCTAAAATCAGCCGAACTACGAATTCCGATTTACTCACCTGTTATCAGGAGACAACCCAGTGCTGCATCTTTTAACCCAGCACTGACCCTGAAAAGTAAGTCTAAGCGTACTTACCAGTAACTTGTATTTCCTTTCTTAGGAATCCATTGTGTGGTTTTCACCAGAAATGTTTCTAAGTGCCCATTTTTGAAACGTACAAATATTCCTCTAAAATAGCCCGAACTACGAATTCCGATTTACTCACCTGTTATCAGGAGAGAACCCAGTGCTGCATATTTTAGACCAGCACTGGCTCTGAAAAGTAATTCTAAGCGTACTTATCAGTAACTTGTATTTCCTTCCATAGGAATCCATTGTGTGGTTTTCACCAGAAAAGTTTCTAAGTGTCCATTTTTGAAACAACAAATATTCCTCTAAAATCAGCTGAACTATGAATTCCGATTTACTCACCTGTTATCAGGAGAGAACCCAGTGCTGCATCTTTTAACCCAGCACTGACCCTGAAAAGTAAGTCTAAGCGTACTGACCAGTAACTTGTATTTCCTTTCTTAGGAATCCATTGTGTGGTTTTCCCCAGAAAAGTTTGTAAGTTTCAATTTTTCAAACGTACAAATATTCCTCTAAAATCAGCTGAACTACGAATTCCGATTTACTCACTTGTCATCAGGAGAGAACCCAGTGCTGCATCTTTTAGACCAGCACTGAAACTGAAAAGTAATTCTAAGCGTACTTACCAGTAACTTGTATTTTCTTCCATAGGAATCCATTGTGTGGTTTTCACCAGAAAAGTTTCTAAGTGTCCATTTTTGAAACGACAAATATTCCTCTAAAATCAGCCGAACTACAAATTCCGATTTACTCACCTGTTATCAGGAGAGAACCCAGTGTTGCATCTTTTAGACCAGCACTGGCTCTGAAAAGTAATTCTAAGCGTACTTACCTGTAACTTGTATTTCCTTCCATAGGAATCCATTGTGTGGTTTTCACCAGAAAAGATTCTAAGTGTCCATTTTTGAAATGTACAAATATTCCTCTAAAATCAGCCGAACTACGAATTCCGATTTACTCACCTGTTATCAGGTGAGAACCCAGTGCTGCATATTTTAGACCAGCACTTGCTCTGAAAAGTAATTCTAAGCGTACTTACCAGTAACTTGTATTTCCTTCCATAGGAATCCATTGTGTGGTTTTCACCAGAAAAGTTTCTAAGTGGCCATTTTTGAAATTTACAAATATTGCTCTAAAATCAGCCGAACTACAAAATCCGATTTACTCACCTGTTATCAGGAGAGAACCCAGTGCTGCATATTTTAGACCAGCACTGGCTCTGAAAAGTAATTCTAAGCGTACTTACCAGTAACTTGTATTTCCTTCCATAGGAATCCATTGTTTGGTTTTCACCAGAAAAGTTTCTAAGTGTCCATTTTTTAAACGTACAAATATTCCTCTAAAATCAGCCAAACTACAAATTCCGATTTACTCACCTGTTATCAGGAGAGAACCCAGTGTTGCATCTTTTAGACCAGCACTGGCTCTGAAAAGTAATTCTAAGCGTACTTACCAGTAACTTGTATTTACTTCCATAGGAATCCATTGTGTGGTTTTTACCAGAAAAGTTTCTAAGTGTCCATTTTTGAAACGTACAAATATTCCTCTAAAATCAGCCGAACTATGAATTCCGATGTACCCACCTGTTATCAGGAGAGAACCCAGTGCTGCATCTTTTAACCCAGCACTGACCCTGAAAAGTAAGTCTAAGTGTACTTACCAGTAACCTGTATTTCCTCCCATAGGAATCAATTGTGTAGTTTTCACAAGAAAAGTTTCTAAGTGTCCATTTTTGAAACGTACAAATATTCCTCTAAAATCGGCCGAACTACGAATTCCGATTTACTCACCTGTTATCAGGAGACAACCCAGTGCTGCATCTTTTAACCCAGCACTGACCCTGAAAAGTAAGTCTAAGCGTACTTACCAGTAACTTGTATTTCCTTCTATAGGAATCCATTGTGTGGTTTTCACCTGAAAAGATTCTAAGTGTCCATTTTTAAAACGTACAAATATTCCTCTAAAATCAGCCGAACTACGAATTTCGATTTACTCACCTGTTCTCAGGAGAGAACCCAGGGCTGCATCTTTTAGACCAGCACTGACCCTGAAAAGTAATTCTAAGCGTACTTACCAGTAACTTGTATTTCCTTCCATAGGAATCCATTGAGTGGTTTTCATCATAAAAGTTTCTTAGTGTCCATTTTTTAAACGTACAAATATTCCTCTAAAATCAGCCGAGCTACGAATTCCGATTTACTCACCTGTTATCAGGAGAGAACCCAGTGCTGCATCTTTTAACCCAGCACTGACCCTGAAAATTAAGTCTAAGCGTACTTACCAGTAATTTGTATTTCCTTGATAGGAATCAATTGTGTGGTTGTTACCAGAAAAGTTTCTAATTGTCTATTTTTGAAACGTACAAATATTCCTCTAAAATAGCCCGAACTACGAATTCCGATTTACTCACCTGTTATCAGGAGAGAACCCAGTGCTGCATCTTTTAGACCAGCACTGGCTCTGAAAAGAAATTCTAAGCGTACTTACCAGTAACTTGTATTTCCTTCCATTGGAATCCATTGTGTGGTTTTCACCAGAAAATTTTCTAAGTGTCCATTTTTGAAAAGTACAAATATTCCTCTAAAATCATTTGAACTACGAATTCCGATTTACTCACCTGTTATCAGGAGAGAACCCAGTGCTGCATCTTTTAACCCAGCACTGATCCTGAAAAGTAAGTCTAAGTGTACTTACCAGTAACTTGTCTATCCTCCCATAGGAATCCATTGTGTGGTTTTCACCAGAAAAGTTTCTAAGTGTCCATTTTTTTAACTTACAAACATTCCTCTAAAATCAGCCAAACTACAAATTCCGATTTACTCACCTGTTATCAGGAGAGAACCCAGTGTTGCATCTTTTAGACCAGCACTGGCTCTGAAAAGAAATTCTAAGCGTACTCACCAGTAACTTGTATTTCCTTCCATAGGAATCCATTGTGTGGTTTCCACCGGAAAAGTTTCTAAGTGTCCATTTTTTAAACGTACAAATATTCCTCTAAAATCAGTCGAATTACGAATTCCGATTTACTCACCTGTTATCAGGAGAGAACCCAGTGCTGCATCTTTTAATCCAGCACTGACCCTGAAAAGTAATTCTAAGCGTACTTACCAGTAACTTGTATTTCCTTCCATAGGAATCCATTGTGTGGTTTTCACCAGAAAAGATTCTAAGTGTCCATTTTTGAAATGTACAAATATTCCTCTAAAATCAGCCGAACTACGAATTCCGATTTACTCACCTGTTATCAGGTGAGAACCCAGTGCTGCATATTTTAGACCAGCACTGGCTCTGAAAAGTAATTCTAAGCGTACTTACCAGTAACTTGTATTTCCTTCCATAGGAATCCATTGTGTGGTTTTCACCAGAAAAGTTTCTAAGTGGCCATTTTTGAAATTTACAAATATTCCTCTAAAATCAGTCGAACTACAAAATCCGATTTACTCACCTGTTATCAGGAGAGAACCCAGTGCTGCATCTTTTAACCCAGCACTGACCCTGAAAAGTAAGTCTAAGCGTACTGACCAGTAACATGTATTTCCTTTCTTAGGAATCCATTGTGTGGTTTTCCCCAGAAAAGTTTGTAAGTTTCAATTTTTCAAACGTACAAATATTCCTCTAAAATCAGCTGAACTACGAATTCCGATTTACTCACTTGTCATCAGGAGAGAACCCAGTGCTGCATCTTTTAACCCAGCACTGACTCTGAAAATTAAGTCTAAGCGTACTTACCAGTAATTTGTATTTCCTTGATAGGAATCCATTGTGTGGTTGTTACCAGAAAAGTTTCTAATTGTCTATTTTTGAAACGTACAAATATTAATCTAAAATCAGCCGAACTATGAATTCCGATTTACTCACCTGTTATCAGGAGAGAACCCAGTGCTGCATCTTTTAGACCAGCACTGGCTCTGAAAAGAAATTCTAAGCGTACTTACGAGTAACTTGTATTTCCTTCCATTGGAATACATTGTGTGGTTTTCACCAGAAAATTTTCTAAGTGTCCATTTTTGAAAAGTACAAATATTCCTCTAAAATCAGTCGAACTACGAATTCCGATTTACTCACCTGTTATCAGGAGAGAACCCAGTGCTGCATCTTTTAACCCAGCACTGATCCTGAAAAGTAAGTCTCAGTGTACTTACCAGTAACTTGTCTATCCTCCCATAGGAATCCATTGTGTGGTTTTCACCAGAAAAGTTTCTAAGTGTCCATTTTTGAAACGTACAATTATTCCTCTAAAATCAGCCGAACTACGAATTCCGTCTTACTCACCTGTTATCAGGAGAGAACCCAGTGCTGCATCTTTTAACCCAGCACTGACCCTGAAAATTAAGTCTAAGCGTACTTACCAGTAACTTGCATTTCCTTGATAGGAATCCATTGTGTGGTTTTTACCAGAAACGTTTCTAAGTGTCCATTTTTGAAACATACAATTATTCCTCTAAAATCAGCCGAACTACGAATTCCGATTAACTCACCTGTTATCAGGAGAGAACCCAGTGCTGCATCTTTTAACCCAGCACTGACCCTGAAAATTAAGTCTAAGCGTACTTACCAGTAACTTGTATTTCCTTGATAGGAATCCATTGTGTGGTTTTTACCAGAAAAGTTTCTAAGTGTCCATTTTTGAAACGTACAAATATTCCTCTAAAATCAGCCGAACTATGAATTCCGATGTACCCACCTGTTATCAGGAGAGAACCCAGTGCTGCATCTTTTAACCCAGCACTGACCCTGAAAAGTAAGTCTAAGTGTACTTACCAGTAACCTGTATTTCCTCCCATAGGAATCAATTGTGTAGTTTTCACAAGAAAAGTTTCTAAGTGTCCATTTTTGAAACGTACAAATATTCCTCTAAAATCGGCCGAACTACGAATTCCGATTTACTCACCTGTTATCAGGAGACAACCCAGTGCTGCATCTTTTAACCCAGCACTGACCCTGAAAAGTAAGTCTAAGCGTACTTACCAGTAACTTGTATTTCCTTCTATAGGAATCCATTGTGTGGTTTTCACCTGAAAAGATTCTAAGTGTCCATTTTTAAAACGTACAAATATTCCTCTAAAATCAGCCGAACTACGAATTTCGATTTACTCACCTGTTCTCAGGAGAGAACCCAGGGCTGCATCTTTTAGACCAGCACTGACCCTGAAAAGTAATTCTAAGCGTACTTACCAGTAACTTGTATTTCCTTCCATAGGAATCCATTGAGTGGTTTTCATCATAAAAGTTTCTTAGTGTCCATTTTTTAAACGTACAAATATTCCTCTAAAATCAGCCGAGCCACGAATTCCGATTTACTCACCTGTTATCAGGAGAGAACCCAGTGCTGCATCTTTTAACCCAGCACTGACCCTGAAAATTAAGTCTAAGCGTACTTACCAGTAATTTGTATTTCCTTGATAGGAATCAATTGTGTGGTTGTTACCAGAAAAGTTTCTAATTGTCTATTTTTGAAACGTACAAATATTCCTCTAAAATCAGCCGAACTATGAATTCCGATTTACTCACCTGTTATCAGGAGAGAACCCAGTGCTGCATCTTTTAGACCAGCACTGGCTCTGAAAAGAAATTCTAAGCGTACTTACCAGTAACTTGTATTTCCTTCCATTGGAATCCATTGTGTGGTTTTCACCAGAAAATTTTCTAAGTGTCCATTTTTGAAAAGTACAAATATTCCTCTAAAATCATTTGAACTACGAATTCCGATTTACTCACCTGTTATCAGGAGAGAACCCAGTGCTGCATCTTTTAACCCAGCACTGATCCTGAAAAGTAAGTCTAAGTGTACTTACCAGTAACTTGTCTATCCTCCCATAGGAATCCATTGTGTGGTTTTCACCAGAAAAGTTTCTAAGTGTCCATTTTTTTAACTTACAAACATTCCTCTAAAATCAGCCAAACTACAAATTCCGATTTACTCACCTGTTATCAGGAGAGAACCCAGTGTTGCATCTTTTAGACCAGCACTGGCTCTGAAAAGAAATTCTAAGCGTACTCACCAGTAACTTGTATTTCCTTCCATAGGAATCCATTGTGTGGTTTCCACCGGAAAAGTTTCTAAGTGTCCATTTTTGAATCGTACAAATATTCCTCTAAAATCAGTCGAATTACGAATTCCGATTTACTCACCTGTTATCAGGAGAGAACCCAGTGCTGCATCTTTTAATCCAGCACTGACCCTGAAAAGTAATTCTAAGCGTACTTACCAGTAACTTGTATTTCCTTCCATAGGAATCCATTGTGTGGTTTTCACCAGAAAAGATTCTAAGTGTCCATTTTTGAAATGTACAAATATTCCTCTAAAATCAGCCGAACTACGAATTCCGATTTACTCACCTGTTATCAGGTGAGAACCCAGTGCTGCATATTTTAGACCAGCACTGGCTCTGAAAAGTAATTCTAAGCGTACTTACCAGTAACTTGTATTTCCTTCCATAGGAATCCATTGTGTGGTTTTCACCAGAAAAGTTTCTAAGTGGCCATTTTTGAAATTTACAAATATTCCTCTAAAATCAGTCGAACTACAAAATCCGATTTACTCACCTGTTATCAGGAGAGAACCCAGTGCTGCTTATTTTAGACCAGCACTGGCTCTGAAAAGTAATTCTAAGCGTACTTACCAGTAACTTGTATTTCCTTCCATAGGAATCCATTGTGTGGTTTTCACCAGAAAAGTTTCTAAGTGTCCATTTTTGAAACGTACAAATATTCCTCTAAAATCGGCCGAACTACGAATTCCGATTTACTCACCTGTTATCAGGAGACAACCCAGTGCTGCATCTTTTAACCCAGCACTGACCCTGAAAAGTAAGTCTAAGCGTACTTACCAGTAACTTGTATTTCCTTCCATAGGAATCCATTGTGTGGTTTTCACCTGAAAAGATTCTAAGTGTCCATTTTTAAAACGTACAAATATTCCTCTAAAATCAGCTGAACTACGAATTCCGATTTACTCACCTGTTCTCAGGAGAGAACCCAGGGCTGCATCTTTTAGACCAGCACTGACCCTGAAAAGTAATTCTAAGCATACTTACCAGTAACTTGTATTTCCTTCCATAGAAATCCATTGTGTGGTTTTCACCAGAAAAGTTTCTAAGTGTCCATTTTTGAAACGTACAAATATTCCTCTAAAATCGGCCGAACTACGAATTCCGATTTACTCACCTGTTATCAGGAGACAACCCAGTGCTGCATCTTTTAACCCAGCACTGACCCTGAAAAGTAAGTCTAAGCGTACTTACCAGTAACTTGTATTTCCTTCTATAGGAATCCATTGTGTGGTTTTCACCTGAAAAGATTCTAAGTGTCCATTTTTAAAACGTACAAATATTCCTCTAAAATCAGCCGAACTACGAATTTCGATTTACTCACCTGTTCTCAGGAGAGAACCCAGGGCTGCATCTTTTAGACCAGCACTGACCCTGAAAAGTAATTCTAAGCGTACTTACCAGTAACTTGTATTTCCTTCCATAGGAATCCATTGAGTGGTTTTCATCATAAAAGTTTCTTAGTGTCCATTTTTTAAACGTACAAATATTCCTCTAAAATCAGCCGAGCCACGAATTCCGATTTACTCACCTGTTATCAGGAGAGAACCCAGTGCTGCATCTTTTAACCCAGCACTGACCCTGAAAATTAAGTCTAAGCGTACTTACCAGTAATTTGTATTTCCTTGATAGGAATCAATTGTGTGGTTGTTACCAGAAAAGTTTCTAATTGTCTATTTTTGAAACGTACAAATATTCCTCTAAAATCAGCCGAACTATGAATTCCGATTTACTCACCTGTTATCAGGAGAGAACCCAGTGCTGCATCTTTTAGACCAGCACTGGCTCTGAAAAGAAATTCTAAGCGTACTTACCAGTAACTTGTATTTCCTTCCATTGGAATCCATTGTGTGGTTTTCACCAGAAAATTTTCTAAGTGTCCATTTTTGAAAAGTACAAATATTCCTCTAAAATCATTTGAACTACGAATTCCGATTTACTCACCTGTTATCAGGAGAGAACCCAGTGCTGCATCTTTTAACCCAGCACTGATCCTGAAAAGTAAGTCTAAGTGTACTTACCAGTAACTTGTCTATCCTCCCATAGGAATCCATTGTGTGGTTTTCACCAGAAAAGTTTCTAAGTGTCCATTTTTTTAACTTACAAACATTCCTCTAAAATCAGCCAAACTACAAATTCCGATTTACTCACCTGTTATCAGGAGAGAACCCAGTGTTGCATCTTTTAGACCAGCACTGGCTCTGAAAAGAAATTCTAAGCGTACTCACCAGTAACTTGTATTTCCTTCCATAGGAATCCATTGTGTGGTTTCCACCGGAAAAGTTTCTAAGTGTCCATTTTTGAAACGTACAAATATTCCTCTAAAATCAGTCGAATTACGAATTCCGATTTACTCACCTGTTATCAGGAGAGAACCCAGTGCTGCATCTTTTAATCCAGCACTGACCCTGAAAAGTAATTCTAAGCGTACTTACCAGTAACTTGTATTTCCTTCCATAGGAATCCATTGTGTGGTTTTCACCAGAAAAGATTCTAAGTGTCCATTTTTGAAATGTACAAATATTCCTCTAAAATCAGCCGAACTACGAATTCCGATTTACTCACCTGTTATCAGGTGAGAACCCAGTGCTGCATATTTTAGACCAGCACTGGCTCTGAAAAGTAATTCTAAGCGTACTTACCAGTAACTTGTATTTCCTTCCATAGGAATCCATTGTGTGGTTTTCACCAGAAAAGTTTCTAAGTGGCCATTTTTGAAATTTACAAATATTCCTCTAAAATCAGTCGAACTACAAAATCCGATTTACTCACCTGTTATCAGGAGAGAACCCAGTGCTGCTTATTTTAGACCAGCACTGGCTCTGAAAAGTAATTCTAAGCGTACTTACCAGTAACTTGTATTTCCTTCCATAGGAATCCATTGTGTGGTTTTCACCAGAAAAGTTTCTAAGTGTCCATTTTTGAAACGTACAAATATTCCTCTAAAATCGGCCGAACTACGAATTCCGATTTACTCACCTGTTATCAGGAGACAACCCAGTGCTGCATCTTTTAACCCAGCACTGACCCTGAAAAGTAAGTCTAAGCGTACTTACCAGTAACTTGTATTTCCTTCCATAGGAATCCATTGTGTGGTTTTCACCTGAAAAGATTCTAAGTGTCCATTTTTAAAACGTACAAATATTCCTCTAAAATCAGCTGAACTACGAATTCCGATTTACTCACCTGTTCTCAGGAGAGAACCCAGGGCTGCATCTTTTAGACCAGCACTGACCCTGAAAAGTAATTCTAAGCATACTTACCAGTAACTTGTATTTCCTTCCATAGAAATCCATTGTGTGGTTTTCACCAGAAAAGTTTCTAAGTGTCCATTTTTAAAACGTACAAATATTCCTCTAAAATCAGTCGAACTACGAATTCCGATTTACTCACCTGTTATCAGGAGAGAACCCAGTGCTGCATCTTTTAATCCAGCATTGGCCCTGAAAAGTAATTCTAAACGTACTTACCAGTAACTTGTATTTCCTTCCATAGGAATCCATTGTGTGGTTTTCACCAGAAAAGATTCTAAGTGTCCATTTTTGAAATGTACAAATATTCCTCTAAAATCAGCCGAACTACGAATTCCGATTTACTCACCTGTTATCAGGTGAGAACCCAGTGCTGCATATTTTAGACCAGCACTTGCTTTGAAAGTACTTCTAAGCGTACTTACCAGTAACTTGTATTTCCTTCCATAGGAATCCATTGTGTGGTTTTCACCAGAAAAGTTTCTAAGTGGCCATTTTTGAAATTTACAAATATTCCTCTAAAATCAGCCGAACTACAAAATCCGATTTACTCACCTGTTATCAGGAGAGAACCCAGTGCTGCATATTTTAGACCAGCACTGGCTCTGAAAAGTAATTCTAAGCGTACTTACCAGTAACTTGTATTTCCTTACATAGGAATCCATTGTTTGGTTTTCACCAGAAAAGTTTCTAAGTGTCCATTTTTTAAACGTACAAATATTCCTCTAAAATCAGCCGAACTACAAATTCCGATTTACTCACCTGTTATCAGGAGAGAACCCAGTTTTGCATCTTTTAGACCAGCACTGGCTTTGAAAAGTAATTCTAAGCGTACTTACCAGTAACTTGTATTTCCTTCCATAGGAATCCATTGTGTGGTTTTCACCAGAACAGTTTCTAAGTGTCCATTTTTGAAACGTACAAATATTCCTCTAAAATCGGCCGAACTACGAATTCCGATTTACTCACCTGTTATCAGGAGAGAACCCAGTGCTGCATCTTTTAACCCAGCACTGACCCTGAAAATTAAGTCTAAGCGTACTTACCAGTAATTTGTATTTCCTTGATAGGAATCCATTGTGTGGTTGTTACCAGAAAAGTTTCTAATTGTCTATTTTTGAAACGTACAAATATTCCTCTAAAATCAGCCGAACTATGAATTCCGATTTACTCACCTGTTATCAGGAGAGAACCCAGTGCTGCATCTTTTAGACCAGCACTGGCTCTGAAAAGAAATTCTAAGCGTACTTACCAGTAACTTGTATTTCTTTCCATTGGAATCCATTGTGTGGTTTTCACCAGAAAATTTTCTAAGTGTCCATTTTTGAAAAGTACAAATAATTCTCTAAAATCAGTCGAACTACGAATTCCGATTTACTCACCTGTTATCAGGAGAGAACCCAGTGCTGCATCTTTTAACCCAGCACTGATCCTGAAAAGTAAGTCTAAGTGTACTTACCAGTAACTTGTCTATCCTCCCATAGGAATCCATTGTGTGGTTTTCACCAGAAAAGTTTCTAAGTGTCCATTTTTTTAACTTACAAACATTCCTCTAAAATCAGCCGAACTACAAATTCTGATTTACTCACCTGTTATCAGGAGAGAACCCAGTGTTGCATCTTTTAGACCAGCACTGGCTCTGAAAAGTAATTCTAAGCGTACTTACCAGTAACTTGTATTTCCTTCCATAGGAATCCATTGTGTGGTTTTCACCAGAAAAGTTTCTAAGTGGCCATTTTTGAAATTTACAAATATTCCTCTAAAATCAGCCGAACTACAAAATCTGATTTACTCACCTGTTATCAGGAGAGAACCCAGTGCTGCATATTTTAGACCAGCACTGGCTCTGAAAAGTAATTCTAAGCGTACTTACCAGTAACTTGTATTTCCTTCCATAGGAATCCATTGTTTGGTTTTCACCAGAAAAGTTTCTAAGTGTCCCTTTTTTAAACGTACAAATATTCCTCTAAAATCAGCCAAACTACAAATTCCGATTTACTCACCTGTTATCAGGAGAGAACCCAGTGTTGCATCTTTTAGACCAGCACTGGCTCTGAAAAGTAATTCTAAGCGTACTTACCAGTAACTTGTATTTCCTTCCATAGGAATCCATTGTGTGGTTTTCACCAGAAAAGTTTCTAAGTGTCCATTTTTGAAACGTACAAATATTCCTCTAAAATCGGCCGAACTACGAATTCCGATTTACTCACCTGTTATCAGGAGACAACCCAGTGCTGCATCTTTTAACCCAGCACTGACCCTGAAAAGTAAGTCTAAGCGTACTTACCAGTAACTTGTATTTCCTTCCATAGGAATCCATTGTGTGGTTTTCACCTGAAAAGATTCTAAGTGTCCATTTTTAAAACGTACAAATATTCCTCTAAAATCAGCCGAACTACGAATTCCGATTTACTCACCTGTTCTCAGGAGAGAACCCAGGGCTGCATCTTTTAGACCAGCACTGACCCTGAAAAGTAATTCTAAGCATACTTACCAGTAACTTGTATTTCCTTCCATAGAAATCCATTGTGTGGTTTTCACCAGAAAAGTTTCTAAGTGTCCATTTTTGAAACGTACAAATATTCCTCTAAAATCAGCCGAGCTACGAATTCTGATTTACTCACCTGTTATCAGGAGAGAACCCAGTGCTGCATCTTTTAACCCAGCACTGACTCTGAAAATTAAGTCTAAGCGTACTTACCAGTAATTTGTATTTCCTTGATAGGAATCCATTGTGTGGTTGTTACCAGAAAAGTTTCTAATTGTCTATTTTTGAAACGTACAAATATTAATCTAAAATCAGCCGAACTATGAATTCCGATTTACTCACCTGTTATCAGGAGAGAACCCAGTGCTGCATCTTTTAGACCAGCACTGGCTCTGAAAAGAAATTCTAAGCGTACTTACGAGTAACTTGTATTTCCTTCCATTGGAATCCATTGTGTGGTTTTCACCAGAAAATTTTCTAAGTGTCCATTTTTGAAAAGTACAAATATTCCTCTAAAATCAGTCGAACTACGAATTCCGATTTACTCACCTGTTATCAGGAGAGAACCCAGTGCTGCATCTTTTAACCCAGCACTGATCCTGAAAAGTAAGTCTCAGTGTACTTACCAGTAACTTGTCTATCCTCCCATAGGAATCCATTGTGTGGTTTTCACCAGAAAAGTTTCTAAGTGTCCATTTTTGAAACGTACAATTATTCCTCTAAAATCAGCCGAACTACGAATTCCGTCTTACTCACCTGTTATCAGGAGAGAACCCAGTGCTGCATCGTTTAACCCAGCACTGACCCTGAAAAGTAATTCTAAGCGTACTTACCAGTAACTTGTATTTCCTTCCATAGGAATCCATTGTGTGGTTTTCACCAGAAAAGTTTCTAAGTGGCCATTTTTGAAATTTACAAATATTCCTCTGAAATCAGCCGAACTACAAAATCTGATTTACTCACCTGTTATCAGGAGAGAACCCAGTGCTGCATATTTTAGACCAGCACTGGCTCTGAAAAGTAATTCTAAGCGTACTTACCAGTAACTTGTATTTCCTTCCATAGGAATCCATTGTTTGGTTTTCACCAGAAAAGTTTCTAAGTGTCCCTTTTTTAAACGTACAAATATTCCTCTAAAATCAGCCAAACTACAAATTCCGATTTACTCACCTGTTATCAGGAGAGAACCCAGTGTTGCATCTTTTAGACCAGCACTGGCTCTGAAAAGTAATTCTAAGCGTACTTACCAGTAACTTGTATTTCCTTCCATAGGAATCCATTGTGTGGTTTTCACCAGAAAAGTTTCTAAGTGTCCATTTTTGAAACGTACAAATATTCCTCTAAAATCGGCCGAACTACGAATTCCGATTTACTCACCTGTTATCAGGAGACAACCCAGTGCTGCATCTTTTAACCCAGCACTGACCCTGAAAAGTAAGTCTAAGCGTACTTACCAGTAACTTGTATTTCCTTCCATAGGAATCCATTGTGTGGTTTTCACCTGAAAAGATTCTAAGTGTCCATTTTTAAAACGTACAAATATTCCTCTAAAATCAGCCGAACTACGAATTCCGATTTACTCACCTGTTCTCAGGAGAGAACCCAGGGCTGCATCTTTTAGACCAGCACTGACCCTGAAAAGTAATTCTAAGCATACTTACCAGTAACTTGTATTTCCTTCCATAGAAATCCATTGTGTGGTTTTCACCAGAAAAGTTTCTAAGTGTCCATTTTTGAAACGTACAAATATTCCTCTAAAATCAGCCGAGCTACGAATTCTGATTTACTCACCTGTTATCAGGAGAGAACCCAGTGCTGCATCTTTTAACCCAGCACTGACTCTGAAAATTAAGTCTAAGCGTACTTACCAGTAATTTGTATTTCCTTGATAGGAATCCATTGTGTGGTTGTTACCAGAAAAGTTTCTAATTGTCTATTTTTGAAACGTACAAATATTAATCTAAAATCAGCCGAACTATGAATTCCGATTTACTCACCTGTTATCAGGAGAGAACCCAGTGCTGCATCTTTTAGACCAGCACTGGCTCTGAAAAGAAATTCTAAGCGTACTTACGAGTAACTTGTATTTCCTTCCATTGGAATCCATTGTGTGGTTTTCACCAGAAAATTTTCTAAGTGTCCATTTTTGAAAAGTACAAATATTCCTCTAAAATCAGTCGAACTACGAATTCCGATTTACTCACCTGTTATCAGGAGAGAACCCAGTGCTGCATCTTTTAACCCAGCACTGATCCTGAAAAGTAAGTCTCAGTGTACTTACCAGTAACTTGTCTATCCTCCCATAGGAATCCATTGTGTGGTTTTCACCAGAAAAGTTTCTAAGTGTCCATTTTTGAAACGTACAATTATTCCTCTAAAATCAGCCGAACTACGAATTCCGTCTTACTCACCTGTTATCAGGAGAGAACCCAGTGCTGCATCGTTTAACCCAGCACTGACCCTGAAAATTAAGTCTAAGCGTACTTACCAGTAACTTGCATTTCCTTGATAGGAATCCATTGTGTGGTTTTTACCAGAAACGTTTCTAAGTGTCCATTTTTGAAACATACAATTATTCCTCTAAAATCAGCTGAACTACGAATTCCGATTAACTCACCTGTTATCAGGAGAGAACCCAGTGCTGCATCTTTTAACCCAGCACTGACCCTGAAAATTAAGTCTAAGCGTACTTACCAGTAACTTGTATTTCCTTGATAGGAATCCATTGTGTGGTTTTTACCAGAAAAGTTTCTAAGTGTCCATTTTTGAAACGTACAAATATTCCTCTAAAATCAGCCGAACTATGAATTCCGATGTACCCACCTGTTATCAGGAGAGAACCCAGTGCTGCATCTTTTAACCCAGCACTGACCCTGAAAAGTAAGTCTAAGTGTACTTACCAGTAACCTGTATTTCCTCCCATAGGAATCAATTGTGTAGTTTTCACAAGAAAAGTTTCTAAGTGTCCATTTTTGAAACGTGCAAATATTCCTCTAAAATCGGCCGAACTACGAATTCCGATTTACTCACCTGTTATCAGGAGACAACCCAGTGCTGCATCTTTTAACCCAGCACTGACCCTGAAAAGTAAGTCTAAGCGTACTTACCAGTAACTTGTATTTCCTTCCATAGGAATCCATTGAGTGGTTTTCATCATAAAAGTTTCTTAGTGTCCATTTTTGAAACGTACAAATATTCCTCTAAAATCAGCCGAGCTACGAATTCCGATTTACTCACCTGTTATCAGGAGAGAACCCAGTGCTGCATCTTTTAACCCAGCACTGACCCTGAAAATTAAGTCTAAGCGTACTTACCAGTAATTTGTATTTCCTTGATAGGAATCAATTGTGTGGTTGTTACCAGAAAAGTTTCTAATTGTCTATTTTTGAAACGTACAAATATTCCTCTAAAATCAGCCGAACTATGAATTCCGATTTACTCACCTGTTATCAGGAGAGAACCCAGTGCTGCATCTTTTAGACCAGCACTGGCTCTGAAAAGAAATTCTAAGCGTACTTACCAGTAACTTGTATTTCCTTCCATTGGAATCCATTGTGTGGTTTTCACCAGAAAATTTTCTAAGTGTCCATTTTTGAAAAGTACAAATATTCCTCTAAAATCATTTGAACTACGAATTCCGATTTACTCACCTGTTATCAGGAGAGAACCCAGTGCTGCATCTTTTAACCCAGCACTGATCCTGAAAAGTAAGTCTAAGTGTACTTACCAGTAACTTGTATTTTCTTCCATAGGAATCCATTGTGTGGTTTTCACCTGAAAAGATTCTAAGTGTCCATTTTTAAAACGTACAAATATTCCTCTAAAATCAGCCGAACTACGAATTTCGATTTACTCACCTGTTCTCAGGAGAGAACCCAGGGCTGCATCTTTTAGACCAGCACTGACCCTGAAAAGTAATTCTAAGCGTACTTACCAGTAACTTGTATTTCCTTCCATAGGAATCCATTGAGTGGTTTTCATCATAAAAGTTTCTTAGTGTCCATTTTTGAAACGTACAAATATTCCTCTAAAATCAGCCGAGCTACGAATTCCGATTTACTCACCTGTTATCAGGAGAGAACCCAGTGCTGCATCTTTTAACCCAGCACTGACCCTGAAAATTAAGTCTAAGCGTACTTACCAGTAATTTGTATTTCCTTGATAGGAATCAATTGTGTGGTTGTTACCAGAAAAGTTTCTAATTGTCTATTTTTGAAACGTACAAATATTCCTCTAAAATCAGCCGAACTATGAATTCCGATTTACTCACCTGTTATCAGGAGAGAACCCAGTGCTGCATCTTTTAGACCAGCACTGGCTCTGAAAAGAAATTCTAAGCGTACTTACCAGTAACTTGTATTTCCTTCCATTGGAATCCATTGTGTGGTTTTCACCAGAACATTTTCTAAGTGTCCATTTTTGAAAAGTACAAATATTCCTCTAAAATCATTTGAACTACGAATTCTGATTTACTCACCTGTTATCAGGAGAGAACCCAGTGCTGCATCTTTTAACCCAACACTGATCCTGAAAAGTAAGTCTAAGTGTACTTACCAGTAACTTGTCTATCCTCCCATAGGAATCCATTGTGTGGTTTTCACCAGAAAAGTTTCTAAGTGTCCATTTTTTTAACTTACAAACATTCCTCTAAAATCAGCCAAACTACAAATTCCGATTTACTCACCTGTTATCAGGAGAGAACCCAGTGTTGCATCTTTTAGACCAGCACTGGCTCTGAAAAGAAATTCTAAGCGTACTTACCAGTAACTTGTATTTCCTTCCATAGGAATCCATTGTGTGGTTTCCACCGGAAAAGTTTCTAAGTGTCCATTTTTGAAACGTACAAATATTCCTCTAAAATCAGTCGAATTACGAATTCCGATTTACTCACCTGTTATCAGGAGAGAACCCAGTGCTGCATCTTTTAATCCAGCACTGACCCTGAAAAGTAATTCTAAGCGTACTTACCAGTAACTTGTATTTCCTTCCATAGGAATCCATTGCGTGGTTTTCACCAGAAAAGATTCTAAGTGTCCATTTTTGAAATGTACAAATATTCCTCTAAAATCAGCCGAACTACGAATTCCGATTTACTCACCTGTTATCAGGTGAGAACCCAGTGCTGCATATTTTAGACCAGCACTGGCTCTGAAAAGTAATTCTAAGCGTACTTACCAGTAACTTGTATTTCCTTCCATAGGAATCCATTGTGTGGTTTTCACCAGAAAAGTTTCTAAGTGGCCATTTTTGAAATTTACAAATATTCCTCTAAAATCAGCCGAACTACAAAATCCGATTTACTCACCTGTTATCAGGAGAGAACCCAGTGCTGCATATTTTAGACCAGCACTGGCTCTGAAAAGTAATTCTAAGCGTACTTACCAGTAACTTGTATTTCCTTCCATAGGAATCCATTGTTTGGTTTTCACCAGAAAAGTTTCTAAGTGTCCATTTTTTAAACGTACAAATATTCCTCTAAAATCAGCCAAACTACAAATTCCGATTTACTCACCTGTTATCAGGAGAGAACCCAGTGTTGCATCTTTTAGACCAGCACTGGCTCTGAAAAGTAATTCTAAGCGTACTTACCAGTAACTTGTATTTCCTTCCATAGGAATCCATTGTGTGGTTTTCACCAGAAAAGTTTCTAAGTGTCCATTTTTGAAACGTACAAATATTCCTCTAAAATCAGTCAAACTACGAATTCCGATTTACTCACCTGTTATCAGGAGAGAACCCAGTGCTGCATCTTTTAACCCAGCACTGATCCTGAAAAGTAAGTCTCAGTGTACTTACCAGTAACTTGTCTATCCTCCCATAGGAATCCATTGTGTGGTTTTCACCAGAAAAGTTTCTAAGTGTCCATTTTTGAAACGTACAATTATTCCTCTAAAATCAGCCGAACTACGAATTCCGTCTTACTCACCTGTTATCAGGAGAGAACCCAGTGCTGCATCTTTTAACCCAGCACTGACCCTGAAAATTAAGTCTAAGCGTACTTACCATTAACTTGCATTTCCTTGATAGGAATCCATTGTGTGGTTTTTACCAGAAACGTTTCTAAGTGTCCATTTTTGAAACATACAATTATTCCTCTAAAATCAGCCGAACTACGAATTCCGATTAACTCACCTGTTATCAGGAGAGAACCCAGTGCTGCATCTTTTAACCCAGCACTGACCCTGAAAATTAAGTCTAAGCGTACTTACCAGTAACTTGTATTTCCTTGATAGGAATCCATTGTGTGGTTTTTACCAGAAAAGTTTCTAAGTGTCCATTTTTGAAACGTACAAATATTCCTCTAAAATCAGCCGAACTATGAATTCCGATGTACCCACCTGTTATCAGGAGAGAACCCAGTGCTGCATCTTTTAACCCAGCACTGACCCTGAAAAGTAAGTCTAAGTGTACTTACCAGTAACCTGTATTTCCTCCCATAGGAATCAATTGTGTAGTTTTCACAAGAAAAGTTTCTAAGTGTCCATTTTTGAAACGTACAAATATTCCTCTAAAATCGGCCGAACTACGAATTCCGATTTACTCACCTGTTATCAGGAGACAACCCAGTGCTGCATCTTTTAACCCAGCACTGACCCTGAAAAGTAAGTCTAAGCGTACTTACCAGTAACTTGTATTTCCTTCCATAGGAATCCATTGTGTGGTTTTCACCTGAAAAGATTCTAAGTGTCCATTTTTAAAACGTACAAATATTCCTCTAAAATCAGCCGAACTACGAATTTCGATTTACTCACCTGTTCTCAGGAGAGAACCCAGGGCTGCATCTTTTAGACCAGCACTGACCCTGAAAAGTAATTCTAAACGTACTTACCAGTAACTTGTATTTCCTTCCATAGGAATCCATTGTGTAGTTTTCACCAGAAAAGATTCTAAGTGTCCATTTTTGAAATGTACAAATATTCCTCTAAAATCAGCCGAACTACGAATTCCGATTTACTCACCTGTTATCAGGTGAGAACCCAGTGCTGCATATTTTAGACCAGCACTTGCTTTGAAAGTAATTCTAAGCGTACTTACCAGTAACTTGTATTTCCTTCCATAGGAATCCATTGTGTGGTTTTCACCAGAAAAGTTTCTAAGTGGCCATTTTTGAAATTTACAAATATTCCTCTA
The DNA here is from genome assembly GCF_964204655.1 of Triturus cristatus. Taxonomy (NCBI): domain Eukaryota; kingdom Metazoa; phylum Chordata; class Amphibia; order Caudata; family Salamandridae; genus Triturus; species Triturus cristatus. The sequence continues at coordinate 999,411 of NW_028188310.1, read as the reverse complement.
AAATCAGCCGAACTACAAAATCCGATTTACTCACCTGTTATCAGGAGAGAACCCAGTGCTGCATATTTTAGACCAGCACTGGCTCTGAAAAGTAATTCTAAGCGTACTTACCAGTAACTTGTATTTCCTTACATAGGAATCCATTGTTTGGTTTTCACCAGAAAAGTTTCTAAGTGTCCATTTTTTAAACGTACAAATATTCCTCTAAAATCAGCCGAACTACAAATTCCGATTTACTCACCTGTTATCAGGAGAGAACCCAGTTTTGCATCTTTTAGACCAGCACTGGCTTTGAAAAGTAATTCTAAGCGTACTTACCAGTAACTTGTATTTCCTTCCATAGGAATCCATTGTGTGGTTTTCACCAGAACAGTTTCTAAGTGTCCATTTTTGAAACGTACAAATATTCCTCTAAAATCGGCCGAACTACGAATTCCGATTTACTCACCTGTTATCAGGAGAGAACCCAGTGCTGCATCTTTTAACCCAGCACTGACCCTGAAAATTAAGTCTAAGCGTACTTACCAGTAATTTGTATTTCCTTGATAGGAATCCATTGTGTGGTTGTTACCAGAAAAGTTTCTAATTGTCTATTTTTGAAACGTACAAATATTCCTCTAAAATCAGCCGAACTATGAATTCCGATTTACTCACCTGTTATCAGGAGAGAACCCAGTGCTGCATCTTTTAGACCAGCACTGGCTCTGAAAAGAAATTCTAAGCGTACTTACCAGTAACTTGTATTTCTTTCCATTGGAATCCATTGTGTGGTTTTCACCAGAAAATTTTCTAAGTGTCCATTTTTGAAAAGTACAAATAATTCTCTAAAATCAGTCGAACTACGAATTCCGATTTACTCACCTGTTATCAGGAGAGAACCCAGTGCTGCATCTTTTAACCCAGCACTGATCCTGAAAAGTAAGTCTAAGTGTACTTACCAGTAACTTGTCTATCCTCCCATAGGAATCCATTGTGTGGTTTTCACCAGAAAAGTTTCTAAGTGTCCATTTTTTTAACTTACAAACATTCCTCTAAAATCAGCCGAACTACAAATTCTGATTTACTCACCTGTTATCAGGAGAGAACCCAGTGTTGCATCTTTTAGACCAGCACTGGCTCTGAAAAGTAATTCTAAGCGTACTTACCAGTAACTTGTATTTCCTTCCATAGGAATCCATTGTGTGGTTTTCACCAGAAAAGTTTCTAAGTGGCCATTTTTGAAATTTACAAATATTCCTCTAAAATCAGCCGAACTACAAAATCTGATTTACTCACCTGTTATCAGGAGAGAACCCAGTGCTGCATATTTTAGACCAGCACTGGCTCTGAAAAGTAATTCTAAGCGTACTTACCAGTAACTTGTATTTCCTTCCATAGGAATCCATTGTTTGGTTTTCACCAGAAAAGTTTCTAAGTGTCCCTTTTTTAAACGTACAAATATTCCTCTAAAATCAGCCAAACTACAAATTCCGATTTACTCACCTGTTATCAGGAGAGAACCCAGTGTTGCATCTTTTAGACCAGCACTGGCTCTGAAAAGTAATTCTAAGCGTACTTACCAGTAACTTGTATTTCCTTCCATAGGAATCCATTGTGTGGTTTTCACCAGAAAAGTTTCTAAGTGTCCATTTTTGAAACGTACAAATATTCCTCTAAAATCGGCCGAACTACGAATTCCGATTTACTCACCTGTTATCAGGAGACAACCCAGTGCTGCATCTTTTAACCCAGCACTGACCCTGAAAAGTAAGTCTAAGCGTACTTACCAGTAACTTGTATTTCCTTCCATAGGAATCCATTGTGTGGTTTTCACCTGAAAAGATTCTAAGTGTCCATTTTTAAAACGTACAAATATTCCTCTAAAATCAGCCGAACTACGAATTCCGATTTACTCACCTGTTCTCAGGAGAGAACCCAGGGCTGCATCTTTTAGACCAGCACTGACCCTGAAAAGTAATTCTAAGCATACTTACCAGTAACTTGTATTTCCTTCCATAGAAATCCATTGTGTGGTTTTCACCAGAAAAGTTTCTAAGTGTCCATTTTTGAAACGTACAAATATTCCTCTAAAATCAGCCGAGCTACGAATTCTGATTTACTCACCTGTTATCAGGAGAGAACCCAGTGCTGCATCTTTTAACCCAGCACTGACTCTGAAAATTAAGTCTAAGCGTACTTACCAGTAATTTGTATTTCCTTGATAGGAATCCATTGTGTGGTTGTTACCAGAAAAGTTTCTAATTGTCTATTTTTGAAACGTACAAATATTAATCTAAAATCAGCCGAACTATGAATTCCGATTTACTCACCTGTTATCAGGAGAGAACCCAGTGCTGCATCTTTTAGACCAGCACTGGCTCTGAAAAGAAATTCTAAGCGTACTTACGAGTAACTTGTATTTCCTTCCATTGGAATCCATTGTGTGGTTTTCACCAGAAAATTTTCTAAGTGTCCATTTTTGAAAAGTACAAATATTCCTCTAAAATCAGTCGAACTACGAATTCCGATTTACTCACCTGTTATCAGGAGAGAACCCAGTGCTGCATCTTTTAACCCAGCACTGATCCTGAAAAGTAAGTCTCAGTGTACTTACCAGTAACTTGTCTATCCTCCCATAGGAATCCATTGTGTGGTTTTCACCAGAAAAGTTTCTAAGTGTCCATTTTTGAAACGTACAATTATTCCTCTAAAATCAGCCGAACTACGAATTCCGTCTTACTCACCTGTTATCAGGAGAGAACCCAGTGCTGCATCGTTTAACCCAGCACTGACCCTGAAAAGTAATTCTAAGCGTACTTACCAGTAACTTGTATTTCCTTCCATAGGAATCCATTGTGTGGTTTTCACCAGAAAAGTTTCTAAGTGGCCATTTTTGAAATTTACAAATATTCCTCTGAAATCAGCCGAACTACAAAATCTGATTTACTCACCTGTTATCAGGAGAGAACCCAGTGCTGCATATTTTAGACCAGCACTGGCTCTGAAAAGTAATTCTAAGCGTACTTACCAGTAACTTGTATTTCCTTCCATAGGAATCCATTGTTTGGTTTTCACCAGAAAAGTTTCTAAGTGTCCCTTTTTTAAACGTACAAATATTCCTCTAAAATCAGCCAAACTACAAATTCCGATTTACTCACATGTTATCAGGAGAGAACCCAGTGTTGCATCTTTTAGACCAGCACTGGCTCTGAAAAGTAATTCTAAGCGTACTTACCAGTAACTTGTATTTCCTTCCATAGGAATCCATTGTGTGGTTTTCACCAGAAAAGTTTCTAAGTGTCCATTTTTGAAACGTACAAATATTCCTCTAAAATCGGCCGAACTACGAATTCCGATTTACTCACCTGTTATCAGGAGACAACCCAGTGCTGCATCTTTTAACCCAGCACTGACCCTGAAAAGTAAGTCTAAGCGTACTTACCAGTAACTTGTATTTCCTTCCATAGGAATCCATTGTGTGGTTTTCACCTGAAAAGATTCTAAGTGTCCATTTTTAAAACGTACAAATATTCCTCTAAAATCAGCCGAACTACGAATTCCGATTTACTCACCTGTTCTCAGGAGAGAACCCAGGGCTGCATCTTTTAGACCAGCACTGACCCTGAAAAGTAATTCTAAGCATACTTACCAGTAACTTGTATTTCCTTCCATAGAAATCCATTGTGTGGTTTTCACCAGAAAAGTTTCTAAGTGTCCATTTTTGAAACGTACAAATATTCCTCTAAAATCAGCCGAGCTACGAATTCTGATTTACTCACCTGTTATCAGGAGAGAACCCAGTGCTGCATCTTTTAACCCAGCACTGACTCTGAAAATTAAGTCTAAGCGTACTTACCAGTAATTTGTATTTCCTTGATAGGAATCCATTGTGTGGTTGTTACCAGAAAAGTTTCTAATTGTCTATTTTTGAAACGTACAAATATTAATCTAAAATCAGCCGAACTATGAATTCCGATTTACTCACCTGTTATCAGGAGAGAACCCAGTGCTGCATCTTTTAGACCAGCACTGGCTCTGAAAAGAAATTCTAAGCGTACTTACGAGTAACTTGTATTTCCTTCCATTGGAATCCATTGTGTGGTTTTCACCAGAAAATTTTCTAAGTGTCCATTTTTGAAAAGTACAAATATTCCTCTAAAATCAGTCGAACTACGAATTCCGATTTACTCACCTGTTATCAGGAGAGAACCCAGTGCTGCATCTTTTAACCCAGCACTGATCCTGAAAAGTAAGTCTCAGTGTACTTACCAGTAACTTGTCTATCCTCCCATAGGAATCCATTGTGTGGTTTTCACCAGAAAAGTTTCTAAGTGTCCATTTTTGAAACGTACAATTATTCCTCTAAAATCAGCCGAACTACGAATTCCGTCTTACTCACCTGTTATCAGGAGAGAACCCAGTGCTGCATCGTTTAACCCAGCACTGACCCTGAAAATTAAGTCTAAGCGTACTTACCAGTAACTTGCATTTCCTTGATAGGAATCCATTGTGTGGTTTTTACCAGAAACGTTTCTAAGTGTCCATTTTTGAAACATACAATTATTCCTCTAAAATCAGCTGAACTACGAATTCCGATTAACTCACCTGTTATCAGGAGAGAACCCAGTGCTGCATCTTTTAACCCAGCACTGACCCTGAAAATTAAGTCTAAGCGTACTTACCAGTAACTTGTATTTCCTTGATAGGAATCCATTGTGTGGTTTTTACCAGAAAAGTTTCTAAGTGTCCATTTTTGAAACGTACAAATATTCCTCTAAAATCAGCCGAACTATGAATTCCGATGTACCCACCTGTTATCAGGAGAGAACCCAGTGCTGCATCTTTTAACCCAGCACTGACCCTGAAAAGTAAGTCTAAGTGTACTTACCAGTAACCTGTATTTCCTCCCATAGGAATCAATTGTGTAGTTTTCACAAGAAAAGTTTCTAAGTGTCCATTTTTGAAACGTGCAAATATTCCTCTAAAATCGGCCGAACTACGAATTCCGATTTACTCACCTGTTATCAGGAGACAACCCAGTGCTGCATCTTTTAACCCAGCACTGACCCTGAAAAGTAAGTCTAAGCGTACTTACCAGTAACTTGTATTTCCTTCCATAGGAATCCATTGAGTGGTTTTCATCATAAAAGTTTCTTAGTGTCCATTTTTGAAACGTACAAATATTCCTCTAAAATCAGCCGAGCTACGAATTCCGATTTACTCACCTGTTATCAGGAGAGAACCCAGTGCTGCATCTTTTAACCCAGCACTGACCCTGAAAATTAAGTCTAAGCGTACTTACCAGTAATTTGTATTTCCTTGATAGGAATCAATTGTGTGGTTGTTACCAGAAAAGTTTCTAATTGTCTATTTTTGAAACGTACAAATATTCCTCTAAAATCAGCCGAACTATGAATTCCGATTTACTCACCTGTTATCAGGAGAGAACCCAGTGCTGCATCTTTTAGACCAGCACTGGCTCTGAAAAGAAATTCTAAGCGTACTTACCAGTAACTTGTATTTCCTTCCATTGGAATCCATTGTGTGGTTTTCACCAGAAAATTTTCTAAGTGTCCATTTTTGAAAAGTACAAATATTCCTCTAAAATCATTTGAACTACGAATTCCGATTTACTCACCTGTTATCAGGAGAGAACCCAGTGCTGCATCTTTTAACCCAGCACTGATCCTGAAAAGTAAGTCTAAGTGTACTTACCAGTAACTTGTATTTTCTTCCATAGGAATCCATTGTGTGGTTTTCACCTGAAAAGATTCTAAGTGTCCATTTTTAAAACGTACAAATATTCCTCTAAAATCAGCCGAACTACGAATTTCGATTTACTCACCTGTTCTCAGGAGAGAACCCAGGGCTGCATCTTTTAGACCAGCACTGACCCTGAAAAGTAATTCTAAGCGTACTTACCAGTAACTTGTATTTCCTTCCATAGGAATCCATTGAGTGGTTTTCATCATAAAAGTTTCTTAGTGTCCATTTTTGAAACGTACAAATATTCCTCTAAAATCAGCCGAGCTACGAATTCCGATTTACTCACCTGTTATCAGGAGAGAACCCAGTGCTGCATCTTTTAACCCAGCACTGACCCTGAAAATTAAGTCTAAGCGTACTTACCAGTAATTTGTATTTCCTTGATAGGAATCAATTGTGTGGTTGTTACCAGAAAAGTTTCTAATTGTCTATTTTTGAAACGTACAAATATTCCTCTAAAATCAGCCGAACTATGAATTCCGATTTACTCACCTGTTATCAGGAGAGAACCCAGTGCTGCATCTTTTAGACCAGCACTGGCTCTGAAAAGAAATTCTAAGCGTACTTACCAGTAACTTGTATTTCCTTCCATTGGAATCCATTGTGTGGTTTTCACCAGAACATTTTCTAAGTGTCCATTTTTGAAAAGTACAAATATTCCTCTAAAATCATTTGAACTACGAATTCTGATTTACTCACCTGTTATCAGGAGAGAACCCAGTGCTGCATCTTTTAACCCAGCACTGATCCTGAAAAGTAAGTCTAAGTGTACTTACCAGTAACTTGTCTATCCTCCCATAGGAATCCATTGTGTGGTTTTCACCAGAAAAGTTTCTAAGTGTCCATTTTTTTAACTTACAAACATTCCTCTAAAATCAGCCAAACTACAAATTCCGATTTACTCACCTGTTATCAGGAGAGAACCCAGTGTTGCATCTTTTAGACCAGCACTGGCTCTGAAAAGAAATTCTAAGCGTACTTACCAGTAACTTGTATTTCCTTCCATAGGAATCCATTGTGTGGTTTCCACCGGAAAAGTTTCTAAGTGTCCATTTTTGAAACGTACAAATATTCCTCTAAAATCAGTCGAATTACGAATTCCGATTTACTCACCTGTTATCAGGAGAGAACCCAGTGCTGCATCTTTTAATCCAGCACTGACCCTGAAAAGTAATTCTAAGCGTACTTACCAGTAACTTGTATTTCCTTCCATAGGAATCCATTGCGTGGTTTTCACCAGAAAAGATTCTAAGTGTCCATTTTTGAAATGTACAAATATTCCTCTAAAATCAGCCGAACTACGAATTCCGATTTACTCACCTGTTATCAGGTGAGAACCCAGTGCTGCATATTTTAGACCAGCACTGGCTCTGAAAAGTAATTCTAAGCGTACTTACCAGTAACTTGTATTTCCTTCCATAGGAATCCATTGTGTGGTTTTCACCAGAAAAGTTTCTAAGTGGCCATTTTTGAAATTTACAAATATTCCTCTAAAATCAGCCGAACTACAAAATCCGATTTACTCACCTGTTATCAGGAGAGAACCCAGTGCTGCATATTTTAGACCAGCACTGGCTCTGAAAAGTAATTCTAAGCGTACTTACCAGTAACTTGTATTTCCTTCCATAGGAATCCATTGTTTGGTTTTCACCAGAAAAGTTTCTAAGTGTCCATTTTTTAAACGTACAAATATTCCTCTAAAATCAGCCAAACTACAAATTCCGATTTACTCACCTGTTATCAGGAGAGAACCCAGTGTTGCATCTTTTAGACCAGCACTGGCTCTGAAAAGTAATTCTAAGCGTACTTACCAGTAACTTGTATTTCCTTCCATAGGAATCCATTGTGTGGTTTTCACCAGAAAAGTTTCTAAGTGTCCATTTTTGAAACGTACAAATATTCCTCTAAAATCAGTCAAACTACGAATTCCGATTTACTCACCTGTTATCAGGAGAGAACCCAGTGCTGCATCTTTTAACCCAGCACTGATCCTGAAAAGTAAGTCTCAGTGTACTTACCAGTAACTTGTCTATCCTCCCATAGGAATCCATTGTGTGGTTTTCACCAGAAAAGTTTCTAAGTGTCCATTTTTGAAACGTACAATTATTCCTCTAAAATCAGCCGAACTACGAATTCCGTCTTACTCACCTGTTATCAGGAGAGAACCCAGTGCTGCATCTTTTAACCCAGCACTGACCCTGAAAATTAAGTCTAAGCGTACTTACCATTAACTTGCATTTCCTTGATAGGAATCCATTGTGTGGTTTTTACCAGAAACGTTTCTAAGTGTCCATTTTTGAAACATACAATTATTCCTCTAAAATCAGCCGAACTACGAATTCCGATTAACTCACCTGTTATCAGGAGAGAACCCAGTGCTGCATCTTTTAACCCAGCACTGACCCTGAAAATTAAGTCTAAGCGTACTTACCAGTAACTTGTATTTCCTTGATAGGAATCCATTGTGTGGTTTTTACCAGAAAAGTTTCTAAGTGTCCATTTTTGAAACGTACAAATATTCCTCTAAAATCAGCCGAACTATGAATTCCGATGTACCCACCTGTTATCAGGAGAGAACCCAGTGCTGCATCTTTTAACCCAGCACTGACCCTGAAAAGTAAGTCTAAGTGTACTTACCAGTAACCTGTATTTCCTCCCATAGGAATCAATTGTGTAGTTTTCACAAGAAAAGTTTCTAAGTGTCCATTTTTGAAACGTACAAATATTCCTCTAAAATCGGCCGAACTACGAATTCCGATTTACTCACCTGTTATCAGGAGACAACCCAGTGCTGCATCTTTTAACCCAGCACTGACCCTGAAAAGTAAGTCTAAGCGTACTTACCAGTAACTTGTATTTCCTTCCATAGGAATCCATTGTGTGGTTTTCACCTGAAAAGATTCTAAGTGTCCATTTTTAAAACGTACAAATATTCCTCTAAAATCAGCCGAACTACGAATTTCGATTTACTCACCTGTTCTCAGGAGAGAACCCAGGGCTGCATCTTTTAGACCAGCACTGACCCTGAAAAGTAATTCTAAGCGTACTTACCAGTAACTTGTATTTCCTTCCATAGGAATCCATTGAGTGGTTTTCATCATAAAGTTTCTTAGTGTCCATTTTTGAAACGTACAAATATTCCTCTAAAATCAGCCGAGCTACGAATTCCGATTTACTCACCTGTTATCAGGAGAGAACCCAGTGCTGCATCTTTTAACCCAGCACTGACCCTGAAAATTAAGTCTAAGCGTACTTACCAGTAATTTGTATTTCCTTGATAGGAATCAATTGTGTGGTTGTTACCAGAAAAGTTTCTAATTGTCTATTTTTGAAACGTACAAATATTCCTCTAAAATCATTTGAACTACGAATTCTGATTTACTCACCTGTTATCAGGAGAGAACCCAGTGCTGCATCTTTTAACCCAGCACTGATCCTGAAAAGTAAGTCTAAGTGTACTTACCAGTAACTTGTCTATCCTCCCATAGGAATCCATTGTGTGGTTTTCACCAGAAAAGTTTCTAAGTGTCCATTTTTTTAACTTACAAACATTCCTCTAAAATCAGCCAAACTACAAATTCCGATTTACTCACCTGTTATCAGGAGAGAACCCAGTGTTGCATCTTTTAGACCAGCACTGGCTCTGAAAAGAAATTCTAAGCGTACTTACCAGTAACTTGTATTTCCTTCCATAGGAATCCATTGTGTGGTTTCCACCGGAAAAGTTTCTAAGTGTCCATTTTTGAAACGTACAAATATTCCTCTAAAATCAGTCGAATTACGAATTCCGATTTACTCACCTGTTATCAGGAGAGAACCCAGTGCTGCATCTTTTAATCCAGCACTGACCCTGAAAAGTAATTCTAAGCGTACTTACCAGTAACTTGTATTTCCTTCCATAGGAATCCATTGCGTGGTTTTCACCAGAAAAGATTCTAAGTGTCCATTTTTGAAATGTACAAATATTCCTCTAAAATCAGCCGAACTACGAATTCCGATTTACTCACCTGTTATCAGGTGAGAACCCAGTGCTGCATATTTTAGACCAGCACTGGCTCTGAAAAGTAATTCTAAGCGTACTTACCAGTAACTTGTATTTCCTTCCATAGGAATCCATTGTGTGGTTTTCACCAGAAAAGTTTCTAAGTGTCCATTTTTGAAACGTACAAATATTCCTCTAAAATCGGCCGAACTACGAATTCCGATTTACTCACCTGTTATCAGGAGACAACCCAGTGCTGCATCTTTTAACCCAGCACTGACCCTGAAAAGTAAGTCTAAGCGTACTTACCAGTAACTTGTATTTCCTTCCATAGGAATCCATTGTGTGGTTTTCACCTGAAAAGATTCTAAGTGTCCATTTTTAAAACGTACAAATATTCCTCTAAAATCAGCTGAACTACGAATTCCGATTTACTCACCTGTTCTCAGGAGAGAACCCAGGGCTGCATCTTTTAGACCAGCACTGACCCTGAAAAGTAATTCTAAGCATACTTACCAGTAACTTGTATTTCCTTCCATAGAAATCCATTGTTTGGTTTTCACCAGAAAAGTTTCTAAGTGTCCATTTTTGAAACGTACAAATATTCCTCTAAAATCAGCCGAGCTACGAATTCCGATTTACTCACCTGTTATCAGGAGAGAACCCAGTGCTGCATCTTTTAACCCAGCACTGACCCTGAAAATTAAGTCTAAGCGTACTTACCAGTAATTTGTATTTCCTTGATAGGAATCCATTGTGTGGTTGTTACCAGAAAAGTTTCTAATTGTCTATTTTTGAAACGTACAAATATTCCTCCAAAATCAGCCGAACTACGAATTCCGATTAACTCACCTGTTATCAGGAGAGAACCCAGTGCTGCATCTTTTAACCCAGCACTGACCCTGAAAATTAAGTCTAAGCGTACTTACCAGTAACTTGTATTTCCTTGATAGGAATCCATTGTGTGGTTTTTACCAGAAAAGTTTCTAAGTGTCCATTTTTGAAACGTACAAATATTCCTCTAAAATCAGCCGAACTACGAATTCCGATTTACCCACCTGTTATCAGGAGAGAACCCAGTGCTGCATCTTTTAACCCAGCACTGACCCTGAGAAGTAAGTCTAAGTTTACTTACCAGTAACCTGTATTTCCTCCCATAGGAATCAATTGTGTAGTTTTCACCAGAAAAGTTTCTAAGTGTCCATTTTTGAAACGTAGAATTATTCCTCTAAAATCAGCCGAACTACGAATTCCGATTTACTCACCTGTTATCAGGAGAGAACCCAGTGCTGCATCTTTTAACCCAGCACTGACCCTGAAAATTAAGTCTAAGCGTACTTACCAGTAACTTGTATTTCCTTGAAAGGAATCCATTATGGGGATTTTACCAGAAAAGTTTCTAAGTGTCCATTTTTGAAACGTAGAATTATTCCTCTAAAATCAGCCGAACTACGAATTCTGATTTACCCACCTGTTATCAGGAGAGAACCCAGTGCTGCATCTTTTAACCCAGCACTGACCCTGAAAAGTAAGTCTAAGTGTACTTACCAGTAACCTGTATTTCCTCCCATAGGAATCAATTGTGTAGTTTTCACAAGAAAAGTTTCTAAGTGTCCATTTTTGAAACGTACAAATATTCCTCTAAAATCAGCCGAACTATGAATTCCGATGTACTCACCTGTTATCAGGAGACAACCCAATGCTGCATCTTTTAACCCAGCACTAACCCTGAAAAGTAAGTCTAAGCGTACTTACCAGTAACTTGCATTTCCTTCCATAGGAATCCATTGTGTGGTTTTCATCATAAAAGTTTCTTAGTGTCCATTTTTGAAACGTACAAATGTTCCTCTAAAATCAACCGAACTACGAATTCCGATTTAATCACCTGCTATCAGGAGACAACCCAGTGCTGCATCTTTTAACCCAGCACTGACCCTGAAAAGTAAGTCTAAGCGTACTTACCAGTAACTTGTATTTCCTTCCATAGGAATCCATTGTGTGGTCATCACCAGAAATGTTTCTAAGTGTCCATTTTTGAAACGTACAAATATTCCTCTAAAATAAGCCGAACTACGAATTCCGATTTACTCCCCGGTTATCAGGAGAGAACCCAGTGCTGCGTCTTTTAGACCAGCACTGGCTCTGAAAAGTAATTCTAAGCGTACTTACCAGTAACTTGTATTTCCTCCCATAGGAATCCATTATGTGGTTTTCACCAGAAAAGTTTCTTAGTGTCCATTTTTGAAACCTACAAATATTCCTCTAAAATCAGCCGAACTACGAATTCCGATTTAATCACCTGTTATCAGGAGAGAACCCAGTGCTGCATCTTTTAACCCAGCACTGACCCTGAAAAGTAATTCTAAGCATACTTACCAGTAACTTGTATTTCCTTCCATAGAAATCCATTGTGTGGTTTTCACCAGAAAAGTTTCTAAGTGTCCATTTTTGAAATGTACAAATATTCCTCTAAAATCAGCCGAGCTACGAATTCCGATTTACTCACCTGTTATCAGGAGAGAACCCAGTGCTGCATCTTTTAACCCAGCACTGACCCTGAAAATTAAGTCTAAGCATACTTACCAGTAATTTGTATTTCCTTGATAGGAATCCATTGTGTGGTTGTTACCAGAAAAGTTTCTAATTGTCTATTTTTGAAACGTACAAATATTCCTCCAAAATCAGCCGAACTACGAATTCCGATTAACTCACCTGTTATCAGGAGAGAACCCAGTGCTGCATCTTTTAACCCAGCACTGACCCTGAAAATTAAGTCTAAGCGTACTTACCAGTAACTTGTATTTCCTTGATAAGAATCCATTGTGTGGTTTTTACCAGAAAAGTTTCTAAGTGTCCATTTTTGAAACGTACAAATATTCCTCTAAAATCAGCCGAACTACGAATTCCGATTTACCCACCTGTTATCAGGAGAGAACCCAGTGCTGCATCTTTTAACCCAGCACTGACCCTGAGAAGTAAGTCTAAGTTTACTTACCAGTAACCTGTATTTCCTCCCATAGGAATCAATTGTGTAGTTTTCACCAGAAAAGTTTCTAAGTGTCCATTTTTGAAACGTAGAATTATTCCTCTAAAATCAGCCGAACTACGAATTCCGATTTACTCACCTGTTATCAGGAGAGAACCCAGTGCTGCATCTTTTAACCCAGCACTGACCCTGAAAATTAAGTCTAAGCGTACTTACCAGTAACTTGTATTTCCTTGAAAGGAATCCATTATGGGGTTTTTACCAGAAAAGTTTCTAAGTGTCCATTTTTGAAACGTAGAATTATTCCTCTAAAATCAGCCGAACTACGAATTCTGATTTACCCACCTGTTATCAGGAGAGAACCCAGTGCTGCATCTTTTAACCCAGCACTGACCCTGAAAAGTAAGTCTAAGTGTACTTACCAGTAACCTGTATTTCCTCCCATAGGAATCAATTGTGTAGTTTTCACAAGAAAAGTTTCTAAGTGTCCATTTTTGAAACGTACAAATATTCCTCTAAAATCAGCCGAACTATGAATTCCGATGTACTCACCTGTTATCAGGAGACAACCCAATGCTGCATCTTTTAACCCAGCACTAACCCTGAAAAGTAAGTCTAAGCGTACTTACCAGTAACTTGCATTTCCTTCCATAGGAATCCATTGTGTGGTTTTCATCATAAAAGTTTCTTAGTGTCCATTTTTTAAACGTACAAATATTCCTCTAAAATCAGCCAAACTACAAATTCCGATTTACTCACCTGTTATCAGGAGAGAACCCAGTGTTGCATCTTTTAGACCAGCACTGGCTCTGAAAAGTAATTCTAAGCGTACTTACCAGTAACTTGTATTTCCTTCCATAGGAATCCATTGTGTGGTTTTCACCAGAAAAGTTTCTAAGTGTCCATTTTTGAAACGTACAAATATTCCTCTAAAATCAGTCAAACTACGAATTCCGATTTACTCACCTGTTATCAGGAGAGAACCCAGTGCTGCATCTTTTAACCCAGCACTGATCCTGAAAAGTAAGTCTCAGTGTACTTACCAGTAACTTGTCTATCCTCCCATAGGAATCCATTGTGTGGTTTTCACCAGAAAAGTTTCTAAGTGTCCATTTTTGAAACGTACAATTATTCCTCTAAAATCAGCCGAACTACGAATTCCGTCTTACTCACCTGTTATCAGGAGAGAACCCAGTGCTGCATCTTTTAACCCAGCACTGACCCTGAAAATTAAGTCTAAGCGTACTTACCATTAACTTGCATTTCCTTGATAGGAATCCATTGTGTGGTTTTTACCAGAAACGTTTCTAAGTGTCCATTTTTGAAACATACAATTATTCCTCTAAAATCAGCCGAACTACGAATTCCGATTAACTCACCTGTTATCAGGAGAGAACCCAGTGCTGCATCTTTTAACCCAGCACTGACCCTGAAAATTAAGTCTAAGCGTACTTACCAGTAACTTGTATTTCCTTGATAGGAATCCATTGTGTGGTTTTTACCAGAAAAGTTTCTAAGTGTCCATTTTTGAAACGTACAAATATTCCTCTAAAATCAGCCGAACTATGAATTCCGATGTACCCACCTGTTATCAGGAGAGAACCCAGTGCTGCATCTTTTAACCCAGCACTGACCCTGAAAAGTAAGTCTAAGTGTACTTACCAGTAACCTGTATTTCCTCCCATAGGAATCAATTGTGTAGTTTTCACAAGAAAAGTTTCTAAGTGTCCATTTTTGAAACGTACAAATATTCCTCTAAAATCGGCCGAACTACGAATTCCGATTTACTCACCTGTTATCAGGAGACAACCCAGTGCTGCATCTTTTAACCCAGCACTGACCCTGAAAAGTAAGTCTAAGCGTACTTACCAGTAACTTGTATTTCCTTCCATAGGAATCCATTGTGTGGTTTTCACCTGAAAAGATTCTAAGTGTCCATTTTTAAAACGTACAAATATTCCTCTAAAATCAGCCGAACTACGAATTTCGATTTACTCACCTGTTCTCAGGAGAGAACCCAGGGCTGCATCTTTTAGACCAGCACTGACCCTGAAAAGTAATTCTAAGCGTACTTACCAGTAACTTGTATTTCCTTCCATAGGAATCCATTGAGTGGTTTTCATCATAAAGTTTCTTAGTGTCCATTTTTGAAACGTACAAATATTCCTCTAAAATCAGCCGAGCTACGAATTCCGATTTACTCACCTGTTATCAGGAGAGAACCCAGTGCTGCATCTTTTAACCCAGCACTGACCCTGAAAATTAAGTCTAAGCGTACTTACCAGTAATTTGTATTTCCTTGATAGGAATCAATTGTGTGGTTGTTACCAGAAAAGTTTCTAATTGTCTATTTTTGAAACGTACAAATATTCCTCTAAAATCATTTGAACTACGAATTCTGATTTACTCACCTGTTATCAGGAGAGAACCCAGTGCTGCATCTTTTAACCCAGCACTGATCCTGAAAAGTAAGTCTAAGTGTACTTACCAGTAACTTGTCTATCCTCCCATAGGAATCCATTGTGTGGTTTTCACCAGAAAAGTTTCTAAGTGTCCATTTTTTTAACTTACAAACATTCCTCTAAAATCAGCCAAACTACAAATTCCGATTTACTCACCTGTTATCAGGAGAGAACCCAGTGTTGCATCTTTTAGACCAGCACTGGCTCTGAAAAGAAATTCTAAGCGTACTTACCAGTAACTTGTATTTCCTTCCATAGGAATCCATTGTGTGGTTTCCACCGGAAAAGTTTCTAAGTGTCCATTTTTGAAACGTACAAATATTCCTCTAAAATCAGTCGAATTACGAATTCCGATTTACTCACCTGTTATCAGGAGAGAACCCAGTGCTGCATCTTTTAATCCAGCACTGACCCTGAAAAGTAATTCTAAGCGTACTTACCAGTAACTTGTATTTCCTTCCATAGGAATCCATTGCGTGGTTTTCACCAGAAAAGATTCTAAGTGTCCATTTTTGAAATGTACAAATATTCCTCTAAAATCAGCCGAACTACGAATTCCGATTTACTCACCTGTTATCAGGTGAGAACCCAGTGCTGCATATTTTAGACCAGCACTGGCTCTGAAAAGTAATTCTAAGCGTACTTACCAGTAACTTGTATTTCCTTCCATAGGAATCCATTGTGTGGTTTTCACCAGAAAAGTTTCTAAGTGTCCATTTTTGAAACGTACAAATATTCCTCTAAAATCGGCCGAACTACGAATTCCGATTTACTCACCTGTTATCAGGAGACAACCCAGTGCTGCATCTTTTAACCCAGCACTGACCCTGAAAAGTAAGTCTAAGCGTACTTACCAGTAACTTGTATTTCCTTCCATAGGAATCCATTGTGTGGTTTTC
Source organism: Triturus cristatus (assembly GCF_964204655.1). Classification (NCBI taxonomy): domain Eukaryota; kingdom Metazoa; phylum Chordata; class Amphibia; order Caudata; family Salamandridae; genus Triturus; species Triturus cristatus. The sequence goes on along the minus strand of NW_028188310.1, from coordinate 983,337 downwards.
ACCTGAAAAGATTCTAAGTGTCCATTTTTAAAACGTACAAATATTCCTCTAAAATCAGCTGAACTACGAATTCCGATTTACTCACCTGTTCTCAGGAGAGAACCCAGGGCTGCATCTTTTAGACCAGCACTGACCCTGAAAAGTAATTCTAAGCATACTTACCAGTAACTTGTATTTCCTTCCATAGAAATCCATTGTTTGGTTTTCACCAGAAAAGTTTCTAAGTGTCCATTTTTGAAACGTACAAATATTCCTCTAAAATCAGCCGAGCTACGAATTCCGATTTACTCACCTGTTATCAGGAGAGAACCCAGTGCTGCATCTTTTAACCCAGCACTGACCCTGAAAATTAAGTCTAAGCGTACTTACCAGTAATTTGTATTTCCTTGATAGGAATCCATTGTGTGGTTGTTACCAGAAAAGTTTCTAATTGTCTATTTTTGAAACGTACAAATATTCCTCCAAAATCAGCCGAACTACGAATTCCGATTAACTCACCTGTTATCAGGAGAGAACCCAGTGCTGCATCTTTTAACCCAGCACTGACCCTGAAAATTAAGTCTAAGCGTACTTACCAGTAACTTGTATTTCCTTGATAGGAATCCATTGTGTGGTTTTTACCAGAAAAGTTTCTAAGTGTCCATTTTTGAAACGTACAAATATTCCTCTAAAATCAGCCGAACTACGAATTCCGATTTACCCACCTGTTATCAGGAGAGAACCCAGTGCTGCATCTTTTAACCCAGCACTGACCCTGAGAAGTAAGTCTAAGTTTACTTACCAGTAACCTGTATTTCCTCCCATAGGAATCAATTGTGTAGTTTTCACCAGAAAAGTTTCTAAGTGTCCATTTTTGAAACGTAGAATTATTCCTCTAAAATCAGCCGAACTACGAATTCCGATTTACTCACCTGTTATCAGGAGAGAACCCAGTGCTGCATCTTTTAACCCAGCACTGACCCTGAAAATTAAGTCTAAGCGTACTTACCAGTAACTTGTATTTCCTTGAAAGGAATCCATTATGGGGATTTTACCAGAAAAGTTTCTAAGTGTCCATTTTTGAAACGTAGAATTATTCCTCTAAAATCAGCCGAACTACGAATTCTGATTTACCCACCTGTTATCAGGAGAGAACCCAGTGCTGCATCTTTTAACCCAGCACTGACCCTGAAAAGTAAGTCTAAGTGTACTTACCAGTAACCTGTATTTCCTCCCATAGGAATCAATTGTGTAGTTTTCACAAGAAAAGTTTCTAAGTGTCCATTTTTGAAACGTACAAATATTCCTCTAAAATCAGCCGAACTATGAATTCCGATGTACTCACCTGTTATCAGGAGACAACCCAATGCTGCATCTTTTAACCCAGCACTAACCCTGAAAAGTAAGTCTAAGCGTACTTACCAGTAACTTGCATTTCCTTCCATAGGAATCCATTGTGTGGTTTTCATCATAAAAGTTTCTTAGTGTCCATTTTTGAAACGTACAAATGTTCCTCTAAAATCAACCGAACTACGAATTCCGATTTAATCACCTGCTATCAGGAGACAACCCAGTGCTGCATCTTTTAACCCAGCACTGACCCTGAAAAGTAAGTCTAAGCGTACTTACCAGTAACTTGTATTTCCTTCCATAGGAATCCATTGTGTGGTCATCACCAGAAATGTTTCTAAGTGTCCATTTTTGAAACGTACAAATATTCCTCTAAAATAAGCCGAACTACGAATTCCGATTTACTCCCCGGTTATCAGGAGAGAACCCAGTGCTGCGTCTTTTAGACCAGCACTGGCTCTGAAAAGTAATTCTAAGCGTACTTACCAGTAACTTGTATTTCCTCCCATAGGAATCCATTATGTGGTTTTCACCAGAAAAGTTTCTTAGTGTCCATTTTTGAAACCTACAAATATTCCTCTAAAATCAGCCGAACTACGAATTCCGATTTAATCACCTGTTATCAGGAGAGAACCCAGTGCTGCATCTTTTAACCCAGCACTGACCCTGAAAAGTAATTCTAAGCATACTTACCAGTAACTTGTATTTCCTTCCATAGAAATCCATTGTGTGGTTTTCACCAGAAAAGTTTCTAAGTGTCCATTTTTGAAATGTACAAATATTCCTCTAAAATCAGCCGAGCTACGAATTCCGATTTACTCACCTGTTATCAGGAGAGAACCCAGTGCTGCATCTTTTAACCCAGCACTGACCCTGAAAATTAAGTCTAAGCATACTTACCAGTAATTTGTATTTCCTTGATAGGAATCCATTGTGTGGTTGTTACCAGAAAAGTTTCTAATTGTCTATTTTTGAAACGTACAAATATTCCTCCAAAATCAGCCGAACTACGAATTCCGATTAACTCACCTGTTATCAGGAGAGAACCCAGTGCTGCATCTTTTAACCCAGCACTGACCCTGAAAATTAAGTCTAAGCGTACTTACCAGTAACTTGTATTTCCTTGATAAGAATCCATTGTGTGGTTTTTACCAGAAAAGTTTCTAAGTGTCCATTTTTGAAACGTACAAATATTCCTCTAAAATCAGCCGAACTACGAATTCCGATTTACCCACCTGTTATCAGGAGAGAACCCAGTGCTGCATCTTTTAACCCAGCACTGACCCTGAGAAGTAAGTCTAAGTTTACTTACCAGTAACCTGTATTTCCTCCCATAGGAATCAATTGTGTAGTTTTCACCAGAAAAGTTTCTAAGTGTCCATTTTTGAAACGTAGAATTATTCCTCTAAAATCAGCCGAACTACGAATTCCGATTTACTCACCTGTTATCAGGAGAGAACCCAGTGCTGCATCTTTTAACCCAGCACTGACCCTGAAAATTAAGTCTAAGCGTACTTACCAGTAACTTGTATTTCCTTGAAAGGAATCCATTATGGGGTTTTTACCAGAAAAGTTTCTAAGTGTCCATTTTTGAAACGTAGAATTATTCCTCTAAAATCAGCCGAACTACGAATTCTGATTTACCCACCTGTTATCAGGAGAGAACCCAGTGCTGCATCTTTTAACCCAGCACTGACCCTGAAAAGTAAGTCTAAGTGTACTTACCAGTAACCTGTATTTCCTCCCATAGGAATCAATTGTGTAGTTTTCACAAGAAAAGTTTCTAAGTGTCCATTTTTGAAACGTACAAATATTCCTCTAAAATCAGCCGAACTATGAATTCCGATGTACTCACCTGTTATCAGGAGACAACCCAATGCTGCATCTTTTAACCCAGCACTAACCCTGAAAAGTAAGTCTAAGCGTACTTACCAGTAACTTGCATTTCCTTCCATAGGAATCCATTGTGTGGTTTTCATCATAAAAGTTTCTTAGTGTCCATTTTTGAAACGTACAAATGTTCCTCTAAAATCAACCGAACTACGAATTCCGATTTAATCACCTGCTATCAGGAGAGAACCCAGTGCTGCATCTTTTAACCTAGCACTGACCCTGAAAAGTAAGTCTAAGCGTACTTACCAGTAACTTGTATTTCCTTCCAAAGGAATACATTGTGTGGTTTTCACCAGAAATGTTTCTAAGTGTCCATTTTTGAAATGTACAAATATTCCTCTAAAATCAGCCGAACTACGAATTCCGATTTACTCACCTGTTATCAGGAGACAACCCAGTGCTGCATCTTTTAACCCAGCACTGACCCTGAAAAGTAAGTCTAAGCGTACTTACCAGTAACTTGTATTTCCTTCCATAGGAATCCATTGTGTGGTCTTCACCAGAAATGTTTCTAAGTGTCCATTTTTGAAACGTACAAATATTCCTCTAAAATAAGCCGAACTACGAATTCCGATTTACTCCCCGGTTATCAGGAGAGAACCCAGTGCTGCGTCTTTTAGACCAGCACTGGCTCTGAAAAGTAATTCTAAGCGTACTTACCAGTAACTTGTATTTCCTCCCATAGGAATCCATTATGTGGTTTTCACCAGAAAAGTTTCTTAGTGTCCATTTTTGAAACCTACAAATATTCCTCTAAAATCAGCCGAACTACGAATTCCGATTTAATCACCTGTTATCAGGAGAGAACCCAGTGCTGCATCTTTTAACCCAGCACTGACCCTGAAAAGTAAGTCTAAGCGTACCGACCAGTAACTTGTATTTCCTTCCAAAAGAATCCATTGTATGGTTGTCACCAGAAATGTTTCTAAGTGTCCATTTTTTAAATGTACAAATATTCCTCTAAAATCAGCCGAACTACGAATTCTGATTTACTCACCTGTTATCAGGAGACAACCCAGTGCTGCATCTTTTAACCCAGCACTGACCCTGAAAAGTGAGTCTAAGCGTACTTACCAGTAACTTGTATTTCCTTCCATAGGAATCCATTGTGTGGTTTTCACCAGAAATGTTTCTAACTGTCCATTTTTGAAACGTACAAATATTCCTCTAAAATAAGCCGAACTACGAATTCTGATTTACTCACCTGTTATCAGGAGAGAACCCAGTGCTGCATATTTTAGACCAGCACTGGCTCTGAAAAGTAATTCTAAGCGTACTTATCAGTAACTTGTATTTCCTTCCATAGGAATCCATTGTGTAGTTTTCACCAGAAAAGTTTCTAAGTGTCCATTTTTGAAACGTACAAATATTCCTCTAAAATCAGTCGAACTCCGAATTCCGATTTACTCACCTGTTATCAGGAGAGGACCCAGTGCTGCATCTTTTAACCCAGCACTGACCCTGAAAATTAAGTCTAAGCGTACTTACCAGTAACTTGTATTTCCTTGATAGGAATCCATTGTGTGGTTTTTACCAGAAAAGTTTCTAAGTGTCCATTTTTGAAACATACAATTATTCATCTAAAATCAGCCAAACTACGAATTCCGATTTACTCACCTGCTATCAGGAGAGAACCCAGTGCTGCATCTTTTAACCCAGCACTGACCCTGAAAATAAAGTCTAAGCGTACTTACCAGTAACTTGTATTTCCTTGATAGGAATCCATTGTGTGGTTTTTACCAGAAAAGTTTCTAAGTGTCCATTTTTGAAACATACAAATATTCCTCTAAAATCATCCGAACTACGAATTCCGATTTACTCACCTGTTATCAGGAGACAACCCAGTGCTGCATCTTTTAACCCAGCACTGACCCTGAAAAGTAAGTCTAAGCGTACTTACCAGTAACTTGTATTTCCTTTCTTAGGAATCCATTGTGTGGTTTTCACCAGAAATGTTTCTAAGTGTCCATTTTTGAAACGTACAAATATTCCTCTAAAATAAGCCGAACTACGAATTCCGATTTACTCACCTGTTATCAGGAGAGAACCCAGTGCTGCATATTTTAGACCAGCACTGGCTCTGAAAAGTAATTCTAAGCGTACTTATCAGTAACTTGTATTTCCTTCCATAGGAATCCATTGTGTGGTTTTCACCAGAAAAGTTTTTAAGTGTCCATTTTTGAAACGACAAATATTCCTCTAAAATCAGCCGAACTATGAATTCCGATTTACTCACCTGTTATCAGGAGAGAACCCAGTGCTGCATCTTTTAACCCAGCACTGACCCTGAAAAGTAAGTCTAAGCCTACTGACCAGTAACTTGTATTTCCTTTCTTAGGAATCCATTGTGTGGTTTTCCCCAGAAAAGTTTCTAAGTTTCAATTTTTCAAACGTACAAATATTCCTCTAAAATCAGCTGAACTACGAATTCCGATTTACTCACTTGTCATCAGGAGAGAACCCAGTGCTGCATCTTTTAGACCAGCACTGAAACTGAAAAGTAATTCTAAGCGTACTTACCAGTAACTTGTATTTCCTTCCATAGGAATCCATTGTGTGGTTTTCACCAGAAAAGATTCTAAGTGTCCATTTTTGAAATGTACAAATATTCCTCTAAAATCAACCGAACTACGAATTCCGATTTACTCACCTGTTATCAGGTGAGAACCCAGTGCTGCATATTTTAGACCAGCACTTGCTCTGAAAAGTAATTATAAGCGTACTTACCAGTAACTTGTATTTCCTTCCATAGGAATCCATTGTGTGGTTTTCACCAGAAAAGTTTCTAAGTGGCCATTTTTGAAATTTACAAATATTCCTCTAAAATCAGCCGAACTACAAAATCCGATTTACTCACCTGTTATCAGGAGAGAACCCAGTGCTGCATATTTTAGACCAGCACTGGCTCTGAAAAGTAATTCTAAGCGTACTTACCAGTAACTTGTATTTCCTTCCATAGGAATCCATTGTTTGGTTTTCACCAGAAAAGTTTCTAAGTGTCCATTTTTTAAACGTACAAATATTCCTCTAAAATCAGCCGAACTACAAATTCCGATTTACTCACCTGTTATCAGGAGAGAACCCAGTGTTGCATCTTTTAGACCAGCACTGGCTCTAAAAAGTAATTCTAAGCGTACTTACCAGTAACTTGTATTTCCTTCCATAGGAATCCATTGTTTGGTTTTCACCAGAAAAGTTTCTAAGTGTCCATTTTTGAAACGTACAAATATTCCTCTAAAATCGGTCGAACTACGAATTCCGATTTACTCACCTGTTATCAGGAGACAACCCCGTGCTGCATCTTTTAACCCAGCACTGACCCTGAAAAGTAAGTCTTAGTGTACTTACCAGTAACTTGTATTTCCTTCCATAGGAATCCATTGTGTGGTTTTCACCTGAAAAGATTCTAAGTGTCCATTTTTAAAACGTACAAATATTCCTCTAAAATCAGCCGAACTACGAATTCCGATTTACTCACCTGTTCTCAGGAGAGAACCCAGGGCTGCATCTTTTAGACCAGCACTGACCCTGAAAAGTAATTCTAAGCATACTTACCAGTAACTTGTATTTCCTTCCTTAGAAATCCATTGTGTGGTTTTCACCAGAAAAGTTTCTAAGTGTCCATTTTTGAAACGTACAAATATTCCTCTAAAATCAGCCGAGCTACGAATTCCGATTTACTCACCTGTTATCAGGAGAGAACCCAGTGCTGCATCTTTTAACCCAGCACTGACCCTGAAAATTAAGTCTAAGCGTACTTACCAGTAATTTGTATTTCCTTGATAGGAATCCATTGTGTGGTTGTTACCAGAAAAGTTTCTAATTGTCTATTTTTGAAACGTACAAATATTCCTCTAAAATCAGCCGAACTATGAATTACGATTTACTCACCTGTTATCAGGAGAGAACCCAGTGCTGCATCTTTTAGACCAGCACTGGCTCTGAAAAGAAATTCTAAGCGTACTTACCAGTAACTTGTATTTCCTTCCATTGGAATCCATTGTGTGGTTTTCACCAGAAAAGTTTCTAAGTGTCCATTTTTGAAACGTACAATTATTCCTCTAAAATCAGCCGAACTACGAATTCCGTCTTACTCACCTGTTATCAGGAGAGAACCCAGTGCTGCATCTTTTAACCCAGCACTGACCCTGAAAATTAAGTCTAAGCGTACTTACCAGTAACTTGTATTTCCTTGATAGGAATCCATTGTGTGGTTTTTACCAGAAAAGTTTCTAAGTGTTCATTTTTGAAACGTACAAATATTCCTCTAAAATCAGCCGAACTACGAATTTCGATTTACCCACCTGTTATCAGGTGAGAACCCAGTGCTGCATATTTTAGACCAGCACTGGCTCTGAAAAGTAATTCTAAGCGTACTTACCAGTAACTTATATTTCCTTCCATAGGAATCCATTGTGTGGTTTTCACCAGAAAAGTTTCTAAGTGGCCATTTTTGAAATTTACAAATATTCCTCTAAAATCAGCCGAACTACAAAATCCGATTTACTCACCTGTTATCAGGAGAGAACCCAGTGCTGCATATTTTAGACCAGCACTGGCTCTGAAAAGTAATTCTAAGCGTACTTACCAGTACCTTATATTTCCTTCCATAGGAATCCATTGTTTGGTTTTCACCAGAAAAGTTTCTAAGTGTCCATTTTTTAAACGTACAAATATTCCTCTAAAATCAGCCAAACTACAAATTCCGATTTACTCACCTGTTATCAGGAGAGTACCCAGTGTTGCATCTTTTAGACCAGCACTGGCTCTGAAAAGTAATTCTAAGCGTACTTACCAGTAACTTGTATTTCCTTCCATAGGAATCCATTGTGTGGTTTTCACCAGAAAAGTTTCTAAGTGTCCATTTTTGAAACGTACAAATATTCCTCTAAAATCGTCCGAACTACGAATTCCGATTTACTCACCTGTTATCAGGAGACAACCCAGTGCTGCATCTTTTAACCCAGCACTGACCCTGAAAAGTAAGTCTAAGCGTACTTACCAGTAACTTGTATTTCCTTCCATAGGAATCCATTGTGTGGTTTTCACCTGAAAAGTTTCTAAGTGTCCATTTTTGAAACGTAGAATTATTCCTCTAAAATCAGCCGAACTACGAATTCCGATTTACTCACCTGTTATCAGGAGAGAACCCAGTGCTGCATCTTTTAACCCAGCACTGACCCTGAAAATTAGGTCTAAGCGTACTTACCAGTAATTTGTATTTCCTTGAAAGGAATCCATTGTGTGGTTTTTACCAGAAAAGTTTCTAAGTGTCCATTTTTGAAACGTAGAATTATTCCTCTAAAATCAGCCGAACTACGAATTCCGATTTACCCACCTGTTATCAGGAGAGAACCCAGTGCTGCATCTTTTAACCCAGCACTGACCCTGAAAAGTAAGTCTAAGTGTACTTACCAGTAACCTGTATTTCCTCCCATAGGAAACAATTGTGTAGTTTTCACAAGAAAAGTTTCTAAGTGTCCATTTTTGAAACGTACAAATATTCCTCTAAAATCAGCCGAACTATGAATTCCAATGTACTCACCTGTTATCAGGAGACAACCCAATGCTGCATCTTTTAACCCAGCACTAACCCTGAAAAGTAAGTCTAGGCGTACTTACCAGTAACTTGTATTTCCTTCCATAGGAATCCATTGTGTGGTTTTCATCATAAAAGTTTCTTAGTGTCCATTTTTGAAACGTACAAATATTCCTCTAAAATCAGCCGAGCTACGAATTCCGATTTACTCACCTGTTATCAGGAGAGAACCCAGTGCTGCATCTTTTAACCCAGCACTGACCCTGAAAATTAAGTCTAAGCGTACTTACCAGTAATTTGTATTTCCTTGATAGGAATCCATTGTGTGGTTGTTACCAGAAAAGTTTCTAATTGTCTATTTTTGAAACGTACAAATATTCCTCCAAAATCAGCCGAACTACGAATTCCGATTAACTCACCTGTTATCAGGAGAGAACCCAGTGCTGCATCTTTTAACCCAGCACTGACCCTGAAAATTAAGTCTAAGCGTACTTACCAGTAACTTGTATTTCCTTGATAGGAATCCATTGTGTGGTTTTTACCAGAAAAGTTTCTAAGTGTCCATTTTTGAAACGTACAAATATTCCTCTAAAATCAGCCGAACTACGAATTCCGATTTACCCACCTGTTATCAGGAGAGAACCCAGTGCTGCATCTTTTAACCCAGCACTGACCCTGAGAAGTAAGTCTAAGTTTACTTACCAGTAACCTGTATTTCCTCCCATAGGAATCAATTGTGTAGTTTTCACCAGAAAAGTTTCTAAGTGTCCATTTTTGAAACGTAGAATTATTCCTCTAAAATCAGCCGAACTACGAATTCCGATTTACTCACCTGTTATCAGGAGAGAACCCAGTGCTGCATCTTTTAACCCAGCACTGACCCTGAAAATTAAGTCTAAGCGTACTTACCAGTAACTTGTATTTCCTTGAAAGGAATCCATTATGGGGTTTTTACCAGAAAATTTTCTAAGTGTCCATTTTTGAAACGTAGAATTATTCCTCTAAAATCAGCCGAACTACGAATTCTGATTTACCCACCTGTTATCAGGAGAGAACCCAGTGCTGCATCTTTTAACCCAGCACTGACCCTGAAAAGTAAGTCTAAGTGTACTTACCAGTAACCTGTATTTCCTCCCATAGGAATCAATTGTGTAGTTTTCACAAGAAAAGTTTCTAAGTGTCCATTTTTGAAACGTACAAATATTCCTCTAAAATCAGCCGAACTATGAATTCCGATGTACTCACCTGTTATCAGGAGACAACCCAATGCTGCATCTTTTAACCCAGCACTAACCCTGAAAAGTAAGTCTAAGCGTACTTACCAGTAACTTGCATTTCCTTCCATAGGAATCCATTGTGTGGTTTTCATCATAAAAGTTCCTTAGTGTCCATTTTTGAAACGTACAAATGTTCCTCTAAAATCAACCGAACTACGAATTCCGATTTAATCACCTGCTATCAGGAGAGAACCCAATGCTGCATCTTTTAACCTAGCACTGACCCTGAAAAGTAAGTCTAAGCGTACTTACCAGTAACTTGTATTTCCTTCCAAAGGAATACATTGTGTGGTTTTCACCAGAAATGTTTCTAAGTGTCCAATTTTGAAATGTACAAATATTCCTCTAAAATCAGCCGAACTACGAATTCCGATTTACTCACCTGTTATCAGGAGACAACCCAGTGCTGCATCTTTTAACCCAGCACTGACCCTGAAAAGTAAGTCTAAGCGTACTTACCAGTAACTTGTATTTCCTTCCATAGGAATCCATTGTGTGGTCTTCACCAGAAATGTTTCTAAGTGTCCATTTTTGAAACGTACAAAGATTCCTCTAAAATAAGCCGAACTACGAATTCCGATTTACTCCCTGGTTATCAGGAGAGAACCCAGTGCTGCGTCTTTTAGACCAGCACTGGCTCTGAAAAGTAATTCTAAGCGTACTTACCAGTAACTTGTATTTCCTCCCATAGGAATCCATTATGTGGTTTTCACCAGAAAAGTTTCTTAGTGTCCATTTTTGAAACCTACAAATATTCCTCTAAAATCAGCCGAACTACGAATTCCGATTTAATCACCTGTTATCAGGAGAGAACCCAGTGCTGCATCTTTTAACCCAGCACTGACCCTGAAAAGTAAGTCTAAGCGTACCGACCAGTAACTTGTATTTCCTTCCAAAGGAATCCATTGTATGGTTGTCACCAGAAATGTTTCTAAGTGTCCATTTTTTAAATGTACAAATATTCCTCTAAAATCAGCCGAACTACGAATTCTGATTTACTCACCTGTTATCAGGAGACAACCCAGTGCTGCATCTTTTAACCCAGCACTGACCCTGAAAAGTGAGTCTAAGCGTACTTACCAGTAACTTGTATTTCCTTCCATAGGAATCCATTGTGTGGTTTTCACCAGAAATGTTTCTAACTGTCCATTTTTGAAACGTACAAATATTCCTCTAAAATAAGCCGAACTACGAATTCTGATTTACTCACCTGTTATCAGGAGAGAACCCAGTGCTGCATATTTTAGACCAGCACTGGCTCTGAAAAGTAATTCTAAGCGTACTTATCAGTAACTTGTATTTCCTTCCATAGGAATCCATTGTGTAGTTTTCACCAGAAAAGTTTCTAAGTGTCCATTTTTGAAACGTACAAATATTCCTCTAAAATCAGTCGAACTCCGAATTCCGATTTACTCACCTGTTATCAGGAGAGGACCCAGTGCTGCATCTTTTAACCCAGCACTGACCCTGAAAATTAAGTCTAAGCGTACTTACCAGTAACTTGTATTTCCTTGATAGGAATCCATTGTGTGGTTTTTACCAGAAAAGTTTCTAAGTGTCCATTTTTGAAACATACAATTATTCCTCTAAAATCAGCCAAACTACGAATTCCGATTTACTCACCTGTTATCAGGAGAGAACCCAGTGCTGCATCTTTTAACCCAGCACTGACCCTGAAAATAAAGTCTAAGCGTACTTACCAGTAACTTGTACTTCCTTGATAGGAATCCATTGTGTGGTTTTTACCAGAAAAGTTTCTAAGTGTCCATTTTTGAAACATACAAATATTCCTATAAAATCATCCGAACTACGAATTCCGATTTACTCACCTGTTATCAGGAGACAACCCAGTGCTGCATCTTTTAACCCAGCACTGACCCTGAAAAGTAAGTCTAAGCGTACTTACCAGTAACTTGTATTTCCTTTCTTAGGATTCCATTGTGTGGTTTTCACCAGAAATGTTTCTAAGTGTCCATTTTTGAAACGTACAAATATTCCTCTAAAATAAGCCGAACTACGAATTCCGATTTACTCACCTGTTATCAGGAGAGAACCCAGTGCTGCATATTTTAGACCAGCACTGGCTCTGAAAAGTAATTCTAAGCGTACTTATCAGTAACTTGTATTTCCTTCCATAGGAAACCATTGTGTGGTTTTCACCAGAAAAGTTTTTAAGTGTCCATTTTTGAAATGACAAATATTCCTCTAAAATCAGCCGAACTATGAATTCCGATTTACTCACCTGTTATCAGGAGAGAACCCAGTGCTGCATCTTTTAACCCAGCACTGACCCTGAAAAGTAAGTCTAAGCCTACTGACCAGTTACTTGTATTTCCTTTCTTAGGAATCCATTGTGTGGTTTTCCCCAGAAAAGTTTCTAAGTTTCAATTTTTCAAACGTACAAATATTCCTCTAAAATCAGCTGAACTACGAATTCCGATTTACTCACTTGTCATCAGGAGAGAACCCAGTGCTGCATCTTTTAGACCAGCACTGAAACTGAAAAGTAATTCTAAGCGTACTTACCAGTAACTTGTATTTCCTTCCATAGGAATCCATTGTGTGGTTTTCACCAGAAAAGATTCTAAGTGTCCATTTTTGAAACGTACAAATATTCCTCTAAAATCGGCCGAACTACGAATTCCGATTTACTCACCTGTTATCAGGAGACAACCCAGTGCTGCATCTTTTAACCCAGCACTGACCCCGAAAAGTAAGTCTTAGTGTACTTACCAGTAACTTGTATTTCCTTCCATAGGAATCCATTGTGTGGTTTTCACCTGAAAAGATTCTAAGTGTCCATTTTTAAAACGTACAAATATTCCTCTAAAATCAGCCGAACTACGAATTCCGATTTACTCACCTGTTCTCAGGAGAGAACCCAGGGCTGCATCTTTTAACCCAGCACTGACCCTGAAAATTAAGTCTAAGCGTACTTACCAGTAATTTGTATTTCCTTGATAGGAATCCATTGTGTGGTTGTTACCAGAAAAGTTTCTAATTGTCTATTTTTGAAACGTACAAATATTCCTCTAAAATCAGCCGAACTATGAATTACGATTTACTCACCTGTTATCAGGAGAGAACCCAGTGCTGCATCTTTTAGACCAGCACTGGCTCTGAAAAGAAATTCTAAGCGTACTTACCAGTAACTTGTATTTCCTTCCATTGGAATCCATTGTGTGGTTTTCACCAGAAAAGTTTCTAAGTGTCCATTTTTGAAACGTACAATTATTCCTCTAAAATCAGCCGAACTACGAATTCCGTCTTACTCACCTGTTATCAGGAGAGAACCCAGTGCTGCATCTTTTAACCCAGCACTGACCCTGAAAATTAAGTCTAAGCGTACTTACCAGTAACTTGTATTTCCTTGATAGGAATCCATTGTGTGGTTTTTATCAGAAAAGTTTCTAAGTGTCCATTTTTGAAACGTACAAATATTCCTCTAAAATCAGCCGAACTACGAATTTCGATTTACCCACCTGTTATCAGGTGAGAACCCAGTGCTGCATATTTTAGACCAGCACTAGCTCTGAAAAGTAATTCTAAGCGTACTTACCAGTAACTTGTATTTCCTTCCATAGGAATCCATTGTGTGGTTTTCACCAGAAAAGTTTCTAAGTGGCCATTTTTGAAATTTACAAATATTCCTCTAAAATCAGCCGAACTACAAAATCCGATTTACTCACCTGTTATCAGGAGAGAACCCAGTGCTGCATATTTTAGACCAGCACTGGCTCTGAAAAGTAATTCTAAGCGTACTTACCAGTACCTTATATTTCCTTCCATAGGAATCCATTGTTTGGTTTTCACCAGAAAAGTTTCTAAGTGTCCATTTTTTAAACGTACAAATATTCCTCTAAAATCAGCCAAACTACAAATTCCGATTTACTCACCTGTTATCAGGAGAGTACCCAGTGTTGCATCTTTTAGACCAGCACTGGCTCTGAAAAGTAATTCTAAGCGTACTTACCAGTAACTTGTATTTCCTTCCATAGGAATCCATTGTGTGGTTTTCACCAGAAAAGTTTCTAAGTGTCCATTTTTGAAACGTACAAATATTCCTCTAAAATCGTCCGAACTACGAATTCCGATTTACTCACCTGTTATCAGGAGACAACCCAGTGCTGCATCTTTTAACCCAGCACTGACCCTGAAAAGTAAGTCTAAGCGTACTTACCAGTAACTTGTATTTCCTTCCATAGGAATCCATTGTGTGGTTTTCACCTGAAAAGTTTCTAAGTGTCCATTTTTGAAACGTAGAATTATTCCTCTAAAATCAGCCGAACTACGAATTCCGATTTACTCACCTGTTATCAGGAGAGAAACCAGTGCTGCATCTTTTAACCCAGCACTGACCCTGAAAATTAAGTCTAAGCGTACTTACCAGTAATTTGTATTTCCTTGAAAGGAATCCATTGTGTGGTTTTTACCAGAAAAGTTTCTAAGTGTCCATTTTTGAAACGTAGAATTATTCCTCTAAAATCAGCCGAACTACGAATTCCGATTTACCCACCTGTTATCAGGAGAGAACCCAGTGCTGCATCTTTTAACCCAGCACTGACCCTGAAAAGTAAGTCTAAGTGTACTTACCAGTAACCTGTATTTCCTCCCATAGGAAACATTTGTGTAGTTTTCACAAGAAAAGTTTCTAAGTGTCCATTTTTGAAACGTACAAATATTCCTCTAAAATCAGCCGAACTATGAATTCCAATGTACTCACCTGTTATCAGGAGACAACCCAATGCTGCATCTTTTAGCCCAGCACTAACCCTGAAAAGTAAGTCTAGGCGTACTTACCAGTAACTTGTATTTCCTTCCATAGGAATCCATTGTGTGGTTTTCATCATAAAAGTTTCTTAGTGTCCATTTTTAAAACGTACAAATATTCCTCTAAAATCAGCCGAACTACGAATTCCGATTTAATTACCTGCTATCAGGAGAGAACCCAGTGCTGCATCTTTTAACCTAGCACTGACCCTGAAAAGTAAGTCTAAGCGTACTGACCAGTAACTTGTATTTCCTTCCAAAGGAATACATTGTGTGGTTTTCACCAGAAATGTTTCTAAGTGTCCATTTTTGAAATGTACAAATATTCCTCTAAAATCAGCCGAACTACGAATTCCGATTTACTCACCTGTTATCAGGAGACAACCCAGTGCTGCATCTTTTAACCCAGCACTGACCCTGAAAAGTGAGTCTAAGCGTACTTACCAGTAACTTGTATTTCCTTCCATAGGAATCCATTGTGTGGTTTTCACCAGAAATGTTTCTAACTGTCCATTTTTGAAACGTACAAATATTCCTCTAAAATAAGCCGAACTACGAATTCTGATTTACTCACCTGTTATCAGAAGAGAACCCAGTGCTGCATATTTTAGACCAGCACTGGCTCTGAAAAGTAATTCTAAGCGTACTTATCAGTAACTTGTATTTCCTTCCATAGGAATCCATTGTGTGGTTTTCACCAGAAAAGTTTCCAAGTGTCCATTTTTGAAACGTACAAATATTCCTCTAAAATCAGTCGAACTCCGAATTCCGATTTACTCACCTGTTATCAGGAGAGGACCCAGTGCTGCATCTTTTAACCCAGCACTGACCCTGAAAATTAAGTCTAAGCGTACTTACCAGTAACTTGTATTTCCTTGATAGGAATCCATTGTGTGGTTTTTACCAGAAAAGTTTCTAAGTGTCCATTTTTGAAACATACAATTATTCCTCTAAAATCAGCCAAACTACGAATTCCGATTTACTCACCTGTTATCAGGAGAGAACCCAGTGCTGCATCTTTTAACCCAGCACTGACCCTGAAAATTAAGTCTAAGCGTACTTACCAGTAACTTGTATTTCCTTGATAGGAATCCATTGTGTGGTTTTTACCAGAAAAGTTTCTAAGTGTCCATTTTTGAAACATACAAATATTCCCCTAAAATCATCCGAACTACGAATTCTGATTTACCCACCTGTTATCAGGAGAGAACCCAGTGCTGCATCTTTTAACCCAGCACTGACCCTGAGAAGTAAGTCTAAGTGTACTTACCAGTAACCTGTATTTCCTCCCATAGGAATCAATTGTGTAGTTTTCACCAGAAAAGTTTCTAAGTGTCCATTTTTGAAACGTAGAATTATTCCTCTAAAATCAGCCGAACTACGAATTCCGATTTACTCACCTGTTATCAGGAGAGAACCCAGTGCTGCATCTTTTAACCCAGCACTGACCCTGAAAATTAAGTCTAAGCGTACTTACCAGTAACTTGTATTTCCTTGATAGGAATCCATTGTGTGCTTTTTACTAGAAAAGTTTCTAAGTGTCCATTTTTGAAACGTAGAATTATTCCTCTAAAATCAGCCGAACTACGAATTCCGATTTACCCACCTGTTATCAGGAGAGAACCCAGTGCTGCATCTTTTAACCCAGCACTGACCCTGAAAAGTAAGTCTAAGCGTACTGACCAGTAACTTGTATTTCCTTCCAAAGGAATCCATTGTGTGGTTTTCACCATAAAAGTTTCTTAGTGTCCATTTTTGAAACGTACAAATATTCCTCTAAAATCAGCCGAACTACGAATTCCGATTTACTCACCTGTTATCAGGAGACAACCCAGTGCTGCATCTTTTAACCCAGCACTGACCCTGAAAAGTAAGTCTAAGCGTACTTACCAGTAACTTGTATTTCCTTGATAGGAATCCATTGTGTGGTTTTTACCAGAAAAGTTTCTAAGTGTCCATTTTTGAAACGTACAAATATTCCTCTAAAATCAGCCGAACTGTGAATTCCGATTTACTCACCTGTTATCAGGAGAGAACCCAGTGCTGCATCTTTTAGACCAGCACTGGCTCTGAAAAGTAAATCTAAGCGTACTTATCAGTAACTTGTATTTCATTCCATAGGAATCCATTGTGTGGTTTTCACCAGAAAAGTTTCTTAGTGTCCATTTTTGAAATGTACAAATATTCCTCTAAAATCAGCCGAACTACGAATTCTGATTTAATCACCTGTTATCAGGAGAGAACCCAGTGCTGCATCTTTTAACCCAGCACTGACCCTGAAAAGTAAGTCTAAGCCTACTGACCTGTAACTTGTATTTCCTTCCAAAGGAATCCATTGTGTGGTTTTCACCAGAAATGTTTCTAAGTGTCCATTTTTGAAATGTACAAATATTCCTCTAAAATCAGCAGAACTACGAATTCCGATTTACTCACCTTTTATCAGGAGACAACCCAGTGCTGCATCTTTTAACCCAGCACTGACCCTGAAAAGAAAGTCTAAGCGTACTTACCAGTAACTTGTATTTCCTTCCATAGGAATCCATTGTGTGGTCTTCACCAGAAATGTTTCTAAGTGTCCATTTTTGAAACGTACAAATATTCCTCTAAAATAAGCCGAACTACGAATTCCGATTTACTCCCCGGTTATCAGGAGAGAACCCAGTGCTGCATCTTTTAGACCAGCACTGGCTCTGAAAAGTAATTCTAAGCGTACTTACCAGTAACTTGTATTTCCTGCCATAGGAATCCATTATGTGGTTTTACCCAGAAAAGTTTTTTAGTGTCCATTTTTGAAACCTACAAATATTCCTCTAAAATCAGCCGAACTACGAATTCCGATTTAATCACCTGTTATCAGGAGAGAACCCAGTGCTGCATCTTTTAACCCAGCACTGACCCTGAAAAGTAAGTCTAAGCGTACTGACCAGTAACTTGTATTTCCTTCCAAAGGAATCCATTGTATGGTTTTCACCAGAAATGTTTCTAAGTGTCCATTTTTGAAACGTACAAATATTCCTCTAAAATAAGCCGAACTACGAATTCCGATTTACTCACCTGTTATCAGGAGAGAACCCAGTGCTGCATATTTTAGACCAGCACTGGCTCTGACAAGTAATTCTAAGCGTACTTATCAGTAACTTGTATTTCCTTCCATAGGAATCCATTGTGTGGTTTTCACCAGAAAAGTTTTTAAGTGTCCATTTTTGAAACGACAAATATTCCTCTAAAATCAGCCGAACTATGAATTCCGATTTACTCACCTGTTATCAGGAGAGAACCCAGTGCTGCATCTTTTAACCCAGCACTGACCCTGAAAAGTAAGTCTAAGCCTACTGACCAGTAACTTGTATTTCCTTTCTTAGGAATCCATTGTGTGGTTTTCCCCAGAAAAGTTTCTAAGTTTCAATTTTTCAAACGTACAAATATTCCTCTAAAATCAGCTGAACTACGAATTCCGATTTACTCACTTGTCATCAGGAGAGAACCCAGTGCTGCATCTTTTAGACCAGCACTGAAACTGAAAAGTAATTCTAAGCGTACTTACCAGTAACTTGTATTTCCTTCCATAGGAATCCATTGTGTGGTTTTCACCAGAAAAGATTCTAAGTGTCAATTTTTGAAACGTACAAATATTCCTCTAAAATCAGTCGAACTACGAATTCCGATTTACTCACCTGTTATCAGGAGAGAACCCAGTGCTGCATCTTTTAATCCAGCACTGACCCTGAAAAGTAATTCTAAGCGTACTTACCAGTAACTTGTATTTCCTTCCATAGGAATCCATTGTGTGGTTTTCACCAGAAAAGATTCTAAGTGTCCATTTTTGAAATGTACAAATATTCCTCTAAAATCAGCCGAACTACGAATTCCGATTTACTCACCTGTTATCAGGTGAGAACCCAGTGCTGCATATTTTAGACCAGCACTTGCTCTGAAAAGTAATTCTAAGCGTACTTACCAGTAACTTGTATTTCCTTCCATAGGAATCCATTGTGTGGTTTTCACCAGAAAAGTTTCTTAGTGTCCATTTTTGAAACGTACAAATATTCCTCTAAAATCAGCCGAACTACGAATTCCGATTTACTCACCTGTTATCAGGAGACAACCCAGTGCTGCATCTTTTAACCCAGCACTGACCCTGAAAAGTAAGTCTAAGCGTACTTACCAGTAACTTGTATTTCCTTGATAGGAATCCATTGTGTGGTTTTTACCAGAAAAGTTTCTAATTGTCCATTTTTGAAACGTACAAATATTCCTCTAAAATCAGCCGAACTGTGAATTCCGATTTACTCACCTGTTATCAGGAGAGAACCCAGTGCTGCATCTTTTAGACCAGCACTGGCTCTGAAAAGTAAATCTAAGCGTACTTATCAGTAACTTGTATTTCATTCCATAGGAATCCATTGTGTGGTTTTCACCAGAAAAGATTCTAAGTGTCAATTTTTGAAACGTACAAATATTCCTCTAAAATCAGTCGAACTACGAATTCCGATTTACTCACCTGTTATCAGGAGAGAACCCAGTGCTGCATCTTTTAATCCAGCACTGACCCTGAAAAGTAATTCTAAGCGTACTTACCAGTAACTTGTATTTCCTTCCATAGGAATCCATTGTGTGGTTTTCACCAGAAAAGATTCTAAGTGTCCATTTTTGAAATGTACAAATATTCCTCTAAAATCAGCCGAACTACGAATTCCGATTTACTCACCTGTTATCAGGTGAGAACCCAGTGCTGCATATTTTAGACCAGCACTTGCTCTGAAAAGTAATTCTAAGCGTACTTACCAGTAACTTGTATTTCCTTCCATAGGAATCCATTGTGTGGTTTTCACCAGAAAAGTTTCTTAGTGTCCATTTTTGAAACGTACAAATATTCCTCTAAAATCAGCCGAACTACGAATTCCGATTTACTCACCTGTTATCAGGAGACAACCCAGTGCTGCATCTTTTAACCCAGCACTGACCCTGAAAAGTAAGTCTAAGCGTACTTACCAGTAACTTGTATTTCCTTGATAGGAATCCATTGTGTGGTTTTTACCAGAAAAGTTTCTAAGTGTCCATTTTTGAAACGTACAAATATTCCTCTAAAATCAGCCGAACTGTGAATTCCGATTTACTCACCTGTTATCAGGAGAGAACCCAGTGCTGCATCTTTTAGACCAGCACTGGCTCTGAAAAGTAAATCTAAGCGTACTTATCAGTAACTTGTATTTCATTCCATAGGAATCCATTGTGTGGTTTTCACCAGAAAAGTTTCTTAGTGTCCATTTTTGAAACGTACAAATATTCCTCTAAAATCAGCCGAACTACGAATTCTGATTTAATCACCTGTTATCAGGAGAGAACCCAGTGCTGCATCTTTTAACCCAGCACTGACCCTGAAAAGTAAGTCTAAGCCTACTGACCTGTAACTTGTATTTCCTTCCAAAGGAATCCATTGTGTGGTTTTCACCAGAAATGTTTCTAAGTGTCCATTTTTGAAATGTACAAATATTCCTCTACAATCAGCAGAACTACGAATTCCGATTTACTCACCTTTTATCAGGAGACAACCCAGTGCTGCATCTTTTAACCCAGCACTGACCCTGAAAAGAAAGTCTAAGCGTACTTACCAGTAACTTGAATTTCCTTCCATAGGAATCCATTGTGTGGTCTTCACCAGAAATGTTTCTAAGTGTCCATTTTTGAAACGTACAAATATTCCTCTAAAATAAGCCGAACTACGAATTCCGATTTACTCCCCGGTTATCAGGAGAGAACCCAGTGCTGCATCTTTTAGACCAGCACTGGCTCTGAAAAGTAATTCTAAGCGTACTTACCAGTAACTTGTATTTCCTGCCATAGGAATCCATTATGTGGTTTTACCCAGAAAAGTTTTTTAGTGTCCATTTTTGAAACCTACAAATATTCCTCTAAAATCAGCCGAACTACGAATTCCGATTTAATCACCTGTTATCAGGAGAGAACCCAGTGCTGCATCTTTTAACCCAGCACTGACCCTGAAAAGTAAGTCTAAGCGTACTGACCAGTAACTTGTATTTCCTTCCAAAGGAATCCATTGTATGGTTTTCACCAGAAATATTTCTAAATGTCCATTTTTTAAATGTACAAATATTCCTCTAAAATCAGCCGAACTACGAATTCCGATTTACTCACCTGTTATCAGGAGACAACCCAGTGCTGCATCTTTTAACCCAGCACTGGCCCCGAAAAGTAAGTCTAAGCGTACTTACCAGTAACTTGTATTTCCTTTCTTAGGAATCCATTGTGTGGTTTTCACCAGAAATGTTTCTAAGTGTCCATTTTTGAAACGTACAAATATTCCTCTAAAATAAGCCGAACTACGAATTCCGATTTACTCACCTGTTATCAGGAGAGAACCCAGTGCTGCATATTTTAGACCAGCACTGGCTCTGACAAGTAATTCTAAGCGTACTTATCAGTAACTTGTATTTCCTTCCATAGGAATCCATTGTGTGGTTTTCACCAGAAAAGTTTTTAAGTGTCCATTTTTGAAACGACAAATATTCCTCTAAAATCAGCCGAACTATGAATTCCGATTTACTCACCTGTTATCAGGAGAGAACCCAGTGCTGCATCTTTTAACCCAGCACTGACCCTGAAAAGTAAGTCTAAGCCTACTGACCAGTAACTTGTATTTCCTTTCTTAGGAATCCATTGTGTGGTTTTCCCCAGAAAAGTTTCTAAGTTTCAATTTTTCAAACGTACAAATATTCCTCTAAAATCAGCTGAACTACGAATTCCGATTTACTCACTTGTCATCAGGAGAGAACCCAGTGCTGCATCTTTTAGACCAGCACTGAAACTGAAAAGTAATTCTAAGCGTACTTACCAGTAACTTGTATTTCCTTCCATAGGAATCCATTGTGTGGTTTTCACCAGAAAAGATTCTAAGTGTCAATTTTTGAAACGTACAAATATTCCTCTAAAATCAGTCGAACTACGAATTCCGATTTACTCACCTGTTATCAGGAGAGAACCCAGTGCTGCATCTTTTAATCCAGCACTGACCCTGAAAAGTAATTCTA
Source organism: Triturus cristatus (assembly GCF_964204655.1). Taxonomy (NCBI): domain Eukaryota; kingdom Metazoa; phylum Chordata; class Amphibia; order Caudata; family Salamandridae; genus Triturus; species Triturus cristatus. Next base: position 961,480 of record NW_028188310.1, on the reverse strand, counting down.
AGCGTACTTACCAGTAACTTGTATTTCTTTCCATAGGAATCCATTGTGTGGTTTTCACCAGAAAAGATTCTAAGTGTCCATTTTTGAAATGTACAAATATTCCTCTAAAATCAGCCGAACTACGAATTCCGATCTACTCACCTGTTATCAGGTGAGAACCCAGTGCTGCATATTTTAGACCAGCACTTGCTCTGAAAAGTAATTCTAAGCGTACTTACCAGTAACTTGTATTTCCTTCCATAGGAATCCATTGTGTGGTTTTCACCAGAAAAGTTTCTAAGTGCCCATTTTTGAAATTTACAAATATTCCTCTAAAATCAGCCGAACTACAAAATCCGATTTACTCACCTGTTATCAGGAGAGAACCCAGTGTTGCATCTTTTAGACCAGCACTGGCTCTGAAAAGTAATTCTAAGCGTACTTACCAGTAACTTGTATTTACTTCCATAGGAATCCATTGTGTGGTTTTCACCAGAAAAGTTTCTAAGTGTCCATTTTTGAAACGTACAAATATTCCTCTAAAATCAGTCGAACTACGAATTCCGATTTACTCACCTGTTATCAGGAGAGAACCCAGTGCTGCATCTTTTAATACAGCACTGACCCTGAAAAGTAATTCTAAGCGTACTTACCAGCCGAACTACGAATTCCGATTTACTCACCTGTTATCAGGTGAGAACCCAGTGCTGCATATTTTAGACCAGCACTTGCTCTGAAAAGTAATTCTAAGCGTACTTACCAGTAACTTGTATTTCCTTCCATAGGAATCCATTGTGTGGTTTTCACCAGAAAAGTTTCTAAGTGGCCATTTTTGAAATTTACAAATATTCCTCTAAAATCAGCCGAACTACAAAATCCGATTTACTCACCTGTTATCAGGAGAGAACCCAGTGCTGCATATTTTAGACCAGCACTGGCTCTGAAAAGTAATTCTAAGCGTACTTACCAGTAACTTGTATTTCCTTCCATAGGAATCCATTGTTTGGTTTTCACCAGAAAAGTTTCTAAGTGTCCATTTTTTAAACGTACAAATATTCCTCTAAAATCAGCCGAACTACAAATTCCGATTTACTCACCTGTTATCAGGAGAGAACCCAGTGTTGCATCTTTTAGACCAGCACTGGCTCTAAAAAGTAATTCTAAGCGTACTTACCAGTAACTTGTATTTCCTTCCATAGGAATCCATTGTTTGGTTTTCACCAGAAAAGTTTCTAAGTGTCCATTTTTGAAACGTACAAATATTCCTCTAAAATCGGCCGAACTACGAATTCCGATTTACTCACCTGTTATCAGGAGACAACCCAGTGCTGCATCTTTTAACCCAGCACTGACCCTGAAAATTAAGTCTTAGTGTACTTACCAGTAACTTGTATTTCCTTCCATAGGAATCCATTGTGTGGTTTTCACCTGAAAAGATTCTAAGTGTCCATTTTTAAAACGTACAAATATTCCTCTAAAATCAGCCGAACTACGAATTCCGATTTACTCACCTGTTCTCAGGAGAGAACCCTGGGCTGCATCTTTTAGACCAGCACTGACCCTGAAAAGTAATTCTAAGCATACTTACCAGTAACTTGTATTTCCTTCCATAGAAATCCATTGTGTGGTTTTCACCAGAAAAGTTTCTAAGTGTCCATTTTTGAAACGTACAAATATTCCTCTAAAATCAGCCGAGCTACGAATTCCGATTTACTCACCTGTTATCAGGAGAGAACCCAGTGCTGCATCTTTTAACCCAGCACTGACCCTGAAAATTAAGTCTAAGCGTACTTACCAGTAATTTGTATTTCCTTCATAGGAATCCATTGTGTGGTTGTTACCAGAAAAGTTTCTAATTGTCTATTTTTGAAACGTAAAAATATTCCTCTAAAATCAGCCGAACTATGAATTACGATTTACTCACCTGTTATCAGGAGAGAACCCAGTGCTGCATCTTTTAGACCAGCACTGGCTCTGAAAAGAAATTCTAAGCGTACTTACCAGTAACTTGTATTTCCTTCCATTGGAATCCATTGTGTGGTTTTCACCAGAAAATTTTCTAAGTGTCCATTTTTGAAAAGTACAAATATTCCTCTAAAATCAGTCGAACTACGAATTCCGATTTACTCACCTGTTATCAGGAGAGAACCCAGTGCTGCATCTTTTAACCCAGCACTGATCCTGAAAAGTAAGTCTAAGTGTACTTACCAGTAACTTGTCTATCCTCCTATAGGAATCCATTGTGTGGTTTTTACCAGAAAAGTTTCTAAGTGTCCATTTTTGAAACGTACAAATATTCCTCTAAAATCAGCCGAACTACGAATTTCGATTTACCCACCTGTTATCAGGTGAGAACCCAGTGCTGCATATTTTAGACCAGCACTGGCTCTGAAAAGTAATTCTAAGCGTACTTACCAGTAACTTGTATTTCCTTCCATAGGAATCCATTGTGTGGTTTTCACCAGAAAAGTTTCTAAGTGGCCATTTTTGAAATTTACAAATATTCCTCTAAAATCAGCCGAACTACAAAATCCGATTTACTCACCTGTTATCAGGAGAGAACCCAGTGCTGCATATTTTAGACCAGCACTGGCTCTGAAAAGTAATTCTAAGCGTACTTACCAGTACCTTATATTTCCTTCCATAGGAATCCATTGTTTGGTTTTCACCAGAAAAGTTTCTAAGTGTCCATTTTTGAAAAGTACAAATATTCCTCTAAAATCAGCCGAACTACAAAATCCGATTTACTCACCTGTTATCAGGAGAGAACCCAGTGCTGCATATTTTAGACCAGCACTGGCTCTGAAAAGTAATTCTAAGCGTACTTACCAGTACCTTATATTTCCTTCCATAGGAATCCATTGTTTGGTTTTCACCAGAAAATTTTCTAAGTGTCCATTTTTGAAACGTACAAATATTCCTCTAAAATCGGCCGAACTACGAATTCCGATTTACTCACCTGTTATCAGGAGACAACCCAGTGCTGCATCTTTTAACCCAGCACTGACCCCGAAAAGTAAGTCTTAGTGTACTTACCAGTAACTTGTATTTCCTTCCATAGGAATCCATTGTGTGGTTTTCACCTGAAAAGATTCTAAGTGTCCATTTTTAAAACGTACAAATATTCCTCTAAAATCAGCCGAACTACGAATTCCGATTTACTCACCTGTTATCAGGTGAGAACCCAGTGCTGCATATTTTAGACCAGCACTTGCTCTGAAAAGTAATTCTAAGCGTACTTACCAGTAACTTGTATTTCCTTCCATAGGAATCCATTGTGTGGTTTTCACCAGAAAAGTTTCTTAGTGTCCATTTTTGAAACGTACAAATATTCCTCTAAAATCAGCCGAACTACGAATTCCGATTTACTCACCTGTTATCAGGAGACAACCCAGTGCTGCATCTTTTAACCCAGCACTGACCCTGAAAAGTAAGTCTAAGCGTACTTACCAGTAACTTGTATTTCCTTGATAGGAATCCATTGTGTGGTTTTTACCAGAAAAGTTTCTAAGTGTCCATTTTTGAAACGTACAAATATTCCTCTAAAATCAGCCGAACTGTGAATTCCGATTTACTCACCTGTTATCAGGAGAGAACCCAGTGCTGCATCTTTTAGACCAGCACTGGCTCTGAAAAGTAAATCTAAGCGTACTTATCAGTAACTTGTATTTCATTCCATAGGAATCCATTGTGTGGTTTTCACCAGAAAAGATTCTAAGTGTCAATTTTTGAAACGTACAAATATTCCTCTAAAATCAGTCGAACTACGAATTCCGATTTACTCACCTGTTATCAGGAGAGAACCCAGTGCTGCATCTTTTAATCCAGCACTGACCCTGAAAAGTAATTCTAAGCGTACTTACCAGTAACTTGTATTTCCTTCCATAGGAATCCATTGTGTGGTTTTCACCAGAAAAGATTCTAAGTGTCCATTTTTGAAATGTACAAATATTCCTCTAAAATCAGCCGAACTACGAATTCCGATTTACTCACCTGTTATCAGGTGAGAACCCAGTGCTGCATATTTTAGACCAGCACTTGCTCTGAAAAGTAATTCTAAGCGTACTTACCAGTAACTTGTATTTCCTTCCATAGGAATCCATTGTGTGGTTTTCACCAGAAAAGTTTCTTAGTGTCCATTTTTGAAACGTACAAATATTCCTCTAAAATCAGCCGAACTACGAATTCCGATTTACTCACCTGTTATCAGGAGACAACCCAGTGCTGCATCTTTTAACCCAGCACTGACCCTGAAAAGTAAGTCTAAGCGTACTTACCAGTAACTTGTATTTCCTTGATAGGAATCCATTGTGTGGTTTTTACCAGAAAAGTTTCTAAGTGTCCATTTTTGAAACGTACAAATATTCCTCTAAAATCAGCCGAACTGTGAATTCCGATTTACTCACCTGTTATCAGGAGAGAACCCAGTGCTGCATCTTTTAGACCAGCACTGGCTCTGAAAAGTAAATCTAAGCGTACTTATCAGTAACTTGTATTTCATTCCATAGGAATCCATTGTGTGGTTTTCACCAGAAAAGTTTCTTAGTGTCCATTTTTGAAACGTACAAATATTCCTCTAAAATCAGCCGAACTACGAATTCTGATTTAATCACCTGTTATCAGGAGAGAACCCAGTGCTGCATCTTTTAACCCAGCACTGACCCTGAAAAGTAAGTCTAAGCCTACTGACCTGTAACTTGTATTTCCTTCCAAAGGAATCCATTGTGTGGTTTTCACCAGAAATGTTTCTAAGTGTCCATTTTTGAAATGTACAAATATTCCTCTACAATCAGCAGAACTACGAATTCCGATTTACTCACCTTTTATCAGGAGACAACCCAGTGCTGCATCTTTTAACCCAGCACTGACCCTGAAAAGAAAGTCTAAGCGTACTTACCAGTAACTTGAATTTCCTTCCATAGGAATCCATTGTGTGGTCTTCACCAGAAATGTTTCTAAGTGTCCATTTTTGAAACGTACAAATATTCCTCTAAAATAAGCCGAACTACGAATTCCGATTTACTCCCCCGTTATCAGGAGAGAACCCAGTGCTGCATCTTTTAGACCAGCACTGGCTCTGAAAAGTAATTCTAAGCGTACTTACCAGTAACTTGTATTTCCTGCCATAGGAATCCATTATGTGGTTTTACCCAGAAAAGTTTTTTAGTGTCCATTTTTGAAACCTACAAATATTCCTCTAAAATCAGCCGAACTACGAATTCCGATTTAATCACCTGTTATCAGGAGAGAACCCAGTGCTGCATCTTTTAACCCAGCACTGACCCTGAAAAGTAAGTCTAAGCGTACTGACCAGTAACTTGTATTTCCTTCCAAAGGAATCCATTGTATGGTTTTCACCAGAAATATTTCTAAATGTCCATTTTTTAAATGTACAAATATTCCTCTAAAATCAGCCGAACTACGAATTCCGATTTACTCACCTGTTATCAGGAGACAACCCAGTGCTGCATCTTTTAACCCAGCACTGGCCCCGAAAAGTAAGTCTAAGCGTACTTACCAGTAACTTGTATTTCCTTTCTTAGGAATCCATTGTGTGGTTTTCACCAGAAATGTTTCTAAGTGTCCATTTTTGAAACGTACAAATATTCCTCTAAAATAAGCCAAACTACGAATTCCGATTTACTCACCTGTTATCAGGAGAGAACCCAGTGCTGCATATTTTAGACCAGCACTGGCTCTGACAAGTAATTCTAAGCGTACTTATCAGTAACTTGTATTTCCTTTCTTAGGAATCCATTGTGTGGTTTTCACCAGAAAAGTTTTTAAGTGTCCATTTTTGAAACGACAAATATTCCTCTAAAATCAGCCGAACTATGAATTCCGATTTACTCACCTGTTATCAGGAGAGAACCCAGTGCTGCATCTTTTAACCCAGCACTGACCCTGAAAAGTAAGTCTAAGCCTACTGACCAGTAACTTGTATTTCCTTTCTTAGGAATCCATTGTGTGGTTTTCCCCAGAAAAGTTTCTAAGTTTCAATTTTTCAAACGTACAAATATTCCTCTAAAATCAGCTGAACTACGAATTCCGATTTACTCACTTGTCATCAGGAGAGAACCCAGTGCTGCATCTTTTAGACCAGCACTGAAACTGAAAAGTAATTCTAAGCGTACTTACCAGTAACTTGTATTTCCTTCCATAGGAATCCATTGTGTGGTTTTCACCAGAAAAGATTCTAAGTGTCAATTTTTGAAACGTACAAATATTCCTCTAAAATCAGCCGAACTACGAATTCCGATTTACTCACCTGTTATCAGGTGAGAACCCAGTGCTGCATATTTTAGACCAGCACTTGCTCTGAAAAGTAATTCTAAGCGTACTTACCAGTAACTTGTATTTCCTTCCATAGGAATCCATTGTGTGGTTTTCACCAGAAAAGTTTCTAAGTGCCCATTTTTGAAATTTACAAATATTCCTCTAAAATCAGCCGAACTACAAAATCCGATTTACTCACCTGTTATCAGGAGAGAACCCAGTGTTGCATCTTTTAGACCAGCACTGGCTCTGAAAAGTAATTCTAAGCGTACTTACCAGTAACTTGTATTTACTTTCATAGGAATCCATTGTGTGGTTTTCACCAGAAAAGTTTCTAAGTGTCCATTTTTGAAACGTACAAATATTCCTCTAAAATCAGTCGAACTACGAATTCCGATTTACTCACCTGTTATCAGGAGAGAACCCAGTGCTGCATCTTTTAATACAGCACTGACCCTGAAAAGTAATTCTAAGCGTACTTACCAGCCGAACTACGAATTCCGATTTACTCACCTGTTATCAGGTGAGAACCCAGTGCTGCATATTTTAGACCAGCACTTGCTCTGAAAAGTAATTCTAAGCGTACTTACCAGTAACTTGTATTTCCTTCCATAGGAATCCATTGTGTGGTTTTCACCAGAAAAGTTTCTAAGTGGCCATTTTTGAAATTTACAAATATTCCTCTAAAATCAGCCGAACTACAAAATCCGATTTACTCACCTGTTATCAGGAGAGAACCCAGTGCTGCATATTTTAGACCAGCACTGGCTCTGAAAAGTAATTCTAAGCGTACTTACCAGTAACTTGTATTTCCTTCCATAGGAATCCATTGTTTGGTTTTCACCAGAAAAGTTTCTAAGTGTCCATTTTTTAAACGTACAAATATTCCTCTAAAATCAGCCGAACTACAAATTCCGATTTACTCACCTGTTATCAGGAGAGAACCCAGTGTTGCATCTTTTAGACCAGCACTGGCTCTAAAAAGTAATTCTAAGCGTACTTACCAGTAACTTGTATTTCCTTCCATAGGAATCCATTGTTTGGTTTTCACCAGAAAAGTTTCTAAGTGTCCATTTTTGAAACGTACAAATATTCCTCTAAAATCGGCCGAACTACGAATTCCGATTTACTCACCTGTTATCAGGAGACAACCCAGTGCTGCATCTTTTAACCCAGCACTGACCCTGAAAATTAAGTCTTAGTGTACTTACCAGTAACTTGTATTTCCTTCCATAGGAATCCATTGTGTGGTTTTCACCTGAAAAGATTCTAAGTGTCCATTTTTAAAACGTACAAATATTCCTCTAAAATCAGCCGAACTACGAATTCCGATTTACTCACCTGTTCTCAGGAGAGAACCCTGGGCTGCATCTTTTAGACCAGCACTGACCCTGAAAAGTAATTCTAAGCATACTTACCAGTAACTTGTATTTCCTTCCATAGAAATCCATTGTGTGGTTTTCACCAGAAAAGTTTCTAAGTGTCCATTTTTGAAACGTACAAATATTCCTCTAAAGTCAGCCGAGCTACGAATTCCGATTTACTCACCTGTTATCAGGAGAGAACCCAGTGCTGCATCTTTTAACCCAGCACTGACCCTGAAAATTAAGTCTAAGCGTACTTACCAGTAATTTGTATTTCCTTCATAGGAATCCATTGTGTGGTTGTTACCAGAAAAGTTTCTAATTGTCTATTTTTGAAACGTAAAAATATTCCTCTAAAATCAGCAGAACTATGAATTACGATTTACTCACCTGTTATCAGGAGAGAACCCAGTGCTGCATCTTTTAGACCAGCACTGGCTCTGAAAAGAAATTCTAAGCGTACTTACCAGTAACTTGTATTTCCTTCCATTGGAATCCATTGTGTGGTTTTCACCAGAAAATTTTCTAAGTGTCCATTTTTGAAAAGTACAAATATTCCTCTAAAATCAGTCGAACTACGAATTCCGATTTACTCACCTGTTATCAGGAGAGAACCCAGTGCTGCATCTTTTAACCCAGCACTGATCCTGAAAAGTAAGTCTAAGTGTACTTACCAGTAACTTGTCTATCCTCCTATAGGAATCCATTGTGTGGTTTTTACCAGAAAAGTTTCTAAGTGTCCATTTTTGAAACGTACAAATATTCCTCTAAAATCAGCCGAACTACGAATTTCGATTTACCCACCTGTTATCAGGTGAGAACCCAGTGCTGCATATTTTAGACCAGCACTGGCTCTGAAAAGTAATTCTAAGCGTACTTACCAGTAACTTGTATTTCCTTCCATAGGAATCCATTGTGTGGTTTTCACCAGAAAAGTTTCTAAGTGGCCATTTTTGAAATTTACAAATATTCCTCTAAAATCAGCCGAACTACAAAATCCGATTTACTCACCTGTTATCAGGAGAGAACCCAGTGCTGCATATTTTAGACCAGCACTGGCTCTGAAAAGTAATTCTAAGCGTACTTACCAGTACCTTATATTTCCTTCCATAGGAATCCATTGTTTGGTTTTCACCAGAAAAGTTTCTAAGTGTCCATTTTTGAAAAGTACAAATATTCCTCTAAAATCAGCCGAACTACAAAATCCGATTTACTCACCTGTTATCAGGAGAGAACCCAGTGCTGCATATTTTAGACCAGCACTGGCTCTGAAAAGTAATTCTAAGCGTACTTACCAGTACCTTATATTTCCTTCCATAGGAATCCATTGTTTGGTTTTCACCAGAAAATTTTCTAAGTGTCCATTTTTGAAACGTACAAATATTCCTCTAAAATCGGCCGAACTACGAATTCCGATTTACTCACCTGTTATCAGGAGACAACCCAGTGCTGCATCTTTTAACCCAGCACTGACCCCGAAAAGTAAGTCTTAGTGTACTTACCAGTAACTTGTATTTCCTTCCATAGGAATCCATTGTGTGGTTTTCACCTGAAAAGATTCTAAGTGTCCATTTTTAAAACGTACAAATATTCCTCTAAAATCAGCCGAACTACGAATTCCGATTTACTCACCTGTTCTCAGGAGAGAACCCAGGGCTGCATCTTTTAGACCAGCACTGACCCTGAAAAGTAATTCTAAGCATACTTACCAGTAACTTGTATTTCCTTCCATAGAAATCCATTGTGTGGTTTTCACCAGAAAAGTTTCTAAGTGTCCATTTTTGAAACGTACAAATATTCCTCTAAAGTCAGCCGAGCTACGAATTCCGATTTACTCACCTGTTATCAGGAGAGAACCCAGTGCTGCATCTTTTAACCCAGCACTGACCCTGAAAATTAAGTCTAAGCGTACTTACCAGTAATTTGTATTTCCTTGATAGGAATCCATTGTGTGGTTGTTACCAGAAAAGTTTCTAATTGTCTATTTTTGAAACGTACAAATATTCCTCTAAAATCAGCCGAACTATGAATTACGATTTACTCACCTGTTATCAGGAGAGAACCCAGTGCTGCATCTTTTAGACCAGCACTGGCTCTGAAAAGAAATTCTAAGCGTACTTACCAGTAACTTGTATTTCCTTCCAAAGGAATCTATTGTGTGGTTTTCACCAGAAATGTTTCTAAGTGTCCATTTTTGAAAAGTACAAATATTCCTCTAAAATCAGTCGAACTACGAATTCCGATTTACTCACCTGTTATCAGGAGAGAACCCAGTGCTGCATCTTTTAACCCAGCACTGATCCTGAAAAGTAAGTCTAAGTGTACTTACCAGTAACTTGTCTATCCTCCCATAGGAATCCATTGTGTGGTTTTCACCAGAAAAGTTTCTAAGTGTCCATTTTTGAAATGTACAAATATTCCTCTAAAATCAGCCGAGCTACGAATTCCGATTTACTCACCTGTTATCAGGAGAGAACCCAGTGCTGCATCTTTTAACCCAGCACTGACCCTGAAAATTAAGTCTAAGCGTACTTACCAGTAATTTGTATTTCCTTCATAGGAATCCATTGTGTGGTTGTTACCAGAAAAGTTTCTAATTGTCTATTTTTGAAACGTACAAATATTCCTCTAAAATCAGCCGAACTATGAATTACGATTTACTCACCTGTTATCAGGAGAGAACCCAGTGCTGCATCTTTTAGACCAGCACTGGCTCTGAAAAGAAATTCTAAGCGTACTTACCAGTAACTTGTATTTCCTTCCATTGGAATCCATTGTGTGGTTTTCACCAGAAAATTTTCTAAGTGTCCATTTTTGAAAAGTACAAATATTCCTCTAAAATCAGTCGAACTATGAATTACGATTTACTCACCTGTTATCAGGAGAGAACCCAGTGCTGCATCTTTTAACCCAGCACTGATCCTGAAAAGTAAGTCTAAGTGTACTTACCAGTAACTTGTCTATCCTCCTATAGGAATCCGTTGTGTGGTTTTCACCAGAAAAGTTTCTAAGTGTCCATTTTTGAAACGTACAAATATTCCTCTAAAATCAGCCGAACTACGAATTTCGATTTACCCACCTGTTATCAGGTGAGAACCCAGTGCTGCATATTTTAGACCAGCACTGGCTCTGAAAAGTAATTCTAAGCGTACTTACCAGTAACTTGTATTTCCTTCCATAGGAATCCATTGTGTGGTTTTCACCAGAAAAGTTTCTAAGTGGCCATTTTTGAAATTTACAAATATTCCTCTAAAATCAGCCGAACTACAAAATCCGATTTACTCACCTGTTATCAGGAGAGAACCCAGTGCTGCATATTTTAGACCAGCACTGGCTCTGAAAAGTAATTCTAAGCGTACTTACCAGTACCTTATATTTCCTTCCATAGGAATCCATTGTTTGGTTTTCACCAGAAAAGTTTCTAAGTGTCCATTTTTGAAAAGTACAAATATTCCTCTAAAATCAGCCGAACTACAAAATCCGATTTACTCACCTGTTATCAGGAGAGAACCCAGTGCTGCATATTTTAGACCAGCACTGGCTCTGAAAAGTAATTCTAAGCGTACTTACCAGTACCTTATATTTCCTTCCATAGGAATCCATTGTTTGGTTTTCACCAGAAAATTTTCTAAGTGTCCATTTTTGAAACGTACAAATATTCCTCTAAAATCGGCCGAACTATGAATTCCGATTTACTCACCTGTTATCAGGAGACAACCCAGTGCTGCATCTTTTAACCCAGCACTGACCCCGAAAAGTAAGTCTTAGTGTACTTACCAGTAACTTGTATTTCCTTCCATAGGAATCCATTGTGTGGTTTTCACCTGAAAAGATTCTAAGTGTCCATTTTTAAAACGTACAAATATTCCTCTAAAATCAGCCGAACTACGAATTCCGATTTACTCACCTGTTCTCAGGAGAGAACCCAGGGCTGCATCTTTTAGACCAGCACTGACCCTGAAAAGTAATTCTAAGCATACTTACCAGTAACTTGTATTTCCTTCCATAGAAATCCATTGTGTGGTTTTCACCAGAAAAGTTTCTAAGTGTCCATTTTTGAAACGTACAAATATTCCTCTAAAGTCAGCCGAGCTACGAATTCCGATTTACTCACCTGTTATCAGGAGAGAACCCAGTGCTGCATCTTTTAACCCAGCACTGACCCTGAAAATTAAGTCTAAGCGTACTTACCAGTAATTTGTATTTCCTTGATAGGAATCCATTGTGTGGTTGTTACCAGAAAAGTTTCTAATTGTCTATTTTTGAAACGTACAAATATTCCTCTAAAATCAGCCGAACTATGAATTACGATTTACTCACCTGTTATCAGGAGAGAACCCAGTGCTGCATCTTTTAGACCAGCACTGGCTCTGAAAAGAAATTCTAAGCGTACTTACCAGTAACTTGTATTTCCTTCCAAAGGAATCTATTGTGTGGTTTTCACCAGAAATGTTTCTAAGTGTCCATTTTTGAAAAGTACAAATATTCCTCTAAAATCAGTCGAACTACGAATTCCGATTTACTCACCTGTTATCAGGAGAGAACCAAGTGCTGCATCTTTTAACCCAGCACTGATCCTGAAAAGTAAGTCTAAGTGTACTTACCAGTAACTTGTCTATCCTCCCATAGGAATCCATTGTGTGGTTTTCACCAGAAAAGTTTCTAAGTGTCCATTTTTGAAACGTACAATTATTCCTCTAAAATCAGCCGAACTACTAATTCCGTCTTACTCACCTGTTATCAGGAGAGAACCCAGTGCTGCATCTTTTAACCCAGCACTGACCCTGAAAATTAAGTCTAAGCGTACTTACCAGTAACTTGTATTTCCTTGATAGGAATCCATTGTGTGGTTTTTACCAGAAAAGTTTCTAAGTGTCCATTTTTGAAACGTACAAATATTCCTCTAAAATCAGCCGAACTACGAATTTCGATTTACCCACCTGTTATCAGGTGAGAACCCAGTGCTGCATATTTTAGACCAGCACTGGCTCTGAAAAGTAATTCTAAGCGTACTTACCAGTAACTTGTATTTCCTTCCATAGGAATCCATTGTGTGGTTTTCACCAGAAAAGTTTCTAAGTGGCCATTTTTGAAATTTACAAATATTCCTCTAAAATCAGCCGAACTACAAAATCCGATTTACTCACCTGTTATCAGGAGAGAACCCAGTGCTGCATATTTTAGACCAGCACTGGCTCTGAAAAGTAATTCTAAGCGTACTTACCAGTACCTTATATTTCCTTCCATAGGAATCCATTGTTTGGTTTTCACCAGAAAAGTTTCTAAGTGTCCATTTTTTAAACGTACAAATATTCCTCTAAAATCAGCCAAACTACAAATTCCGATTTACTCACCTGTTATCAGGAGAGTACCCAGTGTTGCATCTTTTAGACCAGCACTGGCTCTGAAAAGTAATTCTAAGCGTACTTACCAGTAACTTGTATTTCCTTCCATAGGAATCCATTGTGTGGTTTTCACCAGAAAAGTTTCTAAGTGTCCATTTTTGAAACGTACAAATATTCCTCTAAAATCGTCCGAACTACGAATTCCGATTTACTCACCTGTTATCAGGAGACAACCCAGTGCTGCATCTTTTAACCCAGCACTGACCCTGAAAAGTAAGTCTAAGCGTACTTACCAGTAACTTGTATTTCCTTCCATAGGAATCCATTGTGTGGTTTTCACCTGAAAAGTTTCTAAGTGTCCATTTTTGAAACGTAGAATTATTCCTCTAAAATCAGCCGAACTACGAATTCCGATTTACTCACCTGTTATCAGGAGAGAACCCAGTGCTGCATCTTTTAACCCCGCACTGACCCTGAAAATTAAGTCTAAGCGTACTTACCAGTAATTTGTATTTCCTTGAAAGGAATCCATTGTGTGGTTTTTACCAGAAAAGTTTCTAAGTGTCCATTTTTGAAACGTAGAATTATTCCTCTAAAATCAGCCGAACTACGAATTCCGATTTACCCACCTGTTATCAGGAGAGAACCCAGTGCTGCATCTTTTAACCCAGCACTGACCCTGAAAAGTAAGTCTAAGTGTACTTACCAGTAACCTGTATTTCCTCCCATAGGAAACAATTGTGTAGTTTTCACAAGAAAAGTTTCTAAGTGTCCATTTTTGAAACGTACAAATATTCCTCTAAAATCAGCCGAACTATGAATTCCGATGTACTCACCTGTTATCAGGAGACAACCCAATGCTGCATCTTTTAACCCAGCACTAACCCTGAAAAGTAAGTCTAGGCGTACTTACCAGTAACTTGTATTTCCTTCCATAGGAATCCATTGTGTGGTTTTCATCATAAAAGTTTCTTAGTGTCCATTTTTAAAACGTACAAATATTCCTCTAAAATCAGCCGAACTACGAATTCCGATTTAATCACCTGCTATCAGGAGAGAACCCAGTGCTGCATCTTTTAACCTAGCACTGACCCTGAAAAGTAAGTCTAAGCGTACTGACCAGTAACTTGTATTTCCTTCCAAAGGAATACATTGTGTGGTTTTCACTAGAAATATTTCTAAGTGTCCATTTTTGAAATGTACAAATATTCCTCTAAAATCAGCCGAACTACGAATTCCGATTTACTCACCTGTTATCAGGAGACAACCCAGTGCTGCATCTTTTAACCCAGCACTGACCCTGAAAAGTGAGTCTAAGCGTACTTACCAGTAACTTGTATTTCCTTCCATAGGAATCCATTGTGTGGTTTTCACCAGAAATGTTTCTAACTGTCCATTTTTGAAACGTACAAATATTCCTCTAAAATAAGCCGAACTACGAATTCTGATTTACTCACCTGTTATCAGGAGAGAACCCAGTGCTGCATATTTTAGACCAGCACTGGCTCTGAAAAGTAATTCTAAGCGTACTTATCAGTAACTTGTATTTCCTTCCATAGGAATCCATTGAGTGGTTTTCACCAGAAAAGTTTCTAAGTGTCCATTTTTGAAACGTACAAATATTCCTCTAAAATCAGTCGAACTCCGAATTCCGATTTACTCACCTGTTATCAGGAGAGGACCCAGTGCTGCATCTTTTAACCCAGCACTGACCCTGAAAATTAAGTCTAAGCGTACTTACCAGTAACTTGTATTTCCTTGATAGGAATCCATTGTGTGGTTTTTACCAGAAAAGTTTCTAAGTGTCCATTTTTGAAACGTACAAATATTCCTCTAAAATCATCCGAACTACGAATTCCGATTTACCCACCTGTTATCAGGAGAGAACCCAGTGCTGCATCTTTTAACCCAGCACTGACCCTGAGAAGTAAGTCTAAGTGTACTTACCAGTAACCTGTATTTCCTCCCATAGGAATCAATTGTGTAGTTTTCACCAGAAAAGTTTCTAAGTGTCCATTTTTGAAACGTAGAATTATTCCTCTAAAATCAGCCGAACTACGAATTCCGATTTACTCACCTGTTATCAGGAGAGAACCCAGTGCTGCATCTTTTAACCCAGCACTGACCCTGAAAATTAAGTCTAAGCGTACTTACCAGTAACTTGTATTTCCTTGATAGGAATCCATTGTGTGCTTTTTACTAGAAAAGTTTCTAAGTGTCTATTTTTGAAACGTAGAATTATTCCTCTAAAATCAGCCGAACTACGAATTCCGATTTACCCACCTGTTATCAGGAGAGAACCCAGTGCTGCATCTTTTAACCCAGCACTGACCCTGAAAAGTAAGTCTAAGCGTACTGACCAGTAACTTGTATTTCCTTCCAAAAGAATCCATTGTGTGGTTTTCACCAGAAATGTTTCTAAGTGTCCATTTTAGAAATGTACAAATTTTCCTCTAAAATCAGCCGAACTACGAATTCCGATTTACTCACCTGTTATCAGGAGACAACCCAATGCTGCATCTTTTAACCCAGCACTGACCCTGAAAGTAAGTCTAAACGTACTTACCAGTAACTTGTATTTCCTTCCATAGGAATCCATTGTGTGGTTTTCACCATAAAAGTTTCTTAGTGTCCATTTTTGAAATGTACAAATATTCCTCTAAAATCAGCCGAACTACGAATTCCGATTTAATCACCTGCTATCAGGAGAGAACCCAGTGCTGCATCTTTTAACCTAGCACTGACCCTGAAAAGTAAGTCTAAGCGTACTGACCAGTAACTTGTATTTCCTTCCAAAGGAATACATTGTGTGGTTTTCACTAGAAATATTTCTAAGTGTCCATTTTTGAAATGTACAAATATTCCTCTAAAATCAGCCGAACTACGAATTCCGATTTACTCACCTGTTATCAGGAGACAACCCAGTGCTGCATCTTTTAACCCAGCACTGACCCTGAAAAGTGAGTCTAAGCGTACTTACCAGTAACTTGTATTTCCTTCCATAGGAATCCATTGTGTGGTTTTCACCAGAAATGTTTCTAACTGTCCATTTTTGAAACGTACAAATATTCCTCTAAAATAAGCCGAACTACGAATTCTGATTTACTCACCTGTTATCAGGAGAGAACCCAGTGCTGCATATTTTAGACCAGCACTGGCTCTGAAAAGTAATTCTAAGCGTACTTATCAGTAACTTGTATTTCCTTCCATAGGAATCCATTGAGTGGTTTTCACCAGAAAAGTTTCTAAGTGTCCATTTTTGAAACGTACAAATATTCCTCTAAAATCAGTCGAACTCCGAATTCCGATTTACTCAACTGTTATCAGGAGAGGACCCAGTGCTGCATCTTTTAACCCAGCACTGACCCTGAAAATTAAGTCTAAGCGTACTTACCAGTAACTTGTATTTCCTTGATAGGAATCCATTGTGTGGTTTTTACCAGAAAAGTTTCTAAGTGTCCATTTTTGAAACGTACAAATATTCCTCTAAAATCATCCGAACTACGAATTCCGATTTACCCACCTGTTATCAGGAGAGAACCCAGTGCTGCATCTTTTAACCCAGCACTGACCCTGAGAAGTAAGTCTAAGTGTACTTACCAGTAACCTGTATTTCCTCCCATAGGAATCAATTGTGTAGTTTCCACCAGAAAAGTTTCTAAGTGTCCATTTTTGAAACGTAGAATTATTCCTCTAAAATCAGCCGAACTACGAATTCCGATTTACTCACCTGTTATCAGGAGAGAACCCAGTGCTGCATCTTTTAACCCAGCACTGACCCTGAAAATTAAGTCTAAGCGTACTTACCAGTAACTTGTATTTCCTTGATAGGAATCCATTGTGTGCTTTTTACTAGAAAAGTTTCTAAGTGTCCATTTTTGAAACGTAGAATTATTCCTCTAAAATCAGCCGAACTACGAATTCCGATTTACCCACCTGTTATCAGGAGAGAACCCAGTGCTGCATCTTTTAACCCAGCACTGACCCTGAAAAGTAAGTCTAAGCGTACTGACCAGTAACTTGTATTTCCTTCCAAAGGAATCCATTGTGTGGTTTTCACCAGAAATGTTTCTAAGTGTCCATTTTAGAAATGTACAAATTTTCCTCTAAAATCAGCCGAACTACGAATTCCGATTTACTCACCTGTTATCAGGAGACAACCCAATGCTGCATCTTTTAACCCAGCACTGACCCTGAAAGTAAGTCTAAACGTACTTACCAGTAACTTGTATTTCCTTCCATAGGAATCCATTGTGTGGTTTTCACCATAAAAGTTTCTTAGTGTCCATTTTTGAAATGTACAAATATTCCTCTAAAATCAGCCGAACTATGAATTCCGATTTACTCACCTGTTATCAGGAGACAACCCAGTGCTGCATCTTTTAACCCAGCACTGACCCTGACAAGTAAGTCTAAGCGTACTTACCAGTAACTTGTATTTCCTTGATAGGAATCCATTGTGTGGTTTTTACCAGAAAAGTTTCTAAGTGTCCATTTTTGAAACGTACAAATATTCCTCTAAAATCAGCCGAACTGTGAATTCCGATTTACTCACCTGTTATCAGGAGAGAACCCAGTGCTGCATCTTTTAGACCAGCACTGGCTCTGAAAAGTAATTCTAAGCGTACTTACCAGTAACTTGTATTTCATTCCATAGGAATCCATTGTGTGGTTTTCACCAGAAAAGTTTCTTAGTGTCCATTTTTGAAACGTACAAATATTCCTCTAAAATCAGCCGAACTACGAATTCTGATTTAATCACCTGTTATCAGGAGAGAACCCAGTGCTGCATCTTTTAACCCAGCACTGACCCTGAAAAGTAAGTCTAAGCCTACTGACCAGTAACTTGTATTTCCTTCCAAAGGAATCCATTGTGTGGTTTTCACCAGAAATGTTTCTAAGTGTCCATTTTTGAAATGTACAAATATTCCTCTAAAATCAGCAGAACTACGAATTCCGATTTACTCACCTTTTATCAGGAGACAACCCAGTGCTGCATCTTTTAACCCAGCACTGACCCTGAAAAGAAAGTCTAAGCGTACTTACCAGTAACTTGTATTTCCTTCCATAGGAATCCATTGTGTGGTCTTCACCAGAAATGTTTCTAAGTGTCCATTTTTGAAACGTACAAATATTCCTCTAAAATAAGCCGAACTACGAATTCCGATTTACTCCCCGGTTATCAGGAGAGAACCCAGTGCTGCATCTTTTAGACCAGCACTGGCTCTGAAAAGTAATTCTAAGCGTACTTACCAGTAACTTGTATTTCCTCCCATAGGAATCCATTATGTGGTGTTACCCAGAAAAGTTTTTTAGTGTCCATTTTTGAAACCTACAAATATTCCTCTAAAATCAGCCGAACTACGAATTCCGATTTAATCACCTGTTATCAGGAGAGAACCCAGTGCTGAATCTTTTAACCCAGCACTGACCCTGAAAAGTAAGTCTAAGCGTACTGACCAGTAACTTGTATTTCCTTCCAAAGGAATCCATTGTATGGTTTTCACCAGAAATATTTCTAAAAGTCCATTTTTTAAATGTACAAATATTCCTCTAAAATCAGCCGAACTACGAATTCCGATTTACTCACCTGTTATCAGGAGACAACCCAGTGCTGCATCTTTTAACCCAGCACTGACCCTGAAAAGTAAGTCTAAGCGTACTTACCAGTAACTTGTATTTCCTTTCTTAGGAATCCATTGTGTGGTTTTCACCAGAAATGTTTCTAAGTGTCCATTTTTGAAACATACAAATATTCCTCTAAAATAAGCCGAACTACGAATTCCGATTTACTCACCTGTTATCAGGAGAGAACCCAGTGCTGCATATTTTAGACCAGCACTGGCTCTGAAAAGTAATTCTAAGCGTACTTATCAGTAACTTGTATTTCCTTCCATAGGAATCCATTGTGTGGTTTTCACCAGAAAAGTTTTTAAGTGTCCATTTTTGAAACGACAAATATTCCTCTAAAATCAGCCGAACTATGAATTCCGATTTACTCACCTGTTATCAGGAGAGAACCCAGTGCTGCATCTTTTAACCCAGCACTGACCCTGAAAAGTAAGTCTAAGCCTACTGACCAGTAACTTGTATTTCCTTTCTTAGGAATCCATTGTGTGGTTTTCCCCAGAAAAGTTTCTAAGTTTCAATTTTTCAAACGTACAAATATTCCTCTAAAATCAGCTGAACTACGAATTCCGATTTACTCACTTGTCATCAGGAGAGAACCCAGTGCTGCATCTTTTAGACCAGCACTGAAACTGAAAAGTAATTCTAAGCGTACTTACCAGTAACTTGTATTTCCTCCCATAGGAATCAATTGTGTAGTTTTCACCAGAAAAGTTTCTAAGTGTCCATTTTTGAAACGTAGAATTATTCCTCTAAAATCAGCCGAACTACGAATTCCGATTTACTCACCTGTTATCAGGAGAGAACCCAGTGCTGCATCTTTTAACCCAGCACTGACCCTGAAAATTAAGTCTAAGCGTACTTACCAGTAACTTGTATTTCCTTGATAGGAATCCATTGTGTGCTTTTTACTAGAAAAGTTTCTAAGTGTCTATTTTTGAAACGTAGAATTATTCCTCTAAAATCAGCCGAACTACGAATTCCGATTTACCCACCTGTTATCAGGAGAGAACCCAGTGCTGCATCTTTTAACCCAGCACTGACCCTGAAAAGTAAGTCTAAGCGTACTGACCAGTAACTTGTATTTCCTTCCAAAAGAATCCATTGTGTGGTTTTCACCAGAAATGTTTCTAAGTGTCCATTTTAGAAATGTACAAATTTTCCTCTAAAATCAGCCGAACTACGAATTCCGATTTACTCACCTGTTATCAGGAGACAACCCAATGCTGCATCTTTTAACCCAGCACTGACCCTGAAAGTAAGTCTAAACGTACTTACCAGTAACTTGTATTTCCTTCCATAGGAATCCATTGTGTGGTTTTCACCATAAAAGTTTCTTAGTGTCCATTTTTGAAATGTACAAATATTCCTCTAAAATCAGCCGAACTACGAATTCCGATTTAATCACCTGCTATCAGGAGAGAACCCAGTGCTGCATCTTTTAACCTAGCACTGACCCTGAAAAGTAAGTCTAAGCGTACTGACCAGTAACTTGTATTTCCTTCCAAAGGAATACATTGTGTGGTTTTCACTAGAAATATTTCTAAGTGTCCATTTTTGAAATGTACAAATATTCCTCTAAAATCAGCCGAACTACGAATTCCGATTTACTCACCTGTTATCAGGAGACAACCCAGTGCTGCATCTTTTAACCCAGCACTGACCCTGAAAAGTGAGTCTAAGCGTACTTACCAGTAACTTGTATTTCCTTCCATAGGAATCCATTGTGTGGTTTTCACCAGAAATGTTTCTAACTGTCCATTTTTGAAACGTACAAATATTCCTCTAAAATAAGCCGAACTACGAATTCTGATTTACTCACCTGTTATCAGGAGAGAACCCAGTGCTGCATATTTTAGACCAGCACTGGCTCTGAAAAGTAATTCTAAGCGTACTTATCAGTAACTTGTATTTCCTTCCATAGGAATCCATTGAGTGGTTTTCACCAGAAAAGTTTCTAAGTGTCCATTTTTGAAACGTACAAATATTCCTCTAAAATCAGTCGAACTCCGAATTCCGATTTACTCAACTGTTATCAGGAGAGGACCCAGTGCTGCATCTTTTAACCCAGCACTGACCCTGAAAATTAAGTCTAAGCGTACTTACCAGTAACTTGTATTTCCTTGATAGGAATCCATTGTGTGGTTTTTACCAGAAAAGTTTCTAAGTGTCCATTTTTGAAACGTACAAATATTCCTCTAAAATCATCCGAACTACGAATTCCGATTTACCCACCTGTTATCAGGAGAGAACCCAGTGCTGCATCTTTTAACCCAGCACTGACCCTGAGAAGTAAGTCTAAGTGTACTTACCAGTAACCTGTATTTCCTCCCATAGGAATCAATTGTGTAGTTTCCACCAGAAAAGTTTCTAAGTGTCCATTTTTGAAACGTAGAATTATTCCTCTAAAATCAGCCGAACTACGAATTCCGATTTACTCACCTGTTATCAGGAGAGAACCCAGTGCTGCATCTTTTAACCCAGCACTGACCCTGAAAATTAAGTCTAAGCGTACTTACCAGTAACTTGTATTTCCTTGATAGGAATCCATTGTGTGCTTTTTACTAGAAAAGTTTCTAAGTGTCCATTTTTGAAACGTAGAATTATTCCTCTAAAATCAGCCGAACTACGAATTCCGATTTACCCACCTGTTATCAGGAGAGAACCCAGTGCTGCATCTTTTAACCCAGCACTGACCCTGAAAAGTAAGTCTAAGCGTACTGACCAGTAACTTGTATTTCCTTCCAAAGGAATCCATTGTGTGGTTTTCACCAGAAATGTTTCTAAGTGTCCATTTTAGAAATGTACAAATTTTCCTCTAAAATCAGCCGAACTACGAATTCCGATTTACTCACCTGTTATCAGGAGACAACCCAATGCTGCATCTTTTAACCCAGCACTGACCCTGAAAGTAAGTCTAAACGTACTTACCAGTAACTTGTATTTCCTTCCATAGGAATCCATTGTGTGGTTTTCACCATAAAAGTTTCTTAGTGTCCATTTTTGAAATGTACAAATATTCCTCTAAAATCAGCCGAACTATGAATTCCGATTTACTCACCTGTTATCAGGAGACAACCCAGTGCTGCATCTTTTAACCCAGCACTGACCCTGACAAGTAAGTCTAAGCGTACTTACCAGTAACTTGTATTTCCTTGATAGGAATCCATTGTGTGGTTTTTACCAGAAAAGTTTCTAAGTGTCCATTTTTGAAACGTACAAATATTCCTCTAAAATCAGCCGAACTGTGAATTCCGATTTACTCACCTGTTATCAGGAGAGAACCCAGTGCTGCATCTTTTAGACCAGCACTGGCTCTGAAAAGTAATTCTAAGCGTACTTACCAGTAACTTGTATTTCATTCCATAGGAATCCATTGTGTGGTTTTCACCAGAAAAGTTTCTTAGTGTCCATTTTTGAAACGTACAAATATTCCTCTAAAATCAGCCGAACTACGAATTCTGATTTAATCACCTGTTATCAGGAGAGAACCCAGTGCTGCATCTTTTAACCCAGCACTGACCCTGAAAAGTAAGTCTAAGCCTACTGACCAGTAACTTGTATTTCCTTCCAAAGGAATCCATTGTGTGGTTTTCACCAGAAATGTTTCTAAGTGTCCATTTTTGAAATGTACAAATATTCCTCTAAAATCAGCAGAACTACGAATTCCGATTTACTCACCTTTTATCAGGAGACAACCCAGTGCTGCATCTTTTAACCCAGCACTGACCCTGAAAAGAAAGTCTAAGCGTACTTACCAGTAACTTGTATTTCCTTCCATAGGAATCCATTGTGTGGTCTTCACCAGAAATGTTTCTAAGTGTCCATTTTTGAAACGTACAAATATTCCTCTAAAATAAGCCGAACTACGAATTCCGATTTACTCCCCGGTTATCAGGAGAGAACCCAGTGCTGCATCTTTTAGACCAGCACTGGCTCTGAAAAGTAATTCTAAGCGTACTTACCAGTAACTTGTATTTCCTCCCATAGGAATCCATTATGTGGTGTTACCCAGAAAAGTTTTTTAGTGTCCATTTTTGAAACCTACAAATATTCCTCTAAAATCAGCCGAACTACGAATTCCGATTTAATCACCTGTTATCAGGAGAGAACCCAGTGCTGAATCTTTTAACCCAGCACTGACCCTGAAAAGTAAGTCTAAGCGTACTGACCAGTAACTTGTATTTCCTTCCAAAGGAATCCATTGTATGGTTTTCACCAGAAATATTTCTAAATGTCCATTTTTTAAATGTACAAATATTCCTCTAAAATCAGCCGAACTACGAATTCCGATTTACTCACCTGTTATCAGGAGACAACCCAGTGCTGCATCTTTTAACCCAGCACTGACCCTGAAAAGTAAGTCTAAGCGTACTTACCAGTAACTTGTATTTCCTTTCTTAGGAATCCATTGTGTGGTTTTCACCAGAAATGTTTCTAAGTGTCCATTTTTGAAACATACAAATATTCCTCTAAAATAAGCCGAACTACGAATTCCGATTTACTCACCTGTTATCAGGAGAGAACCCAGTGCTGCATATTTTAGACCAGCACTGGCTCTGAAAAGTAATTCTAAGCGTACTTATCAGTAACTTGTATTTCCTTCCATAGGAATCCATTGTGTGGTTTTCACCAGAAAAGTTTTTAAGTGTCCATTTTTGAAACGACAAATATTCCTCTAAAATCAGCCGAACTATGAATTCCGATTTACTCACCTGTTATCAGGAGAGAACCCAGTGCTGCATCTTTTAACCCAGCACTGACCCTGAAAAGTAAGTCTAAGCCTACTGACCAGTAACTTGTATTTCCTTTCTTAGGAATCCATTGTGTGGTTTTCCCCAGAAAAGTTTCTAAGTTTCAATTTTTCAAACGTACAAATATTCCTCTAAAATCAGCTGAACTACGAATTCCGATTTACTCACTTGTCATCAGGAGAGAACCCAGTGCTGCATCTTTTAGACCAGCACTGAAACTGAAAAGTAATTCTAAGCGTACTTACCAGTAACTTGTATTTCCTTCCATAGGAATCCATTGTGTGGTTTTCACCAGAAAAGATTCTAAGTGTCAATTTTTGAAACGTACAAATATTCCTCTAAAATCAGTCGAACTACGAATTCCGATTTACTCACCTGTTATCAGGAGAGAACCCAGTGCTGCATCTTTTAATCCAGCACTGACCCTGAAAAGTAATTCTAAGCGTACTTACCAGTAACTTGTATTTCCTTCCATAGGAATCCATTGTGTGGTTTTCACCAGAAAAGATTCTAAGTGTCCATTTTTGAAATGTACAAATATTCCTCTAAAATCAGCCGAACTACGAATTCCGATTTACTCACCTGTTATCAGGTGAGAACCCAGTGCTGCATATTTTAGACCAGCACTTGCTCTGAAAAGTAATTCTAAGCGTACTTACCAGTAACTTGTATTTCCTTCCATAGGAATCCATTGTGTGGTTTTCACCAGAAAAGTTTCTAAGTGGCCATTTTTGAAATTTACAAATATTCCTCTAAAATCAGCCGAACTACAAAATCCGATTTACTCACCTGTTATCAGGAGAGAACCCAGTGTTGCATCTTTTAGACCAGCACTGGCTCTGAAAAGTAATTCTAAGCGTACTTACCAGTAACTTGTATTTAATTCCATAGGAATCCATTGTGTGGTTTTCACCAGAAAAGTTTCTAAGTGTCCATTTTTGAAACGTACAAATATTCCTCTAAAATCAGTCGAACTACGAATTCCGATTTACTCACCTGTTATCAGGAGAGAACCCAGTGCTGCATCTTTTAATCCAGCACTGACCCTGAAAAGTAATTCTAAGCGTACTTACCAGTAACTTGTATTTCCTTCCATAGGAATCCATTGTGTGGTTTTCACCAGAAAAGATTCTAAGTGTCCATTTTTGAAATGTACAAATATTCCTCTAAAATCAGCCGAACTACGAATTCCGATTTACTCACCTGTTATCAGGTGAGAACCCAGTGCTGCATATTTTAGACCAGCACTTGCTCTGAAAAGTAATTCTAAGCGTACTTACCAGTAACTTGTATTTCCTTCCATAGGAATCCATTGTGTGGTTTTCACCAGAAAAGTTTCTAAGTGGCCATTTTTGAAATTTACAAATATTCCTCTAAAATCAGCCGAACTACAAAATCCGATTTACTCACCTGTTATCAGGAGAGAACCCAGTGCTGCATATTTTAGACCAGCACTGTCTCTGAAAAGTAATTCTAAGCGTACTTACCAGTAACTTGTATTTCCTTCCATAGGAATCCATTGTTTGGTTTTCACCAGAAAAGTTTCTAAGTGTCCATTTTTTAAACGTACAAATATTCCTCTAAAATCAGCCGAACTACAAATTCCGATTTACTCACCTGTTATCAGGAGAGAACTCAGTGTTGCATCTTTTAGACCAGCACTGGCTCTAAAAAGTAATTCTAAGCGTACTTACCAGTAACTTGTATTTCCTTCCATAGGAATCCATTGTTTGGTTTTCACCAGAAAAGTTTCTAAGTGTCCATTTTTGAAACGTACAAATATTCCTCTAAAATCGGCCGAACTACGAATTCCGATTTACTCACCTGTTATCAGGAGACAACCCAGTGCTGCATCTTTTAACCCAGCACTGACCCTGAAAAGTAAGTCTTAGTGTACTTACCAGTAACTTGTATTTCCTTCCATAGGAATCCATTGTGTGGTTTTCACCTGAAAAGATTCTAAGTGTCCATTTTTAAAACGTACAAATATTCCTCTAAAATCAGCCGAACTACGAATTCCGATTTACTCACCTGTTCTCAGGAGAGAACCCAGGGCTGCATCTTTTAGACCAGCACTGACCCTGAAAAGTAATTCTAAGCATACTTACCAGTAACTTGTATTTCCTTCCATAGAAATCCATTGTGTGGTTTTCACCAGAAAAGTTTCTAAGTGTCCATTTTTGAAACGTACAAATATTCCTCTAAAATCAGCCGAGCTACGAATTCCGATTTACTCACCTGTTATCAGGAGAGAACCCAGTGCTGCATCTTTTAACCCAGCACTGACCCTGAAAATTAAGTCTAAGCGTACTTACCAGTAATTTGTATTTCCTTGATAGGAATCCATTGTGTGGTTGTTACCAGAAAAGTTTCTAATTGTCTATTTTTGAAACGTACAAATATTCCTCTAAAATCAGCCGAACTATGAATTACGATTTACTCACCTGTTATCAGGAGAGAACCCAGTGCTGCATCTTTTAGACCAGCACTGGCTCTGAAAAGAAATTCTAAGCGTACTTACCAGTAACTTGTATTTCCTTCCATTGGAATCCATTGTGTGGTTTTCACCAGAAAATTTTCTAAGTGTCCATTTTTGAAAAGTACAAATATTCCTCTAAAATCAGTCGAACTACGAATTCCGATTTACTCACCTGTTATCAGGAGAGAACCCAGTGCTGCATCTTTTAACCCAGCACTGATCCTGAAAAGTAAGTCTAAGTGTACTTACCCGTAACTTGTCTATCCTCCCATAGGAATCCGTTGTGTGGTTTTCACCAGAAAAGTTTCTAAGTGTCCATTTTTGAAACGTACAATTATTCCTCTAAAATCAGCCGAACTACGAATTCCGTCTTACTCACCTGTTATCAGGAGAGAACCCAGTGCTGCATCTTTTAACCCAGCACTGACCCTGAAAAGTAATTCTAAGCGTACTTACCAGTAACTTGTATTTCCTTCCATAGGAATCCATTGTGTGGTTTTCACCAGAAAAGTTTCTAAGTGGCCATTTTTGAAATTTACAAATATTCCTCTAAAATCAGCCGAACTACAAAATCCGATTTACTCACCTGTTATCAGGAGAGAAACCAGTGCTGCATATTTTAGACCAGCACTGGCTCTGAAAAGTAATTCTAAGCGTACTTACCAGTACCTTATATTTCCTTCCATAGGAATCCATTGTTTGGTTTTCACCAGAAAAGTTTCTAAGTGTCCATTTTTTAAACGTACAAATATTCCTCTAAAATCAGCCGAACTACAAAATCCGATTTACTCACCTGTTATCAGGAGAGAACCCAGTGCTGCATATTTTAGACCAGCACTGGCTCTGAAAAGTAATTCTAAGCGTACTTACCAGTACCTTATATTTCCTTCCATAGGAATCCATTGTTTTGTTTTCACCAGAAAAGTTTCTAAGTGTCCATTTTTTAAACGTACAATTATTCCTCTAAAATCAGCCGAACTACGAATTCCGTCTTACTCACCTGTTATCAGGAGAGAACCCAGTGCTGCATCTTTTAACCCAGCACTGACCCTGAAAATTAAGTCTAAGCGTACTTACCAGTAACTTGTATTTCCTTGATAGGAATCCATTGTGTGGTTTTTACCAGAAAAGTTTCTAAGTGTCCATTTTTGAAACGTACAAATATTCCTCTAAAATCAGCCGAACTACGAATTTCGATTTACCCACCTGTTATCAGGTGAGAACCCAGTGCTGCATATTTTAGACCAGCACTGGCTCTGAAAAGTAATTCTAAGCGTACTTACCAGTAACTTGTATTTCCTTCCATAGGAATCCATTGTGTGGTTTTCACCAGAAAAGTTTCTAAGTGGCCATTTTTGAAATTTACAAATATTCCTCTAAAATCAGCCGAACTACAAAATCCGATTTACTCACCTGTTATCAGGAGAGAACCCAGTGCTGCATATTTTAGACCAGCACTGGCTCTGAAAAGTAATTCTAAGCGTACTTACCAGTACCTTATATTTCCTTCCATAGGAATCCATTGTTTGGTTTTCACCAGAAAAGTTTCTAAGTGTCCATTTTTTAAACGTACAAATATTCCTCTAAAATCAGCCAAACTACAAATTCCGATTTACTCACCTGTTATCAGGAGAGTACCCAGTGTTGCATCTTTTAGACCAGCACTGGCTCTGAAAAGTAATTCTAAGCGTACTTACCAGTAACTTGTATTTCCTTCCATAGGAATCCATTGTGTGGTTTTCACCAGAAAAGTTTCTAAGTGTCCATTTTTGAAACGTACAAATATTCCTCTAAAATCGTCCGAACTACGAATTCCGATTTACTCACCTGTTATCAGGAGACAACCCAGTGCTGCATCTTTTAACCCAGCACTGACCCTGAAAAGTAAGTCTAAGCGTACTTACCAGTAAGTTGTATTTCCTTCCATAGGAATCCATTGTGTGGTTTTCACCTGAAAAGTTTCTAAGTGTCCATTTTTGAAACGTAGAATTATTCCTCTAAAATCAGCCGAACTACGAATTCCGATTTACTCACCTGTTATCAGGAGAGAACCCAGTGCTGCATCTTTTAACCCAGCACTGACCCTGAAAATTAAGTCTAAGCGTACTTACCAGTAATTTGTATTTCCTTGAAAGGAATCCATTGTGTGGTTTTTACCAGAAAAGTTTCTAAGTGTCCATTTTTGAAACGTAGAATTATTCCTCTAAAATCAGCCGAACTACGAATTGTGATTTACCCACCTGTTATCAGGAGAGAACCCAGTGCTGCATCTTTTAACCCAGCACTGACCCTGAAAAGTAAGTATAAGTGTACTTACCAGTAACCTGTATTTCCTCCCATAGGAAACAATTGTGTAGTTTTCACAAGAAAAGTTTCTAAGTGTCCATTTTTGAAACGTACAAATATTCCTCTAAAATCAGCCGAACTATGAATTCCGATGTACTCACCTGTTATCAGGAGACAACCCAATGCTGCATCTTTTAACCCAGCACTAACCCGGAAAAGTAAGTCTAGGCGTACTTACCAGTAACTTGTATTTCCTTCCATAGGAATCCATTGTGTGGTTTTCATCATAAAAGTTTCTTAGTGTCCATTTTTAAAACGTACAAATATTCCTCTAAAATCAGCCGAACTACGAATTCCGATTTAATCACCTGCTATCAGGAGAGAACCCAGTGCTGCATCTTTTAACCTAGCACTGACCCTGAAAAGTAAGTCTAAGCGTACTGACCAGTAACTTGTATTTCCTTCCAAAGGAATACATTGTGTGGTTTTCACCAGAAATGTTTCTAAGTGTCCATTTTTGAAATGTACAACTATTCCTCTAAAATCAGCCGAACTACGAATTCCGATTTACTCACCTGTTATCAGGAGACAACCCAGTGCTGCATCTTTTAACCCAGCACTGACCCTGAAAAGTAAGTCTAAGCGTACTTACCAGTAACTTGTATTTCCTTCCATAGGAATCCATTGTGTGGTCTTCACCAGAAATGTTTCTAAGTGTCCATTTTTGAAACGTACAAATATTCCTCTAAAATAAGCCGAACTACGAATTCCGATTTACTCCCCGGTTATCAGGAGAGAACCCAGTGCTGCGTCTTTTAGACCAGCACTGGCTCTGAAAAGTAATTCTAAGCGTACTTACCAGTAACTTGTATTTCCTCCCATAGGAATCCATTATGTGGTTTTCACCAGAAAAGTTTCTTAGTGTCCATTTTTGAAACCTACAAATATTCCTCTAAAATCAGCCGAACTACGAATTCCGATTTAATCACCTGTTATCAGGAGAGAACCCAGTGCTGCATCTTTTAACCCAGCACTAACCCTGAAAAGTAAGTCTAAGCGTACCGACCAGTAACTTGTATTTCCTTACAAAGGAATCCATTGTATGGTTGTCACCAGAAATGTTTCTAAGTGTCCATTTTTTAAATGTACAAATATTCCTCTAAAATCAGCCGAACTACGAATTCTGATTTACTCACCTGTTATCAGGAGACAACCCAGTGCTGCATCTTTTAACCCAGCACTGACCCTGAAAAGTAAGTTTAAGCGTACTTACCAGTAACTTGTATTTCCTTCCATAGGAATCCATTGTGTGGTTTTCACCAGAAATGTTTCTAACTGTCCATTTTTGAAACGTACAAATATTCCTCTAAAATAAGCCGAACTACGAATTCCGATTTACTCACCTGTTATCAGGAGAGAACCCAGTGCTGCATATTTTAGACCAGCACTGGCTCTGAAAAGTAATTCTAAGCGTACTTATCAGTAACTTGTATTTCCTTCCATAGGAATCCATTGTGTGGTTTTCACCAGAAACGTTTCTAAGTGTCCATTTTTGAAACGTACAAATATTCCTCTAAAATCAGTCGAACTCCGAATTCCGATTTACTCACCTGTTATCAGGAGAGAACCCAGTGCTGCATCTTTTAACCCAGCACTGACCCTGAAAATTAAGTCTAAGCGTACTTACCAGTAACTTGTATTTCCTTGATAGGAATCCATTGTGTGGTTTTTACCAGAAAAGTTTCTAAGTGTTCATTTTTGAAACATACAATTATTCCTCTAAAATCAGCCAAACTACGAATTCCGATTTACTCACCTGTTATCAGGAGAGAACCCAGTGCTGCATCTTTTAACCCAGCACTGACCCTGAAAATTAAGTCTAAGCGTACTTACCAGTAACTTGTATTTCCTTGATAGGAATCCATTGTGTGGTTTTTACCAGAAAAGTTTCTAAGTGTCCATTTTTGAAACGTACAAATATTCCTCTAAAATCATCCAAACTACGAATTCCGATTTACCCACCTGTTATAAGGAGAGAACCCAGTGCTGCATCTTTTAACCGAGCACTGACCCTGAAAAGTAATTCTAAGCGTACTTACCAGTAACTTGTATTTCCTTCCATAGGAATCCATTGTGTGGTTTTCACCAGAAAAGTTTCTAAGTGGCCATTTTTGAAATTTACAAATATTCCTCTAAAATCAGCCGAACTACAAAATCCGATTTACTCACCTGTTATCAGGAGAGAAACCAGTGCTGCATATTTTAGACCAGCACTGGCTCTGAAAAGTAATTCTAAGCGTACTTACCAGTACCTTATATTTCCTTCCATAGGAATCCATTGTTTGGTTTTCACCAGAAAAGTTTCTAAGTGTCCATTTTTTAAACGTACAAATATTCCTCTAAAATCAGCCGAACTACAAAATCCGATTTACTCACCTGTTATCAGGAGAGAACCCAGTGCTGCATATTTTAGACCAGCACTGGCTCTGAAAAGTAATTCTAAGCGTACTTACCAGTACCTTATATTTCCTTCCATAGGAATCCATTGTTTTGTTTTCACCAGAAAAGTTTCTAAGTGTCCATTTTTTAAACGTACAATTATTCCTCTAAAATCAGCCGAACTACGAATTCCGTCTTACTCACCTGTTATCAGGAGAGAACCCAGTGCTGCATCTTTTAACCCAGCACTGACCCTGAAAATTAAGTCTAAGCGTACTTACCAGTAACTTGTATTTCCTTGATAGGAATCCATTGTGTGGTTTTTACCAGAAAAGTTTCTAAGTGTCCATTTTTGAAACGTACAAATATTCCTCTAAAATCAGCCGAACTACGAATTTCGATTTACCCACCTGTTATCAGGTGAGAACCCAGTGCTGCATATTTTAGACCAGCACTGGCTCTGAAAAGTAATTCTAAGCGTACTTACCAGTAACTTGTATTTCCTTCCATAGGAATCCATTGTGTGGTTTTCACCAGAAAAGTTTCTAAGTGGCCATTTTTGAAATTTACAAATATTCCTCTAAAATCAGCCGAACTACAAAATCCGATTTACTCACCTGTTATCAGGAGAGAACCCAGTGCTGCATATTTTAGACCAGCACTGGCTCTGAAAAGTAATTCTAAGCGTACTTACCAGTACCTTATATTTCCTTCCATAGGAATCCATTGTTTGGTTTTCACCAGAAAAGTTTCTAAGTGTCCATTTTTTAAACGTACAAATATTCCTCTAAAATCAGCCAAACTACAAATTCCGATTTACTCACCTGTTATCAGGAGAGTACCCAGTGTTGCATCTTTTAGACCAGCACTGGCTCTGAAAAGTAATTCTAAGCGTACTTACCAGTAACTTGTATTTCCTTCCATAGGAATCCATTGTGTGGTTTTCACCAGAAAAGTTTCTAAGTGTCCATTTTTGAAACGTACAAATATTCCTCTAAAATCGTCCGAACTACGAATTCCGATTTACTCACCTGTTATCAGGAGACAACCCAGTGCTGCATCTTTTAACCCAGCACTGACCCTGAAAAGTAAGTCTAAGCGTACTTACCAGTAAGTTGTATTTCCTTCCATAGGAATCCATTGTGTGGTTTTCACCTGAAAAGTTTCTAAGTGTCCATTTTTGAAACGTAGAATTATTCCTCTAAAATCAGCCGAACTACGAATTCCGATTTACTCACCTGTTATCAGGAGAGAACCCAGTGCTGCATCTTTTAACCCAGCACTGACCCTGAAAATTAAGTCTAAGCGTACTTACCAGTAATTTGTATTTCCTTGAAAGGAATCCATTGTGTGGTTTTTACCAGAAAAGTTTCTAAGTGTCCATTTTTGAAACGTAGAATTATTCCTCTAAAATCAGCCGAACTACGAATTGTGATTTACCCACCTGTTATCAGGAGAGAACCCAGTGCTGCATCTTTTAACCCAGCACTGACCCTGAAAAGTAAGTATAAGTGTACTTACCAGTAACCTGTATTTCCTCCCATAGGAAACAATTGTGTAGTTTTCACAAGAAAAGTTTCTAAGTGTCCATTTTTGAAACGTACAAATATTCCTCTAAAATCAGCCGAACTATGAATTCCGATGTACTCACCTGTTATCAGGAGACAACCCAATGCTGCATCTTTTAACCCAGCACTAACCCGGAAAAGTAAGTCTAGGCGTACTTACCAGTAACTTGTATTTCCTTCCATAGGAATCCATTGTGTGGTTTTCATCATAAAAGTTTCTTAGTGTCCATTTTTAAAACGTACAAATATTCCTCTAAAATCAGCCGAACTACGAATTCCGATTTAATCACCTGCTATCAGGAGAGAACCCAGTGCTGCATCTTTTAACCTAGCACTGACCCTGAAAAGTAAGTCTAAGCGTACTGACCAGTAACTTGTATTTCCTTCCAAAGGAATACATTGTGTGGTTTTCACCAGAAATGTTTCTAAGTGTCCATTTTTGAAATGTACAACTATTCCTCTAAAATCAGCCGAACTACGAATTCCGATTTACTCACCTGTTATCAGGAGACAACCCAGTGCTGCATCTTTTAACCCAGCACTGACCCTGAAAAGTAAGTCTAAGCGTACTTACCAGTAACTTGTATTTCCTTCCATAGGAATCCATTGTGTGGTCTTCACCAGAAATGTTTCTAAGTGTCCATTTTTGAAACGTACAAATATTCCTCTAAAATAAGCCGAACTACGAATTCCGATTTACTCCCCGGTTATCAGGAGAGAACCCAGTGCTGCGTCTTTTAGACCAGCACTGGCTCTGAAAAGTAATTCTAAGCGTACTTACCAGTAACTTGTATTTCCTCCCATAGGAATCCATTATGTGGTTTTCACCAGAAAAGTTTCTTAGTGTCCATTTTTGAAACCTACAAATATTCCTCTAAAATCAGCCGAACTACGAATTCCGATTTAATCACCTGTTATCAGGAGAGAACCCAGTGCTGCATCTTTTAACCCAGCACTAACCCTGAAAAGTAAGTCTAAGCGTACCGACCAGTAACTTGTATTTCCTTACAAAGGAATCCATTGTATGGTTGTCACCAGAAATGTTTCTAAGTGTCCATTTTTTAAATGTACAAATATTCCTCTAAAATCAGCCGAACTACGAATTCTGATTTACTCACCTGTTATCAGGAGACAACCCAGTGCTGCATCTTTTAACCCAGCACTGACCCTGAAAAGTAAGTTTAAGCGTACTTACCAGTAACTTGTATTTCCTTCCATAGGAATCCATTGTGTGGTTTTCACCAGAAATGTTTCTAACTGTCCATTTTTGAAACGTACAAATATTCCTCTAAAATAAGCCGAACTACGAATTCCGATTTACTCACCTGTTATCAGGAGAGAACCCAGTGCTGCATATTTTAGACCAGCACTGGCTCTGAAAAGTAATTCTAAGCGTACTTATCAGTAACTTGTATTTCCTTCCATAGGAATCCATTGTGTGGTTTTCACCAGAAACGTTTCTAAGTGTCCATTTTTGAAACGTACAAATATTCCTCTAAAATCAGTCGAACTCCGAATTCCGATTTACTCACCTGTTATCAGGAGAGAACCCAGTGCTGCATCTTTTAACCCAGCACTGACCCTGAAAATTAAGTCTAAGCGTACTTACCAGTAACTTGTATTTCCTTGATAGGAATCCATTGTGTGGTTTTTACCAGAAAAGTTTCTAAGTGTTCATTTTTGAAACATACAATTATTCCTCTAAAATCAGCCAAACTACGAATTCCGATTTACTCACCTGTTATCAGGAGAGAACCCAGTGCTGCATCTTTTAACCCAGCACTGACCCTGAAAATTAAGTCTAAGCGTACTTACCAGTAACTTGTATTTCCTTGATAGGAATCCATTGTGTGGTTTTTACCAGAAAAGTTTCTAAGTGTCCATTTTTGAAACGTACAAATATTCCTCTAAAATCATCCAAACTACGAATTCCGATTTACCCACCTGTTATAAGGAGAGAACCCAGTGCTGCATCTTTTAACCGAGCACTGACCCTGAGAAGTAAGTCTAAGTGTACTTACCAGTAACCTGTATTTCCTCCCATAGGAATCAATTGTGTAGTTTTCACCAGAAAAGTTTCTAAGTGTCCATTTTTGAAACGGAGAATTATTCCTCTAAAATCAGCCGAACTACGAATTCCGATTTACTCACCTGTTATCAGGAGAGAACCCAGTGCTGCATCTTTTAACCCAGCACTGACCCTGAAAATTAAGTCTAAGCGTACTTACCAGTAACTTGTATTTCCTTGATAGGAATCCATTGTGTGGTTTTTACCAGAAAAGTTTCTAAGTGTCCATTTTTGAAACGTACAAATATTCCTCTAAAATCATCCAAACTACGAATTCCGATTTACCCACCTGTTATCAGGAGAGAACCCAGTGCTGCATCTTTTAACCCAGCACTGACCCTGAGAAGTAAGTCTAAGTGTACTTACCAGTAACCTGTATTTCCTCCCATAGGAATCAATTGTGTAGTTTTCACCAGAAAAGTTTCTAAGTGTCCATTTTTGAAACGTAGAATTATTCCTCTAAAATCAGCCGAACTACGAATTCCGATTTACCCACCTGTTATCAGGAGAGAACCCAGTGCTGCATCTTTTAACCCAGCACTGACCCTGAAAAGTAAGTCTAAGCGTACTGACC
Source organism: Triturus cristatus (assembly GCF_964204655.1). NCBI lineage: Eukaryota > Metazoa > Chordata > Amphibia > Caudata > Salamandridae > Triturus > Triturus cristatus. The sequence goes on along the minus strand of NW_028188310.1, from coordinate 926,720 downwards.
AGTAACTTGTATTTCCTTCCAAAGGAATCCATTGTGTGGTTTTCACCAGAAATGTTTCTAAGTGTCCATTTTTGAAATGTACAAATATTCCTCTAAAATCAGCCGAACTACGAATTCCGATTTACTCACCTGTTATCGGGAGACAACCCAATGCTGCATCTTTTAACCCAGCACTGACCCTGAAAAGTAAGTCTAAACGTACTTACCAGTAACTTGTATTTCCTTCCATAGGAATCCATTGTGTGGTTTTCACCATAAAAGTTTCTTAGTGTCCATTTTTGAAACATACAAATATTCCTCTAAAATCAGCTGAACTACGAATTCCGATTTACTCACCTGTTATCAGGAGACAACCCAGTGCTGCATCTTTTAACCCAGCACTGACCCTGAAAAGTAAGTCTAAGCGTACTTACCAGTAACTTGTATTTCCTTGATAGGAATCCATTGTGTGGTTTTTACCAGAAAAGTTTCTAAGTGTCCATTTTTGAAATGTACAAATATTCCTCTAAAATCAGCCGAACTGTGAATTCCGATTTACTCACCTGTTATCAGGAGAGAACCCAGTGCTGCATCTTTTAGACCAGCACTGGCTCTGAAAAGTAATTCTAAGCGTACTTACCAGTAACTTGTATTTCCTTCCATAGGAATCCATTGTGTGGTTTTCACCAGAAAAGTTTCTTAGTGTCCATTTTTGAAACGTACAAATATTCCTCTAAAATCAGCCGAACTACGAATTCTGATTTAATCACCTGTTATCAGGAGAGAACCCAGTCAGTGCTGCATCTTTTAACCCAGCACTGACCCTGAAAAGTAAGTCTAAGCGTACTGACCAGTAACTTGTATTTCCTTCCAAAGGAATCCATTGTGTGGTTTTCACCAGAAATGTTTCTAAGTGTCCATTTTTGAAATGTACAAATATTCCTCTAAAATCAGCCGAACTACGAATTCCGATTTACTCACCTTTTATCAGGAGACAACCCAGTGCTGCATCTTTTAACCCAGCACTGACCCTGAAAAGTAAGTCTAAGCGTACTTACCAGTAACTTGTATTTCCTTCCATAGGAATCAATTGTGTGGTCTTCACCAGAAATGTTTCTAAGTGTCCATTTTTGAAACGTACAAATATTCCTCTAAAATAAGCCGAACTACGAATTCCGATTTACTCCCCGGTTATCAGGAGAGAACCCAGTGCTGCATCTTTTAGACCAGCACTGGCTCTGAAAAGTAATTCTAAGCGTACTTACCAGTAACTTGTATTTCCTCCCATAGGAATCCATTATGTGGTTTTCACCAGAAAAGTTTTTTAGTGTCCATTTTTGAAACCTACAAATATTCCTCTAAAATCAGCCGAACTACGAATTCCGATTTAATCACCTGTTATCAGGAGAGAACCCAGTGCTGCATCTTTTAACCCAGCACTGACCCTGAAAAGTAAGTCTAAGCGTACTGACCAGTAACTTGTATTTCCTTCCAAAGGAATCCATTGTATGGTTTTCACCAGAAATATTTCTAAGTGTCCATTTTTTAAATGTACAAATATTCCTCTAAAATCAGCCGAACTACGAATTCCGATTTACTCACCTGTTATCAGGAGACAACCCAGTGCTGCATCTTTTAACCCAGCACTGACCCTGAAAAGTAAGTCTAAGCGTACTTACCAGTAACTTGTATTTCCTTTCTTAGGAATCCATTGTGTGGTTTTCACAAAAAATGTTTCTAAGTGTCCATTTTTGAAACGTACAAATATTCCTCTAAAATAAGCCGAACTACGAATTCCGATTTACTCACCTGTTATCAGGAGAGAACCCAGTGCTGCATATTTTAGACCAGCACTGGCTCTGAAAAGTAATTCTAAGCGTACTTATCAGTAACTTGTATTTCCTTCCATAGGAATCCATTGTGTGGTTTTCACCAGAAAAGTTTTTAAGTGTCCATTTTTGAAACGACAAATATTCCTCTTAAATCAGCCGAACTATGAATTCCGATTTACTCACCTGTTATCAGGAGAGAACCCAGTGCTGCATCTTTTAACCCAGCACTGACCCTGAAAAGTAAGTCTAAGCGTACTGACCAGTAACTTGTATTTCCTTTCTTAGGAATCCTTTGTGTGGTTTTCCCCAGAAAAGTTTCTAAGTTTCAATTTTTCAAACGTACAAATATTCCTCTAAAATCAGCTGAACTACGAATTCCGATTTACTCACTTGTCATCAGGAGAGAACCCAGTGCTGCATCTTTTAGACCAGCACTGAAACTGAAAAGTAATTCTAAGCGTACTTACCAGTAACTTGTATTTTCTTCCATAGGAATCCATTGTGTGGTTTTCACCAGAAAAGTTTCTAAGTGTCCATTTTTGAAACGACAAATATTCCTCTAAAATCAGCCGAACTACGAATTCCGATTTACTCACCTGTTATCAGGAGAGAACCCAGTGCTGCATCTTTTAACCCAGCACTGACCCTGAAAAGTAAGTCTAAGCCTACTGACCAGTAACTTGTATTTCCTTTCTTAGGAATCCATTGTGTGGTTTTCCCCAGAAAAGTTTCTAAGTTTCAATTTTTCAAACGTACAAATATTCCTCTAAAATCAGCTGAACTACGAATTCCGATTTACTCACTTGTCATCAGGAGAGAACCCAGTGCTGCATCTTTTAGACCAGCACTGAAACTGAAAAGTAATTCTAAGCGTACTTACCAGTAACTTGTATTTCCTTCCATAGGAATCCATTGTGTGGTTTTCACCAGAAAAGATTCTAAGTGTCAATTTTTGAAACGTACAAATATTCCTCTAAAATCAGTCGAACTACGAATTCCGATTTACTCACCTGTTATCAGGAGAGAACCCAGTGCTGCATCTTTTAATCCAGCACTGACCCTGAAAAGTAATTCTAAGCGTACTTACCAGTAACTTGTATTTCCTTCCATAGGAATCCATTGTGTGGTTTTCACCAGAAAAGATTCTAAGTGTCCATTTTTGAAACGTACAAATATTCCTCTAAAATCACCCGAACTACGAATTCCGATTTACTCACCTGTTATCAGGTGAGAACCCAGTGCTGCATATTTTAGACCAGCACTGACACTGAAAAGTAATTCTAAGCGTACTTACCAGTAACTTGTATTTACTTCCATAGGAATCCATTGTGTGGGTTTCACCAGAAAAGTTTCTAAGTGTCCATTTTTGAAACGTACAAATATTCCTCTAAAATCAATCGAACTACGAATTCCGATTTACTCACCTGTTATCAGGAGAGAACCCAGTGCTGCATCTTTTAATCCAGCACTGACCCTGAAAAGTAATTCTAAGCGTACTTACCAGTAACTTGTATTTCCTTCCATAGGAATCCATTGTGTGGTTTTCACCAGAAAAGTTTCTAAGTGTCCATTTTTTTAACTTACAAACATTCCTCTAAAATCAGCCGAACTACAAATTCCGATTTACTCACCTGTTATCAGGAGAGAACCCAGTGTTGCATCTTTTAGACCAGAACTGGCTCTGAAAAGTAATTCTAAGCGTACTTACCAGTAACTTGTATTTACTTCCATAGGAATCCATTGTGTGGTTTTCACCAGAAAAGTTTCTAAGTGTCCATTTTTGAAACGTACAAATATTCCTCTAAAATCAGTCGAACTACGAATTCCGATTTACTCACCTGTTATCAGGAGAGAACCCAGTGCTGCATCTTTTAATCCAGCACTGACCCTGAAAAGTAATTATAAGCGTACTTACCAGTAACTTGTATTTCCTTCCATAGGAATCCATTGTGTGGTTTTCATCATAAAAGTTTCTTAGTGTCCATTTTTAAAACGTACAAATATTCCTCTAAAATCAGCCGAACTACGAATTCCGATTTAATCACCTGCTATCAGGAGAGAACCCAGTGCTGCATCTTTTAACCTAGCACTGACCCTGAAAAGTAAGTCTAAGCGTACTGACCAGTAACTTGTATTTCCTTCCAAAGGAATACATTGTGTGGTTTTCACCAGAAATGTTTCTAAGTGTCCATTTTTGAAATGTACAACTATTCCTCTAAAATCAGCCGAACTACGAATTCCGATTTACTCACCTGTTATCAGGAGACAACCCAGTGCTGCATCTTTTAACCCAGCACTGACCCTGAAAAGTAAGTCTAAGCGTACTTACCAGTAACTTGTATTTCCTTCCATAGGAATCCATTGTGTGGTCTTCACCAGAAATGTTTCTAAGTGTCCATTTTTGAAACGTACAAATATTCCTCTAAAATAAGCCGAACTACGAATTCCGATTTACTCCCCGGTTATCAGGAGAGAACCCAGTGCTGCGTCTTTTAGACCAGCACTGGCTCTGAAAAGTAATTCTAAGCGTACTTACCAGTAACTTGTATTTCCTCCCATAGGAATCCATTATGTGGTTTTCACCAGAAAAGTTTCTTAGTGTCCATTTTTGAAACCTACAAATATTCCTCTAAAATCAGCCGAACTACGAATTCCGATTTAATCACCTGTTATCAGGAGAGAACCCAGTGCTGCATCTTTTAACCCAGCACTAACCCTGAAAAGTAAGTCTGAGCGTACCGACCAGTAACTTGTATTTCCTTACAAAGGAATCCATTGTATGGTTGTCACCAGAAATGTTTCTAAGTGTCCATTTTTTAAATGTACAAATATTCCTCTAAAATCAGCCGAACTACGAATTCTGATTTACTCACCTGTTATCAGGAGACAACCCAGTGCTGCATCTTTTAACCCAGCACTGACCCTGAAAAGTAAGTTTAAGCGTACTTACCAGTAACTTGTATTTCCTTCCATAGGAATCCATTGTGTGGTTTTCACCAGAAATGTTTCTAACTGTCCATTTTTGAAACGTACAAATATTCCTCTAAAATAAGCCGAACTACGAATTCCGATTTACTCACCTGTTATCAGGAGAGAACCCAGTGCTGCATATTTTAGACCAGCACTGGCTCTGAAAAGTAATTCTAAGCGTACTTATCAGTAACTTGTATTTCCTTCCATAGGAATCCATTGTGTGGTTTTCACCAGAAACGTTTCTAAGTGTCCATTTTTGAAACGTACAAATATTCCTCTAAAATCAGTCGAACTCCGAATTCCGATTTACTCACCTGTTATCAGGAGAGAACCCAGTGCTGCATCTTTTAACCCAGCACTGACCCTGAAAATTAAGTCTAAGCGTACTTACCAGTAACTTGTATTTCCTTGATAGGAATCCATTGTGTGGTTTTTACCAGAAAAGTTTCTAAGTGTTCATTTTTGAAACATACAATTATTCCTCTAAAATCAGCCAAACTACGAATTCCGATTTACTCACCTGTTATCAGGAGAGAACCCAGTGCTGCATCTTTTAACCCAGCACTGACCCTGAAAATTAAGTCTAAGCGTACTTACCAGTAACTTGTATTTCCTTGATAGGAATCCATTGTGTGGTTTTTACCAGAAAAGTTTCTAAGTGTCCATTTTTGAAACGTACAAATATTCCTCTAAAATCATCCAAACTACGAATTCCGATTTACCCACCTGTTATAAGGAGAGAACCCAGTGCTGCATCTTTTAACCCAGCACTGACCCTGAGAAGTAAGTCTAAGTGTACTTACCAGTAACCTGTATTTCCTCCCATAGGAATCAATTGTGTAGTTTTCACCAGAAAAGTTTCTAAGTGTCCATTTTTGAAACGTAGAATTATTCCTCTAAAATCAGCCGAACTACGAATTCCGATTTACTCACCTGTTATCAGGAGAGAACCCAGTGCTGCATCTTTTAACCCAGCACTGACCCTGAAAATTAAGTCTAAGCGTACTTACCAGTAACTTGTATTTCCTTGATAGGAATCCATTGTGTGGTTTTTACCAGAAAAGTTTCTAAGTGTCCATTTTTGAAACGTACAAATATTCCTCTAAAATCATCCAAACTACGAATTCCGATTTACCCACCTGTTATCAGGAGAGAACCCAGTGCTGCATCTTTTAACCCAGCACTGACCCTGAGAAGTAAGTCTAAGTGTACTTACCAGTAACCTGTATTTCCTCCCATAGGAATCAATTGTGTAGTTTTCACCAGAAAAGTTTCTAAGTGTCCATTTTTGAAACGTAGAATTATTCCTCTAAAATCAGCCGAACTACGAATTCCGATTTACCCACCTGTTATCAGGAGAGAACCCAGTGCTGCATCTTTTAACCCAGCACTGACCCTGAAAAGTAAGTCTAAGCGTACTGACCAGTAACTTGTATTTCCTTCCAAAGGAATCCATTGTGTGGTTTTCACCAGAAATGTTTCTAAGTGTCCATTTTTGAAATGTACAAATATTCCTCTAAAATCAGCCGAACTACGAATTCCGATTTACTCACCTGTTATCGGGAGACAACCCAATGCTGCATCTTTTAACCCAGCACTGACCCTGAAAAGTAAGTCTAAACGTACTTACCAGTAACTTGTATTTCCTTCCATAGGAATCCATTGTGTGGTTTTCACCATAAAAGTTTCTTAGTGTCCATTTTTGAAACATACAAATATTCCTCTAAAATCAGCTGAACTACGAATTCCGATTTACTCACCTGTTATCAGGAGACAACCCAGTGCTGCATCTTTTAACCCAGCACTGACCCTGAAAAGTAAGTCTAAGCGTACTTACCAGTAACTTGTATTTCCTTGATAGGAATCCATTGTGTGGTTTTTACCAGAAAAGTTTCTAAGTGTCCATTTTTGAAATGTACAAATATTCCTCTAAAATCAGCCGAACTGTGAATTCCGATTTACTCACCTGTTATCAGGAGAGAACCCAGTGCTGCATCTTTTAGACCAGCACTGGCTCTGAAAAGTAATTCTAAGCGTACTTACCAGTAACTTGTATTTCCTTCCATAGGAATCCATTGTGTGGTTTTCACCAGAAAAGTTTCTTAGTGTCCATTTTTGAAACGTACAAATATTCCTCTAAAATCAGCCGAACTACGAATTCTGATTTAATCACCTGTTATCAGGAGAGAACCCAGTCAGTGCTGCATCTTTTAACCCAGCACTGACCCTGAAAAGTAAGTCTAAGCGTACTGACCAGTAACTTGTATTTCCTTCCAAAGGAATCCATTGTGTGGTTTTCACCAGAAATGTTTCTAAGTGTCCATTTTTGAAATGTACAAATATTCCTCTAAAATCAGCCGAACTACGAATTCCGATTTACTCACCTTTTATCAGGAGACAACCCAGTGCTGCATCTTTTAACCCAGCACTGACCCTGAAAAGTAAGTCTAAGCGTACTTACCAGTAACTTGTATTTCCTTCCATAGGAATCAATTGTGTGGTCTTCACCAGAAATGTTTCTAAGTGTCCATTTTTGAAACGTACAAATATTCCTCTAAAATAAGCCGAACTACGAATTCCGATTTACTCCCCGGTTATCAGGAGAGAACCCAGTGCTGCATCTTTTAGACCAGCACTGGCTCTGAAAAGTTATTCTAAGCGTACTTACCAGTAACTTGTATTTCCTCCCATAGGAATCCATTATGTGGTTTTCACCAGAAAAGTTTTTTAGTGTCCATTTTTGAAACCTACAAATATTCCTCTAAAATCAGCCGAACTACGAATTCCGATTTAATCACCTGTTATCAGGAGAGAACCCAGTGCTGCATCTTTTAACCCAGCACTGACCCTGAAAAGTAAGTCTAAGCGTACTGACCAGTAACTTGTATTTCCTTCCAAAGGAATCCATTGTATGGTTTTCACCAGAAATATTTCTAAGTGTCCATTTTTTAAATGTACAAATATTCCTCTAAAATCAGCCGAACTACGAATTCCGATTTACTCACCTGTTATCAGGAGACAACCCAGTGCTGCATCTTTTAACCCAGCACTGACCCTGAAAAGTAAGTCTAAGCGTACTTACCAGTAACTTGTATTTCCTTTCTTAGGAATCCATTGTGTGGTTTTCACAAAAAATGTTTCTAAGTGTCCATTTTTGAAACGTACAAATATTCCTCTAAAATAAGCCGAACTACGAATTCCGATTTACTCACCTGTTATCAGGAGAGAACCCAGTGCTGCATATTTTAGACCAGCACTGGCTCTGAAAAGTAATTCTAAGCGTACTTATCAGTAACTTGTATTTCCTTCCATAGGAATCCATTGTGTGGTTTTCACCAGAAAAGTTTTTAAGTGTCCATTTTTGAAACGACAAATATTCCTCTTAAATCAGCCGAACTATGAATTCCGATTTACTCACCTGTTATCAGGAGAGAACCCAGTGCTGCATCTTTTAACCCAGCACTGACCCTGAAAAGTAAGTCTAAGCGTACTGACCAGTAACTTGTATTTCCTTTCTTAGGAATCCTTTGTGTGGTTTTCCCCAGAAAAGTTTCTAAGTTTCAATTTTTCAAACGTACAAATATTCCTCTAAAATCAGCTGAACTACGAATTCCGATTTACTCACTTGTCATCAGGAGAGAACCCAGTGCTGCATCTTTTAGACCAGCACTGAAACTGAAAAGTAATTCTAAGCGTACTTACCAGTAACTTGTATTTTCTTCCATAGGAATCCATTGTGTGGTTTTCACCAGAAAAGTTTCTAAGTGTCCATTTTTAAAAACGACAAATATTCCTCTAAAATCAGCCGAACTACGAATTCCGATTTACTCACCTGTTATCAGGAGAGAACCCAGTGCTGCATCTTTTAACCCAGCACTGACCCTGAAAAGTAAGTCTAAGCCTACTGACCAGTAACTTGTATTTCCTTTCTTAGGAATCCATTGTGTGGTTTTCCCCAGAAAAGTTTCTAAGTTTCAATTTTTCAAACGTACAAATATTCCTCTAAAATCAGCTGAACTACGAATTCCGATTTACTCACTTGTCATCAGGAGAGAACCCAGTGCTGCATCTTTTAGACCAGCACTGAAACTGAAAAGTAATTCTAAGCGTACTTACCAGTAACTTGTATTTCCTTCCATAGGAATCCATTGTGTGGTTTTCACCAGAAAAGATTCTAAGTGTCAATTTTTGAAACGTACAAATATTCCTCTAAAATCAGTCGAACTACGAATTCCGATTTACTCACCTGTTATCAGGAGAGAACCCAGTGCTGCATCTTTTAATCCAGCACTGACCCTGAAAAGTAATTCTAAGCGTACTTACCAGTAACTTGTATTTCCTTCCATAGGAATCCATTGTGTGGTTTTCACCAGAAAAGATTCTAAGTGTCCATTTTTGAAACGTACAAATATTCCTCTAAAATCACCCGAACTACGAATTCCGATTTACTCACCTGTTATCAGGTGAGAACCCAGTGCTGCATATTTTAGACCAGCACTGACACTGAAAAGTAATTCTAAGCGTACTTACCAGTAACTTGTATTTACTTCCATAGGAATCCATTGTGTGGGTTTCACCAGAAAAGTTTCTAAGTGTCCATTTTTGAAACGTACAAATATTCCTCTAAAATCAATCGAACTACGAATTCCGATTTACTCACCTGTTATCAGGAGAGAACCCAGTGCTGCATCTTTTAATCCAGCACTGACCCTGAAAAGTAATTCTAAGCGTACTTACCAGTAACTTGTATTTCCTTCCATAGGAATCCATTGTGTGGTTTTCACCAGAAAAGTTTCTAAGTGTCCATTTTTTTAACTTACAAACATTCCTCTAAAATCAGCCGAACTACAAATTCCGATTTACTCACCTGTTATCAGGAGAGAACCCAGTGTTGCATCTTTTAGACCAGAACTGGCTCTGAAAAGTAATTCTAAGCGTACTTACCAGTAACTTGTATTTACTTCCATAGGAATCCATTGTGTGGTTTTCACCAGAAAAGTTTCTAAGTGTCCATTTTTGAAACGTACAAATATTCCTCTAAAATCAGTCGAACTACGAATTCCGATTTACTCACCTGTTATCAGGAGAGAACCCAGTGCTGCATCTTTTAATCCAGCACTGACCCTGAAAAGTAATTATAAGCGTACTTACCAGTAACTTGTATTTCCTTCCATAGGAATCCATTGTGTGGTTTTCACCAGAAAAGATTCTAAGTGTCCATTTTTGAAATGTACAAATATTCCTCTAAAATCAGCCGAACTACGAATTCCGATTTACTCACCTGTTATCAGGTGAGAACCAAGTGCTGCATATTTTAGACCAGCACTTGCTCTGAAAAGTAATTCTAAGCGTACTTACCAGTAACTTGTATTTCCTTCCATAGGAATCCATTGTGTGGTTTTCACCAGAAATGTTTCTAAGTGTCCATTTTTGAAACGTACAAATATTCCTCTAAAATAAGCCGAACTACGAATTCCGATTTACTCACCTGTTATCAGGAGAGAACCCAGTGCTGCATATTTTAGACCAGCACTGGCTCTGAAAAGTAATTCTAAGCGTACTTATCAGTAACTTGTATTTCCTTCCATAGGAATCCATTGTGTGGTTTTCACCAGAAAAGTTTTTAAGTGTCCATTTTTGAAACGACAAATATTCCTCTAAAATCAGCCGAACTATGAATTCCGATTTACTCACCTGTTATCAGGAGAGAACCCAGTGCTGCATCTTTTAACCCAGCACTGACCCTGAAAAGTAAGTCTAAGCCTACTGACCAGTAACTTGTATTTCCTTTCTTAGGAATCCATTGTGTGGTTTTCCCCAGAAAAGTTTCTAAGTTTCAATTTTTCAAACGTACAAATATTCCTCTAAAATCAGCTGAACTACGAATTCCGATTTACTCACTTGTCATCAGGAGAGAACCCAGTGCTGCATCTTTTAGACCAGCACTGAAACTGAAAAGTAATTCTAAGCGTACTTACCAGTAACTTGTATTTCCTTCCATAGGAATCCATTGTGTGGTTTTCACCAGAAAAGATTCTAAGTGTCAATTTTTGAAACGTACAAATATTCCTCTAAAATCAGTCGAACTACGAATTCCGATTTACTCACCTGTTATCAGGAGAGAACCCAGTGCTGCATCTTTTAATCCAGCACTGACCCTGAAAAGTAATTCTAAGCGTACTTACCAGTAACTTGTATTTCCTTCCATAGGAATCCATTGTGTGGTTTTCACCAGAAAAGATTCTAAGTGTCCATTTTTGAAACGTACAAATATTCCTCTAAAATCACCCGAACTACGAATTCCGATTTACTCACCTGTTATCAGGTGAGAACCCAGTGCTGCATATTTTAGACCAGCACTGACACTGAAAAGTAATTCTAAGCGTACTTACCAGTAACTTGTATTTACTTCAATAGGAATCCATTGTGTGGTTTTCACCAGAAAAGTTTCTAAGTGTCCATTTTTGAAACGTACAAATATTCCTCTAAAATCAATCGAACTACGAATTCCGATTTACTCACCTGTTATCAGGAGAGAACCCAGTGCTGCATCTTTTAATCCAGCACTGACCCTGAAAAGTAATTCTAAGCGTACTTACCAGTAACTTGTATTTCCTTCCATAGGAATCCATTGTGTGGTTTTCACCAGAAAAGATTCTAAGTGTCCATTTTTGAAACGTACAAATATTCCTCTAAAATCACCCGAACTACGAATTCCGATTTACTCACCTGTTATCAGGAGAGAACCCAGTGCTGCATCTTTTAACCCAGCACTGACCCTGAAAATTAAGTCTAAGCGTACTTACCAGTAATTTGTATTTCCTTGATAGGAATCCATTGTGTGGTTGTTACCAGAAAAGTTTCTAATTGTCTATTTTTGAAACGTACAAATATTCCTCTAAAATAAGCCGAACTATGAATTACGATTTACTTACCTGTTATCAGGAGAGAACCCAGTGCTGCATCTTTTAGACCAGCACTGGCTATGAAAAGAAATTCTAAGCGTACTTACCAGTAACTTGTATTTCCTTCCATTGGAATCCATTGTGTGGTTTTTACCAGAAAATTTTCTAAGTGTCCATTTTTGAAAAGTACAAATATTCCTCTAAAATCAGTCGAACTACGAATTCCGATTTACTCACCTGTTATCAGGAGAGAACCCAGTGCTGCATCTTTTAACCCAGCACTGATCCTGAAAAGTAAGTTAAGTGTACTTACCAGTAACTTGTCTATCCTCCCATAGGAATCCATTGTGTGGTTTTCACCAGAAAAGTTTCTAAGTGTCGATTTTTGAAACGTACAATTATTCCTCTAAAATCAGCCGAACTACGAATTCCGTCTTACTCACCTGTTATCAGGAGAGAACCCAGTGCTGCATCTTTTAACCCAGCACTGACCCTGAAAAGTAAGTCTAAACGTACTTACCAGTAACTTGTATTTCCTTCCATAGGAATCCATTGTGTGGTTTTCACCATAAAAGTTTCTTAGTGTCCATTTTTGAAACATACAAATATTCCTCTAAAATCAGCTGAACTACGAATTCCGATTTACTCACCTGTTATCAGGAGACAACCCAGTGCTGCATCTTTTAACCCAGCACTGACCCTGAAAAGTAAGTCTAAGCGTACTTACCAGTAACTTGTATTTCCTTGATAGGAATCCATTGTGTGGTTTTTACCAGAAAAGTTTCTAAGTGTCCATTTTTGAAACGTACAAATATTCCTCTAAAATCAGCCGAACTGTGAATTCCGATTTACTCACCTGTTATCAGGAGAGAACCCAGTGCTGCATCTTTTAGACCAGCACTGGCTCTGAAAAGTAATTCTAAGCGTACTTACCAGTAACTTGTATTTCCTTCCATAGGAATCCATTGTGTGGTTTTCACCAGAAAAGTTTCTTAGTGTCCATTTTTGAAACGTACAAATATTCCTCTAAAATCAGCCGAACTACGAATTCTGATTTAATCACCTGTTATCAGTAGAGAACCCAGTGCTGCATCTTTTAACCCAGCACTGACCCTGAAAAGTAAGTCTAAGCGTACTGACCAGTAACTTGTATTTCCTTCCAAAGGAATCCATTGTGTGGTTTTCACCAGAAATGTTTCTAAGTGTCCATTTTTGAAATGTACAAATATTCCTCTAAAATCAGCCGAACTACGAATTCCGATTTACTCACCTGTTATCAGGAGACAACCCAGTGCTGCATCTTTTAACCCAGCACTGACCCTGAAAAGTGAGTCTAAGCGTACTTACCAGTAACTTGTATTTCCTTCCATAGGAATCCATTGTGTGGTTTTCACCAGAAATGTTTCTAACTGTCCATTTTTGAAACGTACAAATATTCCTCTAAAATAAGCCGAACTACGAATTCTGATTTACTCACCTGTTATCAGGAGAGAACCCAGTGCTGCATATTTTAGACCAGCACTGGCTCTGAAAAGTAATTCTAAGCGTACTTATCAGTAACTTGTATTTCCTTCCATAGGAATCCATTGAGTGGTTTTCACCAGAAAAGTTTCTAAGTGTCCATTTTTGAAACGTACAAATATTCCTCTAAAATCAGTCGAACTCCGAATTCCGATTTACTCAACTGTTATCAGGAGAGGACCCAGTGCTGCATCTTTTAACCCAGCACTGACCCTGAAAATTAAGTCTAAGCGTACTTACCAGTAACTTGTATTTCCTTGATAGGAATCCATTGTGTGGTTTTTACCAGAAAAGTTTCTAAGTGTCCATTTTTGAAACGTACAAATATTCCTCTAAAATCATCCGAACTACGAATTCCGATTTACCCACCTGTTATCAGGAGAGAACCCAGTGCTGCATCTTTTAACCCAGCACTGACCCTGAGAAGTAAGTCTAAGTGTACTTACCAGTAACCTGTATTTCCTCCCATAGGAATCAATTGTGTAGTTTCCACCAGAAAAGTTTCTAAGTGTCCATTTTTGAAACGTAGAATTATTCCTCTAAAATCAGCCGAACTACGAATTCCGATTTACTCACCTGTTATCAGGAGAGAACCCAGTGCTGCATCTTTTAACCCAGCACTGACCCTGAAAATTAAGTCTAAGCGTACTTACCAGTAACTTGTATTTCCTTGATAGGAATCCATTGTGTGCTTTTTACTAGAAAAGTTTCTAAGTGTCCATTTTTGAAACGTAGAATTATTCCTCTAAAATCAGCCGAACTACGAATTCCGATTTACCCACCTGTTATCAGGAGAGAACCCAGTGCTGCATCTTTTAACCCAGCACTGACCCTGAAAAGTAAGTCTAAGCGTACTGACCAGTAACTTGTATTTCCTTCCAAAGGAATCCATTGTGTGGTTTTCACCAGAAATGTTTCTAAGTGTCCATTTTAGAAATGTACAAATTTTCCTCTAAAATCAGCCGAACTACGAATTCCGATTTACTCACCTGTTATCAGGAGACAACCCAATGCTGCATCTTTTAACCCAGCACTGACCCTGAAAGTAAGTCTAAACGTACTTACCAGTAACTTGTATTTCCTTCCATAGGAATCCATTGTGTGGTTTTCACCATAAAAGTTTCTTAGTGTCCATTTTTGAAATGTACAAATATTCCTCTAAAATCAGCCGAACTATGAATTCCGATTTACTCACCTGTTATCAGGAGACAACCCAGTGCTGCATCTTTTAACCCAGCACTGACCCTGAAAAGTAAGTCTAAGCGTACTTACCAGTAACTTGTATTTCCTTGATAGGAATCCATTGTGTGGTTTTTACCAGAAAAGTTTCTAAGTGTCCATTTTTGAAACGTACAAATATTCCTCTAAAATCAGCCGAACTGTGAATCCTGATTTACTCACCTGTTATCAGGAGAGAACCCAGTGCTGCATCTTTTAGACCAGCACTGGCTCTGAAAAGTAATTCTAAGCGTACTTACCAGTAACTTGTATTTCATTCCATAGGAATCCATTGTGTGGTTTTCACCAGAAAAGTTTCTTAGTGTCCATTTTTGAAACGTACAAATATTCCTCTAAAATCAGCCGAACTACGAATTCTGATTTAATCACCTGTTATCAGGAGAGAACCCAGTGCTGCATCTTTTAACCCAGCACTGACCCTGAAAAGTAAGTCTAAGCCTACTGACCAGTAACTTGTATTTCCTTCCAAAGGAATCCATTGTGTGGTTTTCACCAGAAATGTTTCTAAGTGTCCATTTTTGAAATGTACAAATATTCCTCTAAAATCAGCAGAACTACGAATTCCAATTTACTCACCTTTTATCAGGAGACAACCCAGTGCTGCATCTTTTAACCCAGCACTGACCCTGAAAAGAAAGTCTAAGCATACTTACCAGTAACTTGTATTTCCTTCCATAGGAATCCATTGTGTGGTCTTCACCAGAAATGTTTCTAAGTGTCCATTTTTGAAACGTACAAATATTCCTCTAAAATAAGCCGAACTACGAATTCCGATTTACTCCCCGGTTATCAGGAGAGAACCCAGTGCTGCATCTTTTAGACCAGCACTGGCTCTGAAAAGTAATTCTAAGCGTACTTACCAGTAACTTGTATTTCCTCCCATAGGAATCCATTATGTGGTTTTACCCAGAAAAGTTTTTTAGTGTCCATTTTTGAAACCTACAAATATTCCTCTAAAATCAGCCGAACTACGAATTCCGATTTAATCACCTGTTATCAGGAGAGAACCCAGTGCTGCATCTTTTAACCCAGCACTGACCCTGAAAAGTAAGTCTAAGCGTACTGACCAGTAACTTGTATTTCCTTCCAAAGGAATCCATTGTATGGTTTTCACCAGAAATATTTCTAAATGTCCATTTTTTAAATGTACAAATATTCCTCTAAAATCAGCCGAACTACGAATTCCGATTTACTCACCTGTTATCAGGAGACAACCCAGTGCTGCATCTTTTAACCCAGCACTGACCCTGAAAAGTAAGTCTAAGCGTACTTACCAGTAACTTGTATTTCCTTTCTTAGGAATCCATTGTGTGGTTTTCACCAGAAATGTTTCTAAGTGTCCATTTTTGAAACATACAAATATTCCTCTAAAATAAGCCGAACCACGAATTCCGATTTACTCACCTGTTATCAGGAGAGAACCCAGTGCTGCATATTTTAGACCAGCACTGGCTCTGAAAAGTAATTCTAAGCGTACTTATCAGTAACTTGTATTTCCTTCCATAGGAATCCATTGTGTGGTTTTCACCAGAAAAGTTTTTAAGTGTCCATTTTTGAAACAACAAATATTCCTCTAAAATCAGCCGAACTATGAATTCCGATTTACTCACCTGTTATCAGGAGAGAACCCAGTGCTGCATCTTTTAACCCAGCACTGACCCTGAAAAGTAAGTCTAAGCCTACTGACCAGTAACTTGTATTTCCTTTCTTAGGAATCCATTGTGTGGTTTTCCCCAGAAAAGTTTCTAAGTTTAAATTTTTCAAACGTACAAATATTCCTTTAAAATCAGCTGAACTACGAATTCCGATTTACTCACTTGTCATCAGGAGAGAACCCAGTGCTGCATCTTTTAGACCAGCACTGAAACTGAAAAGTAATTCTAAGCGTACTTACCAGTAACTTGTATTTCCTTCCATAGGAATCCATTGTGTGGTTTTCACCAGAAAAGATTCTAAGTGTCAATTTTTGAAACGTACAAATATTCCTCTAAAATCAGTCGAACTACGAATTCCGATTTACTCACCTGTTATCAGGAGAGAACCCAGTGCTGCATCTTTTAATCCAGCACTGACCCTGAAAAGTAATTCTAAGCGTACTTACCAGTAACTTGTATTTCCTTCCATAGGAATCCATTGTGTGGTTTTCACCAGAAAAGATTCTAAGTGTCCATTTTTGAAATGTACAAATATTCCTCTAAAATCAGCCGAACTACGAATTCCGATTTACTCACCTGTTATCAGGTGAGAACCCAGTGCTGCATATTTTAGACCAGCACTTGCTCTGAAAAGTAATTCTAAGCGTACTTACCAGTAACTTGTATTTCCTTCCATAGGAATCCATTGTGTGGTTTTCACCAGAAAAGTTTCTAAGTGGCCATTTTTGAAATTTACAAATATTTCTCTAAAATCAGCCGAACTACAAAATCCGATTTACTCACCTGTTATCAGGAGAGAACCCAGTGTTGCATCTTTTAGACCAGCACTGGCTCTGAAAAGTAATTCTAAGCGTACTTACCAGTAACTTGTATTTAATTCCATAGGAATCCATTGTGTGGTTTTCACCAGAAAAGTTTCTAAGTGTCCATTTTTGAAACGTACAAATATTCCTCTAAAATCAGTCGAACTACGAATTCCGATTTACTCACCTGTTATCAGGAGAGAACCCAGTGCTGCATCTTTTAATCCAGCACTGACCCTGAAAAGTAATTCTAAGCGTACTTACCAGTAACTTGTATTTCCTTCCATAGGAATCCATTGTGTGGTTTTCACCAGAAAAGATTCTAAGTGTCCATTTTTGAAATGTACAAATATTCCTCTAAAATCAGCCGAACTACGAATTCCGATTTACTCACCTGTTATCAGGTGAGAACCCAGTGCTGCATATTTTAGACCAGCACTTGCTCTGAAAAGTAATTCTAAGCGTACTTACCAGTAACTTGTATTTCCTTCCATAGGAATCCATTGTGTGGTTTTCACCAGAAAAGTTTCTAAGTGGCCATTTTTGAAATTTACAAATATTCCTCTAAAATCAGCCGAACTACAAAATCCGATTTACTCACCTGTTATCAGGAGAGAACCCAGTGCTGCATATTTTAGACCAGCACTGTCTCTGAAAAGTAATTCTAAGCGTACTTACCAGTAACTTGTATTTCCTTCCATAGGAATCCATTGTTTGGTTTTCACCAGAAAAGTTTCTAAGTGTCCATTTTTTAAACGTACAAATATTCCTCTAAAATCAGCCGAACTACAAATTCCGATTTACTCACCTGTTATCAGGAGAGAACTCAGTGTTGCATCTTTTAGACCAGCACTGGCTCTAAAAAGTAATTCTAAGCGTACTTACCAGTAACTTGTATTTCCTTCCATAGGAATCCATTGTTTGGTTTTCACCAGAAAAGTTTCTAAGTGTCCATTTTTGAAACGTACAAATATTCCTCTAAAATCGGCCGAACTACGAATTCCGATTTACTCACCTGTTATCAGGAGACAACCCAGTGCTGCATCTTTTAACCCAGCACTGACCCTGAAAAGTAAGTCTTAGTGTACTTACCAGTCACTTGTATTTCCTTCCATAGGAATCCATTGTGTGGTTTTCACCTGAAAAGATTCTAAGTGTCCATTTTTAAAACGTACAAATATTCCTCTAAAATCAGCCGAACTACGAATTCCGATTTACTCACCTGTTCTCAGGAGAGAACCCAGGGCTGCATCTTTTAGACCAGCACTGACCCTGAAAAGTAATTCTAAGCATACTTACCAGTAACTTGTATTTCCTTCCATAGAAATCCATTGTGTGGTTTTCACCAGAAAAGTTTCTAAGTGTCCATTTTTGAAACGTACAAATATTCCTCTAAAATCAGCCGAGCTACGAATTCCGATTTACTCACCTGTTATCAGGAGAGAACCCAGTGCTGCATCTTTTAACCCAGCACTGACCCTGAAAATTAAGTCTAAGCGTACTTACCAGTAATTTGTATTTCCTTGATAGGAATCCATTGTGTGGTTGTTACCAGAAAAGTTTCTAATTGTCTATTTTTGAAACGTACAAATATTCCTCTAAAATCAGCCGAACTATGAATTACGATTTACTCACCTGTTATCAGGAGAGAACCCAGTGCTGCATCTTTTAGACCAGCACTGGCTCTGAAAAGAAATTCTAAGCGTACTTACCAGTAACTTGTATTTCCTTCCATTGGAATCCATTGTGTGGTTTTCACCAGAAAATTTTCTAAGTGTCCATTTTTGAAAAGTACAAATATTCCTCTAAAATCAGTCGAACTACGAATTCCGATTTACTCACCTGTTATCAGGAGAGAACCCAGTGCTGCATCTTTTAACCCAGCACTGATCCTGAAAAGTAAGTCTAAGTGTACTTACCAGTAACTTGTCTATCCTCCCATAGGAATCCGTTGTGTGGTTTTCACCAGAAAAGTTTCTAAGTGTCCATTTTTGAAACGTACAATTATTCCTCTAAAATCAGCCGAACTACGAATTCCGTCTTACTCACCTGTTATCAGGAGAGAACCCAGTGCTGCATCTTTTAACCCAGCACTGACCCTGAAAAGTAATTCTAAGCGTACTTACCAGTAACTTGTATTTCCTTCCATAGGAATCCATTGTGTGGTTTTCACCAGAAAAGTTTCTAAGTGGCCATTTTTGAAATTTACAAATATTCCTCTAAAATCAGCCGAACTACAAAATCCGATTTACTCACCTGTTATCAGGAGAGAAACCAGTGCTGCATATTTTAGACCAGCACTGGCTCTGAAAAGTAATTCTAAGCGTACTTACCAGTACCTTATATTTCCTTCCATAGGAATCCATTGTTTGGTTTTCACCAGAAAAGTTTCTAAGTGTCCATTTTTTAAACGTACAAATATTCCTCTAAAATCAGCCGAACTACAAAATCCGATTTACTCACCTGTTATCAGGAGAGAACCCAGTGCTGCATATTTTAGACCAGCACTGGCTCTGAAAAGTAATTCTAAGCGTACTTACCAGTACCTTATATTTCCTTCCATAGGAATCCATTGTTTTGTTTTCACCAGAAAAGTTTCTAAGTGTCCATTTTTGAAACGTACAATTATTCCTCTAAAATCAGCCGAACTACTAATTCCGTCTTACTCACCTGTTATCAGGAGAGAACCCAGTGCTGCATCTTTTAACCCAGCACTGACCCTGAAAATTAAGTCTAAGCGTACTTACCAGTAACTTGTATTTCCTTGATAGGAATCCATTGTGTGGTTTTTACCAGAAAAGTTTCTAAGTGTCCATTTTTGAAACGTACAAATATTCCTCTAAAATCAGCCGAACTACGAATTTCGATTTACCCACCTGTTATCAGGTGAGAACCCAGTGCTGCATATTTTAGACCAGCACTGGCTCTGAAAAGTAATTCTAAGCGTACATACCAGTAACTTGTATTTCCTTCCATAGGAATCCATTGTGTGGTTTTCACCAGAAAAGTTTCTAAGTGGCCATTTTTGAAATTTACAAATATTCCTCTAAAATCAGCCGAACTACAAAATCCGATTTACTCACCTGTTATCAGGAGAGAACCCAGTGCTGCATATTTTAGACCAGCACTGGCTCTGAAAAGTAATTCTAAGCGTACTTACCAGTACCTTATATTTCCTTCCATAGGAATCCATTGTTTGGTTTTCACCAGAAAAGTTTCTAAGTGTCCATTTTTTAAACGTACAAATATTCCTCTAAAATCAGCCAAACTACAAATTCCGATTTACTCACCTGTTATCAGGAGAGTACCCAGTGTTGCATCTTTTAGACCAGCACTGGCTCTGAAAAGTAATTCTAAGCGTACTTACCAGTAACTTGTATTTCCTTCCATAGGAATCCATTGTGTGGTTTTCACCAGAAAAGTTTCTAAGTGTCCATTTTTGAAACGTACAAATATTCCTCTAAAATCGTCCGAACTACGAATTCCGATTTACTCACCTGTTATCAGGAGACAACCCAGTGCTGCATCTTTTAACCCAGCACTGACCCTGAAAATTAAGTCTAAGCGTACTTACCAGTAACTTGTATTTCCTTGATAGGAATCCATTGTGTGCTTTTTACTAGAAAAGTTTCTAAGTGTCCATTTTTGAAACGTAGAATTATTCCTCTAAAATCAGCCGAACTACGAATTCCGATTTACCCACCTGTTATCAGGAGAGAACCCAGTGCTGCATGTTTTAACCCAGCACTGACCCTGAAAAGTAAGTCTAAGCGTACTGACCAGTAACTTGTATTTCCTTCCAAAGGAATCCATTGTGTGGTTTTCACCAGAAATGTTTCTAAGTGTCCATTTTAGAAATGTACAAATTTTCCTCTAAAATCAGCCGAACTACGAATTCCGATTTACTCACCTGTTATCAGGAGACAACCCAATGCTGCATCTTTTAACCCAGCACTGACCCTGAAAGTAAGTCTAAACGTACTTACCAGTAACTTGTATTTCCTTCCATAGAAATCCATTGTGTGGTTTTCACCATAAAAGTTTCTTAGTGTCCATTTTTGAAATGTACAAATATTCCTCTAAAATCAGCCGAACTATGAATTCCGATTTACTCACCTGTTATCAGGAGACAACCCAGTGCTGCATCTTTTAACCCAGCACTGACCCTGAAAAGTAAGTCTAAGCGTACTTACCAGTAACTTGTATTTCCTTGATAGGAATCCATTGTGTGGTTTTTACCAGAAAAGTTTCTAAGTGTCCATTTTTGAAACGTACAAATATTCCTCTAAAATCAGCCGAACTGTGAATTCCGATTTACTCACCTGTTATCAGGAGAGAACCCAGTGCTGCATCTTTTAGACCAGCACTGGCTCTGAAAAGTAATTCTAAGCGTACTTACCAGTAACTTGTATTTCATTCCATAGGAATCCATTGTGTGGTTTTCACCAGAAAAGTTTCTTAGTGTCCATTTTTGAAACGTACAAATATTCCTCTAAAATCAGCCGAACTACGAATTCTGATTTAATCACCTGTTATCAGGAGAGAACCCAGTGCTGCATCTTTTAACCCAGCACTGACCCTGAAAAGTAAGTCTAAGCCTACTGACCAGTAACTTGTATTTCCTTCCAAAGGAATCCATTGTGTGGTTTTCACCAGAAATGTTTCTAAGTGTCCATTTTTGAAATGTACAAATATTCCTCTAAAATCAGCAGAACTACGAATTCCAATTTACTCACCTTTTATCAGGAGACAACCCAGTGCTGCATCTTTTAACCCAGCACTGACCCTGAAAAGAAAGTCTAAGCATACTTACCAGTAACTTGTATTTCCTTCCATAGGAATCCATTGTGTGGTCTTCACCAGAAATGTTTCTAAGTGTCCATTTTTGAAACGTACAAATATTCCTCTAAAATAAGCCGAACTACGAATTCCGATTTACTCCCCGGTTATCAGGAGAGAACCCAGTGCTGCATCTTTTAGACCAGCACTGGCTCTGAAAAGTAATTCTAAGCGTACTTACCAGTAACTTGTATTTCCTCCCATAGGAATCCATTATGTGGTTTTACCCAGAAAAGTTTTTTAGTGTCCATTTTTGAAACCTACAAATATTCCTCTAAAATCAGCCGAACTACGAATTCCGATTTAATCACCTGTTATCAGGAGAGAACCCAGTGCTGCATCTTTTAACCCAGCACTGACCCTGAAAAGTAAGTCTAAGCGTACTGACCAGTAACTTGTATTTCCTTCCAAAGGAATCCATTGTATGGTTTTCACCAGAAATATTTCTAAATGTCCATTTTTTAAATGTACAAATATTCCTCTAAAATCAGCCGAACTACGAATTCCGATTTACTCACCTGTTATCAGGAGACAACCCAGTGCTGCATCTTTTAACCCAGCACTGACCCTGAAAAGTAAGTCTAAGCGTACTTACCAGTAACTTGTATTTCCTTTCTTAGGAATCCATTGTGTGGTTTTCACCAGAAATGTTTCTAAGTGTCCATTTTTGAAACATACAATTATTCCTCTAAAATCAGCCGAACTACGAATTCCGATTTACTCACCTGTTATCAGGAGAGAACCCAGTGCTGCATCTTTTAACCCAGCACTGACCCTGAAAATTAAGTCTAAGCGTACTTACTAGTAACTTGTATTTCCTTGATAGGAATCCATTGTGTGGTTTTTACCAGAAAAGTTTCTAAGTGTCCATTTTTGAAACATACAATTATTCCTCTAAAATCAGCCAAACTACGAATTCTGATTTACTCACCTGTTATCAGGAGAGAACCCAGTGCTGCATCTTTTAACCCAGCACTGACCCTGAAAATTAAGTCTAAGCGTACTTACCAGTAACTTGTATTTCCTTGATAGGAATCCATTGTGTGGTTTTTACCAGAAAAGTTTCTAAGTGTCCATTTTTGAAACGTACAAATATTCCTCTAAAATCATCCGAACTACGAATTCCGATTTACCCACCTGTTATCAGGAGAGAACCCAGTGCTGCATCTTTTAACCCAGCACTGACCCTGAAAAGTAAGTCTAAGCGTACTTACCAGTAACTTGTATTTCCTTCCATAGGAATCCATTGTGTGGTCTTCACCAGAAATGTTTCTGTGTCCATTTTTGAAATGTACAAATATTCCTCTAAAATAAGCCGAACTACAAAATCCGATTTACTCACCTGTTATCAGGAGAGAACCCAGTGCTGCATATTTTAGACCAGCACTGGCTCTGAAAAGTAATTCTAAGCGTACTT
This sequence comes from Triturus cristatus, assembly GCF_964204655.1. Lineage (NCBI taxonomy): Eukaryota > Metazoa > Chordata > Amphibia > Caudata > Salamandridae > Triturus > Triturus cristatus. The sequence continues at coordinate 903,557 of NW_028188310.1, read as the reverse complement.
ACCAGTACCTTATATTTCCTTCCATAGGAATCCATTGTTTTGTTTTCACCAGAAAAGTTTCTAAGTGTCCATTTTTTAAACGTACAATTATTCCTCTAAAATCAGCCGAACTACGAATTCCGTCTTACTCACCTGTTATCAGGAGAGAACCCAGTGCTGCATCTTTTAACCCAGCACTGACCCTGAAAATTAAGTCTAAGCGTACTTACCAGTAACTTGTATTTCCTTGATAGGAATCCATTGTGTGGTTTTTACCAGAAAAGTTTCTAAGTGTCCATTTTTGAAACGTACAAATATTCCTCTAAAATCAGCCGAACTACGAATTTCGATTTACCCACCTGTTATCAGGTGAGAACCCAGTGCTGCATATTTTAGACCAGCACTGGCTCTGAAAAGTAATTCTAAGCGTACTTACCAGTAACTTGTATTTCCTTCCATAGGAATCCATTGTGTGGTTTTCACCAGAAAAGTTTCTAAGTGGCCATTTTTGAAATTTACAAATATTCCTCTAAAATCAGCCGAACTACAAAATCCGATTTACTCACCTGTTATCAGGAGAGAACCCAGTGCTGCATATTTTAGACCAGCACTGGCTCTGAAAAGTAATTCTAAGCGTACTTACCAGTACCTTATATTTCCTTCCATAGGAATCCATTGTTTGGTTTTCACCAGAAAAGTTTCTAAGTGTCCATTTTTTAAACGTACAAATATTCCTCTAAAATCAGCCAAACTACAAATTCCGATTTACTCACCTGTTATCAGGAGAGTACCCAGTGTTGCATCTTTTAGACCAGCACTGGCTCTGAAAAGTAATTCTAAGCGTACTTACCAGTAACTTGTATTTCCTTCCATAGGAATCCATTGTGTGGTTTTCACCAGAAAAGTTTCTAAGTGTCCATTTTTGAAACGTACAAATATTCCTCTAAAATCGTCCGAACTACGAATTCCGATTTACTCACCTGTTATCAGGAGACAACCCAGTGCTGCATCTTTTAACCCAGCACTGACCCTGAAAATTAAGTCTAAGCGTACTTACCAGTAACTTGTATTTCCTTGATAGGAATCCATTGTGTGCTTTTTACTAGAAAAGTTTCTAAGTGTCCATTTTTGAAACGTAGAATTATTCCTCTAAAATCAGCCGAACTACGAATTCCGATTTACCCACCTGTTATCAGGAGAGAACCCAGTGCTGCATCTTTTAACCCAGCACTGACCCTGAAAAGTAAGTCTAAGCGTACTGACCAGTAACTTGTATTTCCTTCCAAAGGAATCCATTGTGTGGTTTTCACCAGAAATGTTTCTAAGTGTCCATTTTAGAAATGTACAAATTTTCCTCTAAAATCAGCCGAACTACGAATTCCGATTTACTCACCTGTTATCAGGAGACAACCCAATGCTGCATCTTTTAACCCAGCACTGACCCTGAAAGTAAGTCTAAACGTACTTACCAGTAACTTGTATTTCCTTCCATAGGAATCCATTGTGTGGTTTTCACCATAAAAGTTTCTGAGTGTCCATTTTTGAAATGTACAAATATTCCTCTAAAATCAGCCGAACTATGAATTCCGATTTACTCACCTGTTATCAGGAGACAACCCAGTGCTGCATCTTTTAACCCAGCACTGACCCTGAAAAGTAAGTCTAAGCGTACTTACCAGTAACTTGTATTTCCTTGATAGGAATCCATTGTGTGGTTTTTACCAGAAAAGTTTCTAAGTGTCCATTTTTGAAACGTACAAATATTCCTCTAAAATCAGCCGAACTGTGAATTCCGATTTACTCACCTGTTATCAGGAGAGAACCCAGTGCTGCATCTTTTAGACCAGCACTGGCTCTGAAAAGTAATTCTAAGCGTACTTACCAGTAACTTGTATTTCATTCCATAGGAATCCATTGTGTGGTTTTCACCAGAAAAGTTTCTTAGTGTCCATTTTTGAAACGTACAAATATTCCTCTAAAATCAGCCGAACTACGAATTCTGATTTAATCACCTGTTATCAGGAGAGAACCCAGTGCTGCATCTTTTAACCCAGCACTGACCCTGAAAAGTAAGTCTAAGCCTACTGACCAGTAACTTGTATTTCCTTCCAAAGGAATCCATTGTGTGGTTTTCACCAGAAATGTTTCTAAGTGTCCATTTTTGAAATGTACAAATATTCCTCTAAAATCAGCAGAACTACGAATTCCAATTTACTCACCTGTTATCAGGAGACAACCCAGTGCTGCATCTTTTAACCCAGCACTGACCCTGAAAAGAAAGTCTAAGCATACTTACCAGTAACTTGTATTTCCTTCCATAGGAATCCATTGTGTGGTCTTCACCAGAAATGTTTCTAAGTGTCCATTTTTGAAACGTACAAATATTCCTCTAAAATAAGCCGAACTACGAATTCCGATTTACTCCCCGGTTATCAGGAGAGAACCCAGTGCTGCATCTTTTAGACCAGCACTGGCTCTGAAAAGTAATTCTAAGCGTACTTACCAGTAACTTGTATTTCCTCCCATAGGAATCCATTATGTGGTTTTACCCAGAAAAGTTTTTTAGTGTCCATTTTTGAAACCTACAAATATTCCTCTAAAATCAGCCGAACTACGAATTCCGATTTAATCACCTGTTATCAGGAGAGAACCCAGTGCTGCATCTTTTAACCCAGCACTGACCCTGAAAAGTAAGTCTAAGCGTACTGACCAGTAACTTGTATTTCCTTCCAAAGGAATCCATTGTATGGTTTTCACCAGAAATATTTCTAAATGTCCATTTTTTAAATGTACAAATATTACTCTAAAATCAGCCGAACTACGAATTCCGATTTACTCACCTGTTATCAGGAGACAACCCAGTGCTGCATCTTTTAACCCAGCACTGACCCTGAAAAGTAAGTCTAAGCGTACTTACCAGTAACTTGTATTTCCTTTCTTAGGAATCCATTGTGTGGTTTTCACCAGAAATGTTTCTAAGTGTCCATTTTTGAAACATACAAATATTCCTCTAAAATAAGCCGAACTACGAATTCCGATTTACTCACCTGTTATCAGGAGAGAACCCAGTGCTGCATATTTTAGACCAGCACTGGCTCTGAAAAGTAATTCTAAGCGTACTTATCAGTAACTTGTATTTCCTTCCATAGGAATCCATTGTGTGGTTTTCACCAGAAAAGTTTTTAAGTGTCCATTTTTGAAACGACAAATATTCCTCTAAAATCAGCCGAACTATGAATTCCGATTTACTCACCTGTTATCAGGAGAGAACCCAGTGCTGCATCTTTTAACCCAGCACTGACCCTGAAAAGTAAGTCTAAGCCTACTGACCAGTAACTTGTATTTCCTTTCTTAGGAATCCATTGTGTGGTTTTCCCCAGAAAAGTTTCTAAGTTTCAATTTTTCAAACGTACAAATATTCCTCTAAAATCAGCTGAACTACGAATTCCGATTTACTCACTTGTCATCAGGAGAGAACCCAGTGCTGCATCTTTTAGACCAGCACTGAAACTGAAAAGTAATTCTAAGCGTACTTACCAGTAACTTGTATTTCCTTCCATAGGAATCCATTGTGTGGTTTTCACCAGAAAAGATTCTAAGTGTCAATTTTTGAAACGTACAAATATTCCTCTAAAATCAGTCGAACTACGAATTCCGATTTACTCACCTGTTATCAGGAGAGAACCCAGTGCTGCATCTTTTAATCCAGCACTGACCCTGAAAAGTAATTCTAAGCGTACTTACCAGTAACTTGTATTTCCTTCCATAGGAATCCATTGTGTGGTTTTCACCAGAAAAGATTCTAAGTGTCCATTTTTGAAATGTACAAATATTCCTCTAAAATCAGCCGAACTACGAATTCCGATTTACTCACCTGTTATCAGGTGAGAACCCAGTGCTGCATATTTTAGACCAGCACTTGCTCTGAAAAGTAATTCTAAGCGTACTTACCAGTAACTTGTATTTCCTTCCATAGGAATCCATTGTGTGGTTTTCACCAGAAAAGTTTCTAAGTGGCCATTTTTGAAATTTACAAATATTCCTCTAAAATCAGCCGAACTACAAAATCCGATTTACTCACCTGTTATCAGGAGAGAACCCAGTGTTGCATCTTTTAGACCAGCACTGGCTCTGAAAAGTAATTCTAAGCGTACTTACCAGTAACTTGTATTTAATTCCATAGGAATCCATTGTGTGGTTTTCACCAGAAAAGTTTCTAAGTGTCCATTTTTGAAACGTACAAATATTCCTCTAAAATCAGTCGAACTACGAATTCCGATTTACTCACCTGTTATCAGGAGAGAACCCAGTGCTGCATCTTTTAATCCAGCACTGACCCTGAAAAGTAATTCTAAGCGTACTTACCAGTAACTTGTATTTCCTTCCATAGGAATCCATTGTGTGGTTTTCACCAGAAAAGATTCTAAGTGTCCATTTTTGAAATGTACAAATATTCCTCTAAAATCAGCCGAACTACGAATTCCGATTTACTCACCTGTTATCAGGTGAGAACCCAGTGCTGCATATTTTAGACCAGCACTTGCTCTGAAAAGTAATTCTAAGCGTACTTACCAGTAACTTGTATTTCCTTCCATAGGAATCCATTGTGTGGTTTTCACCAGAAAAGTTTCTAAGTGGCCATTTTTGAAATTTACAAATATTCCTCTAAAATCAGCCGAACTACAAAATCCGATTTACTCACCTGTTATCAGGAGAGAACCCAGTGCTGCATATTTTAGACCAGCACTGTCTCTGAAAAGTAATTCTAAGCGTACTTACCAGTAACTTGTATTTCCTTCCATAGGAATCCATTGTTTGGTTTTCACCAGAAAAGTTTCTAAGTGTCCATTTTTTAAACGTACAAATATTCCTCTAAAATCAGCCGAACTACAAATTCCGATTTACTCACCTGTTATCAGGAGAGAACTCAGTGTTGCATCTTTTAGACCAGCACTGGCTCTAAAAAGTAATTCTAAGCGTACTTACCAGTAACTTGTATTTCCTTCCATAGGAATCCATTGTTTGGTTTTCACCAGAAAAGTTTCTAAGTGTCCATTTTTGAAACGTACAAATATTCCTCTAAAATCGGCCGAACTACGAATTCCGATTTACTCACCTGTTATCAGGAGACAACCCAGTGCTGCATCTTTTAACCCAGCACTGACCCTGAAAAGTAAGTCTTAGTGTACTTACCAGTAACTTGTATTTCCTTCCATAGGAATCCATTGTGTGGTTTTCACCTGAAAAGATTCTAAGTGTCCATTTTTAAAACGTACAAATATTCCTCTAAAATCAGCCGAACTACGAATTCCGATTTACTCACCTGTTCTCAGGAGAGAACCCAGGGCTGCATCTTTTAGACCAGCACTGACCCTGAAAAGTAATTCTAAGCATACTTACCAGTAACTTGTATTTCCTTCCATAGAAATCCATTGTGTGGTTTTCACCAGAAAAGTTTCTAAGTGTCCATTTTTGAAACGTACAAATATTCCTCTAAAATCAGCCGAGCTACGAATTCCGATTTACTCACCTGTTATCAGGAGAGAACCCAGTGCTGCATCTTTTAACCCAGCACTGACCCTGAAAATTAAGTCTAAGCGTACTTACCAGTAATTTGTATTTCCTTGATAGGAATCCATTGTGTGGTTGTTACCAGAAAAGTTTCTAATTGTCTATTTTTGAAACGTACAAATATTCCTCTAAAATCAGCCGAACTATGAATTACGATTTACTCACCTGTTATCAGGAGAGAACCCAGTGCTGCATCTTTTAGACCAGCACTGGCTCTGAAAAGAAATTCTAAGCGTACTTACCAGTAACTTGTATTTCCTTCCATTGGAATCCATTGTGTGGTTTTCACCAGAAAATTTTCTAAGTGTCCATTTTTGAAAAGTACAAATATTCCTCTAAAATCAGTCGAACTACGAATTCCGATTTACTCACCTGTTATCAGGAGAGAACCCAGTGCTGCATCTTTTAACCCAGCACTGATCCTGAAAAGTAAGTCTAAGTGTACTTACCAGTAACTTGTCTATCCTCCCATAGGAATCCGTTGTGTGGTTTTCACCAGAAAAGTTTCTAAGTGTCCATTTTTGAAACGTACAATTATTCCTCTAAAATCAGCCGAACTACGAATTCCGTCTTACTCACCTGTTATCAGGAGAGAACCCAGTGCTGCATCTTTTAACCCAGCACTGACCCTGAAAAGTAATTCTAAGCGTACTTACCAGTAACTTGTATTTCCTTCCATAGGAATCCATTGTGTGGTTTTCACCAGAAAAGTTTCTAAGTGGCCATTTTTGAAATTTACAAATATTCCTCTAAAATCAGCCGAACTACAAAATCCGATTTACTCACCTGTTATCAGGAGAGAAACCAGTGCTGCATATTTTAGACCAGCACTGGCTCTGAAAAGTAATTCTAAGCGTACTTACCAGTACCTTATATTTCCTTCCATAGGAATCCATTGTTTGGTTTTCACCAGAAAAGTTTCTAAGTGTCCATTTTTTAAACGTACAAATATTCCTCTAAAATCAGCCGAACTACAAAATCCGATTTACTCACCTGTTATCAGGAGAGAACCCAGTGCTGCATATTTTAGACCAGCACTGGCTCTGAAAAGTAATTCTAAGCGTACTTACCAGTACCTTATATTTCCTTCCATAGGAATCCATTGTTTTGTTTTCACCAGAAAAGTTTCTAAGTGTCCATTTTTTAAACGTACAATTATTCCTCTAAAATCAGCCGAACTACGAATTCCGTCTTACTCACCTGTTATCAGGAGAGAACCCAGTGCTGCATCTTTTAACCCAGCACTGACCCTGAAAATTAAGTCTAAGCGTACTTACCAGTAACTTGTATTTCCTTGATAGGAATCCATTGTGTGGTTTTTACCAGAAAAGTTTCTAAGTGTCCATTTTTGAAACGTACAAATATTCCTCTAAAATCAGCCGAACTACGAATTTCGATTTACCCACCTGTTATCAGGTGAGAACCCAGTGCTGCATATTTTAGACCATCACTGGCTCTGAAAAGTAATTCTAAGCGTACTTACCAGTAACTTGTATTTCCTTCCATAGGAATCCATTGTGTGGTTTTCACCAGAAAAGTTTCTAAGTGGCCATTTTTGAAATTTACAAATATTCCTCTAAAATCAGCCGAACTACAAAATCCGATTTACTCACCTGTTATCAGGAGAGAACCCAGTGCTGCATATTTTAGACCAGCACTGGCTCTGAAAAGTAATTCTAAGCGTACTTACCAGTACCTTATATTTCCTTCCATAGGAATCCATTGTTTGGTTTTCACCAGAAAAGTTTCTAAGTGTCCATTTTTTAAACGTACAAATATTCCTCTAAAATCAGCCAAACTACAAATTCCGATTTACTCACCTGTTATCAGGAGAGTACCCAGTGTTGCATCTTTTAGACCAGCACTGGCTCTGAAAAGTAATTCTAAGCGTACTTACCAGTAACTTGTATTTCCTTCCATAGGAATCCATTGTGTGGTTTTCACCAGAAAAGTTTCTAAGTGTCCATTTTTGAAACGTACAAATATTCCTCTAAAATCGTCCGAACTACGAATTCCGATTTACTCACCTGTTATCAGGAGACAACCCAGTGCTGCATCTTTTAACCCAGCACTGACCCTGAAAAGTAAGTCTAAGCGTACTTACCAGTAAGTTGTATTTCCTTCCATAGGAATCCATTGTGTGGTTTTCACCTGAAAAGTTTCTAAGTGTCCATTTTTGAAACGTAGAATTATTCCTCTAAAATCAGCCGAACTACGAATTCCGATTTACTCACCTGTTATCAGGAGAGAACCCAGTGCTGCATCTTTTAACCCAGCACTGACCCTGAAAATTAAGTCTAAGCGTACTTACCAGTAATTTGTATTTCCTTGAAAGGAATCCATTGTGTGGTTTTTACCAGAAAAGTTTCTAAGTGTCCATTTTTGAAACGTAGAATTATTCCTCTAAAATCAGCCGAACTACGAATTGTGATTTACCCACCTGTTATCAGGAGAGAACCCAGTGCTGCATCTTTTAACCCAGCACTGACCCTGAAAAGTAAGTATAAGTGTACTTACCAGTAACCTGTATTTCCTCCCATAGGAAACAATTGTGTAGTTTTCACAAGAAAAGTTTCTAAGTGTCCATTTTTGAAACGTACAAATATTCCTCTAAAATCAGCCGAACTATGAATTCCGATGTACTCACCTGTTATCAGGAGACAACCCAATGCTGCATCTTTTAACCCAGCACTAACCCGGAAAAGTAAGTCTAGGCGTACTTACCAGTAACTTGTATTTCCTTCCATAGGAATCCATTGTGTGGTTTTCATCATAAAAGTTTCCTAGTGTCCATTTTTAAAACGTACAAATATTCCTCTAAAATCAGCCGAACTACGAATTCCGATTTAATCACCTGCTATCAGGAGAGAACCCAGTGCTGCATCTTTTAACCTAGCACTGACCCTGAAAAGTAAGTCTAAGCGTACTGACCAGTAACTTGTATTTCCTTCCAAAGGAATACATTGTGTGGTTTTCACCAGAAATGTTTCTAAGTGTCCATTTTTGAAATGTACAAATATTCCTCTAAAATCAGCCGAACTACGAATTCCGATTTACTCACCTGTTATCAGGAGACAACCCAGTGCTGCATCTTTTAACCCAGCACTGACCCTGAAAAGTAAGTCTAAGCGTACTTACCAGTAACTTGTATTTCCTTCCATAGGAATCCATTGTGTGGTCTTCACCAGAAATGTTTCTAAGTGTCCATTTTTGAAACGTACAAATATTCCTCTAAAATAAGCCGAACTACGAATTCCGATTTACTCCCCGGTTATCAGGAGAGAACCCAGTGCTGCGTCTTTTAGACCAGCACTGGCTCTGAAAAGTAATTCTAAGCGTACTTACCAGTAACTTGTATTTCCTCCCATAGGAATCCATTATGTGGTTTTCACCAGAAAAGTTTCTTAGTGTCCATTTTTGAAACCTACAAATATTCCTCTAAAATCAGCCGAACTACGAATTCCGATTTAATCACCTGTTATCAGGAGAGAACCCAGTGCTGCATCTTTTAACCCAGCACTAACCCTGAAAAGTAAGTCTAAGCGTACTTACCAGTAACTTGTATTTCCTTCCATAGGAATCCATTGTGTGGTTTTCACCAGAAAAGTTTCTAAGTGGCCATTTTTGAAATTTACAAATATTCCTCTAAAATCAGCCGAACTACAAAATCCGATTTACTCACCTGTTATCAGGAGAGAACCCAGTGCTGCATATTTTAGACCAGCACTGGCTCTGAAAAGTAATTCTAAGCGTACTTACCAGTACCTTATATTTCCTTCCATAGGAATCCATTGTTTGGTTTTCACCAGAAAAGTTTCTAAGTGTCCATTTTTTAAACGTACAAATATTCCTCTAAAATCAGCCAAACTACAAATTCCGATTTACTCACCTGTTATCAGGAGAGTACCCAGTGTTGCATCTTTTAGACCAGCACTGGCTCTGAAAAGTAATTCTAAGCGTACTTACCAGTAACTTGTATTTCCTTCCATAGGAATCCATTGTGTGGTTTTCACCAGAAAAGTTTCTAAGTGTCCATTTTTGAAACGTACAAATATTCCTCTAAAATCGTCCGAACTACGAATTCCGATTTACTCACCTGTTATCAGGAGACAACCCAGTGCTGCATCTTTTAACCCAGCACTGACCCTGAAAAGTAAGTCTAAGCGTACTTACCAGTAAGTTGTATTTCCTTCCATAGGAATCCATTGTGTGGTTTTCACCTGAAAAGTTTCTAAGTGTCCATTTTTGAAACGTAGAATTATTCCTCTAAAATCAGCCGAACTACGAATTCCGATTTACTCACCTGTTATCAGGAGAGAACCCAGTGCTGCATCTTTTAACCCAGCACTGACCCTGAAAATTAAGTCTAAGCGTACTTACCAGTAATTTGTATTTCCTTGAAAGGAATCCATTGTGTGGTTTTTACCAGAAAAGTTTCTAAGTGTCCATTTTTGAAACGTAGAATTATTCCTCTAAAATCAGCCGAACTACGAATTGTGATTTACCCACCTGTTATCAGGAGAGAACCCAGTGCTGCATCTTTTAACCCAGCACTGACCCTGAAAAGTAAGTATAAGTGTACTTACCAGTAACCTGTATTTCCTCCCATAGGAAACAATTGTGTAGTTTTCACAAGAAAAGTTTCTAAGTGTCCATTTTTGAAACGTACAAATATTCCTCTAAAATCAGCCGAACTATGAATTCCGATGTACTCACCTGTTATCAGGAGACAACCCAATGCTGCATCTTTTAACCCAGCACTAACCCGGAAAAGTAAGTCTAGGCGTACTTACCAGTAACTTGTATTTCCTTCCATAGGAATCCATTGTGTGGTTTTCATCATAAAAGTTTCTTAGTGTCCATTTTTAAAACGTACAAATATTCCTCTAAAATCAGCCGAACTACGAATTCCGATTTAATCACCTGCTATCAGGAGAGAACCCAGTGCTGCATCTTTTAACCTAGCACTGACCCTGAAAAGTAAGTCTAAGCGTACTGACCAGTAACTTGTATTTCCTTCCAAAGGAATACATTGTGTGGTTTTCACCAGAAATGTTTCTAAGTGTCCATTTTTGAAATGTACAAATATTCCTCTAAAATCAGCCGAACTACGAATTCCGATTTACTCACCTGTTATCAGGAGACAACCCAGTGCTGCATCTTTTAACCCAGCACTGACCCTGAAAAGTAAGTCTAAGCGTACTTACCAGTAACTTGTATTTCCTTCCATAGGAATCCATTGTGTGGTCTTCACCAGAAATGTTTCTAAGTGTCCATTTTTGAAACGTACAAATATTCCTCTAAAATAAGCCGAACTACGAATTCCGATTTACTCCCCGGTTATCAGGAGAGAACCCAGTGCTGCGTCTTTTAGACCAGCACTGGCTCTGAAAAGTAATTCTAAGCGTACTTACCAGTAACTTGTATTTCCTCCCATAGGAATCCATTATGTGGTTTTCACCAGAAAAGTTTCTTAGTGTCCATTTTTGAAACCTACAAATATTCCTCTAAAATCAGCCGAACTACGAATTCCGATTTAATCACCTGTTATCAGGAGAGAACCCAGTGCTGCATCTTTTAACCCAGCACTAACCCTGAAAAGTAAGTCTAAGCGTACTTACCAGTAACTTGTATTTCCTTCCATAGGAATCCATTGTGTGGTTTTCACCAGAAAAGTTTCTAAGTGGCCATTTTTGAAATTTACAAATATTCCTCTAAAATCAGCCGAACTACAAAATCCGATTTACTCACCTGTTATCAGGAGAGAACCCAGTGCTGCATATTTTAGACCAGCACTGGCTCTGAAAAGTAATTCTAAGCGTACTTACCAGTACCTTATATTTCCTTCCATAGGAATCCATTGTTTGGTTTTCACCAGAAAAGTTTCTAAGTGTCCATTTTTTAAACGTACAAATATTCCTCTAAAATCAGCCAAACTACAAATTCCGATTTACTCACCTGTTATCAGGAGAGTACCCAGTGTTGCATCTTTTAGACCAGCACTGGCTCTGAAAAGTAATTCTAAGCGTACTTACCAGTAACTTGTATTTCCTTCCATAGGAATCCATTGTGTGGTTTTCACCAGAAAAGTTTCTAAGTGTCCATTTTTGAAACGTACAAATATTCCTCTAAAATCGTCCGAACTACGAATTCCGATTTACTCACCTGTTATCAGGAGACAACCCAGTGCTGCATCTTTTAACCCAGCACTGACCCTGAAAAGTAAGTCTAAGCGTACTTACCAGTAAGTTGTATTTCCTTCCATAGGAATCCATTGTGTGGTTTTCACCTGAAAAGTTTCTAAGTGTCCATTTTTGAAACGTAGAATTATTCCTCTAAAATCAGCCGAACTACGAATTCCGATTTACTCACCTGTTATCAGGAGAGAACCCAGTGCTGCATCTTTTAACCCAGCACTGACCCTGAAAATTAAGTCTAAGCGTACTTACCAGTAATTTGTATTTCCTTGAAAGGAATCCATTGTGTGGTTTTTACCAGAAAAGTTTCTAAGTGTCCATTTTTGAAACGTAGAATTATTCCTCTAAAATCAGCCGAACTACGAATTGTGATTTACCCACCTGTTATCAGGAGAGAACCCAGTGCTGCATCTTTTAACCCAGCACTGACCCTGAAAAGTAAGTATAAGTGTACTTACCAGTAACCTGTATTTCCTCCCATAGGAAACAATTGTGTAGTTTTCACAAGAAAAGTTTCTAAGTGTCCATTTTTGAAACGTACAAATATTCCTCTAAAATCAGCCGAACTATGAATTCCGATGTACTCACCTGTTATCAGGAGACAACCCAATGCTGCATCTTTTAACCCAGCACTAACCCGGAAAAGTAAGTCTAGGCTTACTTACCAGTAACTTGTATTTCCTTCCATAGGAATCCATTGTGTGGTTTTCATCATAAAAGTTTCTTAGTGTCCATTTTTAAAACGTACAAATATTCCTCTAAAATCAGCCGAACTACGAATTCCGATTTAATCACCTGCTATCAGGAGAGAACCCAGTGCTGCATCTTTTAACCTAGCACTGACCCTGAAAAGTAAGTCTAAGCGTACTGACCAGTAACTTGTATTTCCTTCCAAAGGAATACATTGTGTGGTTTTCACCAGAAATGTTTCTAAGTGTCCATTTTTGAAATGTACAAATATTCCTCTAAAATCAGCCGAACTACGAATTCCGATTTACTCACCTGTTATCAGGAGACAACCCAGTGCTGCATCTTTTAACCCAGCACTGACCCTGAAAAGTAAGTCTAAGCGTACTTACCAGTAACTTGTATTTCCTTCCATAGGAATCCATTGTGTGGTCTTCACCAGAAATGTTTCTAAGTGTCCATTTTTGAAACGTACAAATATTCCTCTAAAATAAGCCGAACTACGAATTCCGATTTACTCCCCGGTTATCAGGAGAGAACCCAGTGCTGCGTCTTTTAGACCAGCACTGGCTCTGAAAAGTAATTCTAAGCGTACTTACCAGTAACTTGTATTTCCTCCCATAGGAATCCATTATGTGGTTTTCACCAGAAAAGTTTCTTAGTGTCCATTTTTGAAACCTACAAATATTCCTCTAAAATCAGCCGAACTACGAATTCCGATTTAATCACCTGTTATCAGGAGAGAACCCAGTGCTGCATCTTTTAACCCAGCACTAACCCTGAAAAGTAAGTCTAAGCGTACCGACCAGTAACTTGTATTTCCTTCCAAAGGAATCCATTGTATGGTTGTCACCAGAAATGTTTCTAAGTGTCCATTTTTTAAATGTACAAATATTCCTCTAAAATCAGCCGAACTACGAATTCTGATTTACTCACCTGTTATCAGGAGACAACCCAGTGCTGCATCTTTTAACCCAGCACTGACCCTGAAAAGTAAGTTTAAGCGTACTTACCAGTAACTTGTATTTCCTTCCATAGGAATCCATTGTGTGGTTTTCACCAGAAATGTTTCTAACTGTCCATTTTTGAAACGTACAAATATTCCTCTAAAATAAGCCGAACTACGAATTCCGATTTACTCACCTGTTATCAGGAGAGAACCCAGTGCTGCATATTTTAGACCAGCACTGGCTCTGAAAAGTAATTCTAAGCGTACTTATCAGTAACTTGTATTTCCTTCCATAGGAATCCATTGTGTGGTTTTCACCAGAAACGTTTCTAAGTGTCCATTTTTGAAACGTACAAATATTCCTCTAAAATCAGTCGAACTCCGAATTCCGATTTACTCACCTGTTATCAGGAGAGAACCCAGTGCTGCATCTTTTAACCCAGCACTGACCCTGAAAATTAAGTCTAAGCGTACTTACCAGTAACTTGTATTTCCTTGATAGGAATCCATTGTGTGGTTTTTACCAGAAAAGTTTCTAAGTGTTCATTTTTGAAACATACAATTATTCCTCTAAAATCAGCCACACTACGAATTCCGATTTACTCACCTGTTATCAGGAGAGAACCCAGTGCTGCATCTTTTAACCCAGCACTGACCCTGAAAATTAAGTCTAAGCGTACTTACCAGTAACTTGTATTTCCTTGATAGGAATCCATTGTGTGGTTTTTACCAGAAAAGTTTCTAAGTGTCCATTTTTGAAACGTACAAATATTCCTCTAAAATCATCCAAACTACGAATTCCGATTTACCCACCTGTTATCAGGAGAGAACCCAGTGCTGCATCTTTTAACCCAGCACTGACCCTGAGAAGTAAGTCTAAGTGTACTTACCAGTAACCTGTATTTCCTCCCATAGGAATCAATTGTGTAGTTTTCACCAGAAAAGTTTCTAAGTGTCCATTTTTGAAACGTAGAATTATTCCTCTAAAATCAGCCGAACTACGAATTCCGATTTACTCACCTGTTATCAGGAGAGAACCCAGTGCTGCATCTTTTAACCCAGCACTGACCCTGAAAATTAAGTCTAAGCGTACTTACCAGTAACTTGTATTTCCTTGATAGGAATCCATTGTGTGGTTTTTACCAGAAAAGTTTCTAAGTGTCCATTTTTGAAACGTACAAATATTCCTCTAAAATCATCCAAACTACGAATTCCGATTTACCCACCTGTTATCAGGAGAGAACCCAGTGCTGCATCTTTTAACCCAGCACTGACCCTGAGAAGTAAGTCTAAGTGTACTTACCAGTAACCTGTATTTCCTCCCATAGGAATCAATTGTGTAGTTTTCACCAGAAAAGTTTCTAAGTGTCCATTTTTGAAACGTAGAATTATTCCTCTAAAATCAGCCGAACTACGAATTCCGATTTACCCACCTGTTATCAGGAGAGAACCCAGTGCTGCATCTTTTAACCCAGCACTGACCCTGAAAAGTAAGTCTAAGCGTACTGACCAGTAACTTGTATTTCCTTCCAAAGGAATCCATTGTGTGGTTTTCACCAGAAATGTTTCTAAGTGTCCATTTTTGAAATGTACAAATATTCCTCTAAAATCAGCCGAACTACGAATTCCGATTTACTCACCTGTTATCAGGAGACAACCCAATGCTGCATCTTTTAACCCAGCACTGACCCTGAAAAGTAAGTCTAAACGTACTTACCAGTAACTTGTATTTCCTTCCATAGGAATCCATTGTGTGGTTTTCACCATAAAAGTTTCTTAGTGTCCATTTTTGAAACATACAAATATTCCTCTAAAATCAGCTGAACTACGAATTCCGATTTACTCACCTGTTATCAGGAGACAACCCAGTGCTGCATCATTTAACCCAGCACTGACCCTGAAAAGTAAGTCTAAGCGTACTTACCAGTAACTTGTATTTCCTTGATAGGAATCCATTGTGTGGTTTTTACCAGAAAAGTTTCTAAGTGTCCATTTTTGAAATGTACAAATATTCCTCTAAAATCAGCCGAACTGTGAATTCCGATTTACTCACCTGTTATCAGGAGAGAACCCAGTGCTGCATCTTTTAGACCAGCACTGGCTCTGAAAAGTAATTCTAAGCGTACTTACCAGTAACTTGTATTTCCTTCCATAGGAATCCATTGTGTGGTTTTCACCAGAAAAGTTTCTTAGTGTCCATTTTTGAAACGTACAAATATTCCTCTAAAATCAGCCGAACTACGAATTCTGATTTAATCACCTGTTATCAGGAGAGAACCCAGTCAGTGCTGCATCTTTTAACCCAGCACTGACCCTGAAAAGTAAGTCTAAGCGTACTGACCAGTAACTTGTATTTCCTTCCAAAGGAATCCATTGTGTGGTTTTCACCAGAAATGTTTCTAAGTGTCCATTTTTGAAATGTACAAATATTCCTCTAAAATCAGCCAAACTACGAATTCCGATTTACTCACCTTTTATCAGGAGACAACCCAGTGCTGCATCTTTTAACCCAGCACTGACCCTGAAAAGTAAGTCTAAGCGTACTTACCAGTAACTTGTATTTCCTTCCATAGGAATCAATTGTGTGGTCTTCACCAGAAATGTTTCTAAGTGTCCATTTTTGAAACGTACAAATATTCCTCTAAAATAAGCCGAACTACGAATTCCGATTTACTCCCCGGTTATCAGGAGAGAACCCAGTGCTGCATCTTTTAACCCAGCACTGACCCTGAAAATTAAGTCTAAGCGTACTTACCAGTAACTTGTATTTCCTTGATAGGAATCCATTGTGTGATTTTTACCAGAAAAGTTTCTAAGTGTCCATTTTTGAAACGTACAAATATTCCTCTAAAATCATCCAAACTACGAATTCCGATTTACCCACCTGTTATCAGGAGAGAACCCAGTGCTGCATCTTTTAACCCAGCACTGACCCTGAGAAGTAAGTCTAAGTGTACTTACCAGTAACCTGTATTTCCTCCCATAGGAATCAATTGTGTAGTTTTCACCAGAAAAGTTTCTAAGTGTCCATTTTTGAAACGTAGAATTATTCCTCTAAAATCAGCCGAACTACGAATTCCGATTTACCCACCTGTTATCAGGAGAGAACCCAGTGCTGCATCTTTTAACCCAGCACTGACCCTGAAAAGTAAGTCTAAGCGTACTGACCAGTAACTTGTATTTCCTTCCAAAGGAATCCATTGTGTGGTTTTCACCAGAAATGTTTCTAAGTGTCCATTTTTGAAATGTACAAATATTCCTCTAAAATCAGCCGAACTACGAATTCCGATTTACTCACCTGTTATCAGGAGACAACCCAATGCTGCATCTTTTAACCCAGCACTGACCCTGAAAAGTAAGTCTAAACGTACTTACCAGTAACTTGTATTTCCTTCCATAGGAATCCATTGTGTGGTTTTCACCATAAAAGTTTCTTAGTGTCCATTTTTGAAACATACAAATATTCCTCTAAAATCAGCTGAACTACGAATTCCGATTTACTCACCTGTTATCAGGAGACAACCCAGTGCTGCATCTTTTAACCCAGCACTGACCCTGAAAAGTAAGTCTAAGCGTACTTACCAGTAACTTGTATTTCCTTGATAGGAATCCATTGTGTGGTTTTTACCAGAAAAGTTTCTAAGTGTCCATTTTTGAAATGTACAAATATTCCTCTAAAATCAGCCGAACTGTGAATTCCGATTTACTCACCTGTTATCAGGAGAGAACCCAGTGCTGCATCTTTTAGACCAGCACTGGCTCTGAAAAGTAATTCTAAGCGTACTTACCAGTAACTTGTATTTCCTTCCATAGGAATCCATTGTGTGGTTTTCACCAGAAAAGTTTCTTAGTGTCCATTTTTGAAACGTACAAATATTCCTCTAAAATCAGCCGAACTACGAATTCTGATTTAATCACCTGTTATCAGGAGAGAACCCAGTCAGTGCTGCATCTTTTAACCCAGCACTGACCCTGAAAAGTAAGTCTAAGCGTACTGACCAGTAACTTGTATTTCCTTCCAAAGGAATCCATTGTGTGGTTTTCACCAGAAATGTTTCTAAGTGTCCATTTTTGAAATGTACAAATATTCCTCTAAAATCAGCCGAACTACGAATTCCGATTTACTCACCTTTTATCAGGAGACAACCCAGTGCTGCATCTTTTAACCCAGCACTGACCCTGAAAAGTAAGTCTAAGCGTACTTACCAGTAACTTGTATTTCCTTCCATAGGAATCAATTGTGTGGTCTTCACCAGAAATGTTTCTAAGTGTCCATTTTTGAAACGTACAAATATTCCTCTAAAATAAGCCGAACTACGAATTCCGATTTACTCCCCGGTTATCAGGAGAGAACCCAGTGCTGCATCTTTTAGACCAGCACTGGCTCTGAAAAGTAATTCTAAGCGTACTTACCAGTAACTTGTATTTCCTCCCATAGGAATCCATTATGTGGTTTTCACCAGAAAAGTTTTTTAGTGTCCATTTTTGAAACCTACAAATATTCCTCTAAAATCAGCCGAACTACGAATTCCGATTTAATCACCTGTTATCAGGAGAGAACCCAGTGCTGCATCTTTTAACCCAGCACTGACCCTGAAAAGTAAGTCTAAGCGTACTGACCAGTAACTTGTATTTCCTTCCAAAGGAATCCATTGTATGGTTTTCACCAGAAATATTTCTAAGTGTCCATTTTTTAAATGTACAAATATTCCTCTAAAATCAGCCGAACTACGAATTCCGATTTACTCACCTGTTATCAGGAGACAACCCAGTGCTGCATATTTTAACCCAGCACTGACCCTGAAAAGTAAGTCTAAGCGTACTTACCAGTAACTTGTATTTCCTTTCTTAGGAATCCATTGTGTGGTTTTCACAAAAAATGTTTCTAAGTGTCCATTTTTGAAACGTACAAATATTCCTCTAAAATAAGCCGAACTACGAATTCCGATTTACTCACCTGTTATCAGGAGAGAACCCAGTGCTGCATATTTTAGACCAGCACTGGCTCTGAAAAGTAATTCTAAGCGTACTTATCAGTAACTTGTATTTCCTTCCATAGGAATCCATTGTGTGGTTTTCACCAGAAAAGTTTTTAAGTGTCCATTTTTGAAACGACAAATATTCCTCTTAAATCAGCCGAACTATGAATTCCGATTTACTCACCTGTTATCAGGAGAGAACCCAGTGCTGCATCTTTTAACCCAGCACTGACCCTGAAAAGTAAGTCTAAGCGTACTGACCAGTAACTTGTATTTCCTTTCTTAGGAATCCTTTGTGTGGTTTTCCCCAGAAAAGTTTCTAAGTTTCAATTTTTCAAACGTACAAATATTCCTCTAAAATCAGCTGAACTACGAATTCCGATTTACTCACTTGTCATCAGGAGAGAACCCAGTGCTGCATCTTTTAGACCAGCACTGAAACTGAAAAGTAATTCTAAGCGTACTTACCAGTAACTTGTATTTTCTTCCATAGGAATCCATTGTGTGGTTTTCACCAGAAAAGTTTCTAAGTGTCCATTTTTGAAATGACAAATATTCCTCTAAAATCAGCCGAACTACGAATTCCGATTTACTCACCTGTTATCAGGAGAGAACCCAGTGCTGCATCTTTTAACCCAGCACTGACCCTGAAAAGTAAGTCTAAGCCTACTGACCAGTAACTTGTATTTCCTTTCTTAGGAATCCATTGTGTGGTTTTCCCCAGAAAAGTTTCTAAGTTTCAATTTTTCAAACGTACAAATATTCCTCTAAAATCAGCTGAACTACGAATTCCGATTTACTCACTTGTCATCAGGAGAGAACCCAGTGCTGCATCTTTTAGACCAGCACTGAAACTGAAAAGTAATTCTAAGCGTACTTACCAGTAACTTGTATTTCCTTCCATAGGAATCCATTGTGTGGTTTTCACCAGAAAAGATTCTAAGTGTCAATTTTTGAAACGTACAAATATTCCTCTAAAATCAGTCGAACTACGAATTCCGATTTACTCACCTGTTATCAGGAGAGAACCCAGTGCTGCATCTTTTAATCCAGCACTGACCCTGAAAAGTAATTCTAAGCGTACTTACCAGTAACTTGTATTTCCTTCCATAGGAATCCATTGTGTGGTTTTCACCAGAAAAGATTCTAAGTGTCCATTTTTGAAACGTACAAATATTCCTCTAAAATCACCCGAACTACGAATTCCGATTTACTCACCTGTTATCAGGTGAGAACCCAGTGCTGCATATTTTAGACCAGCACTGACACTGAAAAGTAATTCTAAGCGTACTTACCAGTAACTTGTATTTACTTCCATAGGAATCCATTGTGTGGGTTTCACCAGAAAAGTTTCTAAGTGTCCATTTTTGAAACGTACAAATATTCCTCTAAAATCAATCGAACTACGAATTCCGATTTACTCACCTGTTATCAGGAGAGAACCCAGTGCTGCATCTTTTAATCCAGCACTGACCCTGAAAAGTAATTCTAAGCGTACTTACCAGTAACTTGTATTTCCTTCCATAGGAATCCATTGTGTGGTTTTCACCAGAAAAGTTTCTAAGTGTCCATTTTTTTAACTTACAAACATTCCTCTAAAATCAGCCGAACTACGAATTCCGATTTACCCACCTGTTATCAGGAGAGAACCCAGTGCTGCATCTTTTAACCCAGCACTGACCCTGAAAAGTAAGTCTAAGCGTACTGACCAGTAACTTGTATTTCCTTCCAAAGGAATCCATTGTGTGGTTTTCACCAGAAATGTTTCTAAGTGTCCATTTTTGAAATGTACAAATATTCCTCTAAAATCAGCCGAACTACGAATTCCGATTTACTCACCTGTTATCAGGAGACAACCCAATGCTGCATCTTTTAACCCAGCACTGACCCTGAAAAGTAAGTCTAAACGTACTTACCAGTAACTTGTATTTCCTTCCATAGGAATCCATTGTGTGGTTTTCACCATAAAAGTTTCTTAGTGTCCATTTTTGAAACATACAAATATTCCTCTAAAATCAGCTGAACTACGAATTCCGATTTACTCACCTGTTATCAGGAGACAACCCAGTGCTGCATCTTTTAACCCAGCACTGACCCTGAAAAGTAAGTCTAAGCGTACTTACCAGTAACTTGTATTTCCTTGATAGGAATCCATTGTGTGGTTTTTACCAGAAAAGTTTCTAAGTGTCCATTTTTGAAATGTACAAATATTCCTCTAAAATCAGCCGAACTGTGAATTCCGATTTACTCACCTGTTATCAGGAGAGAACCCAGTGCTGCATCTTTTAGACCAGCACTGGCTCTGAAAAGTAATTCTAAGCGTACTTACCAGTAACTTGTATTTCCTTCCATAGGAATCCATTGTGTGGTTTTCACCAGAAAAGTTTCTTAGTGTCCATTTTTGAAACGTACAAATATTCCTCTAAAATCAGCCGAACTACGAATTCTGATTTAATCACCTGTTATCAGGAGAGAACCCAGTCAGTGCTGCATCTTTTAACCCAGCACTGACCCTGAAAAGTAAGTCTAAGCGTACTGACCAGTAACTTGTATTTCCTTCCAAAGGAATCCATTGTGTGGTTTTCACCAGAAATGTTTCTAAGTGTCCATTTTTGAAATGTACAAATATTCCTCTAAAATCAGCCGAACTACGAATTCCGATTTACTCACCTTTTATCAGGAGACAACCCAGTGCTGCATCTTTTAACCCAGCACTGACCCTGAAAAGTAAGTCTAAGCGTACTTACCAGTAACTTGTATTTCCTTCCATAGGAATCAATTGTGTGGTCTTCACCAGAAATGTTTCTAAGTGTCCATTTTTGAAACGTACAAATATTCCTCTAAAATAAGCCGAACTACGAATTCCGATTTACTCCCCGGTTATCAGGAGAGAACCCAGTGCTGCATCTTTTAGACCAGCACTGGCTCTGAAAAGTAATTCTAAGCGTACTTACCAGTAACTTGTATTTCCTCCCATAGGAATCCATTATGTGGTTTTCACCAGAAAAGTTTTTTAGTGTCCATTTTTGAAACCTACAAATATTCCTCTAAAATCAGCCGAACTACGAATTCCGATTTAATCACCTGTTATCAGGAGAGAACCCAGTGCTGCATCTTTTAACCCAGCACTGACCCTGAAAAGTAAGTCTAAGCGTACTGACCAGTAACTTGTATTTCCTTCCAAAGGAATCCATTGTATGGTTTTCACCTGAAATATTTCTAAGTGTCCATTTTTTAAATGTACAAATATTCCTCTAAAATCAGCCGAACTACGAATTCCGATTTACTCACCTGTTATCAGGAGACAACCCAGTGCTGCATCTTTTAACCCAGCACTGACCCTGAAAAGTAAGTCTAAGCGTACTTACCAGTAACTTGTATTTCCTTTCTTAGGAATCCATTGTGTGGTTTTCACCAGAAAAGTTTTTAAGTGTCCATTTTTGAAACGACAAATATTCCTCTTAAATCAGCCGAACTATGAATTCCGATTTACTCACCTGTTATCAGGAGAGAACCCAGTGCTGCATCTTTTAACCCAGCACTGACCCTGAAAAGTAAGTCTAAGCGTACTGACCAGTAACTTGTATTTCCTTTCTTAGGAATCCTTTGTGTGGTTTTCCCCAGAAAAGTTTCTAAGTTTCAATTTTTCAAACGTACAAATATTCCTCTAAAATCAGCTGAACTACGAATTCCGATTTACTCACTTGTCATCAGGAGAGAACCCAGTGCTGCATCTTTTAGACCAGCACTGAAACTGAAAAGTAATTCTAAGCGTACTTACCAGTAACTTGTATTTTCTTCCATAGGAATCCATTGTGTGGTTTTCACCAGAAAAGTTTCTAAGTGTCCATTTTTGAAACGACAAATATTCCTCTAAAATCAGCCGAACTACGAATTCCGATTTACTCACCTGTTATCAGGAGAGAACCCAGTGCTGCATCTTTTAACCCAGCACTGACCCTGAAAAGTAAGTCTAAGCCTACTGACCAGTAACTTGTATTTCCTTTCTTAGGAATCCATTGTGTGGTTTTCCCCAGAAAAGTTTCTAAGTTTCAATTTTTCAAACGTACAAATATTCCTCTAAAATCAGCTGAACTACGAATTCCGATTTACTCACTTGTCATCAGGAGAGAACCCAGTGCTGCATCTTTTAGACCAGCACTGAAACTGAAAAGTAATTCTAAGCGTACTTACCAGTAACTTGTATTTCCTTCCATAGGAATCCATTGTGTGGTTTTCACCAGAAAAGATTCTAAGTGTCAATTTTTGAAACGTACAAATATTCCTCTAAAATCAGTCGAACTACGAATTCCGATTTACTCACCTGTTATCAGGAGAGAACCCAGTGCTGCATCTTTTAATCCAGCACTGACCCTGAAAAGTAATTCTAAGCGTACTTACCAGTAACTTGTATTTCCTTCCATAGGAATCCATTGTGTGGTTTTCACCAGAAAAGATTCTAAGTGTCCATTTTTGAAACGTACAAATATTCCTCTAAAATCACCCGAACTACGAATTCCGATTTACTCACCTGTTATCAGGTGAGAACCCAGTGCTGCATATTTTAGACCAGCACTGACACTGAAAAGTAATTCTAAGCGTACTTACCAGTAACTTGTATTTACTTCCATAGGAATCCATTGTGTGGGTTTCACCAGAAAAGTTTCTAAGTGTCCATTTTTGAAACGTACAAATATTCCTCTAAAATCAATCGAACTACGAATTCCGATTTACTCACCTGTTATCAGGAGAGAACCCAGTGCTGCATCTTTTAATCCAGCACTGACCCTGAAAAGTAATTCTAAGCGTACTTACCAGTAACTTGTATTTCCTTCCATAGGAATCCATTGTGTGGTTTTCACCAGAAAAGTTTCTAAGTGTCCATTTTTTTAACTTACAAACATTCCTCTAAAATCAGCCGAACTACAAATTCCGATTTACTCACCTGTTATCAGGAGAGAACCCAGTGTTGCATCTTTTAGACCAGAACTGGCTCTGAAAAGTAATTCTAAGCGTACTTACCAGTAACTTGTATTTACTTCCATAGGAATCCATTGTGTGGTTTTCACCAGAAAAGTTTCTAAGTGTCCATTTTTGAAACGTACAAATATTCCTCTAAAATCAGTCGAACTACGAATTCCGATTTACTCACCTGTTATCAGGAGAGAACCCAGTGCTGCATCTTTTAATCCAGCACTGACCCTGAAAAGTAATTATAAGCGTACTTACCAGTAACTTGTATTTCCTTCCATAGGAATCCATTGTGTGGTTTTCACCAGAAAAGATTCTAAGTGTCCATTTTTGAAATGTACAAATATTCCTCTAAAATCAGCCGAACTACGAATTCCGATTTACTCACCTGTTATCAGGTGAGAACCAAGTGCTGCATATTTTAGACCAGCACTTGCTCTGAAAAGTAATTCTAAGCGTACTTAC
This sequence comes from Triturus cristatus, assembly GCF_964204655.1. NCBI lineage: Eukaryota > Metazoa > Chordata > Amphibia > Caudata > Salamandridae > Triturus > Triturus cristatus. The sequence goes on along the minus strand of NW_028188310.1, from coordinate 879,759 downwards.
CAGTAACTTGTATTTACTTCAATAGGAATCCATTGTGTGGTTTTCACCAGAAAAGTTTCTAAGTGTCCATTTTTGAAACGTACAAATATTCCTCTAAAATCAATCGAACTACGAATTCCGATTTACTCACCTGTTATCAGGAGAGAACCCAGTGCTGCATCTTTTAATCCAGCACTGATCCTGAAAAGTAAGTCTAAGTGTACTTACCAGTAACTTGTCTATCCTTCCATAGGAATCCATTGTGTGGTTTTCACCAGAAAAGTTTCTAAGTGTCCATTTTTGAAACGTACAATTATTCCTCTAAAATCAGCCGAACTACGAATTCCGTCTTACTCACCTGTTCTCAGGAGAGAACCCAGTGCTGCATCTTTTAACCCAGCACTGACCCTGAAAATTAAGTCTAAGCGTACTTACCAGTAATTTGTATTTCCTTGATAGGAATCCATTGTGTGGTTGTTACCAGAAAAGTTTCTAATTGTCTATTTTTGAAACGTACAAATATTCCTCTAAAATCAGCCGAACTATGAATTACGATTTACTCACCTGTTATCAGGAGAGAACCCAGTGCTGCATCTTTTAGACCAGCACTGGCTCTAAAAAGAAATTCTAAGCGTACTTACCAGTAACCTGTATTTCCTTCCATTGGAATCCATTGTGTGGTTTTCACCAGAAAATTTTCTAAGTGTCCATTTTTGAAGAGTACAAATATTCCTCTAAAATCAGTCGAACTACGAATTCCGATTTACTCACCTGTTATCAGGAGAGAACCCAGTGCTGCATCTTTTAACCCAGCACTGATCCTGAAAAGTAAGTCTAAGTGTACTTACCAGTAACTTGTCTATCCTCCCATAGGAATCCATTGTGTGGTTTTCACCAGAAAAGTTTCTAAGTGTCCATTTTTGAAACGTACAAATATTCCTCTAAAATCAGCCGAACTACAAATTCCGATTTACTCACCTGTTATCAGGAGACAACCCAATGCTGCATCTTTTAACCCAGCACTGACCCTGAAAAGTAAGTCTAAGCGTACTTACCAGTAACTTGTATTTCCTTCCATAGGAATCCATTGTGTGGTTTTCACCAGAAATGTTTCTAAGTGTCCATTTTTGAAATGTACAAATATTCCTCTAAAATCAGCCGAACTATGAATTCCGATTTACTCACCTGTTATCAGGAGACAACCCAGTGCTGCATCTTTTAACCCAGCACTGACCCTGAAAAGTAAGTCTAAGCGTACTTACCAGTAACTTGTATTTCCTTCCATAGGAATCCATTGTGTGGTCTTCACCAGAAATGTTTCTAGGTGTCCATTTTTGAAACGTACAAATATTCCTCTAAAATAAGCCGAACTACGAATTCCGATTTACTCCCCGGTTATCAGGAGAGAACCCAGTGCTGCATCTTTTAGACCAGCACTGGCTCTGAAAAGTAATTCTAAGCGTACTTACCAGTAACTTGTATTTCCTCCCATAGGAATCCATTATGTGGTTTTCACCAGAAAAGTTTCTTAGTGTCCATTTTTGAAACCTACAAATATTCCTCTAAAATCAGCCGAACTACGAATTCCGATTTAATCACCTATCAGGAGAGAACCCAGTGCTGCATCTTTTAACCCAGCACTGACCCTGAAAAGTAAGTCTAAGCGTACTGACCAGTAACTTGTATTTCCTTCCAAAGGAATCCATTGTATGGTTGTCACCAGAAATGTTTCTAAGTGTCCATTTTTTAAATGTACAAATATTCCTCTAAAATCAGCCGAACTACGAATTCTGATATACTCACCTGTTATCAGGAGACAACCCAGTGCTGCATCTTTTAACCCAGCACTGACCCTGAAAAGTAAGTCTAAGCATACTTACCAGTAACTTGTATTTCCTTCCATAGGAATCCATTGTGTGGTTTTCACCAGAAATGTTTCTAACTGTCCATTTTTGAAACGTACAAATATTCCTCTAAAATAAGCCGAACTACGAATTCCGATTTACTCACCTGTTATCAGGAGAGAACCCAGTGCTGCATATTTTAGACAAGCACTGGCTCTGAAAAGTAATTCTAAGCGTACTTATCAGTAACTTGTATTTCCTTCCATAGGAATCCATTGTGTGGTTTTCACCAGAAAAGTTTCTAAGTGTCCATTTTTGAAACGTACAAATATTCCTCTAAAATCAGTCGAACTACGAATTCCGATTTACTCACCTGTTATCAGGAGAGAACCCAGTGCTGCATCTTTTAACCCAGCACTGACCCTGAAAATTAAGTCTAAGCGTACTTACCAGTAACTTGTATTTCCTTGATAGGAATCCATTGTGTGGTTTTTACCAGAAAAGTTTCTAAGTGTCCATTTTTGAAACGTACAAATATTCCTCTAAAATCATCCGAACAACGAATTCCGATTTATCCACCTGTTATCCGGAGAGAACCCAGTGCTGCATCTTTTAACCCAGCACTGACCCTGAGAAGTAAGTCTAAGTGTACTTGCCAGTAACCTGTATTTCCTCCCATAGGAATCAATTGTGTAGTTTTCACCAGAAAAGTTTCTAAGTGTCCATTTTTGAAACGTAGAATTATTCCTCTAAAATCAGCCGAACTACGAATTCCGATTTACTCACCTGTTATCAGGAGAGAACCCAGTGCTGCATCTTTTAACCCAGCACTGACCCTGAAAATTAAGTCTAAGCGTACTTACCAGTAACTTGTATTTCCTTGATAGGAATCCATTGTGTGGTTTTTACCAGAAAAGTTTCTAAGTGTCCATTTTTGAAACGTAGAATTATTCCTCTAAAATCAGCCGAACTACGAATTCCGATTTACCCACCTGTTATCAGGAGAGAACCCAGTGCTGCATCTTTTAACCCAGCACTGACCCTGAAAAGTAAGTCTAAGCGTACTGACCAGTAACTTGTTTTTCCTTCCAAAGGAATCCATTGTGTGGTTTTCACCAGAAATGTTTCTAAGTGTCCATTTTTGAAATGTACAAATATTCCTCTAAAATCAGCCGAACTACGAATTCCGATTTACTCACCTGTTATCAGGAGACAACCCAATGCTGCATCTTTTAACCCAGCACTGACCCTGAAAAGTAAGTCTAAACGTACTTACCAGTAACTTGTATTTCCTTCCATAGGAATCCATTGTGTGGTTTTCACCATAAAAGTTTCTTAGTGTCCATTTTTGAAACGTACAAATATTCCTCTAAAATCAGCTGAACTACGAATTCCGATTTACTCACCTGTTATCAGGAGACAACCCAGTGCTGCATCTTTTAACCCAGCACTGACCCTGAAAAGTAAGTCTAAGCACACTTACCAGTAACTTGTATTTCCTTGATAGGAATCCATTGTGTGGTTTTTACCAGAAAAGTTTCTAAGTGTCCATTTTTGAAACGTACAAATATTCCTCTAAAATCATCCGAACTACGAATTCCGATTTACCCACCTGTTATCCGGTGAGAACCCAGTGCTGCATCTTTTAACCCAGCACTGACCCTGAGAAGTAAGTCTAAGCGTACTTACCAGTAACTTGTATTTCCTTGATAGGAATCCATTGTGTGGTTTTTACCAGAAAAGTTTCTAAGTGTCCATTTTTGAAACGTAGAATTATTCCTCTAAAATCAGCCGAACTACGAATTCCGATTTACCCACCTGTTATCAGGAGAGAACCCAGTGCTGCATCTTTTAACCCAGCACTGACCCTGAAAAGTAAGTCTAAGCGTACTGACCAGTAACTTGTATTTCCTTCCAAAGGAATCCATTGTGTGGTTTTCACCAGAAATGTTTCTAAGTTTCCATTTTTGAAATGTACAAATATTCCTTTAAAATCAGCCGAACTACAAATTCCGAGTTACTCACCTGTTATCAGGGGACAACCCAATGCTGCATCTTTTAACCCAGCACTGACCCTGAAAAGTAAGTCTAAACGTACTTACCAGTAACTTGTATTTCCTTCCATAGGAATCCATTGTGTGGTTTTCACCATAAAAGTTTCTTAGTGTCCATTTTTGAAACGTGCAAATATTCCTCTAAAATCAGCTGAACTACGAATTCCGATTTACTCACCTGTTATCAGGAGACAACCCAGTGCTGCATCTTTTAACCCAGCACTGACCCTGAAAAGTAAGTCTAAGCACACTTACCAGTAACTTGTATTTCCTTGATAGGAATCCATTGTGTGGTTTTTACCAGAAAAGTTTCTAAGTGTCCATTTTTGAAACGTACAAATATTCCTCTAAAATCATCCGAACTACGAATTCCGATTTACCCACCTGTTATCCGGAGAGAACCCAGTGCTGCATCTTTTAACCCAGCACTGACCCTGAGAAGTAAGTCTAAGTGTACTTGCCAGTAACCTGTATTTCCTCCCATAGGAATAAATTGTGTAGTTTTCACCAGAAAAGTTTCTAAGTGTCCATTTTTGAAACGTAGAATTATTCCTCTAAAATCAGCCGAACTACGAATTCCGATTTACTCACCTGTTATCAGGAGAGAACCCAGTGCTGCATCTTTTAACCCAGCACTGACCCTGAAAATTAAGTCTAAGCGTACTTACCAGTAACTTGTATTTCCTTGATAGGAATCCATTGTGTGGTTTTTACCAGAAAAGTTTCTAAGTGTCCATTTTTGAAACGTAGAATTATTCCTCTAAAATCAGCCGAACTACGAATTCCGATGTACCCACCTGTTATCAGGAGAGAACCCAGTGCTGCATCTTTTAACCCAGCACTGACCCTGAAAAGTAAGTCTAAGCGTACTGACCAGTAACTTGTATTTCCTTCCAAAGGAATCCATTGTGTGGTTTTCACCAGAAATGTTTCTAAGTGTCCATTTTTGAAATGTACAAATATTCCTCTAAAATCAGCCGAACTGTGAATTCCGATTTACTCACCTGTTATCAGGAGAGAACCCAGTGCTGCATCTTTTAGACCAGCACTGGCTCTGAAAAGTAATTCTAAGCGTACTTACCAGTAACTTGTATTTCCTTCCATAGGAATCCATTGTGTGGTTTTCACCAGAAAAGTTTCTTAGTGTCCATTTTTGAAACGTACAAATATTCCTCTAAAATCAGCCGAACTACGAATTCCGATTTAATCACCTGTTATCAGGAGAGAACCCAGTGCTGCATCTTTTAACCCAGCACTGACCCTGAAAAGTAAGTCTAAGCGTAATGACCAGTAACTTGTATTTCCTTCCAAAGGAATCCATTGTGTGGTTTTCACCAGAAATGTTTCTAAGTGTCCATTTTTGAAATGTACAAATATTCCTCTAAAAACAGCCGAACTACGAATTCCGATTTACTCACCTGTTATCAGGAGACAACCCAGTGCTGTATCTTTTAACCCAGCACTGACCCTGAAAAGTAAGTCTAAGCGTACTTACCAGTAACTTGTATTTCCTTCCATAGGAATCCATTGTGTGGTCTTCACCAGAAATGTTTCTAAGTGTCCATTTTTGAAACGTACAAATATTCCTCTAAAATAAGCCGAACTACGAATTCCGATTTACTCACCGGTTATCAGGAGAGAACCCAGTGCTGCATCTTGTAGACCAGCACTGGCTCTGAAAAGTAATTCTAAGCGTACTTACCAGTAACTTGTATTTCCTCCCATAGGAATCCATTATGTGGTTTTCACCAGAAAAGTTTTTTAGTGTCCATTTTTGAAACCTACAAATATTCCTCTAAAATCAGCCGAACTACGAATTCCGATTTAATCACCTGTTATCAGGAGAGAAACCAGTGCTGCATCTTTTAACCCAGCACTGACCCTGAAAAGTAAGTCTAAGCGTACTGACCAGTAACTTGTATTTCCTTCCAAAGGAATCCATTGTATGGTTTTCACCAGAAATATTTCTAAGTGTCCATTTTTTAAATGTACAAATATTCCTCTAAAATCAGCCGAACTACGAATTCCGATTTACTCACCTGTTATCAGGAGAGAACCCAGTGCTGCATCTTTTAACCCAGCACTGACCCTGAAAATTAAGTCTAAGCGTACTTACCAGTAACTTGTATTTCCTTGATAGGAATCCATTGTGTGGTTTTTACCAGAAAAGTTTCTAAGTGTCCATTTTTGAAACATACAATTATTCCTCTAAAATCAGCCAAACTACGAATTCCGATTTACTCACCTGTTATCAGGAGAGAACCCAGTGCTGCATCTTTTAACCCAGCACTGACCCTGAAAATTAAGTCTAAGCGTACTTACCAGTAACTTGTATTTCCTTGATAGGAATCCATTGTGTGGTTTTTACCAGAAAAGTTTCTAAGTGTCCATTTTTGAAACGTACAAATATTCTTCTAAAATCATCGGAACTACGAATTCCGATTTACCCACCTGTTATCAGGAGAGAACCCAGTGCTGCATCTTTGAACCCAGCACTGACCCTGAGAAGTAAGTCTAAGTGTACTTACCAGTAACCTGTATTTCCTCCCATAGGAATCAATTGTGTAGTTTTCACCAGAAAAGTTTCTAAGTGTCCATTTTTGAAACGTAGAATTATTCCTCTAAAATCAGCCGAACTACGAATTCCGATTTACTCACCTGTTATCAGGAGAGAACCCAGTGCTGCATCTTTTAACCCAGCACTGACCCTGAAAATTAAGTCTAAGCGTACTTACCAGTAACTTGTATTTCCTTGATAGGAATCCATTGTGTGGTTTTTACCAGAAAAGTTTCTAAGTGTCCATTTTTGAAACGTAGAATTATTCCTCTAAAATCAGCCGAACTACGAATTCCGATTTACCCACCTGTTATCAGGAGAGAACCCAGTGCTGCATCTTTTAACCCAGCACTGACCCTGAAAAGTAAGTCTAAGCGTACTGACCAGTAACTTGTATTTCCTTCCAAAGGAATCCATTGTGTGGTTTTCACCAGAAATGTTTCTAAGTGTCCATTTTTGAAATGTACAAATATTCCTCTAAAATCAGCCGAACTACGAATTCCGATTTACTCACCTGTTATCAGGAGACAACCCAATGCTGCATCTTTTAACCCAGCACTGACCCTGAAAAGTAAGTCTAAACGTACTTACCAGTAACTTGTATTTCCTTCAATAGGAATCCATTGTGTGGTTTTCACCATAAAAGTTTCTTAGTGTCCGCTTTTGAAATGTACAAATATTCCTCTGAAATCAGCCGAACTACGAATTCCGATTTACTCACCTGTTATCAGGAGACAACCCAGTGCTGCATCTTTTAACCCAGCACTGACCCTGAAAAGTAAGTCTAAGCGTACTAACCAGTAACTTGTATTTCCTTGATAGGAATCCATTGTGTGGTTTTTACCAGAAAAGTGTCTGTGTCCATTTTTGAAGCTTACAAATATTCCTCTAAAATCAGCCGAACTGTGAATTCCGATTTACTCACCTGTTATCAGGAGAGAACCCAGTGCTGCATCTTTTAGACCAGCACTGGCTCTGAAAAGTAATTCTAAGCGTACTTACCAGTAACTTGTATTTCCTTCCATAGGAATCCATTGTGTGGTTTTCACCAGAAAAGTTTCTTAGTGTCCATTTTTGAAACGTACAAATATTCCTCTAAAATCAGCCGAACTACGAATTCCGATTTAATCACCTGTTATCAGGAGAGAACCCAGTGCTGCATCTTTTAACCCAGCACTGACCCTGAAAAGTAAGTCTAAGCGTACTGACCAGTAACTTGTATTTCCTTCCAAAGGAATCCATTGTGTGGTTTTCACCAGAAAAGTTTCTAAGTGTCCATTTTTGAAACGTACAAATATTCCTCTAAAATCATCCGAACTACGAATTCCGATTTACCCACCTGTTATCAAGAGAGAACCCAGTGCTGCATCTTTTAACCCAGCACTGACCCTGAGAAGTAAGTCTAAGTGTACTTACCAGTAACCTGTATTTCCTCCCATAGGAATCAATTGTGTAGTTTTCACCAGAAAAGTTTCTAAGTGTCCATTTTTGAAACGTAGAATTATTCCTCTAAAATCAGCCGAACTACGAATTCCGATTTACTCACCTGTTATCAGGAGAGAACCCAGTGCTGCGTCTTTTAACCCAGCACTGACCCTGAAAATTAAGTCTAAGCGTACTTACCAGTAACTTGTATTTCCTTGATAGGAATCCATTGTGTGGTTTTTACCAGAAAAGTTTCTAAGTGTCCATTTTTGAAACATAGAATTATTCCTCTAAAATCAGCCTAACTACGAATTCCGATTTACCCACCTGTTATCAGGAGACAACCCAATGCTGCATCTTTTAACCCAGCACTGACCCTGAAAAGTAAGTCTAAACGTACTTACCAGTAACTTGTATTTCCTTCCATAGGAATCCATTGTGTGGTTTTCACCATAAAAGTTTCTTAGTGTCCATTTTTGAAACGTACAAATATTCCTCTAAAATCAGCCGAACTACGAATTCTGATTTACTCACCTGTTATCAGGAGACAACCCAGTGCTGCATCTTTTAACCCAGCACTGACCCTGAAAAGTAAGTCTAAGCGTACTTACCAGTAACTTGTATTTCCTTGATAGGAATCCATTGTGTGGTTTTTACCAGAAAAGTTTCTAAGTGTCCATTTTTGAAACTTACAAATATTCCTCTAAAATCAGCCGAACTGTGAATTCCGATTTACTCACCTGTTATCAGGAGAGAACCCAGTGCTGCATCTTTTAGACCAGCACTGGCTCTGAAAATTAATTCTAAGCGTACTTACCAGTAACTTGTATTTCCTTCCATAGGAATCCATTGTGTGGTTTTCACCAGAAAAGTTTCTTAGTGTCCATTTTTGAAACGTACAAATATTCCTCTAAAATCATCCGAACTACGAATTCCGATTTACCCACCTGTTATCAAGAGAGAACCCAGTGCTGCATCTTTTAACCCAGCACTGACCCTGAGAAGTAAGTCTAAGTGTACTTACCAGTAACCTGTATTTCCTCCCATAGGAATAAATTGTGTAGTTTTCACCAGAAAAGTTTCTAAGTGTCCATTTTTGAAACGTAGAATTATTCCTCTAAAATCAGCCGAACTACGAATTCCGATTTACTCACCTGTTATCAGGAGAGAACCCAGTGCTGCATCTTTTAACCCAGCACTGACCCTGAAAATTAAGTCTAAGCGTACTTACCAGTAACTTGTATTTCCTTGATAGGAATCCATTGTGTGGTTTTTACCAGAAAAGTTTCTAAGTGTCCATTTTTGAAACGTAGAATTATTCCTCTAAAATCAGCCGAACTACGAATTCCGATGTACCCACCTGTTATCAGGAGAGAACCCAGTGCTGCATCTTTTAACCCAGCACTGACCCTGAAAAGTAAGTCTAAGCGTACTGACCAGTAAATTGTATTTCCTTCCAAAGGAATCCATTGTGTGGTTTTCACCAGAAATGTTTCTAAGTGTCCATTTTTGAAATGTACAAATATTCCTCTAAAATCAGCCGAACTGTGAATTCCGATTTACTCACCTGTTATCAGGAGAGAACCCAGTGCTGCATCTTTTAGACCAGCACTGGCTCTGAAAAGTAATTCTAAGCGTACTTACCAGTAACTTGTATTTCCTTCCATAGGAATCCATTGTGTGGTTTTCACCAGAAAAGTTTCTTAGTGTCCATTTTTGAAACGTACAAATATTCCTCTAAAATCAGCCGAACTACAAATTCCGATTTAATCACCTGTTATCAGGAGAGAACCCAGTGCTGCATCTTTTAACCCAGTACTGACCCTGAAAAGTAAGTCTAAGCGTAATGACCAGTAACTTGTATTTCCTTCCAAAGGAATCCATTGTGTGGTTTTCACCAGAAATGTTTCTAAGTGTCCATTTTTGAAATGTACAAATATTCCTCTAAAAACAGCCGAACTACGAATTCCGATTTACTCACCTGTTATCAGGAGACAGCCCAGTGCTGTATCTTTTAACCCAGCACTGACCCTGAAAAGTAAGTCTAAGCGTACTTACCAGTAACTTGTATTTCCTTCCATAGGAATCCATTGTGTGGTCTTCACCAGAAAAGATTCTAAGTGTCCATTTTTGAAACGTACAAATATTCCTCTAAAATCACCCGAACTACGAATTCCGATTTACTCACCTGTTATCAGGAGAGAACCCAGTGCTGCATCTTTTAACCCAGCACTGACCCTGAAAATTAAGTCTAAGCGTACTTACCAGTAACTTGTATTTCCTTGATAGGAATCCATTGTGTGGTTTTTACCAGAAAAGTTTCTAAGTGTCCATTTTTGAAACATACAATTATTCCTCTAAAATCAGCCAAACTATGAATTCCGATTTACTCACCTGTTATCAGGAGAGAACCCAGTGCTGCATCTTTTAACCCAGCACTGACCCTGAAAATTAAGTCTAAGCGTACTTACCAGTAACTTGTATTTCCTTGATAGGAATCCATTGTGTGGTTTTTACCTGAAAAGTTTCTAAGTGTCCATTTTTGAAACGTACAAATATTCCTCTAAAATCATCCGAACAACGAATTCCGATTTACCCACCTGTTATCCGGAGAGAACCCAGTGCTGCATCTTTTAACCCAGCACTGACCCTGAGAAGTAAGTCTAAGTGTACTTGCCAGTAACCTGTATTTCCTCCCATAGGAATCAATTGTGTAGTTTTCACCAGAAAAGTTTCTAAGTGTCCATTTTTGAAACGTAGAATTATTCCTCTAAAATCAGCCGAACTACGAATTCCGATTTACTCACCTGTTATCAGGAGAGAACCCAGTGCTGCATCTTTTAACCCAGCACTGACCCTGAAAATTAAGTCTAAGCGTACTTACCAGTAACTTGTATTTCCTTGATAGGAATCCATTGTGTGGTTTTTACCAGAAAAGTTTCTAAGTGTCCATTTTTGAAACGTAGAATTATTCCTCTAAAATCAGCCGAACTACGAATTCCGATTTACCCACCTGTTATCAGGAGAGAACCCAGTGCTGCATCTTTTAACCCAGCACTGACCCTGAAAAGTAAGTCTAAGCGTACTGACCAGTAACTTGTATTTCCTTCCAAAGGAATCCATTGTGTGGTTTTCACCATAAAAGTTTCTTAGTGTCCATTTTTGAAACGTACAAATATTCCTCTAAAATCAGCTGAACTACGAATTCCGATTTACTCACCTGTTATCAGGAGACAACCCAGTGCTGCATCTTTTAACCCAGCACTGACCCTGAAAAGTAAGTCTAAGCACACTTACCAGTAACTTGTATTTCCTTGATAGGAATCCATTGTGTGGTTTTTACCAGAAAAGTTTCTAAGTGTCCATTTTTTAAACGTACAAATATTCCTCTAAAATCATCCGAACTACGAATTCCGATTTACCCACCTGTTATCCGGAGAGAACCCAGTGCTGCATCTTTTAACCCAGCACTGACCCTGAGAAGCAAGTCTAAGTGTACTTGCCAGTAACCTGTATTTCCTCCCATAGGAATAAATTGTGTAGTTTTCACCAGAAAAGTTTCTAAGTGTCCATTTTTGAAACGTAGAATTATTCCTCTAAAATCAGCCGAACTACGAATTCCGATTTACTCACCTGTTATCAGGAGAGAACCCAGTGCTGCATCTTTTAACCCAGCACTGACCCTGAAAATTAAGTCTAAGCGTACTTACCAGTAACTTGTATTTCCTTGATAGGAATCCATTGTGTGGTTTTTACCAGAAAAGTTTCTAAGTGTCCATTTTTGAAACGTAGAATTATTCCTCTAAAATCAGCCGAACTACGAATTCCGATGTACCCACCTGTTATCAGGAGAGAACCCAGTGCTGCATCTTTTAACCCAGCACTGACCCTGAAAAGTAAGTCTAAGCGTACTGACCAGTAACTTGTATTTCCTTCCAAAGGAATCCATTGTGTGGTTTTCACCAGAAATGTTTCTAAGTGTCCATTTTTGAAATGTACAAATATTCCTCTAAAATCAGCCGAACTGTGAATTCCGATTTACTCACCTGTTATCAGGAGAGAACCCAGTGCTGCATCTTTTAGACCAGCACTGGCTCTGAAAAGTAATTCTAAGCGTACTTACCAGTAACTTGTATTTCCTTCCATAGGAATCCATTGTGTGGTTTTCACCAGAAAAGTTTCTTAGTGTCCATTTTTGAAACGTACAAATATTCCTCTAAAATCAGCCGAACTACGAATTCCGATTTAATCACCTGTTATCAGGAGAGAACCCAGTGCTGCATCTTTTAACCCAGCACTGACCCTGAAAAGTAAGTCTAAGCGTAATGACCAGTAACTTGTATTTCCTTCCAAAGGAATCCATTGTGTGGTTTTCACCAGAAATGTTTCTAAGTGTCCATTTTTGAAATGTACAAATATTCCTCTAAAAACAGCCGAACTACGAATTCCGATTTACTCACCTGTTATCAGGAGACAACCCAGTGCTGTATCTTTTAACCCAGCACTGACCCTGAAAAGTAAGTCTAAGCGTACTTACCAGTAACTTGTATTTCCTTCCATAGGAATCCATTGTGTGGTCTTCACCAGAAATGTTTCTAAGTGTCCATTTTTGAAACGTACAAATATTCCTCTAAAATAAGCCGAACTACGAATTCCGATTTACTCACCGGTTATCAGGAGAGAACCCAGTGCTGCATCTTGTAGACCAGCACTGGCTCTGAAAAGTAATTCTAAGCGTACTTACCAGTAACTTGTATTTCCTCCCATAGGAATCCATTATGTGGTTTTCACCAGAAAAGTTTTTTAGTGTCCATTTTTGAAACCTACAAATATTCCTCTAAAATCAGCCGAACTACGAATTCCGATTTAATCACCTGTTATCAGGAGAGAACCCAGTGCTGCATCTTTTAACCCAGCACTGACCCTGAAAATTAAGTCTAAGCGTACTTACCAGTAACTTGTATTTCCTTGATAGGAATCCATTGTGTGGTTTTTACCAGAAAAGTTTCTAAGTGTCCATTTTTGAAACATACAATTATTCCTCTAAAATCAGCCAAACTACGAATTCCGATTTACTCACCTGTTATCAGGAGAGAACCCAGTGCTGCATCTTTTAACCCAGCACTGACCCTGAAAATTAAGTCTAAGCGTACTTACCAGTAACTTGTATTTCCTTGATAGGAATCCATTGTGTGGTTTTTACCAGAAAAGTTTCTAAGTGTCCATTTTTGAAACGTACAAATATTCCTCTAAAATCATCGGAACTACGAATTCCGATTTACCCACCTGTTATCAGGAGAGAACCCAGTGCTGCATCTTTGAACCCAGCACTGACCCTGAGAAGTAAGTCTAAGTGTACTTACCAGTAACCTGTATTTCCTCCCATAGGAATCAATTGTGTAGTTTTCACCAGAAAAGTTTCTAAGTGTCCATTTTTGAAACGTAGAATTATTCCTCTAAAATCAGCCGAACTACGAATTCCGATTTACTCACCTGTTATCAGGAGAGAACCCAGTGCTGCATCTTTTAACCCAGCACTGACCCTGAAAATTAAGTCTAAGCGTACTTACCAGTAACTTGTATTTCCTTGATAGGAATCCATTGTGTGGTTTTTACCAGAAAAGTTTCTAAGTGTCCATTTTTGAAACATAGAATTATTCCTCTAAAATCAGCCGAACTACGAATTCCGATTTACCCACCTGTTATCAGGAGAGAACCCAGTGCTGCATCTTTTAACCCAGCACTGACCCTGAAAAGTAAGTCTAAGCGTACTGACCAGTAACTTGTATTTCCTTCCAAAGGAATCCATTGTGTGGTTTTCACCAGAAATGTTTCTAAGTGTCCAATTTTGAAATGTACAAATATTCCTCTAAAATCAGCCGAACTACGAATTCCGATTTACTCACCTGTTATCAGGAGACAACCCAATGCTGCATCTTTTAACCCAGCACTGACCCTGAAAAGTAAGTCTAAACGTACTTACCAGTAACTTGTATTTCCTTCCATAGGAATCCATTGTGTGGTTTTCACCATAAAAGTTTCTTAGTGTCCATTTTTGAAATGTACAAATATTCCTCTGAAATCAGCCGAACTACGAATTCCGATTTACTCACCTGTTATCAGGAGACAACCCAGTGCTGCATCTTTTAACCCAGCACTGACCCTGAAAAGTAAGTCTAAGCTTACTAACCAGTAACTTGTATTTCCTTGATAGGAATCCATTGTGTGGTTTTTACCAGAAAAGTTTCTGTGTCCATTTTTGAAGCTTACAAAAATTCCTCTAAAATCAGCCGAACTGTGAATTCCGATTTACTCACCTGTTATCAGGAGAGAACCCAGTGCTGCATCTTTTAGACCAGCACTGGCTCTGAAAAGTAATTCTAAGCGTACTTACCAGTAACTTGTATTTCCTTCCATAGGAATCCATTGTGTGGTCTTCACCAGAAATGTTTCTAAGTGTCCTTTTTTGAAACGTACAAATATTCCTCTAAAATAAGCTGAACTACGAATTCCGATTTACTCCCCGGTTATCAGGAGAGAATCCAGTGCTGCATCTTTTAGACCAGCACTGGCTCTGAAAAGTAATTCTAAGCGTACTTACCAGTAACTTATATTTCCTCCCATAGGAATCCATTATGTGGTTTTCACCAGAAAAGTTTTTAGTGTCCATTTTTGAAACCTACAAATATTCCTCTAAAATCAGCCGAACTACGAATTCCAATTTAATCACCTGTTATCAGGAGAGAACCCAGTGCTGCATCTTTTAGACCAGCACTGGCTCTGAAAAGTAATTCTAAGCGTACTTACCAGTAACTTGTATTTCCTTCCATAGGAATCCATTGTGTGGTTTTCACCAGAAAAGTTTCTTAGTGTCCATTTTTGAAACGTACAAATATTCCTCTAAAATCAGCCGAACTACGAATTCCGATTTAATCACCTGTTATCAGGAGAGAACCCAGTGCTGCATCTTTTAACCCAGCACTGACCCTGAAAAGTAAGTCTAAGCGTAATGACCAGTAACTTGTATTTCCTTCCAAAGGAATCCATTGTGTGGTTTTCACCAGAAATGTTTCTAAGTGTCCATTTTTGAAATGTACAAATATTCCTCTAAAAACAGCCGAACTACGAATTCCGATTTACTCACCTGTTATCAGGAGACAACCCAGTGCTGTATCTTTTAACCCAGCACTGACCCTGAAAAGTAAGTCTAAGCGTACTTACCAGTAACTTGTATTTCCTTCCATAGGAATCCATTGTGTGGTCTTCACCAGAAATGTTTCTAAGTGTCCATTTTTGAAACGTACAAATATTCCTCTAAAATAAGCCGAACTACGAATTCCGATTTACTCACCGGTTATCAGGAGAGAACCCAGTGCTGCATCTTGTAGACCAGCACTGGCTCTGAAAAGTAATTCTAAGCGTACTTACCAGTAACTTGTATTTCCTCCCATAGGAATCCATTATGTGGTTTTCACCAGAAAAGTTTTTTAGTGTCCATTTTTGAAACCTACAAATATTCCTCTAAAATCAGCCGAACTACGAATTCCGATTTAATCACCTGTTATCAGGAGAGAAACCAGTGCTGCATCTTTTAACCCAGCACTGACCCTGAAAAGTAAGTCTAAGCGTACTGACCAGTAACTTGTATTTCCTTCCAAAGGAATCCATTGTATGGTTTTCACCAGAAATATTTCTAAGTGTCCATTTTTTAAATGTACAAATATTCCTCTAAAATCAGCCGAACTACGAATTCCGATTTACTCACCTGTTATCAGGAGAGAACCCAGTGCTGCATCTTTTAACCCAGCACTGACCCTGAAAATTAAGTCTAAGCGTACTTAAAAGTAACTTGTATTTCCTTGATAGGAATCCATTGTGTGGTTTTTACCAGAAAAGTTTCTAAGTGTCCATTTTTGAAACATACAATTATTCCTCTAAAATCAGCCAAACTACGAATTCCGATTTACTCACCTGTTATCAGGAGAGAACCCAGTGCTGCATCTTTTAACCCAGCACTGACCCTGAAAATTAAGTCTAAGCGTACTTACCAGTAACTTGTATTTCCTTGATAGGAATCCATTGTGTGGTTTTTACCAGAAAAGTTTCTAAGTGTCCATTTTTGAAACGTACAAATATTCCTCTAAAATCATCGGAACTACGAATTCCGATTTACCCACCTGTTATCAGGAGAGAACCCAGTGCTGCATCTTTGAACCCAGCACTGACCCTGAGAAGTAAGTCTAAGTGTACTTACCAGTAACCTGTATTTCCTCCCATAGGAATCAATTGTGTAGTTTTCACCAGAAAAGTTTCTAAGTGTCCATTTTTGAAACGTAGAATTATTCCTCTAAAATCAGCCGAACTACGAATTCCGATTTACTCACCTGTTATCAGGAGAGAACCCAGTGCTGCATCTTTTAACCCAGCACTGACCCTGAAAATTAAGTCTAAGCGTACTTACCAGTAACTTGTATTTCCTTGATAGGAATCCATTGTGTGGTTTTTACCAGAAAAGTTTCTAAGTGTCCATTTTTGAAACGTAGAATTATTCCTCTAAAATCAGCCGAACTACGAATTCCGATTTACCCACCTGTTATCAGGAGAGAACCCAGTGCTGCATCTTTTAACCCAGCACTGACCCTGAAAAGTAAGTCTAAGCGTACTGACCAGTAACTTGTATTTCCTTCCAAAGGAATCCATTGTGTGGTTTTCACCAGAAATGTTTCTAAGTGTCCATTTTTGAAATGTACAAATATTCCTCTAAAATCAGCCGAACTACGAATTCCGATTTACTCACCTGTTATCAGGAGACAACCCAATGCTGCATCTTTTAACCCAGCACTGACCCTGAAAAGTAAGTCTAAACGTACTTACCAGTAACTTGTATTTCCTTCCATAGGAATCCATTGTGTGGTTTTCACCATAAAAGTTTCTTAGTGTCCATTTTTGAAATGTACAAATATTCCTCTGAAATCAGCCGAACTACGAATTCCGATTTACTCACCTGTTATCAGGAGACAACCCAGTGCTGCATCTTTTAACCCAGCACTGACCCTGAAAAGTAAGTCTAAGCTTACTAACCAGTAACTTGTATTTCCTTGATAGGAATCCATTGTGTGGTTTTTACCAGAAAAGTTTCTGTGTCCATTTTTGAAGCTTACAAAAATTCCTCTAAAATCAGCCGAACTGTGAATTCCGATTTACTCACCTGTTATCAGGAGAGAACCCAGTGCTGCATCTTTTAGACCAGCACTGGCTCTGAAAAGTAATTCTAAGCGTACTTACCAGTAACTTGTATTTCCTTCCATAGGAATCCATTGTGTGGTCTTCACCAGAAATGTTTCTAAGTGTCCTTTTTTGAAACGTACAAATATTCCTCTAAAATAAGCTGAACTACGAATTCCGATTTACTCCCCGGTTATCAGGAGAGAATCCAGTGCTGCATCTTTTAGACCAGCACTGGCTCTGAAAAGTAATTCTAAGCGTACTTACCAGTAACTTATATTTCCTCCCATAGGAATCCATTATGTGGTTTTCACCAGAAAAGTTTTTAGTGTCCATTTTTGAAACCTACAAATATTCCTCTAAAATCAGCCGAACTACGAATTCCAATTTAATCACCTGTTATCAGGAGAGAACCCAGTGCTGCATCTTTTAGACCAGCACTGGCTCTGAAAAGTAATTCTAAGCGTACTTACCAGTAACTTGTATTTCCTTCCATAGGAATCCATTGTGTGGTTTTCACCAGAAAAGTTTCTTAGTGTCCATTTTTGAAACGTACAAATATTCCTCTAAAATCAGCCGAACTACGAATTCCGATTTAATCACCTGTTATCAGGAGAGAACCCAGTGCTGCATCTTTTAACCCAGCACTGACCCTGAAAAGTAAGTCTAAGCGTACTGACCAGTAACTTGTATTTCCTTCCAAAGGAATCCATTGTGTGGTTTTCACCAGAAATGTTTCTAAGTGTCCATTTTTGAAATGTACAAATATTCCTCTAAAATCAGCCGAACTACAAATTCCGATTTACTCACCTGTTATCAGGAGACAACCCAGTGCTGCATCTTTTAACCCAGCACTGACCCTGAAAAGTAAGTCTAAGCGTACTTACCAGTAACTTGTATTTCCTTCCATAGGAGTCCATTGTGTGGTCTTCACCAGAAATGTTTCTAAGTGTCCATTTTTGAAACGTACAAATATTCCTCTAAAATAAGCCGAACTACGAATTCCGATTTACTCCCCGGTTATCAGGAGAGAATCCAGTGCTGCATCTTTTAGACCAGCACTGGCTCTGAAAAGTAATTCTAAGCGTACTTACCAGTAACTTGTATTTCCTCCCATAGGAATCCATTGTGTGGTTTTCACCAGAAAAGTTTCTAAGTGTCCATTTTTGAAACGTACAAATATTCCTCTAAAATCGGCCGAACTACGAATTCCGATTTACTCACCTGTTATCAGGAGACAACCCAGTGCTGCATCTTTTAACCCAGCACTGACCCTGAAAAGTAAGTCTAAGTGTACTTACCAGTAACTTGTATTTCCTTCCATAGGAATCCATTGTGTGGTTTTCACCTGAAAATATTCTAAGTGTCCATTTTTAAAACGTACAAATATTCCTCTAAAATCAGCCGAACTACGAATTCCGATTTACTCACCTGTTCTCAGGAGAGAACCCAGGGCTGCATCTTTTAGACCAGCACTGACCCTGAAAAGTAATTCTAAGCATACTTACCAGTAACTTGTATTTCCTTCCATAGAAATCCATTGTGTGGTTTTCACCAGAAAAGTTTCTAAGTGTCCATTTTTGAAACGTACAAATATTCCTCTAAAATCAGCCGAGCTACGAATTCCGATTTACTCACCTGTTATCAGGAGAGAACCCAGTGCTGCATCTTTTAACCCAGCACTGACCCTGAAAATTAAGTCTAAGCGTACTTACCAGTAATTTGTATTTCCTTGATAGGAATCCATTGTGTGGTTTTCACCAGAAAAGTTTCTAATTGTCTATTTTTGAAACGTACAAATATTCCTCTAAAATCAGCCGAACTATGAATTACGATTTACTCACCTGTTATCAGGAGAGAACCCAGTGCTGCATCTTTTAGACCAGCACTGGCTCTGAAAAGAAATTCTAAGCGTACTTACCAGTAACTTGTATTTACTTCCATTGGAATCCATTGTGTGGTTTTCACCAGAAAATTTTCTAAGTGTCCATTTTAAAAAAATGTACAAATATTCCTCTAAAATCAGTCAAACTACGAATTCTGATTTACTCACCTGTTATCAAGAGAGAACCCAGTGCTGCATCTTTTAACCCAGCACTGATCCTGAAAAGTAAGTCTAAGTGTACTTAACAGTAACTTGTCTATCCTCCCATAGGAATCCATTGTGTGGTTTTCACCAGAAAAGTTTCTAAGTGTCCATTTTTGAAACGTACAATTATTCCTCTAAAATCAGCCGAACTACGAATTCCGTCTTACTCACCTGTTAACAGGAGAGAACCCAGTGCTGCATCTTTTAACCCAGCACTGACCCTGAAAATTAAGTCTAAGCGTACTTACCAGTAACTTGTATTTCCTTGATAGGAATCCATTGTGTGGTTTTTACCAGAAAAGTTTCTAAGTGTCCATTTTTGAAACATACAATTATTCCTCTAAAATCAGCCGAACTACGAATTCCGATTTACTCACCTGTTATCAGGAGAGAACCCAGTGCTGCATCTTTTAACCCAGCACTGACCCTGAAAATTAAGTCTAAGTGTACTTACCAGTAACTTGTATTTCCTTGATAGGAATCCATTGTGTGGTTTTTACCAGAAAAGTTTCTAAGTGTCCATTTTTGAAATGTACAAATATTCCTCTAAAATCAGCCGAACTACGAATTCCGATTTACCCACCTGTTATCAGGAGAGAACCCAGTGCTGCATCTTTTAACCCAGCACTGACCCTGAGAAGTAAGTCTAAGTGTACTTACCAGTAACCTGTATTTCCTCCCATAGGAATCAATTGTGTAGTTTTCACCAGAAAAGTTTCTAAGTGTCCATTTTTGAAACGTAGAATTATTCCTCTAAAATCAGCCGAACTACGAATTCTGATTTACTCACCTGTTATCAGGAGAGAACCCAGTGCTGCATCTTTTAACCCAGCACTGACCCTGAAAATTAAGTCTAAGCGTACTTACCAGTAACTTGTATTTCCTTGATAGGAATCCATTGTGTGGTTTTTACCAGAAAAGTTTCTAAGTGTCCATTTTTGAAACGTAGAATTATTCCTCTAAAATCAGCCGAACTACGAATTCCGATTTACCCACCTGTTATCAGGAGAGAACCCAGTGCTGCATCTTTTAACCCATCACTGACCCTGAAAAGTAAGTCTAAGTGTACTTACCAGAAACCCGTATTTCCTCCCATAGGAATCAATTGTGTAGTTTTCACAAGAAAAGTTTCTAAGTGTCCATTTTTGAAACGTACAAATATTCCTCTAAAATCAGCCGAACTATGAATTCCGATTTACTCACCTGTTATCAGGAGACATCCCAATGCTGCATCTTTTAACCCAGCACTGACCCTGAAAAGTAAGTCTAAGCGTACTTACCAGTAACTTGTATTTCCTTCCATAGGAATCCATTGTGTGGTTTTCACCATAAAAGTTTCTTAGTGTCCATTTTTGAAACGTACAAATATTCCTCTAAAATCAGGCGAACTACGAATTCCGATTTAATCACCTGCTATCAGGAGAGAACCCAGTGCTGCATCTTTTAACCCAGCACTGACCCTGAAAAGTAAGTCTAAGCGTACTGACCAGTAACTTGTATTTCCTTCCAAAGGAATACATTGTGTGGTTTTCACCAGAAATGTTTCTAAGTGTCCATTTTTTAAATGTACAAATATTCCTCTAAAATCAGCCGAACTACGAATTCCGATTTACTCACCTGTTATCAGGAGACAACCCAGTGCTGCATCTTTTAACCCAGCACTGACCCTGAAAAGTAAGTCTAAGCGTACTTACCAGTAACTTGTATTTCCTCCCATAGGAATCCATTGTGTGGTCTTCACCAGAAATGTTTCTAAGTGTCCATTTTTGAAATGTACAAATATTCCTCTAAAATAAGCCGAACTACGAATTCCGATTTACTCCCCGGTTATCAGGAGAGAACCCAGTGCTGCATCTTTTAGACCAGCACTGGCTCTGAAAAGTAATTCTAAGCGTACTTACCAGTAACTTGTATTTCCTCCCATAGGAATCCATTATGTGGTTTTCACCAGAAAAGTTTCTTAGTGTCCATTTTTGAAACGTACAAATATTCCTCTAAAATCAGTCGAACTACGAATTCCGATTTACTCACCTGTTATCAGGAGAGAACCCAGTGCTGCATCTTTTAACACAGCACTGACCCTGAAAATTAAGTATAAGCGTACTTACCAGTAACTTGTATTTCCTTGATAGGAATCCATTGTGTGGTTTTTACCAGAAAAGTTTCTAAGTGTCCATTTTTGAAACATACAATTATTCCTCTAAAATCAGCCAAACTACGAATTCCGATTTACTCACCTGTTATTAGGAGAGAACCCAGTGCTGCATCTTTTAACCCAGCACTGACCCTGAAAATTAAGTCTAAGCATACTTACCAGTAACTTGTATTTCCTTGATAGGAATCCATTGTGTGGTTTTTACCAGAAAAGTTTCTAAGTGTCCATTTTTGAAATGTACAAATATTCCTCTAAAATAAGCCGAACTACGAATTCCGATTTACTCCCCGGTTATCAGGAGAGAACCCAGTGCTGCATCTTTTAGACCAGCACTGGCTCTGAAAAGTAATTCTAAGCGTACTTACCAGTAACTTGTATTTCCTCCCATAGGAATCCATTATGTGGTTTTCACCAGAAAAGTTTCTTAGTGTCCATTTTTGAAACCTACAAATATTCCTCTAAAATCAGCCAAACTACGAATTCCGATTTAATCACCTGTTATCAGGAGAGAACCCAGTGCTGCATCTTTTAACCCAGCACTGACCCTGAAAAGTAAGTCTAAGCGTACTGACCAGTAACTTGTATTTCCTTCGAAAGGAATCCATTGTATGGTTGTCACCAGAAATGTTTCTAAGTGTCCATTTTTTAAATGTACAAATATTCCTCTAAAATCAGCCGAACTACGAATTCTGATTTACTCACCTGTTATCAGGAGACAACCCAGTGCTGCATCTTTTAACCCAGCACTGACCCTGAAAAGTAAGTCTAAGCATACTTACCAGTAACTTGTATTTCCTTCCATAGGAATCCATTGTGTGGTTTTCACCAGAAATGTTTCTAACTGTCCATTTTTGAAACGTACAAATATTCCTCTAAAATAAGCCAAACTACGAATTCCGATTTACTCACCTGTTATCAGGAGAGAACCCAGTGCTGCATATTTTAGACCAGCACTGGCTCTGAAAAGTAATTCTAAGCGTACTTATCAGTAACTTGTATTTCCTTCCATAGGAATCCATTGTGTGGTTTTCACCAGAAAAGTTTCTAAGTGTCCATTTTTGAAACGTACAAATATTCCTCTAAAATCAGTCGAACTACGAATTCCGATTTACTCACCTGTTATCAGGAGAGAACCCAGTGCTGCATCTTTTAACCCAGCACTGACCCTGAAAATTAAGTCTAAGCCTACTTACCAGTAACTTGTATTTTCTTGATAGGAATCCATTGTGTGGTTTTTACCAGAAAAGTTTCTAAGTGTCCATTTTTGAAATGTACAAATATTCCTCTAAAATCAGCCGAACTACGAATTCCGATTTACCCACCTGTTATCAGGAGAGAACCCAGTGCTGCATCTTTTAACCCAGCACTGACCCTGAGAAGTAAGTCTAAGTGTACTTACCAGTAACCTGTATTTCCTCCCATAGGAATCAATTGTGTAGTTTTCACCAGAAAAGTTTCTAAGTGTCCATTTTTGAAACGTAGAATTATTCCTCTAAAATCAGCCGAACTACGAATTCTGATTTACTCACCTGTTATCAGGAGAGAACCCAGTGCTGCATCTTTTAACCCAGCACTGACCCTGAAAATTAAGTCTAAGCGTACTTACCAGTAACTTGTATTTCCTTGATAGGAATCCATTGTGTGGTTTTTACCATAAAAGTTTCTAAGTGTCCATTTTTGAAACGTAGAATTATTCCTCTAAAATCAGCCGAACTACGAATTCCGATTTACCCACCTGTTATCAGGAGAGAACCCAGTGCTGCATCTTTTAACCCATCACTGACCCTGAAAAGTAAGTCTAAGTGTACTTACCAGTAACCTGTATTTCCTCCCATAGGAATCAATTGTGTAGTTTTCACAAGAAAAGTTTCTAAGTCTCCATTTTTGAAACATACAAATATTCCTCTAAAATCAGCCGAACTATGAATTCCGATTTACTCACCTGTTATCAGGAGACATCCCAATGCTGCATCTTTTAACCCAGCACTGACCCTGAAAAGTAAGTCTAAGCGTACCTACCAGTAACTTGTATTTCCTTCCATAGGAATCCATTGTGTGGTTTTCACCATAAAAGTTTCTTAGTGTCCATTTTTGAAACGTACAAATATTCCTCTAAAATCAGGCGAACTACGAATTCCGATTTAATCACCTGCTATCAGGAGAGAACCCAGTGCTGCATCTTTTAACCCAGCACTGACCCTGAAAAGTAAGTCTAAGCGTACTGACCAGTAACTTGTATTTCCTTCCAAAGGAATACATTGTGTGGTTTTCACCAGAAATGTTTCTAAGTGTCCATTTTTTAAATGTACAAATATTCCTCTAAAATCAGCCGAACTACAAATTCCGATTTACTCACCTGTTATCAGGAGACAACCCAGTGCTGCATCTTTTAACCCAGCACTGACCCTGAAAAGTAAGTCTAAGCGTACTTACCAGTAACTTGTATTTCCTTCCATAGGAATCCATTGTGTGGTCTTCACCAGAAATGTTTCTAAGTGTCCATTTTTGAAATGTACAAATATTCCTCTAAAATCAGCCGAACTACGAATTCCGATTTACTCCCCGGTTATCAGGAGAGAACCCAGTGCTGCATCTTTTAGACCAGCACTGGCTCTGAAAAGTAATTTTAAGCGTACTTACCAGTAACTTGTATTTCCTCCCATAGGAATCCATTATGTGGTTTTCACCAGAAAAGTTTCTTAGTGTCCATTTTTGAAACCTACAAATATTCCTCTAAAATCAGCCGAACTACGAATTCTGATTTACTCACCTGTTATCAGGAGACAACCCAGTGCTGCATCTTTTAACCCAGCACTGACCCTGAAAAGTAAGTCTAAGCATACTTACCAGTAACTTGTATTTCCTTCCATAGGAATCCATTGTGTGGTTTTCACCAGAAAATTTTCTAAGTGTCCATTTTTGAAACCTACAAATATTCCTCTAAAATCAGTCGAACTACGAATTCCGATTTACCCACCTGTTATCCGGAGAGAACCCAGTGCTGCATCTTTTAACCCAGCACTGACCCTGAAAATTAAGTCTAAGCGTACTTACCAGTAACTTGTATTTCCTTGATAGGAATCCATTGTGTGGTTTTTACCAGAAAAGTTTCTTAGTGTCCATTTTTGAAACATACAATTATTCCTCTAAAATCAGCCAAACTACGAATTCCGATTTACTCACCTGTTATCAGGAGAGAACCCAGTGCTGCATCTTTTAGACCAGCACTGGCTCTGAAAAGTAATTCTAAGCGTACTTACCAGTAACTTGTATTTCCTTGATAGGAATCCATTGTGTGGTTTTTACCAGAAAAGTTTCTAAGTGTCCATTTTTGAAATGTACAAATATTCCTCTAAAATCAGGCGAACTACGAATTCCGATTTACCCACCTGTTATCAGGAGAGAACCCAGTGCTGCATCTTTTAACCCAGCACTGACCCTGAGAAGTAAGTCTAAGTGTACTTACCAGTAACCTGTATTTCCTCCCATAGGAATCAATTGTGTAGTTTTCACCAGAAAAGTTTCTAAGTGTCCATTTTTGAAACGTAGAATTATTCCTCTAAAATCAGCCGAACTACGAATTCTGATTTACTCACCTGTTATCAGGAGAGAACCCAGTGCTGCATCTTTTAACCCAGCACTGACCCTGAAAATTAAGTCTAAGCGTACTTACCAGTAACTTGTATTTCCTTGATAGGAATCCATTGTGTGGTTTTTACCAGAAAAGTTTCTAAGTGTCCAATTTTGAAACGTAGAATTATTCCTCTAAAATCAGCCGAACTACGAATTCCGATTTACCCACCTGTTATCAGGAGAGAACCCAGTGCTGCATCTTTTAACCCATCACTGACCCTGAAAAGTAAGTCTAAGTGTACTTACCAGTAACCTGTATTTCCTCCCATAGGAATCAATTGTGTAGTTTTCACAAGAAAAGTTTCTAAGTGTCCATTTTTGAAACGTACAAATATTCCTCTAAAATCAGCCGAACTATGAATTCCGATTTACTCACCTGTTATCAGGAGACATCCCAATGCTGCATCTTTTAACCCAGCACTGACCCTGAAAAGTAAGTCTAAGCGTACTTACCAGTAACTTGTATTTCCTTCCATAGGAATCCATTGTGTGGTTTTCACCATAAAAGTTTCTTAGTGTCCATTTTTGAAACGTACAAATATTCCTCTAAAATCAGGCGAACTACGAATTCCGATTTAATCACCTGCTATCAGGAGAGAACCCAGTGCTGCATCTTTTAACCCAGCACTGACCCTGAAAAGTAAGTCTAAGCGTACTGACCAGTAACTTGTATTTCCTTCCAAAGGAATACATTGTGTGGTTTTCACCAGAAATGTTTCTAAGTGTCCATTTTTTAAATGTACAAATATTCCTCTAAAATCAGCCGAACTACGAATTCCGATTTACTCACCTGTTATCAGGAGACAACCCAGTGCTGCATCTTTTAACCCAGCACTGACCCTGAAAAGTAAGTCTAAGCGTACTTACCAGTAACTTGTATTTCCTCCCATAGGAATCCATTGTGTGGTCTTCACCAGAAATGTTTCTAAGTGTCCATTTTTGAAATGTACAAATATTCCTCTAAAATAAGCCGAACTACGAATTCCGATTTACTCCCCGGTTATCAGGAGAGAACCCAGTGCTGCATCTTTTAGACCAGCACTGGCTCTGAAAAGTAATTCTAAGCGTACTTACCAGTAACTTGTATTTCCTCCCATAGGAATCCATTATGTGGTTTTCACCAGAAAAGTTTCTTAGTGTCCATTTTTGAAACGTACAAATATTCCTCTAAAATCAGTCGAACTACGAATTCCGATTTACTCACCTGTTATCAGGAGAGAACCCAGTGCTGCATCTTTTAACACAGCACTGACCCTGAAAATTAAGTATAAGCGTACTTACCAGTAACTTGTATTTCCTTGATAGGAATCCATTGTGTGGTTTTTACCAGAAAAGTTTCTAAGTGTCCATTTTTGAAACATACAATTATTCCTCTAAAATCAGCCAAACTACGAATTCCGATTTACTCACCTGTTATCAGGAGAGAACCCAGTGCTGCATCTTTTAACCCAGCACTGACCCTGAAAATTAAGTCTAAGCGTACTTACCAGTAACTTGTATTTCCTTGATAGGAATCCATTGTGTGGTTTTTACCAGAAAAGTTTCTAAGTGTCCATTTTTGAAATGTACAAATATTCCTCTAAAATAAGCCGAACTACGAATTCCGATTTACTCCCCGGTTATCAGGAGAGAACCCAGTGCTGCATCTTTTAGACCAGCACTGGCTCTGAAAAGTAATTCTAAGCGTACTTACCAGTAACTTGTATTTCCTCCCATAGGAATCCATTATGTGGTTTTCACCAGAAAAGTTTCTTAGTGTCCATTTTTGAAACCTACAAATATTCCTCTAAAATCAGCCGAACTACGAATTCCGATTTAATCACCTGTTATCAGGAGAGAACCCAGTGCTGCATCTTTTAACCCAGCACTGACCCTGAAAAGTAAGTCTAAGCGTACTGACCAGTAACTTGTATTTCCTTCGAAAGGAATCCATTGTATGGTTGTCACCAGAAATGTTTCTAAGTGTCCATTTTTTAAATGTACAAATATTCCTCTAAAATCAGCCGAACTACGAATTCTGATTTACTCACCTGTTATCAGGAGACAACCCAGTGCTGCATCTTTTAACCCAGCACTGACCCTGAAAAGTAAGTCTAAGCATACTTACCAGTAACTTGTATTTCCTTCCATAGGAATCCATTGTGTGGTTTTCACCAGAAATGTTTCTAACTGTCCATTTTTGAAACGTACAAATATTCCTCTAAAATAAGCCAAACTACGAATTCCGATTTACTCACCTGTTATCAGGAGAGAACCCAGTGCTGCATATTTTAGACCAGCACTGGCTCTGAAAAGTAATTCTAAGCGTACTTATCAGTAACTTGTATTTCCTTCCATAGGAATCCATCGTGTGGTTTTCACCAGAAAAGTTTCTAAGTGTCCATTTTTGAAACGTACAAATATTCCTCTAAAATCAGTCGAACTACGAATTCCGATTTACTCACCTGTTATCAGGAGAGAACCCAGTGCTGCATCTTTTAACCCAGCACTGACCCTGAAAATTAAGTCTAAGCGTACTTACCAGTAACTTGTATTTTCTTGATAGGAATCCATTGTGTGGTTTTTACCAGAAAAGTTTCTAAGTGTCCATTTTTGAAATGTACAAATATTCCTCTAAAATCAGCCGAACTACGAATTCCGATTTACCCACCTGTTATCAGGAGAGAACCCAGTGCTGCATCTTTTAACCCAGCACTGACCCTGAGAAGTAAGTCTAAGTGTACTTACCAGTAACCTGTATTTCCTCCCATAGGAATCAATTGTGTAGTTTTCACCAGAAAAGTTTCTAAGTGTCCATTTTTGAAACGTAGAATTATTCCTCTAAAATCAGCCGAACTACGAATTCTGATTTACTCACCTGTTATCAGGAGAGAACCCAGTGCTGCATCTTTTAACCCAGCACTGACCCTGAAAATTAAGTCTAAGCGTACTTACCAGTAACTTGTATTTCCTTGATAGGAATCCATTGTGTGGTTTTTACCATAAAAGTTTCTAAGTGTCCATTTTTGAAACGTAGAATTATTCCTCTAAAATCAGCCGAACTACGAATTCCGATTTACCCACCTGTTATCAGGAGAGAACCCAGTGCTGCATCTTTTAACCCATCACTGACCCTGGAAAGTAAGTCTAAGTGTACTTACCAGTAACCTGTATTTCCTCCCATAGGAATCAATTGTGTAGTTTTCACAAGAAAAGTTTCTAAGTGTCCATTTTTGAAACGTACAAATATTCCTCTAAAATCAGCCGAACTATGAATTCCGATTTACTCACCTGTTATCAGGAGACATCCCAATGCTGCATCTTTTAACCCAGCACTGACCCTGAAAAGTAAGTCTAAGCGTACCTACCAGTAACTTGTATTTCCTTCCATAGGAATCCATTGTGTGGTTTTCACCATAAAAGTTTCTTAGTGTCCATTTTTGAAACGTACAAATATTCCTCTAAAATCAGGCGAACTACGAATTCCGATTTAATCACCTGCTATCAGGAGAGAACCCAGTGCTGCATCTTTTAACCCAGCACTGACCCTGAAAAGTAAGTCTAAGCGTACTGACCAGTAACTTGTATTTCCTTCCAAAGGAATACATTGTGTGGTTTTCACCAGAAATGTTTCTAAGTGTCCATTTTTTAAATGTACAAATATTCCTCTAAAATCAGCCGAACTACAAATTCCGATTTACTCACCTGTTATCAGGAGACAACCCAGTGCTGCATCTTTTAACCCAGCACTGACCCTGAAAAGTAAGTCTAAGCGTACTTACCAGTAACTTGTATTTCCTTCCATAGGAATCCATTGTGTGGTCTTCACCAGAAATGTTTCTAAGTGTCCATTTTTGAAATGTACAAATATTCCTCTAAAATAAGCCGAACTACGAATTCCGATTTACTCCCCGGTTATCAGGAGAGAACCCAGTGCTGCATCTTTTAGACCAGCACTGGCTCTGAAAAGTAATTTTAAGCGTACTTACCAGTAACTTGTATTTCCTCCCATAGGAATCCATTATGTGGTTTTCACCAGAAAAGTTTCTTAGTGTCCATTTTTGAAACCTACAAATATTCCTCTAAAATCAGCCAAACTACGAATTCTGATTTACTCACCTGTTATCAGGAGACAACCCAGTGCTGCATCTTTTAACCCAGCACTGACCCTGAAAAGTAAGTCTAAGCATACTTACCAGTAACTTGTATTTCCTTCCATAGGAATCCATTGTGTGGTTTTCACCAGAAAATTTTCTAAGTGTCCATTTTTGAAACCTACAAATATTCCTCTAAAATCAGTCGAACTACGAATTCCGATTTACCCACCTGTTATCCGGAGAGAACCCAGTGCTGCATCTTTTAACCCAGCACTGACCCTGAAAATTAAGTCTAAGCGTACTTACCAGTAACTTGTATTTCCTTGATAGGAATCCATTGTGTGGTTTTTACCAGAAAAGTTTCTAAGTGTCCATTTTTGAAACATACAATTATTCCTCTAAAATCAGCCAAACTACGAATTCCGATTTACTCACCTGTTATCAGGAGAGAACCCAGTGCTGCATCTTTTAGACCAGCACTGGCTCTGAAAAGTAATTCTAAGCGTACTTACCAGTAACTTGTATTTCCTTGATAGGAATCCATTGTGTGGTTTTTACCAGAAAAGTTTCTAAGTGTCCATTTTTGAAACGTACAAATATTCCTCTAATATCATCCGAACTACGAATTCCGATTTACCCACCTGTTATCCGGAGAGAACCCAGTGCTGCATCTTTTAACCCAGCACTGACCCTGAGAAGTAAGTCTAAGTGTACTTGCCAGTAACCTGTATTTCCTCCCATAGGAATCAATTGTGTAGTTTTCACCAGAAAAGTTTCTAAGTGTCCATTTTTGAAACGTAGAATTATTCCTCTAAAATCAGCCGAACTACGAATTCCGATTTACCCACCTGTTATCAGGAGAGAACCCAGTGCTGCATCTTTTAACCCAGCACTGACCCTGAAAAGTAAGTCTAAGCGTACTGACCAGTAACTTGTATTTCCTTCCAAAGGAATCCATTGTGTGGTTTTCACCAGAAATGTTTCTAAGTGTCCATTTTTGAAATGTACAAATATTCCTCTCAAATCAGCCGAACTACGAATTCCGATTTACTCACCTGTTATCAGGAGACAACCCAATGCTGCATCTTTTAACCCAGCACTGACCCTGAAAAGTAAGTCTAAACGTACTTACCAGTAACTTGTATTTCCTTCCATAGGAATCCATTGTGTGGTTTTCACCATAAAAGTTTCTTAGTGTCCATTTTTGAAACGTACAAATATTCCTCTAAAATCAGCCGAACTACGAATTCCGATTTACTCCCCGGTTATTAGGAGAGAACCCAGTGCTGCATCTTTTAGACCAGCACTGGCTCTGAAAAGTAATTCTAAGCGTACTTACCAGTAACTTGTATTTCCTCCCATAGGAATCCATTATGTGGTTTTCACCAGAAAAGTTTTTTAGTGTCCATTTTTGAAACCTACAAATATTCCTCTAAAATCAGCCGAACTACGAATTCCGATTTAATCACCTGTTATCAGGAGAGAACCCAGTGCTGCATCTTTTAACCCAGCACTGACCCTGAAAAGTAAGTCTAAGCGTACTGACCAGTAACTTGTATTTCCTTCCAAAGGAATCCATTGTATGGTTTTCACCAGAAATATTTCTAAGTGTCCATTTTTTAAATGTACAAATATTCCTCTAAAATCAGCCGAACTACGAATTCCGATTTACTCACCTGTTATCAGGAGAGAACCCAGTGCTACATCTTTTAACCCAGCACTGACCCTGAAAATTAAGTCTAAGCGTACTTACCAGTAACTTGTATTTCCTTGATAGGAATCCATTGTGTGGTTTTTACCAGAAAAGTTTCTAAGTGTCCATTTTTGAAACATACAATTATTCCTCTAAAATCAGCCGAACTACGAATTCTGATTTACTCACCTGTTATCAGGAGACAACCCAGTGCTGCATCTTTTAACCCAGCACTGACCCTGAAAAGTAAGTCTAAGCATACTTACCAGTAACTTGTATTTCCTTCCATAGGAATCCATTGTGTGGTTTTCACCAGAAAATTTTCTAAGTGTCCATTTTTGAAACCTACAAATATTCCTCTAAAATCAGTCGAACTACGAATTCCGATTTACCCACCTGTTATCCGGAGAGAACCCAGTGCTGCATCTTTTAACCCAGCACTGACCCTGAAAATTAAGTCTAAGCGTACTTACCAGTAACTTGTATTTCCTTGATAGGAATCCATTGTGTGGTTTTTACCAGAAAAGTTTCTAAGTGTCCATTTTTGAAACATACAATTATTCCTCTAAAATCAGCCAAACTACGAATTCCGATTTACTCACCTGTTATCAGGAGAGAACCCAGTGCTGCATCTTTTAGACCAGCACTGGCTCTGAAAAGTAATTCTAAGCGTACTTACCAGTAACTTGTATTTCCTTGATAGGAATCCATTGTGTGGTTTTTACCAGAAAAGTTTCTAAGTGTCCATTTTTGAAACGTACAAATATTCCTCTAAAATCATCCGAACTACGAATTCCAATTTACCCACCTGTTATCCGGAGAGAACCCAGTGCTGCATCTTTTAACCCAGCACTGACCCTGAGAAGTAAGTCTAAGTGTACTTGCCAGTAACCTGTATTTCCTCCCATAGGAATCAATTGTGTAGTTTTCACCAGAAAAGTTTCTAAGTGTCCATTTTTGAAACGTAGAATTATTCCTCTAAAATCAGCCGAACTACGAATTCCGATTTACCCACCTGTTATCAGGAGAGAACCCAGTGCTGCATCTTTTAACCCAGCACTGACCCTGAAAAGTAAGTCTAAGCGTACTGACCAGTAACTTGTATTTCCTTCCAAAGGAATCCATTGTGTGGTTTTCACCAGAAATGTTTCTAAGTGTCCATTTTTGAAATGTACAAATATTCCTCTCAAATCAGCCGAACTACGAATTCCGATTTACTCACCTGTTATCAGGAGACAACCCAATGCTGCATCTTTTAACCCAGCACTGACCCTGAAAAGTAAGTCTAAACGTACTTACCAGTAACTTGTATTTCCTTCCATAGGAATCCATTGTGTGGTTTTCACCATAAAAGTTTCTTAGTGTCCATTTTTGAAACGTACAAATATTCCTCTAAAATCAGCCGAACTACGAATTCCGATTTACTCCCCGGTTATCAGGAGAGAACCCAGTGCTGCATCTTTTAGACCAGCACTGGCTCTGAAAAGTAATTCTAAGCGTACTTACCAGTAACTTGTATTTCCTCCCATAGGAATCCATTATGTGGTTTTCACCAGAAAAGTTTTTTAGTGTCCATTTTTGAAACCTACAAATATTCCTCTAAAATCAGCCGAACTACGAATTCCGATTTAATCACCTGTTATCAGGAGAGAACCCAGTGCTGCATCTTTTAACCCAGCACTGACCCTGAAAAGTAAGTCTAAGCGTACTGACCAGTAACTTGTATTTCCTTCCAAAGGAATCCATTGTATGGTTTTCACCAGAAATATTTCTAAGTGTCCATTTTTTAAATGTACAAATATTCCTCTAAAATCAGCCGAACTACGAATTCCGATTTACTCACCTGTTATCAGGAGAGAACCCAGTGCTACATCTTTTAACCCAGCACTGACCCTGAAAATTAAGTCTAAGCGTACTTACCAGTAACTTGTATTTCCTTGATAGGAATCCATTGTGTGGTTTTTACCAGAAAAGTTTCTAAGTGTCCATTTTTGAAACATACAATTATTCCTCTAAAATCAGCCAATCTACGAATTCCGATTTACTCACCTGTTATCAGGAGAGAACCCAGTGCTGCATCTTTTAACCCAGCACTGACCATGAAAATTAAGTCTAAGCGTACTTACCAGTAACTTGTATTTCCTTGATAGGAATCCATTGTGTGGTTTTTACCAGAAAAGTTTCTAAGTGTCCATTTTTGAAACGTACAAATATTCCTCTAAAATCAGTCGACCTACGAATTCCGATTTACCCACCTGTTATCAGGAGAGAACCCAGTGCTGCATCTTTTAACCCAGCACTGACCCTGAAAATTAAGTCTAAGCGTACTTACCAGTAACTTGTATTTCCTTGATAGGAATCCATTGTGTGGTTTTTACCAGAAAAGTTTCTAAGTGTCCATTTTTGAAACGTAGAATTATTCCTCTAAAATCAGCCGAACTACGAATTCCGATTTACCCACCTGTTATCAGGAGAGAACCCAGTGCTGCATCTTTTAACCCAGCACTGACCCTGAAAAGTAAGTCTAAGCGTACTGATCAGTAACTTGTATTTCCTTCCAAAGGAATCCATTGTGTGGTTTTCACCAGAAATGTTTCTAAGTGTCCATTTTTGAAATGTACAAATATTCCTCTAAAATCAGCCGAACTACGAATTCCGATTTACTCACCTGTTATCAGGAGACAACCCAGTGCTGCATCTTTTAACCCAGCACTGACCCTGAAAAGTAAGTCTAAGCGTACTTACCAGTAACTTGTATTTCCTCCCATAGGAATCCATTATGTGGTTTTCACCAGAAAAGTTTTTTAGTGTCCATTTTTGAAACCTACAAATATTCCTCTAAAATCAGCCGAACTACGAATTCCGATTTACCCACCTGTTATCAGGAGAGAACCCAGTGCTGCATCTTTTAACCCAGCACTGACCCTGAAAAGTAAGTCTAAGCGTACTGATCAGTAACTTGTATTTCCTTCCAAAGGAATCCATTGTGTGGTCTTCACCAGAAAGGTTTCTAAGTGTCCATTTTTGAAACGTACAAATATTCCTCTAAAATAAGCCGAACTACGAATTCCGATTTACTCCCCGGTTATCAGGAGAGAATCCAGTGCTGCATCTTTTAGACCAGCACTGGCTCTGAAAAGTAATTCTAAGCGTACTTACCAGTAACTTGTATTTCCTCCCATAGGAATCCATTATGTGGTTTTCACCAGAAAAGTTTTTTAGTGTCCATTTTTGAAACCTACAAATATTCCTCTAAAATCAGCTGAACTACGAATTCCGATTTAATCACCTGTTATCAGGAGAGAACCCAGTGCTGCATCTTTTAGACCAGCACTGGCTCTGAAAAGTAATTCTAAGCGTACTTACCAGTAACTTGTATTTCCTTCCATAGGAATCCATTGTGTGGTTTTCACCAGAAAAGTTTCTTAGTGTCCATTTTTGAAACGTACAAATATTCCTTTAAAATCAGCCGAACTACGAATTCCGATTTAATCACCTGTTATCAGGAGAGAACCCAGTGCTGCATCTTTTAACCCAGCACTGACCCTGAAAAGTAAGTCTAAGCGTACTGACCAGTAACTTGTATTTCCTTCCAAAGGAATCCATTGTGTGGTTTTCACCAGAAATGTTTCTAAGTGTCCATTTTTGAAATGTACAAATATTCCTCTAAAATCAGCCGAACTACGAATTCCGATTTACTCACCTGTTATCAGGAGACAACCCAGTGCTGCATCTTTTAACCCAGCACTGACCCTGAAAAGTAAGTCTAAGTGTACTTACCAGTAACTTGTATTTCCTTCCATAGGAGTCCATTGTGTGGTCTTCACCAGAAATGTTTCTAAGTGTCCATTTTTGAAACGTACAAATATTCCTCTAAAATAAGCCGAACTACGAATTCCGATTTACTCCCCGGTTATCAGGAGAGAATCCAGTGCTGCATCTTTTAGACCAGCACTGGCTCTGAAAAGTAATTCTAAGCGTACTTACCAGTAACTTGTATTTCCTCCCATAGGAATCCATTGTGTGGTTTTCACCAGAAAAGTTTCTAAGTGTCCATTTTTGAAACGTACAAATATTCCTCTAAAATCGGCCGAACTACGAATTCCGATTTACTCACCTGTTATCAGGAGACAACCCGTGCTGCATCTTTAAACCCAGCACTGACCCTGAAAAGTAAGTCTAAGTGTACTTACCAGTAACTTGTATTTCCTTCCATAGGAATCCATTGTGTGGTTTTCACTTGAAAAGATTCTAAGTGTCCATTTTTAAAATGTACAAATATTCCTCTAAAATCAGCCGAACTACGAATTCCGATTTACTCACCTGTTCTCAGGAGAGAACCCAGGGCTGCATCTTTTAGACCAGCACTGACCCTGAAAAGTAATTCTAAGCATACTTACCAGTAACTTGTATTTCCTTCCATAGAAATCCATTGTGTGGTTTTCACCAGAAAAGTTTCTAAGTGTCCATTTTTGAAACGTACAAATATTCCTCTAAAATCAGCCGAGCTACGAATTCCGATTTACTCACCTGTTATCAGGAGAGAACCCAGTGCTGCATCTTTTAAACCAGCACTGACCCTGAAAATTAAGTCTAAGTGTACTTACCAGTAATTTGTATTTCCTTGATAGGAATCCATTGTGTGGTTGTTACCAGAAAAGTTTCTAATTGTCTATTTTTGAAACATACAAATATTCCTCTAAAATCAGCCGAACTATGAATTACGATTTACTCACCTGTTATCAGGAGAGAACCCAGTGCTGCATCTTTCAGACCAGCACTGGCTCTGAAAAGAAATTCTAAGCGTACTTACCAGTAACTTGTATTTCCTTCTAATGGAATCCATTGTGTGGTTTTCACCAGAAAATTTTCTAAGTGTCCATTTTTAAAAAACGTACAAATATTCCTCTAAAATCAGTCAAACTACGAATTCCGATTTACTCACCTGTTATCAGGAGAGAACCCAGTGCTGCATCTTTTAACCCAGTACTGATCCTGAAAAGTAAGTCTAAGTGTACTTACCAGTAACTTGTCTATCCTCCCATAGGAATCCATTGTGTGGTTTTCACCAGAAAATTTTCTAAGTGTCCATTTTTAAAAAACGTACAAATATTCCTCTAAAATCAGTCAAACTACGAATTCCGATTTACTCACCTGTTATCAGGAGAGAACCCAGTGCTGCATCTTTTAACCCAGCACTGATCCTGAAAAGTAAGTCTAAGCGTACTTACCAGTAACTTGTATTTCCTTGATAGGAATCCATTGTGTGGTTTTTACCAGAAAAGTTTCTAAGTGTCCATTTTTAAAACATACAATTATTCCTCTAAAATCAGCCGAACTACGAATTCCGATTTACTCACCTGTTATCAGGAGAGAACCCAGTGCTGCATCTTTTAACCCAGCACTGACCCTGAAAATTAAGTCTAAGCGTACTTACCAGTAACTTGTATTTCCTTGATAGGAATCCATTGTGTGGTTTTTACCAGAAAAGTTTCTAAGTGTCCATTTTTGAAATGTACAAATATTCCTCTAAAATCAGCCGAACTACGAATTCCGATTTACCCACCTGTTATCAGGAGAGAACCCAGTGCTGCATCTTTTAACCCAGCACTGACCCTGAGAAGTAAGTCTAAGTGTACTTACCAGTAACCTGTATTTCCTCCCATAGGAATCAATTGTGTAGTTTTCACCAGAAAAGTTTCTAAGTGTCCATTTTTGAAACGTAGAATTATTCCTCTAAAATCAGCCGAACTACGAATTCTGATTTACTCACCTGTTATCAGGAGAGAACCCAGTGCTGCATCTTTTAACCCAGCACTGACCCTGAAAATTAAGTCTAAGCGTACTTACCAGTAACTTGTATTTCCTTGATAGGAATCCATTGTGTGGTTTTTACCAGAAAAGTTTCTAAGTGTCCATTTTTGAAACGTACAAATATTCCTCTAAAATCAGCCGAACTATGAATTCCGATTTACTCACCTGTTATCAGGAGACATCCCAATGCTGCATCTTTTAACCCAGCACTGACCCTGAAAAGTAAGTCTAAGCGTACTTACCAGTAACTTGTATTTCCTTCCATAGGAATCCATTGTGTGGTTTTCACCATAAAAGTTTCTTAGTGTCCATTTTTGAAACGTACAAATATTCCTCTAAAATCAGGCGAACTACGAATTCCGATTTAATCACCTGCTATCAGGAGAGAACCCAGTGCTGCATCTTTTAACCCAGCACTGACCCTGAAAAGTAAGTCTAAGCGTACTGACCAGTAACTTGTATTTCCTTCCAAAGGAATACATTGTGTGGTTTTCACCAGAAATGTTTCTAAGTGTCCATTTTTTAAATGTACAAATATTCCTCTAAAATCAGCCGAACTACAAATTCCGATTTACTCACCTGTTATCAGGAGACAACCCAGTGCTGCATCTTTTAACCCAGCACTGACCCTGAAAAGTAAGTCTAAGCATACTTACCAGTAACTTGTATTTCCTTCCATAGGAATCCATTGTGTGGTCTTCACCAGAAATGTTTCTAAGTGTCCATTTTTGAAATGTACAAATATTCCTCTAAAATAAGCCGAACTACGAATTCCGATTTACTCCCCGGTTATCAGGAGAGAACCCAGTGCTGCATCTTTTAGACCAGCACTGGCTCTGAAAAGTAATTTTAAGCGTACTTACCAGTAACTTGTATTTCCTCCCATAGGAATCCATTATGTGGTTTTCACCAGAAAAGTTTCTTAGTGTCCATTTTTGAAACCTACAAATATTCCTCTAAAATCAGCCGAACTACGAATTCTGATTTACTCACCTGTTATCAGGAGACAACCCAGTGCTGCATCTTTTAACCCAGCACTGACCCTGAAAAGTAAGTCTAAGCATACTTACCAGTAACTTGTATTTCCTTCCATAGGAATCCATTGTGTGGTTTTCACCAGAAAATTTTCTAAGTGTCCATTTTTGAAACGTACAAATATTCCTCTAAAATCAGTCGAACTACGAATTCCGATTTACTCACCTGTTATCAGGAGAGAACCCAGTGCTGCATCTTTTAACCCAGCACTGACCCTGAAAATTAAGTCTAAGCGTACTTACCAGTAACTTGTATTTCCTTGATAGGAATCCATTGTGTGGTTTTTACCAGAAAAGTTTCTAAGTGTCCATTTTTGAAACGTACAAATATTCCTCTAAAATCATCCGAACTACGAATTCCGATTTACCCACCTGTTATCCGGAGAGAACCCAGTGCTGCATCTTTTAACCCAGCACTGACCCTAAGAAGTAAGTCTAAGTGTACTTGCCAGTAACCTGTATTTCCTCCCATAGGAATCAATTGTGTAGTTTTCACCAGAAAAGTTTCTAAGTGTCCATTTTTGAAACGTAGAATTATTCCTCTAAAATCAGCCAAACTACGAATTCCGATTTACTCACCTGTTATCAGGAGAGAACCCAGTGCTGCATCTTTTAACCCAGCACTGACCCTGAAAAGTAATTCTAAGCGTACTTACCAGTAACTTGTATTTCCTCCCATAGGAATCCATTATGTGGTTTTCACCAGAAAAGTTTTTTAGTGTCCATTTTTGAAACCTACAAATATTCCTCTAAAATCAGCCGAACTACGAATTCCGATTTAATCACCTGTTATCAGGAGAGAACCCAGTGCTGCATCTTTTAACCCAGCACTGACCCTGAAAAGTAAGTCTAAGCGTACTGACCAGTAACTTGTATTTCCTTCCAAAGGAATCCATTGTATGGTTTTCACCAGAAATATTTCTAAGTGTCCATTTTTTAAATGTACAAATATTCCTCTAAAATCAGCCGAACTACGAATTCCGATTTACTCACCTGTTATCAGGAGAGAACCCAGTGCTACATCTTTTAACCCAGCACTGACCCTGAAAATTAAGTCTAAGCGTACTTACCAGTAACTTGTATTTCCTTGATAGGAATCCATTGTGTGGTTTTTACCAGAAAAGTTTCTAAGTGTCCATTTTTGAAACATACAATTATTCCTCTAAAATCAGCCAAACTACGAATTCCGATTTACTCACCTGTTATCAGGAGAGAACCCAGTGCTGCATCTTTTAACCCAGCACTGACCCTGAAAATTAAGTCTAAGCGTACTTACCAGTAACTTGTATTTCCTTGATAGGAATCCATTGTGTGGTTTTTACCGGAAAAGTTTCTAAGTGTCCATTTTTGAAACGTAGAATTATTCCTCTAAAATCAGCTGAACTACGAATTCCGATTTACCCACCTGTTATCAGGAGAGAACCCAGTGCTGCATCTTTTAACCCAGCACTGACCCTGAAAAGTAAGTCTAAGCGTACTGATCAGTAACTTGTATTTCCTTCCAAAGGAATCCATTGTGTGGTTTTCACCAGAAATGTTTCTAAGTGTCCATTTTTGAAATGTACAAATATTCCTCTAAAATCAGCCGAACTACGAATTCCGATTTAATCACCTGTTATCAGGAGAGAACCCAGTGCTGCATCTTTTAGACCAGCACTGGCTCTGAAAAGTAATTCTAAGCGTACTTACCAGTAACTTGTATTTCCTTCCATAGGAATCCATTGTGTGGTTTTCACCAGAAAAGTTTCTTAGTGTCCATTTTTGAAACGTACAAATATTCCTCTAAAATCAGCCGAACTACGAATTCCGATTTAATCACCTGTTATCAGGAGAGAACCCAGTGCTGCATCTTTTAACCCAGCACTGACCCTGAAAAGTAAGTCTAAGCGTACTGACCAGTAACTTGTATTTCCTTCCAAAGGAATCCATTGTGTGGTTTTCACCAGAAATGTTTCTAAGTGTCCATTTTTGAAATGTACAAATATTCCTCTAAAATCAGCCGAACTACGAATTCCGATTTACTCACCTGTTATCAGGAGACAACCCAGTGCTGCATCTTTTAACCCAGCACTGACCCTGAAAAGTAAGTCTAAGTGTACTTACCAGTAACTTGTATTTCCTTCCATAGGAGTCCATTGTGTGGTCTTCACCAGAAATGTTTCTAAGTGTCCATTTTTGAAACGTACAAATATTCCTCTAAAATAAGCCGAACTACGAATTCCGATTTACTCCCCGGTTATCAGGAGAGAATCCAGTGCTGCATCTTTTAGACCAGCACTGGCTCTGAAAAGTAATTCTAAGCGTACTTACCAGTAACTTGTATTTCCTCCCATAGGAATCCATTGTGTGGTTTTCACCAGAAAAGTTTCTAAGTGTCCATTTTTGAAACGTACAAATATTCCTCTAAAATCGGCCGAACTACGAATTCCGATTTACTCACCTGTTATCAGGAGACAACCCGTGCTGCATCTTTAAACCCAGCACTGACCCTGAAAAGTAAGTCTAAGTGTACTTACCAGTAACTTGTATTTCCTTCCATAGGAATCCATTGTGTGGTTTTCACTTGAAAAGATTCTAAGTGTCCATTTTTAAAACGTACAAATATTCCTCTAAAATCAGCCGAACTACGAATTCCGATTTACTCACCTGTTCTCAGGAGAGAACCCAGGGCTGCATCTTTTAGACCAGCACTGACCCTGAAAAGTAATTCTAAGCATACTTACCAGTAACTTGTATTTCCTTCCATAGAAATCCATTGTGTGGTTTTCACCAGAAAAGTTTCTAAGTGTCCATTTTTGAAACGTACAAATATTCCTCTAAAATCAGCCGAGCTACGAATTCCGATTTACTCACCTGTTATCAGGAGAGAACCCAGTGCTGCATCTTTTAAACCAGCACTGACCCTGAAAATTAAGTCTAAGCGTACTTACCAGTAATTTGTATTTCCTTGATAGGAATCCATTGTGTGGTTGTTACCAGAAAAGTTTCTAATTGTCTATTTTTGAAACATACAAATATTCCTCTAAAATCAGCCGAACTATGAATTACGATTTACTCACCTGTTATCAGGAGAGAACCCAGTGCTGCATCTTTCAGACCAGCACTGGCTCTGAAAAGAAATTCTAAGCGTACTTACCAGTAACTTGTATTTCCTTCTATTGGAATCCATTGTGTGGTTTTCACCAGAAAATTTTCTAAGTGTCCATTTTTAAAAAACGTACACATATTCCTCTAAAATCAGTCAAACTACGAATTCCGATTTACTCACCTGTTATCAGGAGAGAACCCAGTGCTGCATCTTTTAACCCAGCACTGATCCTGAAAAGTAAGTCTAAGCGTACTTACCAGTAACTTGTATTTCCTTGATAGGAATCCATTGTGTGGTTTTTACCAGAAAAGTTTCTAAGTGTCCATTTTTAAAACATACAATTATTCCTCTAAAATCAGCCGAACTACGAATTCCGATTTACTCACCTGTTATCAGGAGAGAACCCAGTGCTGCATCTTTTAACCCAGCACTGACCCTGAAAATTAAGTCTAAGCGTACTTACCAGTAACTTGTATTTCCTTGATAGGAATCCATTGTGTGGTTTTTACCAGAAAAGTTTCTAAGTGTCCATTTTTGAAATGTACAAATATTCCTCTAAAATCAGCCGAACTACGAATTCCGATTTACCCACCTGTTATCAGGAGAGAACCCAGTGCTGCATCTTTTAACCCAGCACTGACCCTGAGAAGTAAGTCTAAGTGTACTTACCAGTAACCTGTATTTCCTCCCATAGGAATCAATTGTGTAGTTTTCACCAGAAAAGTTTCTAAGTGTCCATTTTTGAAACGTAGAATTATTCCTCTAAAATCAGCCGAACTACGAATTCTGATTTACTCACCTGTTATCAGGAGAGAACCCAGTGCTGCATCTTTTAACCCAGCACTGACCCTGAAAATTAAGTCTAAGCGTACTTACCAGTAACTTGTATTTCCTTGATAGGAATCCATTGTGTGGTTTTTACCAGAAAAGTTTCTAAGTGTCCATTTT
Source organism: Triturus cristatus (assembly GCF_964204655.1). Lineage (NCBI taxonomy): Eukaryota > Metazoa > Chordata > Amphibia > Caudata > Salamandridae > Triturus > Triturus cristatus. The sequence continues at coordinate 838,145 of NW_028188310.1, read as the reverse complement.
TGAAACGTAGAATTATTCCTCTAAAATCAGCCGAACTACGAATTCCGATTTACCCACCTGTTATCAGGAGAGAACCCAGTGCTGCATCTTTTAACCCATCACTGACCCTGAAAAGTAAGTCTAAGTGTACTTACCAGTAACCTGTATTTCCTCCCATAGGAATCAATTGTGTAGTTTTCACAAGAAAAGTTTCTAAGTGTCCATTTTTGAAACGTACAAATATTCCTCTAAAATCAGCCGAACTATGAATTCCGATTTACTCACCTGTTATCAGGAGACATCCCAATGCTGCATCTTTTAACCCGGCACTGACCCTGAAAAGTAAGTCTAAGCGTACTTACCAGTAACTTGTATTTCCTTCCATAGGAATCCATTGTGTGGTTTTCACCATAAAAGTTTCTTAGTGTCCATTTTTGAAACGTACAAATATTCCTCTAAAATCAGGCGAACTACGAATTCCGATTTAATCACCTGCTATCAGGAGAGAACCCAGTGCTGCATCTTTTAACCCAGCACTGACCCTGAAAATTAAGTCTAAGCGTACTGACCAGTAACTTGTATTTCCTTCCAAAGGAGTCCATTGTGTGGTTTTCACCAGAAATGTTTCTTAGTGTCCATTTTTGAAATGTACAAATATTCCTCTAAAAACAGCCGAACTACGAATTCCGATTTACTCACCTGTTATCAGGAGAGAACTCAGTGCTGCATATTTTAGACCAGCACTGGCTCTGAAAAGTAATTCTAAGCGTACTTATCAGTAACTTGTATTTCCTTCCATAGGAATCCATTGTGTGGTTTTCACCAGAAAAGTTTTTTAGTGTCCATTTTTGAAACCTACAAATATTCCTCTAAAATCAGCCGAACTACGAATTCCGATTTAATCACCTGTTATCAGGAGAGAACCCAGTGCTGCATCTTTTAACCCAGCACTGACCCTGAAAATTAAGTCTAAGCATACTTACCAGTAACTTGTATTTCCTTGATAGGAATCCATTGTGTGGTTTTTACCAGAAAAGTTTCTAAGTGTCCATTTTTGAAACATACAATTATTCCTCTAAAATCAGCCAAACTACGAATTCCGATTTACTCACCTGTTATCAGGAGAGAACCCAGTGCTGCATCTTTTAACCCAGCACTGACCCTGAAAAGTAAGTCTAAGCGTACTGATCAGTAACTTGTATTTCCTTCCAAAGGAATCCATTGTGTGGTTTTCACCAGAAATGTTTCTAAGTGTCCATTTTTGAAATGTACAAATATTCCTCTAAAATCAGCCGAACTACGAATTCCGATTTACTCACCTGTTACCAGGAGACAACCCAGTGCTGCATCTTTTAACCCAGCACTGACCCTGAAAAGTAAGTCTAAGCGTACTTACCAGTAACTTGTATTTCCTTCCATAGGAATCCATTGTGTGGTCTTCACCAGAAATGTTTCTAAGTGTCCATTTTTGAAACGTACAAATATTCCTCTAAAATAAGCCGAACTACGAATTCCGATTTACTCCCCGGTTATCAGGAGAGAATCCAGTGCTGCATCTTTTAGACCAGCACTGGCTCTGAAAAGTAATTCTAAGCGTACTTACCAGTAACTTGTATTTCCTCCCATAGGAATCCATTATGTGGTTTTCACCAGAAAAGTTTTTTAGTGTCCATTTTTGAAACCTACAAATATTCCTCTAAAATCAGCCGAACTACGAATTCCGATTTAATCACCTGTTATCAGGAGAGAACCCAGTGCTGCATCTTTTAGACCAGCACTGGCTCTGAAAAGTAATTCTAAGCGTACTTACCAGTAACTTGTATTTCCTTCCATAGGAATCCATTGTGTGGTTTTCACCAGAAAAGTTTCTTAGTGTCCATTTTTGAAACGTACAAATATTCCTCTAAAATCAGCCGAACTACGAATTCCGATTTAATCACCTGTTATCAGGAGAGAACCCAGTGCTGCATCTTTTAACCCAGCACTGACCCTGAAAAGTAAGTCTAAGCGTACTGACCAGTAACTTGTATTTCCTTCCAAAGGAATCCATTGTGTGGTTTTCACCAGAAATGTTTCTAAGTGTCCATTTTTGAAATGTACAAATATTCCTCTAAAATCAGCCGAACTACGAATTCCGATTTACTCACCTGTTATCAGGAGACAACCCAGTGCTGCATCTTTTAACCCAGCACTGACCCTGAAAAGTAAGTCTAAGTGTACTTACCAGTAACTTGTATTTCCTTCCATAGGAGTCCATTGTGTGGTCTTCACCAGAAATGTTTCTAAGTGTCCATTTTTGAAACGTACAAATATTCCTCTAAAATAAGCCGAACTACGAATTCCGATTTACTCCCCGGTTATCAGGAGAGAATCCAGTGCTGCATCTTTTAGACCAGCACTGGCTCTGAAAAGTAATTCTAAGCGTACTTACCAGTAACTTGTATTTCCTCCCATAGGAATCCATTGTGTGGTTTTCACCAGAAAAGTTTCTAAGTGTCCATTTTTGAAACGTACAAATATTCCTCTAAAATCGGCCGAACTACGAATTCCGATTTACTCACCTGTTATCAGGAGACAACCCGTGCTGCATCTTTAAACGCAGCACTGACCCTGAAAAGTAAGTCTAAGTGTACTTACCAGTAACTTGTATTTCCTTCCATAGGAATCCATTGTGTGGTTTTCACTTGAAAAGATTCCAAGTGTCCATTTTTAAAATGTACAAATATTCCTCTAAAATCAGCCGAACTACGAATTCCGATTTACTCACCTGTTCTCAGGAGAGAACCCAGGGCTGCATCTTTTAGACCAGCACTGACCCTGAAAAGTAATTCTAAGCATACTTACCAGTAACTTGTATTTCCTTCCATAGAAATCCATTGTGTGGTTTTCACCAGAAAAGTTTCTAAGTGTCCATTTTTGAAACGTACAAATATTCCTCTAAAATCAGCCGAGCTACGAATTCCGATTTACTCACCTGTTATCAGGAGAGAACCCAGTGCTGCATCTTTTAAATCAGCACTGACCCTGAAAATTAAGTCTAAGCGTACTTACCAGTAATTTGTATTTCCTTGATAGGAATCCATTGTGTGGTTGTTACCAGAAAAGTTTCTAATTGTCTATTTTTGAAACATACAAATATTCCTCTAAAATCAGCCGAACTATGAATTACGATTTACTCACCTGTTATCAGGAGAGAACCCAGTGCTGCATCTTTCAGACCAGCACTGGCTCTGAAAAGAAATTCTAAGCGTACTTACCAGTAACTTGTATTTCCTTCTATTGGAATCCATTGTGTGGTTTTCACCAGAAAATTTTCTAAGTGTCCATTTTTAAAAAACGTACAAATATTCCTCTAAAATCAGTCAAACTACGAATTCCGATTTACTCACCTGTTATCAGGAGAGAACCCAGTGCTGCATCTTTTAACCCAGCACTGATCCTGAAAAGTAAGTCTAAGTGTACTTACCAGTAACTTGTCTATCCTCCCATAGGAATCCATTGTGTGGTTTTCACCAGAAAATTTTCTAAGTGTCCATTTTTAAAAAACGTACAAATATTCCTCTAAAATCAGTCAAACTACGAATTCCGATTTACTCACCTGTTATCAGGAGAGAACCCAGTGCTGCATCTTTTAACCCAGCACTGATCCTGAAAAGTAAGTCTAAGCGTACTTACCAGTAACTTGTATTTCCTTGATAGGAATCCATTGTGTGGTTTTTACCAGAAAAGTTTCTAAGTGTCCATTTTTAAAACATACAATTATTCCTCTAAAATCAGCCGAACTACGAATTCCGATTTACTCACCTGTTATCAGGAGAGAACCCAGTGCTGCATCTTTTAACCCAGCACTGACCCTGAAAATTAAGTCTAAGCGTACTTACCAGTAACTTGTATTTCCTTGATAGGAATCCATTGTGTGGTTTTTACCAGAAAAGTTTCTAAGTGTCCATTTTTGAAATGTACAAATATTCCTCTAAAATCAGCCGAACTACGAATTCCGATTTACCCACCTGTTATCAGGAGAGAACCCAGTGCTGCATCTTTTAACCCAGCACTGACCCTGAGAAGTAAGTCTAAGTGTACTTACCAGTAACCTGTATTTCCTCCCATAGGAATCAATTGTGTAGTTTTCACCAGAAAAGTTTCTAAGTGTCCATTTTTGAAACGTAGAATTATTCCTCTAAAATCAGCCGAACTACGAATTCTGATTTACTCACCTGTTATCAGGAGAGAACCCAGTGCTGCATCTTTTAACCCAGCACTGACCCTGAAAATTAAGTCTATGCATACTTACCAGTAACTTGTATTTCCTTGATAGGAATCCATTGTGTGGTTTTTACCAGAAAAGTTTCTAAGTGTCCATTTTTGAAACGTAGAATTATTCCTCTAAAATCAGCCGAACTACGAATTCCGATTTACCCACCTGTTATCAGGAGAGAACCCAGTGCTGCATCTTTTAACCCATCACTGACCCTGAAAAGTAAGTCTAAGTGTACTTACCAGTAACCTGTATTTCCTCCCATAGGAATCAATTGTGTAGTTTTCACAAGAAAAGTTTCTAAGTGTCCATTTTTGAAACGTACAAATATTCCTCTAAAATCAGCCGAACTATGAATTCCGATTTACTCACCTGTTATCAGGAGACATCCCAATGCTGCATCTTTTAACCCAGCACTGACCCTGAAAAGTAAGTCTAAGTGTACTTACCAGTAACCTGTATTTCCTCCCATAGGAATCAATTGTGTAGTTTTCACAAGAAAAGTTTCTAAGTGTCCATTTTTGAAACGTACAAATATTCCTCTAAAATCAGCCGAACTATGAATTCCGATTTACTCACCTGTTATCAGGAGACATCCCAATGCTGCATCTTTTAACCCAGCACTGACCCTGAGAAGTAAGTCTAAGTGTACTTACCAGTAACCTGTATTTCCTCCCATAGGAATCAATTGTGTAGTTTTCACCAGAAAAGTTTCTAAGTGTCCATTTTTGAAACGTAGAATTATTCCTCTAAAATCAGCCGAACTACGAATTCCGATTTACTCACCTGTTATCAGGAGAGAACTCAGTGCTGCATATTTTAGACCAGCACTGGCTCTGAAAAGTAATTCTAAGCGTACTTATCAGTAACTTGTATTTCCTTCCATAGGAATCCATTGTGTGGTTTTCACCAGAAAAGTTTCTAAGTGTCCATTTTTGAAACGTACAAATATTCCTCTAAAATCAGTCGAACTACGAATTCCGATTTACTCACCTGTTATCAGGAGAGAACCCAGTGCTGCATCTTTTAACCCAGCACTGACAATGAAAATTAAGTCTAAGCATACTTACCAGTAACTTGTATTTCCTTGATAGGAATCCATTGTGTGGTTTTTACCAGAAAAGTTTCTAAGTGTCCATTTTTGAAACATACAATTATTCCTCTAAAATCAGCCAAACTACGAATTCCGATTTACTCACCTGTTATCAGGAGAGAACCCAGTGCTGCATCTTTTAACCCAGCACTGACCCTGAAAATTAAGTCTAAGCGTACTTACCAGTAACTTGTATTTCCTTGATAGGAATCCATTGTGTGGTTTTTACCAGAAAAGTTTCTAAGTGTCCATTTTTGAAACGTACAAATATTCCTCTAAAATCATCCGAACTACGAATTCCGATTTACCCACCTGTTATCCGGAGAGAACCCAGTGCTGCATCTTTTAACCCAGCACTGACCCTGAGAAGTAAGTCTAAGTGTACTTGCCAGTAACCTGTATTTCCTCCCATAGGAATCAATTGTGTAGTTTTCACCAGAAAAGTTTCTAAGTGTCCATTTTTGAAACGTAGAATTATTCCTCTAAAATCAGCCAAACTACGAATTCCGATTTACTCACCTGTTATCAGGAGAGAACCCAGTGCTGCATCTTTTAACCCAGCACTGACCCTGAAAATTAAGTCTAAGCATACTTACCAGTAACTTGTATTTCCTTGATAGGAATCCATTGTGTGGTTTTTACCAGAAAAGTTTCTAAGTGTCCATTTTTGAAACGTAGAATTATTCCTCTAAAATCAGCCGAACTACGAATTCCGATTTACCCACCTGTTATCAGGAGAGAACCCAGTGCTGCATCTTTTAACCCAGCACTGACCCTGAAAAGTAAGTCTAAACGTACTTACCAGTAACTTGTATTTCCTTCCATAGGAATCCATTGTGTGGTTTTCACCATAAAAGTTTCTTAGTGTCCATTTTTGAAACGTACAAATATTCCTCTAAAGTCAGCCGAACTACGAATTCCGATTTACTCCCCGGTTATCAGGAGAGAACCCAGTGCTGCATCTTTTAGACCAGCACTGGCTCTGAAAAGTAATTCTAAGCGTACTTACCAGTAACTTGTATTTCCTCCCATAGGAATCCATTATGTGGTTTTCACCAGAAAAGTTTTTTAGTGTCCATTTTTGAAACCTACAAATATTCCTCTAAAATCAGCCGAACTACGAATTCCGATTTAATCACCTGTTATCAGGAGAGAACCCAGTGCTGCATCTTTTAACCCAGCACTGACCCTGAAAAGTAAGTCTAAGCGTACTGACCAGTAACTTGTATTTCCTTCCAAAGGAATCCATTGTATGGTTTTCACCAGAAATATTTCTAAGTGTCCATTTTTTAAATGTACAAATATTCCTCTAAAATCAGCCGAACTACGAATTCCGATTTACTCACCTGTTATCAGGAGAGAACCCAGTGCTACATCTTTTAACCCAGCACTGACCCTGAAAATTAAGTCTAAGCGTACTTACCAGTAACTTGTATTTCATTGATAGGAATCCATTGTGTGGTTTTTACCAGAAAAGTTTCTAAGTGTCCATTTTTGAAACATACAATTATTCCTCTAAAATCAGCCAAACTACGAATTCCGATTTACTCACCTGTTATCAGGAGAGAACCCAGTGCTGCATCTTTTAACCCAGCACTGACCCTGAAAATTAAGTCTAAGCGTACTTACCAGTAACTTGTATTTCCTTGATAGGAATCCATTGTGTGGTTTTTACCAGAAAAGTTTCTAAGTGTCCATTTTTGAAACGTACAAATATTCCTCTAAAATCAGTCGACCTACGAATTCCGATTTACCCACCTGTTTTCAGGAGAGAACCCAGTGCTGCATCTTTTAACCCAGCACTGACCCTGAAAATTAAGTTTAAGCGTACTTACCAGTAACTTGTATTTCCTTGATAGGAATCCATTGTGTGGTTTTTACCAGAAAAGTTTCTAAGTGTCCATTTTTGAAACGTAGAATTATTCCTCTAAAATCAGCCGAACTACGAATTCCGATTTACCCACCTGTTATCAGGAGAGAACCCAGTGCTGCATCTTTTAACCCAGCACTGACCCTGAAAAGTAAGTCTAAGCGTACTGACCAGTAACTTGTATTTCCTTCCAAAGGAATCCATTGTGTGGTTTTCACCAGAAATGGAAGTGTCCATTTTTGAAATGTACAAATATTCCTCTAAAATCAGCCGAACTACGAATTCCGATTTACTCACCTGTTATCAGGAGACAACCCAGTGCTGCATCTTTTAACCCGGCACTGACCCTGAAAAGTAAGTCTAAGCGTACTTACCAGTAACTTGTATTTCCTTCCATAGGAATCCATTGTGTGGTCTTCACCAGAAATGTTTCTAAGTGTCCATTTTTGAAACGTACAAATATTCCTCTAAAATAAGCCGAACTACGAATTCCGATTTCCTCCCCGGTTATCAGGAGAGAATCCAGTGCTGCATCTTTTAGACCAGCACTGGCTCTGAAAAGTAATTCTAAGCGTACTTACCAGTAACTTGTATTTCCTCCCATAGTAATCCATTATGTGGTTTTCACCAGAAAAGTTTTTTAGTGTCCATTTTTGAAACCTACAAATATTCCTCTAAAATCAGCCGAACTACGAATTCCGATTTAATCACCTGTTATCAGAAGAGAACCCAGTGCTGCATCTTTTAGACCAGCACTGGCTCTGAAAAGTAATTCTAAGCGTACTTACCAGTAACTTGTATTTCCTTCCATAGGAATCCATTGTGTGGTTTTCACCAGAAAAGTTTCTTAGTGTCCATTTTTGAAACGTACAAATATTCCTCTAAAATCAGCCGAACTACGAATTCCGATTTAATCACCTGTTATCAGGAGAGAACCCAGTGCTGCATCTTTTAACCCAGCACTGACCCTGAAAAGTAAGTCTAAGCGTACTGACCAGTAACTTGTATTTCCTTCCAAAGGAATCCATTGTGTGGTTTTCACCAGAAATGTTTCTAAGTGTCCATTTTTGAAATGTACAAATATTCCTCTAAAATCAGCCGAACTACGAATTCCGATTTACTCACCTGTTATCAGGAGACAACCCAGTGCTGCATCTTTTAACCCAGCACTGACCCTGAAAAGTAAGTCTAAGCGTACTTACCAGTAACTTGTATTTCCTTCCATAGGAGTCCATTGTGTGGTCTTCACCAGAAATGTTTCTAAGTGTCCATTTTTGAAACGTACAAATATTCCTCTAAAATAAGCCGAACTACGAATTCCGATTTACTCCCCGGTTATCAGGAGAGAATCCAGTGCTGCATCTTTTAGACCAGCACTGGCTCTGAAAAGTAATTCTAAGCGTACTTACCAGTAACTTGTATTTCCTCCCATAGGAATCCATTGTGTGGTTTTCACCAGAAAAGTTTCTAAGTGTCCATTTTTGAAACGTACAAATATTCCTCTAAAATCGGCCGAACTACGAATTCCGATTTACTCACCTGTTATCAGGAGACAACCCGTGCTGCATCTTTAAACCCAGCACTGACCCTGAAAAGTAAGTCTAAGTGTACTTACCAGTAACTTGTATTTCCTTCCATAGGAATCCATTGTGTGGTTTTCACTTGAAAAGATTCTAAGTGTCCATTTTTAAAACGTACAAATATTCCTCTAAAATCAGCCGAACTACGAATTCCGATTTACTCACCTGTTATCAGGAGAGAACCCAGTGCTGCATCTTTTAAACCAGCACTGACCCTGAAAATTAAGTCTAAGCGTACTTACCAGTAATTTGTATTTCCTTGATAGGAATCCATTTTGTGGTTGTTACCAGAAAAGTTTCTAATTGTCTATTTTTGAAACATACAAATATTCCTCTAAAATCAGCCGAACTATGAATTACGATTTACTCACCTGTTATCAGGAGAGAACCCAGTGCTGCATCTTTCAGACCAGCACTGGCTCTGAAAAGAAATTCTAAGCGTACTTACCAGTAACTTGTATTTCCTTCCATTGGAATCCATTGTGTGGTTTTCACCAGAAAATTTTCTAAGTGTCCATTTTTAAAAAACGTACAAATATTCCTCTAAAATCAGTCAAACTACGAATTCCGATTTACTCACCTGTTATCAGGAGAGAACCCAGTGCTGCATCTTTTAACCCAGCACTGATCCTGAAAAGTAAGTCTAAGTGTACTTACCAGTAACTTGTATTTCCTTGATAGGAATCCATTGTGTGGTTTTCACCAAAAAAGTTTCTAAGTGTCCATTTTTGAAACGTACAATTATTCCTCTAAAATCAGCCGAACTACGAATTCCGTCTTACTCACCTGTTATCAGGAGAGAACCCAGTGCTGCATCTTTTAACCCAGCACTGACCCTGAAAATTAAGTCTAAGCGTACTTACCAGTAACTTGTATTTCCTTGATAGTTATCCATTGTGTGGTTTTTACCAGAAAAGTTTCTAAGTGTCCATTTTTGAAACATACAATTATTCCTCTAAAATCAGCCGAACTACGAATTCCGATTTACTCACCTGTTATCAGGAGAGAACCCAGTGCTGCATCTTTTAACCCAGCACTGACCCTGAAAATTAAGTCTAAGCGTACTTACCAGTAACTTGTATTTCCTTGATAGGAATCCATTGTGTGGTTTTTACCAGAAAAGTTTCTAAGTGTCCATTTTTGAAATGTACAAATATTCCTCTAAAATCAGCCGAACTACGAATTCCGATTTACCCACCTGTTATCAGGAGAGAACCCAGTGCTGCATCTTTTAACCCAGCACTGACCCTGAGAAGTAAGTCTAAGTGTACTTACCAGTAACCTGTATTTCCTCCCATAGGAATCAATTGTGTAGTTTTCACCAGAAAAGTTTCTAAGTGTCCATTTTTGAAACGTAGAATTATTCCTCTAAAATCAGCCGAACTACGAATTCTGATTTACTCACCTGTTATCAGGAGAGAACCCAGTGCTGCATCTTTTAACCCAGCACTGACCCTGAAAATTAAGTCTAAGCGTACTTACCAGTAACTTGTATTTCCTTGATAGGAATCCATTGTGTGGTTTTTACCAGAAAAGTTTCTAAGTGTCCATTTTTGAAATGTAGAATTATTCCTCTAAAATCAGCCGAACTACGAATTCCGATTTACCCACCTGTTATCAGGAGAGAACCCAGTGCTGCATCTTTTAACCCATCACTGACCCTGAAAAGTAAGTCTAAGTGTACTTACCAGTAACCTGTATTTCCTCCCATAGGAATCAATTGTGTAGTTTTCACAAGAAAAATTTCTAAGTGTCCATTTTTGAAACGTACAAATATTCCTCTAAAATCAGCCGAACTATGAATTCCGATTTACTCACCTGTTATCAGGAGACATCCCAATGCTGCATCTTTTAACCCAGCACTGACCCTGAAAAGTAAGTCTAAGCGTACTTACCAGTAACTTGTATTTCCTTCCATAGGAATCCATTGTGTGGTTTTCACCATAAAAGTTTCTTAGTGTCCATTTTTGAAACGTACAAATATTCCTCTAAAATCAGGCGAACTACGAATTCCGATTTATTCACCTGCTATCAGGAGAGAACCCAGTGCTGCATCTTTTAACCCAGCACTGACCCTGAAAAGTAAGTCTAAGCGTACTGACCAGTAACTTGTATTTCCTTCCAAAGGAATACATTGTGTGGTTTTCACCAGAAATGTTTCTAAGTGTCCATTTTTGAAATGTACAAATATTCCTCTAAAATCAGCCGAACTACGAATTCCGATTTACTCACCTGTTATCAGGAGACAACCCAGTGCTGCATCTTTTAACCCAGCACTGACCCTGAAAAGTAAGTCTAAGCGTACTTACCAGTAACTTGTATTTCCTTCCATAGGAATCCATTGTGTGGTCTTCACCAGAAATGTTTCTAAGTGTCCATTTTTGAAACGTACAAATATTCCTCTAAAATAAGCCGAGCTACGAATTCCGATTTACTCCCCGGTTATCAGGAGAGAATCCAGTGCTGCATCTTTTAGACCAGCACTGGCTCTGAAAAGTAATTCTAAGCGTACTTACCAGTAACTTGTATTTCCTCCCATAGGAATCCATTATGTGGTTTTCACCAGAAAAGTTTTTTAGTGTCCATTTTTGAAACCTACAAATATTCCTCTAAAATCAGCCGAACTACGAATTCCGATTTAATCACCTGTTATCAGGAGAGAACCCAGTGCTGCATCTTTTAGACCAGCACTGGCTCTGAAAAGTAATTCTAAGCGTACTTACCAGTAACTTGTATTTCCTTCCATAGGAATCCATTGTGTGGTTTTCACCAGAAAAGTTTCTTAGTGTCCATTTTTGAAACGTTCAATTATATTCCTCTAAAATCAGCCGAACTACGAATTCCGATTTAATCACCTGTTATCAGGAGAGAACCCAGTGCTGCATCTTTTAACCCAGCACTGACCCTGAAAAGTAAGTCTAAGCGTACTGACCAGTAACTTGTATTTCCTTCCAAAGGAATCCATTGTGTGGTTTTCACCAGAAATGTTTCTAAGTGTCCATTTTTGAAATGTACAAATATTCCTCTAAAATCAGCCGAACTACGAATTCCGATTTACTCACCTGTTATCAGGAGACAACCCAGTGCTGCATCTTTTAACCCAGCACTGACCCTGAAAAGTAAGTCTAAGTGTACTTACCAGTAACTTGTATTTCCTTCCATAGGAGTCCATTGTGTGGTCTTCACCAGAAATGTTTCTAAGTGTCCATTTTTGAAACGTACAAATATTCCTCTAAAATAAGCCGAACTACGAATTCCGATTTACTCCCCGGTTATCAGGAGAGAATCCAGTGCTGCATCTTTTAGACCAGCACTGGCTCTGAAAAGTAATTCTAAGCGTACTTACCAGTAACTTGTATTTCCTCCCATAGGAATCCATTGTGTGGTTTTCACCAGAAAAGTTTCTAAGTGTCCATTTTTGAAACGTACAAATATTCCTCTAAAATCGGCCAAACTACGAATTCCGATTTACTCACCTGTTATCAGGAGACAACCCGTGCTGCATCTTTAAACCCAGCACTGACCCTGAAAAGTAAGTCTAAGTGTACTTACCAGTAACTTGTATTTCCTTCCATAGGAATCCATTGTGTGGTTTTCACTTGAAAAGATTCTAAGTGTCCATTTTTAAAACGTACAAATATTCCTCTAAAATCAGCCGAACTACGAATTCCGATTTACTCACCTGTTCTCAGGAGAGAACCCAGGGCTGCATCTTTTAGACCAGCACTGACCCTGAAAAGTAATTCTAAGCATACTTACCAGTAACTTGTATTTCCTTCCATAGAAATCTATTGTGTGGTTTTCACCAGAAAAGTTTCTAAGTGTCCATTTTTGAAACGTACAAATATTCCTCTAAAATCAGCCGAGCTACGAATTCCGATTTACTCACCTGTTATCAGGAGAGAACCCAGTGCTGCATCTTTTAAACCAGCACTGACCCTGAAAATTAAGTCTAAGCGTACTTACCAGTAATTTGTATTTCCTTGATAGGAATCCATTGTGTGGTTGTTACCAGAAAAGTTTCTAATTGTCTATTTTTGAAACATACAAATATTCCTCTAAAATCAGCCGAACTATGAATTACGATTTACTCACCTGTTATCAGGAGAGAACCCAGTGCTGCATCTTTCAGACCAGCACTGGCTCTGAAAAGAAATTCTAAGCGTACTTACCAGTAACTTGTATTTCCTTCTATTGGAATCCATTGTGTGGTTTTCACCAGAAAATTTTCTAAGTGTCCATTTTTAAAAAACGTACAAATATTCCTCTAAAATCAGTCAAACTACGAATTCCGATTTACTCACCTGTTATCAGGAGAGAACCCAGTGCTGCATCTTTTAACCCAGCACTGATCCTGAAAAGTAAGTCTAAGTGTACTTACCAGTAACTTGTCTATCCTCCCATAGGAATCCATTGTGTGGTTTTCACCAGAAAATTTTCTAAGTGTCCATTTTTAAAAAACGCACAAATATTCCTCTAAAATCAGTCAAACTACGAATTCCGATTTACTCACCTGTTATCAGGAGAGAACCCAGTGCTGCATCTTTTAACCCAGCACTGATCCTGAAAAGTAAGTCTAAGCGTACTTACCAGTAACTTGTATTTCCTTGATAGGAATCCATTGTGTGGTTTTTACCAGAAAAGTTTCTAAGTGTCCATTTTTAAAACATACAATTATTCCTCTAAAATCAGCCGAACTACGAATTCCGATTTACTCACCTGTTATCAGGAGAGAACCCAGTGCTGCATCTTTTAACCCAGCACTGACCCTGAAAATTAAGTCTAAGCGTACTTACCAGTAACTTGTATTTCCTTGATAGGAATCCATTGTGTGGTTTTTACCAGAAAAGTTTCTAAGTGTCCATTTTTGAAATGTACAAATATTCCTCTAAAATCAGCCGAACTACGAATTCCGATTTACCCACCTGTTATCAGGAGAGAACCCAGTGCTGCATCTTTTAACCCAGCACTGATCCTGAAAAGGAAGTCTAAGCGTACTTACCAGTAACTTGTATTTCCTTGATAGGAATCCATTGTGTGGTTTTTACCAGAAAAGTTTCTAAGTGTCCATTTTTAAAACATACAATTATTCCTCTAAAATCAGCCAAACTACGAATTCCGATTTACTCACCTGTTATCAGGAGAGAACCCAGTGCTGCATCTTTTAACCCAGCACTGACCCTGAAAATTAAGTCTAAGCGTACTTACCAGTAACTTGTATTTCCTTGATAGGAATCCATTGTGTGGTTTTTACCAGAAAAGTTTCTAAGTGTCCATTTTTGAAATGTACAAATATTCCTCTAAAATCAGCCGAACTACGAATTCCGATTTACCCACCTGTTATCAGGAGAGAACCCAGTGCTGCATCTTTTAACCCAGCACTGACCCTGAGAAGTAAGTCTAAGTGTACTTACCAGTAACCTGTATTTTCTCCCATAGGAATCAATTGTGTAGTTTTCACCAGAAAAGTTTCTAAGTGTCCATTTTTGAAACGTAGAATTATTCCTCTAAAATCAGCCGAACTACGAATTCTGATTTACTCACCTGTTATCAGGAGAGAACCCAGTGCTGCATCTTTTAACCCAGCACTGACCCTGAAAATTAAGTCTAAGCGTACTTACCAGTAACTTGTATTTCCTTGATAGGAATCCATTGTGTGGTTTTTACCAGAAAAGTTTCTAAGTGTCCATTTTTGAAACGTAGAATTATTCCTCTAAAATCAGCCGAACTACGAATTCCGATTTACCCACCTGTTATCAGGAGAGAACCCAGTGCTGCATCTTTTAACCCATCACTGACCCTGAAAAGTAAGTCTAAGTGTACTTACCAGTAACCTGTATTTCCTCCCATAGGAATCAATTGTGTAGTTTTCACAAGAAAAGTTTCTAAGTGTCCATTTTTGAAACGTACAAATATTCCTCTAAAATCAGCCGAACTATGAATTCCGATTTACTCACCTGTTATCAGGAGACATCCCAATGCTGCATCTTTTAACCCAGCACTGACCCTGAAAAGTAAGTCTAAGCGTACTTACCAGTAACTTGTATTTCCTTCCATAGGAATCCATTGTGTGGTTTTCACCATAAAAGTTTCTTAGTGTCCATTTTTGAAACGTACAAATATTCCTCTAAAATCAGGCGAACTACGAATTCCGATTTAATCACCTGCTATCAGGAGAGAACCCAGTGCTGCATCTTTTAACCCAGCACTGACCCTGAAAATTAAGTCTAAGCGTACTGACCAGTAACTTGTATTTCCTTCCAAAGGAGTCCATTGTGTGGTTTTCACCAGAAATGTTTCTAAGTGTCCATTTTTGAAATGTACAAATATTCCTCTAAAAACAGCCGAACTACGAATTCCGATTTACTCACCTGTTATCAGGAGACAACCCAGTGCTGCATCTTTTAACCCAGCACTGACCCTGAAAAGTAAGTCTAAGCATACTTACCAGTAACTTGTATTTCCTTCCATAGGAATCCATTGTGTGGTTTTCACCAGAAATGTTTCTAACTGTCCATTTTTGAAACGTACAAATATTCCTCTAAAATAAGCCAAACTACGAATTCCGATTTACTCACCTGTTATCAGGAGAGAACTCAGTGCTGCATATTTTAGACCAGCACTGGCTCTGAAAAGTAATTCTAAGCGTACTTATCAGTAACTTGTATTTCCTTCCATAGGAATCCATTGTGTGGTTTTCACCAGAAAAGTTTCTAAGTGTCCATTTTTGAAACGTACAAATATTCCTCTAAAATCAGTCGAACTACGAATTCAGATTTACTCACCTGTTATCAGGAGAGAACCCAGTGCTGCATCTTTTAACCCAGCACTGACCCTGAAAATTAAGTCTAAGCGTACTTACCAGTAACTTGTATTTCCTTGATAGGAATCCATTGTGTGGTTTTTACCAGAAAAGTTTCTAAGTGTCCATTTTTGAAACATACAATTATTCATCTAAAATCAGCCAAACTACGAATTCCGATTTACTCACCTGTTATCAGGAGAGAACCCAGTGCTGCATCTTTTAACCCAGCACTGACCCTGAAAATTAAGTCTAAGCGTACTTACCAGTAACTTGTATTTCCTTGATAGGAATCCATTGTGTGGTTTTTACCAGAAAAGTTTCTAAGTGTCCATTTTTGAAACGTACAAATATTCCTCTAAAATCATCCGAACTACGAATTCCGATTTACCCACCTGTTATCCGGAGAGAACCCAGTGCTGCATCTTTTAACCCAGCACTGACCCTGAGAAGTAAGTCTAAGTGTACTTGCCAGTAACCTGTATTTCCTCCCATAGGAATCAATTGTGTAGTTTTCACCAGAAAAGTTTCTAAGTGTCCATTTTTAAAACATACAATTATTCCTCTAAAATCAGCCAAACTACGAATTCCGATTTACTCACCTGTTATCAGGAGAGAACCCA
Organism: Triturus cristatus; assembly: GCF_964204655.1. Lineage (NCBI taxonomy): Eukaryota > Metazoa > Chordata > Amphibia > Caudata > Salamandridae > Triturus > Triturus cristatus. The sequence goes on along the minus strand of NW_028188310.1, from coordinate 821,940 downwards.
GTGCTGCATCTTTTAACCCAGCACTGACCCTGAAAATTAAGTCTAAGCGTACTTACCAGTAACTTGTATTTCCTTGATAGGAATCCATTGTGTGGTTTTTACCAGAAAAGTTTCTAAGTGTCCATTTTTGAAATGTACAAATATTCCTCTAAAATCAGCCGAACTACGAATTCCGATTTACCCACCTGTTATCAGGAGAGAACCCAGTGCTGCATCTTTTAACCCAGCACTGACCCTGAGAAGTAAGTCTAAGTGTACTTACCAGTAACCTGTATTTCCTCCCATAGGAATCAATTGTGTAGTTTTCACCAGAAAAGTTTCTAAGTGTCCATTTTTGAAACGTAGAATTATTCCTCTAAAATCAGCCGAACTACGAATTCTGATTTACTCACCTGTTATCAGGAGAGAACCCAGTGCTGCATCTTTTAACCCAGCACTGACCCTGAAAATTAAGTCTAAGCGTACTTACCAGTAATTTGTATTTCCTTGATAGGAATCCATTGTGTGGTTTTTACCAGAAAAGTTTCTAAGTGTCCATTTTTGAAACGTAGAATTATTCCTCTAAAATCAGCCGAACTACGAATTCCGATTTACCCACCTGTTATCAGGAGAGAACCCAGTGCTGCATCTTTTAACCCATCACTGACCCTGAAAAGTAAGTCTAAGTGTACTTACCAGTAACCTGTATTTCCTCCCATAGGAATCAATTGTGTAGTTTTCACAAGAAAAGTTTCTAAGTGTCCATTTTTGAAACGTACAAATATTCCTCTAAAATCAGCCGAACTATGAATTCCGATTTACTCACCTGTTATCAGGAGACATCCCAATGCTGCATCTTTTAACCCAGCACTGACCCTGAAAAGTAAGTCTAAGCGTACTTACCAGTAACTTGTATTTCCTTCCATAGGAATCCATTGTGTGGTTTTCACCATAAAAGTTTCTTAGTGTCCATTTTTGAAACGTACAAATATTCCTCTAAAATCAGGTGAACTACGAATTCCGATTTAATCACCTGCTATCAGGAGAGAACCCAGTGCTGCATCTTTTAACCCAGCACTGACCCTGAAAAGTAAGTCTAAGCGTACTGACCAGTAACTTGTATTTCCTTCCAAAGGAGTCCATTGTGTGGTTTTTACCAGAAAAGTTTCTAAGTGTCCATTTTTGAAACATACAATTATTCCTCTAAAATCAGCCAAACTACGAATTCCGATTTACTCACCTGTTATCAGGAGAGAACCCAGTGCTGCATCTTTTAACCCAGCACTGACCCTGAAAATTAAGTCTAAGCGTACTTACCAGTAACTTGTATTTCCTTGATAGGAATCCATTGTGTGGTTTTTACCAGAAAAGTTTCTAAGTGTCCATTTTTGAAACGTACAAATATTCCTCTAAAATCAGTCGACCTACGAATTCCGATTTACCCACCTGTTATCAGGAGAGAACCCAGTGCTGCATCTTTTAACCCAGCACTGACCCTGAAAATTAAGTCTAAGCGTACTTACCAGTAACTTGTATTTCCTTGATAGGAATCCATTGTGTGGTTTTTACCAGAAAAGTTTCTAAGTGTCCATTTTTGAAACGTAGAATTATTCCTCTAAAATCAGCCGAACTACGAATTCCGATTTACCCACCTGTTATCAGGAGAGAACCCAGTGCTGCATCTTTTAACCCAGCACTGACCCTGAAAAGTAAGTCTAAGCGTACTGACCAGTAACTTGTATTTCCTTCCAAAGGAATCCATTGTGTGGTTTTCACCAGAAATGGAAGTGTCCATTTTTGAAATGTACAAATATTCCTCTAAAATCAGCCGAACTACGAATTCCGATTTACTCACCTGTTATCAGGAGACAACCCAGTGCTGCATCTTTTAAACCAGCACTGACCCTGAAAAGTAAGTCTAAGCGTACTTACCAGTAACTTGTATTTCCTTCCATAGGAATCCATTGTGTGGTCTTCACCAGAAATGTTTCTAAGTGTCCATTTTTGAAACGTACAAATATTCCTCTAAAATAAGCCGAACTACGAATTCCGATTTACTCCCCGGTTATCAGGAGAGAATCCAGTGCTGCATCTTTTAGACCAGCACTGGCTCTGAAAAGTAATTCTAAGCGTACTTACCAGTAACTTGTATTTCCTCCCATAGGAATCCATTATGTGGTTTTCACCAGAAAAGTTTTTTAGTGTCCATTTTTGAAACCTACAAATATTCCTCTAAAATCAGCCGAACTACGAATTCCGATTTAATCACCTGTTATCAGGAGAGAACCCAGTGCTGCATCTTTTAGACCAGCACTGGCTCTGAAAAGTAATTCTAAGCGTACTTACCAGTAACTTGTATTTCCTTCCATAGGAATCCATTGTGTGGTTTTCACCAGAAAAGTTTCTTAGTGTCCATTTTTGAAACGTACAAATATTCCTCTAAAATCAGCCGAACTACGAATTCCGATTTAATCACCTGTTATCAGGAGAGAACCCAGTGCTGCATCTTTTAACCCAGCACTGACCCTGAAAAGTAAGTCTAAGCGTACTGACCAGTAACTTGTATTTCCTTCCAAAGGAATCCATTGTGTGGTTTTCACCAGAAATGTTTCTAAGTGTCCATTTTTGAAATGTACAAATATTCCTCTAAAATCAGCCGAACTACGAATTCCGATTTACTCACCTGTTATCAGGAGACAACCCAGTGCTGCATCTTTTAACCCAGCACTGACCCTGAAAAGTAAGTCTAAGCGTACTTACCAGTAACTTGTATTTCCTTCCATAGGAGTCCATTGTGTGGTCTTCACCAGAAATGTTTCTAAGTGTCCATTTTTGAAACGTACAAATATTCCTCTAAAATAAGCCGAACTACGAATTCCGATTTACTCCCCGGTTATCAGGAGAGAATCCAGTGCTGCATCTTTTAGACCAGCACTGGCTCTGAAAAGTAATTCTAAGCGTACTTACCAGTAACTTGTATTTCCTCCCATAGGAATCCATTGTGTGGTTTTCACCAGAAAAGTTTCTAAGTGTCCATTTTTGAAACGTACAAATATTCCTCTAAAATCGGCCGAACTACGAATTCCGATTTACTCACCTGTTATCAGGAGACAACCCGTGCTGCATCTTTAAACCCAGCACTGACCCTGAAAAGTAAGTCTAAGTGTACTTACCAGTAACTTGTATTCCCTTCCATAGGAATCCATTGTGTGGTTTTCACTTGAAAAGATTCTAAGTGTCCATTTTTAAAACGTACAAATATTCCTCTAAAATCAGCCGAACTACGAATTCCGATTTACTCACCTGTTCTCAGGAGAGAACCCATGGCTGCATCTTTTAGACCAGCACTGACACTGAAAAGTAATTCTAAGCATACTTACCAGTAACTTGTATTTCCTTCCATAGAAATCCATTGTGTGGTTTTCACCAGAAAAGTTTCTAAGTGTCCATTTTTGAAACGTACAAATATTCCTCTAAAATCAGCCGAGCTACGAATTCCGATTTACTCACCTGTTATCAGGAGAGAACCCAGTGCTGCATCTTTTAAACCAGCACTGACCCTGAAAATTAAGTCTAAGCGTACTTACCAGTAATTTGTATTTCCTTGATAGGAATCCATTGTGTGGTTGTTACCAGAAAAGTTTCTAATTGTCTATTTTTGAAACATACAAATATTCCTCTAAAATCAGCCGAACTATGAATTACGATTTACTCACCTGTTATCAGGAGAGAACCCAGTGCTGCATCTTTCAGACCAGCACTGGCTCTGAAAAGAAATTCTAAGCGTACTTACCAGTAACTTGTATTTCCTTCCATTGGAATCCATTGTGTGGTTTTCACCAGAAAATTTTCTAAGTGTCCATTTTTAAAAAACGTACAAATATTCCTCTAAAATCAACCGAACTACGAATTCCGTCTTACTCACCTGTTATCAGGAGAGAACCCAGTGCTGCATCTTTTAACCCAGCACTGACCCTGAAAATTAAGTCTAAGCGTACTTACCAGTAACTTGTATTTCCTTGATAGTTATCCATTGTGTGGTTTTTACCAGAAAAGTTTCTAAGTGTCCATTTTTGAAACATACAATTATTCCTCTAAAATCAGCCGAACTACGAATTCCGATTTACTCACCTGTTATCAGGAGAGAACCCAGTGCTGCATCTTTTAACCCAGCACTGACCCTGAAAATTAAGTCTAAGCGTACTTACCAGTAACTTGTATTTCCTTGATAGGAATCCATTGTGTGGTTTTTACCAGAAAAGTTTCTAAGTGTCCATTTTTGAAATGTACAAATATTCCTCTAAAATCAGCCGAACTACGAATTCCGATTTACCCACCTGTTATCAGGAGAGAACCCAGTGCTGCATCTTTTAACCCAGCACTGATCCTGAAAAGGAAGTCTAAGCGTACTTACCAGTAACTTGTATTTCCTTGATAGGAATCCATTGTGTGGTTTTTACCAGAAAAGTTTCTAAGTGTCCATTTTTAAAACATACAATTATTCCTCTAAAATCAGCCAAACTACGAATTCCGATTTACTCACCTGTTATCAGGAGAGAACCCAGTGCTGCATCTTTTAACCCAGCACTGACCCTGAAAATTAAGTCTAAGCGTACTTACCAGTAACTTGTATTTCCTTGATAGGAATCCATTGTGTGGTTTTTACCAGAAAAGTTTCTAAGTGTCCATTTTTGAAATGTACAAATATTCCTCTAAAATCAGCCTAACTACGAATTCCGATTTACCCACCTGTTATCAGGAGAGAACCCAGTGCTGCATCTTTTAACCCAGCACTGACCCTGAGAAGTAAGTCTAAGTGTACTTACCAGTAACCTGTATTTCCTCCCATAGGAATCAATTGTGTAGTTTTCACCAGAAAAGTTTCTAAGTGTCCATTTTTGAAACGTAGAATTATTCCTCTAAAATCAGCCGAACTACGAATTCTGATTTACTCACCTGTTATCAGGAGAGAACCCAGTGCTGCATCTTTTAACCCAGCACTGACCCTGAAAATTAAGTCTAAGCGTACTTACCAGTAACTTGTATTTCCTTGATAGGAATCCATTGTGTGGTTTTTACCAGAAAAGTTTCTAAGTGTCCATTTTTGAAACGTAGAATTATTCCTCTAAAATCAGCCGAACTACGAATTCCGATTTACCCACCTGTTATCAGGAGAGAACCCAGTGCTGCATCTTTTAACCCATCACTGACCCTGAAAAGTAAGTCTAAGTGTACTTACCAGTAACCTGTATTTTCTCCCATAGGAATCAATTGTGTAGTTTTCACAAGAAAAGTTTCTAAGTGTCCATTTTTGAAACGTACAAATATTCCTCTAAAATCAGCCGAACTATGAATTCCGATTTACTCACCTGTTATCAGGAGACATCCCAATGCTTCATCTTTTAACCCAGCACTGACCCTGAAAAGTAAGTCTAAGCGTACTTACCAGTAACTTGTATTTCCTTCCATAGGAATCCATTGTGTGGTTTTCACCATAAAAGTTTCTTAGTGTCCATTTTTGAAACGTACAAATATTCCTCTAAAATCAGGCGAACTACGAATTCCGATTTAATCACCTGCTATCAGGAGAGAACCCAGTGCTGCATCTTTTAACCCAGCACTGACCCTGAAAATTAAGTCTAAGCGTACTGACCAGTAACTTGTATTTCCTTCCAAAGGAGTCCATTGTGTGGTTTTCACCAGAAATGTTTCTAAGTGTCCATTTTTGAAATGTACAAATATTCCTCTAAAAACAGCCGAACTACGAATTCCGATTTACTCACCTGTTATCAGGAGACAACCCAGTGCTGCATCTTTTAACCCAGCACTGACCCTGAAAAGTAAGTCTAAGCATACTTACCAGTAACTTGTATTTCCTTCCATAGGAATCCATTGTGTGGTTTTCACCAGAAATGTTTCTAACTGTCCATTTTTGAAACGTACAAATATTCCTCTAAAATAAGCCAAACTACGAATTCCGATTTACTCACCTGTTATCAGGAGAGAACTCAGTGCTGCATATTTTAGACCAGCACTGGCTCTGAAAAGTAATTCTAAGCGTACTTATCAGTAACTTGTATTTCCTTCCATAGGAATCCATTGTGTGGTTTTCACCAGAAAAGTTTCTAAGTGTCCATTTTTGAAACGTACAAATATTCCTCTAAAATCAGTCGAACTACGAATTCAGATTTACTCACCTGTTATCAGGAGAGAACCCAGTGCTGCATCTTTTAACCCAGCACTGACCCTGAAAATTAAGTCTAAGCGTACTTACCAGTAACTTGTATTTCCTTGATAGGAATCCATTGTGTGGTTTTTACCAGAAAAGTTTCTAAGTGTCCATTTTTGAAACATACAATTATTCATCTAAAATCAGCCAAACTACGAATTCCGATTTACTCACCTGTTATCAGGAGAGAACCCAGTGCTGCATCTTTTAACCCAGCACTGACCCTGAAAATTAAGTCTAAGCGTACTTACCAGTAACTTGTATTTCCTTGATAGGAATCCATTGTGTGGTTTTTACCAGAAAAGTTTCTAAGTGTCCATTTTTGAAACGTACAAATATTCCTCTAAAATCATCCGAACTACGAATTCCGATTTACCCACCTGTTATCCGGAGAGAACCCAGTGCTGCATCTTTTAACCCAGCACTGACCCTGAGAAGTAAGTCTAAGTGTACTTGCCAGTAACCTGTATTTCCTCCCATAGGAATCAATTGTGTAGTTTTCACCAGAAAAGTTTCTAAGTGTCCATTTTTAAAACATACAATTATTCCTCTAAAATCAGCCAAACTACGAATTCCGATTTACTCACCTGTTATCAGGAGAGAACCCAGTGCTGCATCTTTTAACCCAGCACTGACCCTGAAAATTAAGTCTAAGCGTACTTACCAGTAACTTGTATTTCCTTGATAGGAATCCATTGTGTGGTTTTTACCAGAAACGTTTCTAAGTGTCCATTTTTGAAATGTACAAATATTCCTCTAAAATCAGCCGAACTACGAATTCCGATTTACCCACCTGTTATCAGGAGAGAACCCAGTGCTGCATCTTTTAACCCAGCACTGACCCTGAGAAGTAAGTCTAAGTGTACTTACCAGTAACCTGTATTTCCTCCCATAGGAATCAATTGTGTAGTTTTCACCAGAAAAGTTTCTAAGTGTCCATTTTTGAAACGTAGAATTATTCCTCTAAAATCAGCCGAACTACGAATTCTGATTTACTCACCTGTTATCAGGAGAGAACCCAGTGCTGCATCTTTTAACCCAGCACTGACCCTGAAAATTAAGTCTAAGCGTACTTACCAGTAATTTGTATTTCCTTGATAGGAATCCATTGTGTGGTTTTTACCAGAAAAGTTTCTAAGTGTCCATTTTTGAAACGTAGAATTATTCCTCTAAAATCAGCCGAACTACGAATTCCGATTTACCCACCTGTTATCAGGAGAGAACCCAGTGCTGCATCTTTTAACCCATCACTGACCCTGAAAAGTAAGTCTAAGTGTACTTACCAGTAACCTGTATTTCCTCCCATAGGAATCAATTGTGTAGTTTTCACAAGAAAAGTTTCTAAGTGTCCATTTTTGAAACGTACAAATATTCCTCTAAAATCAGCCGAACTATGAATTCCGATTTACTCACCTGTTATCAGGAGACATCCCAATGCTGCATCTTTTAACCCAGCACTGACCCTGAAAAGTAAGTCTAAGCGTACTTACCAGTAACTTGTATTTCCTTCCATAGGAATCCATTGTGTGGTTTTCACCATAAAAGTTTCTTAGTGTCCATTTTTGAAACGTACAAATATTCCTGTAAAATCAGGCGAACTACGAATTCCGATTTAATCACCTGCTATCAGGAGAGAACCCAGTGCTGCATCTTTTAACCCAGCACTGACCCTGAAAATTAAGTCTAAGCGTACTGACCAGTAACTTGTATTTCCTTCCAAAGGAGTCCATTGTGTGGTTTTCACCAGAAATGTTTCTAAGTGTCCATTTTTGAAATGTACAAATATTCCTCTAAAAACAGCCGAACTACGAATTCCGATTTACTCACCTGTTATCAGGAGACAACCCAGTGCTGCATCTTTTAACCCAGCACTGACCCTGAAAAGTAAGTCTAAGCATACTTACCAGTAACTTGTATTTCCTTCCATAGGAATCCATTGTGTGGTTTTCACCAGAAATGTTTCTAACTGTCCATTTTTGAAACGTACAAATATTCCTCTAAAATAAGCCAAACTACGAATTCCGATTTACTCACCTGTTATCAGGAGAGAACTCAGTGCTGCATATTTTAGACCAGCACTGGCTCTGAAAAGTAATTCTAAGCGTACTTATCAGTAACTTGTATTTCCTTCCATAGGAATCCATTGTGTGGTTTTCACCAGAAAAGTTTCTAAGTGTCCATTTTTGAAACGTACAAATATTCCTCTAAAATCAGTCGAACTACGAATTCCGATTTACTCACCTGTTATCAGGAGAGAACCCAGTGCTGCATCTTTTAACCCAGCACTGACCCTGAAAATTAAGTCTAAGCGTACTTACCAGTAACTTGTATTTCCTTGATAGGAATCCATTGTGTGGTTTTTACCAGAAAAGTTTCTAAGTGTCCATTTTTGAAACATACAATTATTCATCTAAAATCAGCCAAACTACGAATTCCGATTTACTCACCTGTTATCAGGAGAGAACCCAGTGCTGCATCTTTTAACCCAGCACTGACCCTGAAAATTAAGTCTAAGCGTACTTACCAGTAACTTGTATTTCCTTGATAGGAATCCATTGTGTGGTTTTTACCAGAAAAGTTTCTAAGTGTCCATTTTTGAAACGTACAAATATTCCTCTAAAATCATCCGAACTACGAATTCCGATTTACCCACCTGTTATCCGGAGAGAACCCAGTGCTGCATCTTTTAACCCAGCACTGACCCTGAGAAGTAAGTCTAAGTGTACTTGCCAGTAACCTGTATTTCCTCCCATAGGAATCAATTGTGTAGTTTTCACCAGAAAAGTTTCTAAGTGTCCATTTTTGAAACGTAGAATTATTCCTCTAAAATCAGCCAAACTACGAATTCCGATTTACTCACCTGTTATCAGGAGAGAACCCAGTGCTGCATCTTTTAACCCAGCACTGACCCTGAAAATTAAGTCTAAGCATACTTACCAGTAACTTGTATTTCCTTGATAGGAATCCATTGTGTGGTTTTTACCAGAAAAGTTTCTAAGTGTCCATTTTTGAAACGTAGAATTATTCCTCTAAAATCAGCCGAACTACGAATTCCGATTTACCCACCTGTTATCAGGAGAGAACCCAGTGCTGCATCTTTTAACCCAGCACTGACCCTGAAAAGTAAGTCTAAGCGTACTGACCAGTAACTTGTATTTCCTTCCAAAGGAATCCATTGTGTGGTTTTCACCAGAAATGTTTCTAAGTGTCCATTTTTGAAATGTACAAATATTCCTCTAAAATCAGCCGAACTACGAATTCCGATTTACTCACCTGTTATCAGGAGACAACCCAATGCTGCATCTTTTAACCCAGCACTGACCCTGAAAAGTAAGTCTAAACGAACTTACCAGTAACTTGTATTTCCTTCCATAGGAATCCATTGTGTGGTTTTCACCATAAAAGTTTCTTAGTGTCCATTTTTGAAACGTACAAATATTCCTCTAAAGTCAGCCGAACTACGAATTCCGATTTACTCCCCGGTTATCAGGAGAGAACCCAGTGCTGCATCTTTTAGACCAGCACTGGCTCTGAAAAGTAATTCTAAGCGTACTTACCAGTAACTTGTATTTCCTCCCATAGGAATCCATTATGTGGTTTTCACCAGAAAAGTTTTTTAGTGTCCATTTTTGAAACCTACAAATATTCCTCTAAAATCAGCCGAACTACGAATTCCGATTTAATCACCTGTTATCAGGAGAGAACCCAGTGCTGCATCTTTTAACCCAGCACTGACCCTGAAAAGTAAGTCTAAGCGTACTGACCAGTAACTTGTATTTCCTTCCAAAGGAATCCATTGTATGGTTTTCACCAGAAATATTTCTAAGTGTCCATTTTTTAAATGTACAAATATTCCTCTATAATCAGCCGAACTACGAATTCCGATTTACTCACCTGTTATCAGGAGAGAACCCAGTGCTACATCTTTTAACCCAGCACTGACCCTGAAAATTAAGTCTAAGCGTACTTACCAGTAACTTGTATTTCATTGATAGGAATCCATTGTGTGGTTTTTACCAGAAAAGTTTCTAAGTGTCCATTTTTGAAACATACAATTATTCCTCTAAAATCAGCCAAACTACGAATTCCGATTTACTCACCTGTTATCAGGAGAGAACCCAGTGCTGCATCTTTTAACCCAGCACTGACCCTGAAAATTAAGTCTAAGCGTACTTACCAGTAACTTGTATTTCCTTGATAGGAATCCATTGTGTGGTTTTTACCAGAAAAGTTTCTAAGTGTCCATTTTTGAAACGTACAAATATTCCTCTAAAATCAGTCGACCTACGAATTCCGATTTACCCACCTGTTATCAGGAGAGAACCCAGTGCTGCATCTTTTAACCCAGCACTGACCCTGAAAATTAAGTCTAAGCGTACTTACCAGTAACTTGTATTTCCTTGATAGGAATCCATTGTGTGGTTTTTACCAGAAAAGTTTCTAAGTGTCCATTTTTGAAACGTAGAATTATTCCTCTAAAATCAGCCGAACTACGAATTCCGATTTACCCACCTGTTATCAGGAGAGAACCCAGTGCTGCATCTTTTAACCCAGCACTGACCCTGAAAAGTAAGTCTAAGCGTACTGACCAGTAACTTGTATTTCCTTCCAAAGGAATCCATTGTGTGGTTTTCACCAGAAATGGAAGTGTCCATTTTTGAAATGTACAAATATTCCTCTAAAATCAGCCGAACTACGAATTCCGATTTACTCACCTGTTATCAGGAGACAACCCAGTGCTGCATCTTTTAAACCAGCACTGACCCTGAAAAGTAAGTCTAAGCGTACTTACCAGTAACTTGTATTTCCTCCCATAGGAATCCATTGTGTGGTCTTCACCAGAAAAGTTTTTTAGTGTCCATTTTTGAAACCTACAAATATTCCTCTAAAATCAGCCGAACTACGAATTCCGATTTAATCACCTGTTATCAGGAGAGAACCCAGTGCTGCATCTTTTAGACCAGCACTGGCTCTGAAAAGTAATTCTAAGCGTACTTACCAGTAACTTGTATTTCCTTCCATAGGAATCCATTGTGTGGTTTTCACCAGAAAAGTTTCTTAGTGTCCATTTTTGAAACGTACAAATATTCCTCTAAAATCAGCCGAACTACGAATTCCGATTTAATCACCTGTTATCAGGAGAGAACCCAGTGCTGCATCTTTTAACCCAGCACTGACCCTGAAAAGTAAGTCTAAGCGTACTGACCAGTAACTTGTATTTCCTTCCAAAGGAATCCATTGTGTGGTTTTCACCAGAAATGTTTCTAAGTGTCCATTTTTGAAATGTACAAATATTCCTCTAAAATCAGCCGAACTACGAATTCCGATTTACTCACCTGTTATCAGGAGACAACCCAGTGCTGCATCTTTTAACCCAGCACTGACCCTGAAAAGTAAGTCTAAGCGTACTTACCAGTAACTTGTATTTCCTTCCATAGGAGTCCATTGTGTGGTCTTCACCAGAAATGTTTCTAAGTGTCCATTTTTGAAACGTACAAATATTCCTCTAAAATAAGCCGAACTACGAATTCCGATTTACTCCCCGGTTATCAGGAGAGAATCCAGTGCTGCATCTTTTAGACCAGCACTGGCTCTGAAAAGTAATTCTAAGCGTACTTACCAGTAACTTGTATTTCCTCCCATAGGAATCCATTGTGTGGTTTTCACCAGAAAAGTTTCTAAGTGTCCATTTTTGAAACGTACAAATATTCCTCTAAAATCGGCCGAACTACGAATTCCGATTTACTCACCTGTTATCAGGAGACAACCCGTGCTGCATCTTTAAACCCAGCACTGACCCTGAAAAGTAAGTCTAAGTGTACTTACCAGTAACTTGTATTCCCTTCCATAGGAATCCATTGTGTGGTTTTCACTTGAAAAGATTCTAAGTGTCCATTTTTAAAACGTACAAATATTCCTCTAAAATCAGCCGAACTACGAATTCCGATTTACTCACCTGTTCTCAGGAGAGAACCCATGGCTGCATCTTTTAGACCAGCACTGACACTGAAAAGTAATTCTAAGCATACTTACCAGTAACTTGTATTTCCTTCCATAGAAATCCATTGTGTGGTTTTCACCAGAAAAGTTTCTAAGTGTCCATTTTTGAAACGTACAAATATTCCTCTAAAATCAGCCGAGCTACGAATTCCGATTTACTCACCTGTTATCAGGAGAGAACCCAGTGCTGCATCTTTTAAACCAGCACTGACCCTGAAAATTAAGTCTAAGCGTACTTACCAGTAATTTGTATTTCCTTGATAGGAATCCATTGTGTGGTTGTTACCAGAAAAGTTTCTAATTACCTATTTTTGAAACATACAAATATTCCTCTAAAATCAGCCGAACTATGAATTACGATTTACTCACCTGTTATCAGGAGAGAACCCAGTGCTGCATCTTTCAGACCAGCACTGGCTCTGAAAAGAAATTCTAAGCGTACTTACCAGTAACTTGTATTTCCTTCCATTGGAATCCATTGTGTGGTTTTCACCAGAAAATTTTCTAAGTGTCCATTTTTAAAAAACGTACAAATATTCCTCTAAAATCAACCGAACTACGAATTCCGTCTTACTCACCTGTTATCAGGAGAGAACCCAGTGCTGCATCTTTTAACCCAGCACTGACCCTGAAAATTAAGTCTAAGCGTACTTACCAGTAACTTGTATTTCCTTGATAGTTATCCATTGTGTGGTTTTTACCAGAAAAGTTTCTAAGTGTCCATTTTTGAAACATACAATTATTCCTCTAAAATCAGCCGAACTACGAATTCCGATTTACTCACCTGTTATCAGGAGAGAACCCAGTGCGGCATCTTTTAACCCAGCACTGACCCTGAAAATTAAGTCTAAGCGTACTGACCAGTAACTTGTATTTCCTTCCAAAGGAATCCATTGTATGGTTTTCACCAGAAATATTTCTAAGTGTCCATTTTTTAAATGTACAAATATTCCTCTAAAATCAGCCGAACTACGAATTCCGATTTACTCACCTGTTATCAGGAGAGAACCCAGTGCTACATCTTTTAACCCAGCACTGACCCTGAAAATTAAGTCTAAGCGTACTTACCAGTAACTTGTATTTCATTGATAGGAATCCATTGTGTGGTTTTTACCAGAAAAGTTTCTAAGTGTCCATTTTTGAAACATACAATTATTCCTCTAAAATCAGCCAAACTACAAATTCCGATTTACTCACCTGTTATCAGGAGAGAACCCAGTGCTGCATCTTTTAACCCAGCACTGACCCTGAAAATTAAGTCTAAGCGTACTTACCAGTAACTTGTATTTCCTTGATAGGAATCCATTGTGTGGTTTTTACCAGAAAAGTTTCTAAGTGTCCATTTTTGAAATGTAGAATTATTCCTCTAAAATCAGCCGAACTACGAATTCCGATTTACCCACCTGTTATCAGGAGAGAACCCAGTGCTGCATCTTTTAACCCATCACTGACCCTGAAAAGTAAGTCTAAGTGTACTTACCAGTAACCTGTATTTCCTCCCATAGGAATCAATTGTGTAGTTTTCACAAGAAAAGTTTCTAAGTGTCCATTTTTGAAACGTACAAATATTCCTCTAAAATCAGCCGAACTATGAATTCCGATTTACTCACCTGTTATCAGGAGACATCCCAATGCTGCATCTTTTAACCCAGCACTGACCCTGAAAAGTAAGTCTAAGCGTACTTACCAGTAACTTGTATTTCCTTCCATAGGAATCCATTGTGTGGTTTTCACCATAAAAGTTTCTTAGTGTCCATTTTTGAAACGTACAAATATTCCTCTAAAATCAGGCGAACTACGAATTCCGATTTATTCACCTGCTATCAGGAAAGAACCCAGTGCTGCATCTTTTAACCCAGCACTGACCCTGAAAAGTAAGTCTAAGCGTACTGACCAGTAACTTGTATTTCCTTCCAAAGGAATACATTGTGTGGTTTTCACCAGAAATGTTTCTAAGTGTCCATTTTTGAAATGTACAAATATTCCTCTAAAATCAGCCGAACTACGAATTCCGATTTACTCACCTGTTATCAGGAGACAACCCAGTGCTGCATCTTTTAACCCAGCACTGACCCTGAAAAGTAAGTCTAAGCGTACTTACCAGTAACTTGTATTTCCTTCCATAGGAATCCATTCTGTGGTCTTCACCAGAAATGTTTCTAAGTGTCCATTTTTGAAATGTACAAATATTCCTCTAAAATCAGCCGAACTACGAATTCCGATTTACTCCCCGGTTATCAGGAGAGAACCCAGTGCTGCATCTTTTAGACCAGCACTGGCTCTGAAAAGTAATTCTAAGCGTACTTACCAGTAACTTGTATTTCCTCCCATAGGAATCCATTATGTGGTTTTCACCAGAAAAGTTTCTTAGTGTCCATTTTTGAAACCTACAAATATTCCTCTAAAATCAGCCGAACTACGAATTCCGATTTAATCACCTGTTATCAGGAGAGAACCCAGTGCTGCATCTTTTAACCCAGCACTGACCCTGAAAAGTTTAAGCGTACTGACCAGTAACTTGTATTTCCTTCCAAAGGAATCCATTGTATGGTTGTCACCAGAAATGTTTCTAAGTGTCCATTTTTTAAATGTACAAATATTCCTCTAAAATCAGCCGAACTACGAATTCTGATTTACTCACCTGTTATCAGGAGACAACCCAGTGCTGCATCTTTTAACCCAGCACTGACCCTGAAAAGTAAGTCTAAGCATACTTACCAGTAACTTGTATTTCCTTCCATAGGAATCCATTGTGTGGTTTTCACCAGAAATGTTTCTAACTGTCCATTTTTGAAACGTACAAATATTCCTCTAAAATAAGCCAAACTACGAATTCCGATTTACTCACCTGTTATCAGGAGAGAACTCAGTGCTGCATATTTTAGACCAGCACTGGCTCTGAAAAGTAATTCTAAGCGTACTTATCAGTAACTTGTATTTCCTTCCATAGGAATCCATTGTGTGGTTTTCACCAGAAAAGTTTCTAAGTGTCCATTTTTGAAACGTACAAATATTCCTCTAAAATCAGTCGAACTACGAATTCCGATTTACTCACCTGTTATCAGGAGAGAACCCAGTGCTGCATCTTTTAACCCAGCACTGACCCTGAAAATTAAGTCTAAGCGTACTTACCAGTAACTTGTAATTCCTTGATAGGAATCCATTGTGTGGTTTTTACCAGAAAAGTTTCTAAGTGTCCATTTTTGAAACATACAATTATTCATCTAAAATCAGCCAAACTACGAATTCCGATTTACTCACCTGTTATCAGGAGAGAACCCAGTGCTGCATCTTTTAACCCAGTACTGACTCTGAAAATTAAGTCTAAGCGTACTTACCAGTAACTTGTATTTCCTTGATAGGAATCCATTGTGTGGTTTTTACCAGAAAAGTTTCTAAGTGTCCATTTTTGAAACGTACAAATATTCCTCTAAAATCATCCGAACTACGAATTCCGATTTACCCACCTGTTATCCGGAGAGAACCCAGTGCTGCATCTTTTAACCCAGCACTGACCCTGAGAAGTAAGTCTAAGTGTACTTGCCAGTAACCTGTATTTCCTCCCATAGGAATCAATTGTGTAGTTTTCACCAGAAAAGTTTCTAAGTGTCCATTTTTGAAACGTAGAATTATTCCTCTAAAATCAGCCAAACTACGAATTCCGATTTACTCACCTGTTATCAGGAGAGAACCCAGTGCTGCATCTTTTAACCCAGCACTGACCCTGAAAATTAAGTCTAAGCATACTTACCAGTAACTTGTATTTCCTTGATAGGAATCCATTGTGTGGTTTTTACCAGAAAAGTTTCTAAGTGTCCATTTTTGAAACGTAGAATTATTCCTCTAAAATCAGCCGAACTACGAATTCCGATTTACCCACCTGTTATCAGGAGAGAACCCAGTGCTGCATCTTTTAACCCAGCACTGACCCTGAAAAGTAAGTCTAAGCGTACTGACCAGTAACTTGTATTTCCTTCCAAAGGAATCCATTGTGTGGTTTTCACCAGAAATGTTTCTAAGTGTCCATTTTTGAAATGTACAAATATTCCTCTAAAATCAGCCGAACTACGAATTCCGATTTACTCACCTGTTATCAGGAGACAACCCAATGCTGCATCTTTTAACCCAGCACTGACCCTGAAAAGTAAGTCTAAACGAACTTACCAGTAACTTGTATTTCCTTCCATAGGAATCCATTGTGTGGTTTTCACCATAAAAGTTTCTTAGTGTCCATTTTTGAAACGTACAAATATTCCTCTAAAGTCAGCCGAACTACGAATTCCGATTTAATCACCTGTTATCAGGAGAGAACCCAGTGCTGCATCTTTTAGACCAGCACTGGCTCTGAAAAGTAATTCTAAGCGTACTTACCAGTAACTTGTATTTCCTCCCATAGGAATCCATTATGTGGTTTTCACCAGAAAAGTTTTTTAGTGTCCATTTTTGAAACCTACAAATATTCCTCTAAAATCAGCCGAACTACGAATTCCGATTTAATCACCTGTTATCAGGAGAGAACCCAGTGCTGCATCTTTTAACCCAGCACTGACCCTGAAAAGTAAGTCTAAGCGTACTGACCAGTAACTTGTATTTCCTTCCAAAGGAATCCATTGTATGGTTTTCACCAGAAATATTTCTAAGTGTCCATTTTTGAAACCTACAAATATTCCTCTAAAATCAGCCGAACTACGAATTCCGATTTACTCACCTGTTATCAGGAGAGAACCCAGTGCTACATCTTTTAACCCAGCACTGACCCTGAAAATTAAGTCTAAGCGTACTTACCAGTAACTTGTATTTCATTGATAGGAATCCATTGTGTGGTTTTTACCAGAAAAGTTTCTAAGTGTCCATTTTTGAAACGTACAAATATTCCTCTAAAATCATCCGAACTACGAATTCCGATTTACCCACCTGTTATCCGGAGAGAACCCAGTGCTGCATCTTTTAACCCAGCACTGACCCTGAGAAGTAAGTCTAAGTGTACTTGCCAGTAACCTGTATTTCCTCCCATAGGAATCAATTGTGTAGTTTTCACCAGAAAAGTTTCTAAGTGTCCATTTTTGAAACGTAGAATTATTCCTCTAAAATCAGCCAAACTACGAATTCCGATTTACCCACCTGTTATCAGGAGAGAACCCAGTGCTGCATCTTTTAACCCAGCACTGACCCTGAAAAGTAAGTCTAAGCGTACTGACCAGTAACTTGTATTTCCTTCCAAAGGAATCCATTGTGTGGTTTTCACCAGAAATGTTTCTAAGTGTCCATTTTTGAAATGTACAAATATTCCTCTAAAATCAGCCGAACTACGAATTCCGATTTACTCACCTGTTATCAGGAGACAACCCAATGCTGCATCTTTTAACCCAGCACTGACCCTGAAAAGTAAGTCTAAACGAACTTACCAGTAACTTGTATTTCCTTCCATAGGAATCCATTGTGTGGTTTTCACCATAAAAGTTTCTTAGTGTCCATTTTTGAAACGTACAAATATTCCTCTAAAGTCAGCCGAACTACGAATTCCGATTTAATCACCTGTTATCAGGAGAGAACCCAGTGCTGCATCTTTTAGACCAGCACTGGCTCTGAAAAGTAATTCTAAGCGTACTTACCAGTAACTTGTATTTCCTCCCATAGGAATCCATTATGTGGTTTTCACCAGAAAAGTTTTTTAGTGTCCATTTTTGAAACCTACAAATATTCCTCTAAAATCAGCCGAACTACGAATTCCGATTTAATCACCTGTTATCAGGAGAGAACCCAGTGCTGCATCTTTTAACCCAGCACTGACCCTGAAAAGTAAGTCTAAGCGTACTGACCAGTAACTTGTATTTCCTTCCAAAGGAATCCATTGTATGGTTTTCACCAGAAATATTTCTAAGTGTCCATTTTTGAAACCTACAAATATTCCTCTAAAATCAGCCGAACTACGAATTCCGATTTACTCACCTGTTATCAGGAGAGAACCCAGTGCTACATCTTTTAACCCAGCACTGACCCTGAAAATTAAGTCTAAGCGTACTTACCAGTAACTTGTATTTCATTGATAGGAATCCATTGTGTGGTTTTTACCAGAAAAGTTTCTAAGTGTCCATTTTTGAAACGTACAAATATTCCTCTAAAATCATCCGAACTACGAATTCCGATTTACCCACCTGTTATCCGGAGAGAACCCAGTGCTGCATCTTTTAACCCAGCACTGACCCTGAGAAGTAAGTCTAAGTGTACTTGCCAGTAACCTGTATTTCCTCCCATAGGAATCAATTGTGTAGTTTTCACCAGAAAAGTTTCTAAGTGTCCATTTTTGAAACGTAGAATTATTCCTCTAAAATCAGCCAAACTACGAATTCCGATTTACCCACCTGTTATCAGGAGAGAACCCAGTGCTGCATCTTTTAACCCAGCACTGACCCTGAAAAGTAAGTCTAAGCGTACTGACCAGTAACTTGTATTTCCTTCCAAAGGAATCCATTGTGTGGTTTTCACCAGAAATGTTTCTAAGTGTCCATTTTTGAAATGTACAAATATTCCTCTAAAATCAGCCGAACTACGAATTCCGATTTACTCACCTGTTATCAGGAGACAACCCAATGCTGCATCTTTTAACCCAGCACTGACCCTGAAAAGTAAGTCTAAACGAACTTACCAGTAACTTGTATTTCCTTCCATAGGAATCCATTGTGTGGTTTTCACCATAAAAGTTTCTTAGTGTCCATTTTTGAAACGTACAAATATTCCTCTAAAGTCAGCCGAACTACGAATTCCGATTTACTCCCCGGTTATCAGGAGAGAACCCAGTGCTGCATCTTTTAGACCAGCACTGGCTCTGAAAAGTAATTCTAAGCGTACTTACCAGTAACTTGTATTTCCTCCCATAGGAATCCATTATGTGGTTTTCACCAGAAAAGTTTTTTAGTGTCCATTTTTGAAACCTACAAATATTCCTCTAAAATCAGCCGAACTACGAATTCCGATTTAATCACCTGTTATCAGGAGAGAACCCAGTGCTGCATCTTTTAACCCAGCACTGACCCTGAAAAGTAAGTCTAAGCGTACTGACCAGTAACTTGTATTTCCTTCCAAAGGAATCCATTGTATGGTTTTCACCAGAAATATTTCTAAGTGTCCATTTTTTAAATGTACAAATATTCCTCTAAAATCAGCCGAACTACGAATTCCGATTTACTCACCTGTTATCAGGAGAGAACCCAGTGCTACATCTTTTAACCCAGCACTGACCCTGAAAATTAAGTCTAAGCGTACTTACCAGTAACTTGTATTTCATTGATAGGAATCCATTGTGTGGTTTTTACCAGAAAAGTTTCTAAGTGTCCATTTTTGAAACATACAATTATTCCTCTAAAATCAGCCAAACTACAAATTCCGATTTACTCACCTGTTATCAGGAGAGAACCCAGTGCTGCATCTTTTAACCCAGCACTGACCCTGAAAATTAAGTCTAAGCGTACTTACCAGTAACTTGTATTTCCTTGATAGGAATCCATTGTGTGGTTTTTACCAGAAAAGTTTCTAAGTGTCCATTTTTGAAACGTACAAATATTCCTCTAAAATCAGTCGACCTACGAATTCCGATTTACTCACCTGTTATCAGGAGACAACCCAGTGCTGCATCTTTTAACCCAGCACTGACCCTGAAAAGTAAGTCTAAGCGTACTTACCAGTAACTTGTATTTCCTTCCATAGGAATCCATTGTGTGGTCTTCACCAGAAATGTTTCTAAGTGTCCATTTTTGAAACGTACAAATATTCCTCTAAAATAAGCCGAACTACGAATTCCGATTTACTCCCCGGTTATCAGGAGAGAATCCAGTGCTGCATCTTTTAGACCAGCACTGGCTCTGAAAAGTAATTCTAAGCGTACTTACCAGTAACTTGTATTTCCTCCCATAGGAATCCATTATGTGGTTTTCACCAGAAAAGTTTTTTAGTGTCCATTTTTGAAACCTACAAATATTCCTCTAAAATCAGCCGAACTACGAATTCCGATTTAATCACCTGTTATCAGGAGAGAACCCAGTGCTGCATCTTTTAGACCAGCACTGGCTCTGAAAAGTAATTCTAAGCGTACTTACCAGTAACTTGTATTTCCTTCCATAGGAATCCATTGTGTGGTTTTCACCAGAAAAGTTTCTTAGTGTCCATTTTTGAAACGTACAAATATTCCTCTAAAATCAGCCGAACTACGAATTCCGATTTAATCACCTGTTATCAGGAGAGAACCCAGTGCTGCATCTTTTAACCCAGCACTGACCCTGAAAAGTAAGTCTAAGCGTACTGACCAGAAACTTGTATTTCCTTCCAAAGGAATCCATTGTGTGGTTTTCACCAGAAATGTTTCTAAGTGTCCATTTTTGAAATGTACAAATATTCCTCTAAAATAAGCCGAACTACGAATTCCGATTTACTCCCCGGTTATCAGGAGAGAATCCAGTGCTGCATCTTTTAGACCAGCACTGGCTCTGAAAAGTAATTCTAAGCGTACTTACCAGTAACTTGTATTTCCTCCCATAGGAATCCATTGTGTGGTTTTCACCAGAAAAGTTTCTAAGTGTCCATTTTTGAAACGTACAAATATTCCTCTAAAATCGGCCGAACTACGAATTCCGATTTACTCACCTGTTATCAGGAGACAACCCGTGCTGCATCTTTAAACCCAGCACTGACCCTGAAAAGTAAGTCTAAGTGTACTTACCAGTAACTTGTATTCCCTTCCATAGGAATCCATTGTGTGGTTTTCACTTGAAAAGATTCTAAGTGTCCATTTTTAAAACGTACAAATATTCCTCTAAAATCAGCCGAACTACGAATTCCGATTTACTCACCTGTTCTCAGGAGAGAACCCATGGCTGCATTTTTTAGACCAGCACTGACACTGAAAAGTAATTCTAAGCATACTTACCAGTAACTTGTATTTCCTTCCATAGAAATCCATTGTGTGGTTTTCACCAGAAAAGTTTCTAAGTGTCCATTTTTGAAACGTACAAATATTCCTCTAAAATCAGCCGAGCTACGAATTCCGATTTACTCACCTGTTATCAGGAGAGAACCCAGTGCTGCATCTTTTAAACCAGCACTGACCCTGAAAATTAAGTCTAAGCGTACTTACCAGTAATTTGTATTTCCTTGATAGGAATCCATTGTGTGGTTGTTACCAGAAAAGTTTCTAATTGTCTATTTTTGAAACATACAAATATTCCTCTAAAATCAGCCGAACTATGAATTACGATTTACTCACCTGTTATCAGGAGAGAACCCAGTGCTGCATCTTTCAGACCAGCACTGGCTCTGAAAAGAAATTCTAAGCGTACTTACCAGTAACTTGTATTTCCTTCCATTGGAATCCATTGTGTGGTTTTCACCAGAAAATTTTCTAAGTGTCCATTTTTAAAAAACGTACAAATATTCCTCTAAAATCAACCGAACTACGAATTCCGTCTTACTCACCTGTTATCAGGAGAGAACCCAGTGCTGCATCTTTTAACCCAGCACTGACCCTGAAAATTAAGTCTAAGCGTACTTACCAGTAACTTGTATTTCCTTGATAGTTATCCATTGTGTGGTTTTTACCAGAAAAGTTTCTAAGTGTCCATTTTTGAAACATACAATTATTCCTCTAAAATCAGCCGAACTACGAATTCCGATTTACTCACCTGTTATCAGGAGAGAACCCAGTGCTGCATCTTTTAACCCAGCACTGACCCTGAAAATTAAGTCTAAGCGTACTGACCAGTAACTTGTATTTCCTTCCAAAGGAATCCATTGTATGGTTTTCACCAGAAATATTTCTAAGTGTCCATTTTTTAAATGTACAAATATTCCTCTAAAATCAGCCGAACTACGAATTCCGATTTACTCACCTGTTATCAGGAGAGAACCCAGTGCTACATCTTTTAACCCAGCACTGACCCTGAAAATTAAGTCTAAGCGTACTTACCAGTAACTTGTATTTCATTGATAGGAATCCATTGTGTGGTTTTTACCAGAAAAGTTTCTAAGTGTCCATTTTTGAAACATACAATTATTCCTCTAAAATCAGCCAAACTACAAATTCCGATTTACTCACCTGTTATCAGGAGAGAACCCAGTGCTGCATCTTTTAACCCAGCACTGACCCTGAAAATTAAGTCTAAGCGTACTTACCAGTAACTTGTATTTCCTTGATAGGAATCCATTGTGTGGTTTTTACCAGAAAAGTTTCTAAGTGTCCATTTTTGAAATGTAGAATTATTCCTCTAAAATCAGCCGAACTACGAATTCCGATTTACCCACCTGTTATCAGGAGAGAACCCAGTGCTGCATCTTTTAACCCATCACTGACCCTGAAAAGTAAGTCTAAGTGTACTTACCAGTAACCTGTATTTCCTCCCATAGGAATCAATTGTGTAGTTTTCACAAGAAAAGTTTCTAAGTGTCTATTTTTGAAACGTACAAATATTCCTCTAAAATCAGCCGAACTATGAATTCCGATTTACTCACCTGTTATCAGGAGACATCCCAATGCTGCTTCTTTTAACCCAGCACTGACCCTGAAAAGTAAGTCTAAGCGTACTTACCAGTAACTTGTATTTCCTTCCATAGGAATCCATTGTGTGGTTTTCACCATAAAAGTTTCTTAGTGTCCATTTTTGAAACGTACAAATATTCCTCTAAAATCAGGCGAACTACGAATTCCGATTTATTCACCTGCTATCAGGAGAGAACCCAGTGCTGCATCTTTTAACCCAGCACTGACCCTGAAAAGTAAGTCTAAGCGTACTGACCAGTAACTTGTATTTCCTTCCAAAGGAATACATTGTGTGGTTTTCACCAGAAATGTTTCTAAGTGTCCATTTTTGAAATGTACAAATATTCCTCTAAAATCAGCCGAACTACGAATTCCGATTTACTCACCTGTTATCAGGAGACAACCCAGTGCTGCATCTTTTAACCCAGCACTGACCCTGAAAAGTAAGTCTAAGCGTACTTACCAGTAACTTGTATTTCCTTCCATAGGAATCCATTCTGTGGTCTTCACCAGAAATGTTTCTAAGTGTCCATTTTTGAAATGTACAAATATTCCTCTAAAATCAGCCGAACTACGAATTCCGATTTACTCCCCGGTTATCAGGAGAGAACCCAGTGCTGCATCTTTTAGACCAGCACTGGCTCTGAAAAGTAATTCTAAGCGTACTTACCAGTAACTTGTATTTCCTCCCATAGGAATCCATTATGTGGTTTTCACCAGAAAAGTTTCTTAGTGTCCATTTTTGAAACCTACAAATATTCCTCTAAAATCAGCCGAACTACGAATTCCGATTTAATCACCTGTTATCAGGAGAGAACCCAGTGCTGCATCTTTTAACCCAGCACTGACCCTGAAAAGTTTAAGCGTACTGACCAGTAACTTGTATTTCCTTCCAAAGGAATCCATTGTATGGTTGTCACCAGAAATGTTTCTAAGTGTCCATTTTTTAAATGTACAAATATTCCTCTAAAATCAGCCGAACTACGAATTCTGATTTACTCACCTGTTATCAGGAGACAACCCAGTGCTGCATCTTTTAACCCAGCACTGACCCTGAAAAGTAAGTCTAAGCATACTTACCAGTAACTTGTATTTCCTTCCATAGGAATCCATTGTGTGGTTTTCACCAGAAAAGTTTCTAACTGTCCATTTTTGAAACGTACAAATATTCCTCTAAAATAAGCCAAACTACGAATTCCGATTTACTCACCTGTTATCAGGAGAAAACTCAGTGCTGCATATTTTAGACCAGCACTGGCTCTGAAAAGTAATTCTAAGCGTACTTATCAGTAACTTGTTTTTCCTTCCATAGGAATCCATTGTGTGGTTTTCACCAGAAAAGTTTCTAAGTGTCCATTTTTGAAACGTACAAATATTCCTCTAAAATCAGTCGAACTACGAATTCCGATTTACTCACCTGTTATCAGGAGAGAACCCAGTGCTGCATCTTTTAACCCAGCACTGACCCTGAAAATTAAGTCTAAGCGTACTTACCAGTAACTTGTATTTCCTTGATAGGAATCCATTGTGTGGTTTTTACCAGAAAAGTTTCTAAGTGTCCATTTTTGAAACATACAATTATTCATCTAAAATCAGCCAAACTACGAATTCCGATTTACTCACCTGTTATCAGGAGAGAACCCAGTGCTGCATCTTTTAACCCAGTACTGACTCTGAAAATTAAGTCTAAGCGTACTTACCAGTAACTTGTATTTCCTTGATAGGAATCCATTGTGTGGTTTTTACCAGAAAAGTTTCTAAGTGTCCATTTTTGAAACGTACAAATATTCCTCTAAAATCATCCGAACTACGAATTCCGATTTACCCACCTGTTATCCGGAGAGAACCCAGTGCTGCATCTTTTAACCCAGCACTGACCCTGAGAAGTAAGTCTAAGTGTACTTGCCAGTAACCTGTATTTCCTCCCATAGGAATCAATTGTGTAGTTTTCACCAGAAAAGTTTCTAAGTGTCCATTTTTGAAACGTAGAATTATTCCTCTAAAATCAGCCAAACTACGAATTCCGATTTACTCACCTGTTATCAGGAGAGAACCCAGTGCTGCATCTTTTAACCCAGCACTGACCCTGAAAATTAAGTCTAAGCATACTTACCAGTAACTTGTATTTCCTTGATAGGAATCCATTGTGTGGTTTTTACCAGAAAAGTTTCTAAGTGTCCATTTTTGAAACGTAGAATTATTCCTCTAAAATCAGCCGAACTACGAATTCCGATTTACTCACCTGTTATCAGGAGACAACCCAGTGCTGCATCTTTTAACCCAGCACTGACCCTGAAAAGTAAGTCTAAGCGTACTTACCAGTAACTTGTATTTCCTTCCATAGGAATCCATTCTGTGGTCTTCACCAGAAATGTTTCTAAGTGTCCATTTTTGAAATGTACAAATATTCCTCTAAAATCAGCCGAACTACGAATTCCGATTTACTCCCCGGTTATCAGGAGAGAACCCAGTGCTGCATCTTTTAGACCAGCACTGGCTCTGAAAAGTAATTCTAAGCGTACTTACCAGTAACTTGTATTTCCTCCCATAGGAATCCATTATGTGGTTTTCACCAGAAAAGTTTCTTAGTGTCCATTTTTGAAACCTACAAATATTCCTCTAAAATCAGCCGAACTACGAATTCCGATTTAATCACCTGTTATCAGGAGAGAACCCAGTGCTGCATCTTTTAACCCAGCACTGACCCTGAAAAGTTTAAGCGTACTGACCAGTAACTTGTATTTCCTTCCAAAGGAATCCATTGTATGGTTGTCACCAGAAATGTTTCTAAGTGTCCATTTTTTAAATGTACAAATATTCCTCTAAAATCAGCCGAACTACGAATTCTGATTTACTCACCTGTTATCAGGAGACAACCCAGTGCTGCATCTTTTAACCCAGCACTGACCCTGAAAAGTAAGTCTAAGCATACTTACCAGTAACTTGTATTTCCTTCCATAGGAATCCATTGTGTGGTTTTCACCAGAAAAGTTTCTAACTGTCCATTTTTGAAACGTACAAATATTCCTCTAAAATAAGCCAAACTACGAATTCCGATTTACTCACCTGTTATCAGGAGAAAACTCAGTGCTGCATATTTTAGACCAGCACTGGCTCTGAAAAGTAATTCTAAGCGTACTTATCAGTAACTTGTTTTTCCTTCCATAGGAATCCATTGTGTGGTTTTCACCAGAAAAGTTTCTAAGTGTCCATTTTTGAAACGTACAAATATTCCTCTAAAATCAGTCGAACTACGAATTCCGATTTACTCACCTGTTATCAGGAGAGAACCCAGTGCTGCATCTTTTAACCCAGCACTGACCCTGAAAATTAAGTCTAAGCGTACTTACCAGTAACTTGTATTTCCTTGATAGGAATCCATTGTGTGGTTTTTACCAGAAAAGTTTCTAAGTGTCCATTTTTGAAACATACAATTATTCATCTAAAATCAGCCAAACTACGAATTCCGATTTACTCACCTGTTATCAGGAGAGAACCCAGTGCTGCATCTTTTAACCCAGTACTGACTCTGAAAATTAAGTCTAAGCGTACTTACCAGTAACTTGTATTTCCTTGATAGGAATCCATTGTGTGGTTTTTACCAGAAAAGTTTCTAAGTGTCCATTTTTGAAACGTACAAATATTCCTCTAAAATCATCCGAACTACGAATTCCGATTTACCCACCTGTTATCCGGAGAGAACCCAGTGCTGCATCTTTTAACCCAGCACTGACCCTGAGAAGTAAGTCTAAGTGTACTTGCCAGTAACCTGTATTTCCTCCCATAGGAATCAATTGTGTAGTTTTCACCAGAAAAGTTTCTAAGTGTCCATTTTTGAAACGTAGAATTATTCCTCTAAAATCAGCCAAACTACGAATTCCGATTTACTCACCTGTTATCAGGAGAGAACCCAGTGCTGCATCTTTTAACCCAGCACTGACCCTGAAAATTAAGTCTAAGCATACTTACCAGTAACTTGTATTTCCTTGATAGGAATCCATTGTGTGGTTTTTACCAGAAAAGTTTCTAAGTGTCCATTTTTGAAACGTAGAATTATTCCTCTAAAATCAGCCGAACTACGAATTCCGATTTACCCACCTGTTATCAGGAGAGAACCCAGTGCTGCATCTTTTAACCCAGCACTGACCCTGAAAAGTAAGTCTAAGCGTACTGACCAGTAACTTGTATTTCCTTCCAAAGGAATCCATTGTGTGGTTTTCACCAGAAATGTTTCTAAGTGTCCATTTTTGAAATGTACAAATATTCCTCTAAAATCAGCCGAACTACGAATTCCGATTTACTCACCTGTTATCAGGAGACAACCCAATGCTGCATCTTTTAACCCAGCACTGACCCTGAAAAGTAAGTCTAAACGAACTTACCAGTAACTTGTATTTCCTTCCATAGGAATCCATTGTGTGGTTTTCACCATAAAAGTTTCTTAGTGTCCATTTTTGAAACGTACAAATATTCCTCTAAAGTCAGCCGAACTACGAATTCCGATTTAATCACCTGTTATCAGGAGAGAACCCAGTGCTGCATCTTTTAGACCAGCACTGGCTCTGAAAAGTAATTCTAAGCGTACTTACCAGTAACTTGTATTTCCTCCCATAGGAATCCATTATGTGGTTTTCACCAGAAAAGTTTTTTAGTGTCCATTTTTGAAACCTACAAATATTCCTCTAAAATCAGCCGAACTACGAATTCCGATTTAATCACCTGTTATCAGGAGAGAACCCAGTGCTGCATCTTTTAACCCAGCACTGACCCTGAAAAGTAAGTCTAAGCGTACTGACCAGTAACTTGTATTTCCTTCCAAAGGAATCCATTGTATGGTTTTCACCAGAAATATTTCTAAGTGTCCATTTTTTAAATGTACAAATATTCCTCTAAAATCAGCCGAACTACGAATTCCGATTTACTCACCTGTTATCAGGAGAGAACCCAGTGCTACATCTTTTAACCCAGCACTGACCCTGAAAATTAAGTCTAAGCGTACTTACCAGTAACTTGTATTTCATTGATAGGAATCCATTGTGTGGTTTTTACCAGAAAAGTTTCTAAGTGTCCATTTTTGAAACATACAATTATTCCTCTAAAATCAGCCAAACTACGAATTCCGATTTACTCACCTGTTATCAGGAGAGAACCCAGTGCTGCATCTTTTAACCCAGCACTGACCCTGAAAATTAAGTCTAAGCGTACTTACCAGTAACTTGTATTTCCTTGATAGGAATCCATTGTGTGGTTTTTACCAGAAAAGTTTCTAAGTGTCCATTTTTGAAACGTACAAATATTCCTCTAAAATCAGTCGACCTACGAATTCCGATTTACCCACCTGTTATCAGGAGAGAACCCAGTGCTGCATCTTTTAACCCAGCACTGACCCTGAAAATTAAGTCTAAGCGTACTTACCAGTAACTTGTATTTCCTTGATAGGAATCCATTGTGTGGTTTTTACCAGAAAAGTTTCTAAGTGTCCATTTTTGAAACGTAGAATTATTCCTCTAAAATCAGCCGAACTACGAATTCCGATTTACCCACCTGTTATCAGGAGAGAACCCAGTGCTGCATCTTTTAACCCAGCACTGACCCTGAAAAGTAAGTCTAAGCGTACTGACCAGTAACTTGTATTTCCTTCCAAAGGAATCCATTGTGTGGTTTTCACCAGAAATGGAAGTGTCCATTTTTGAAATGTACAAATATTCCTCTAAAATCAGCCGAACTACGAATTCCGATTTACTCACCTGTTATCAGGAGACAACCCAGTGCTGCATCTTTTAACCCAGCACTGACCCTGAAAAGTAAGTCTAAGCGTACTTACCAGTAACTTGTATTTCCTTCCATAGGAATCCATTGTGTGGTC
Organism: Triturus cristatus; assembly: GCF_964204655.1. Lineage (NCBI taxonomy): Eukaryota > Metazoa > Chordata > Amphibia > Caudata > Salamandridae > Triturus > Triturus cristatus. The sequence goes on along the minus strand of NW_028188310.1, from coordinate 793,341 downwards.
TTCACCAGAAATGTTTCTAAGTGTCCATTTATGAAACGTACAAATATTCCTCTAAAATAAGCCGAACTACGAATTCCGATTTACTCCCCGGTTATCAGGAGAGAATCCAGTGCTGCATCTTTTAGACCAGCACTGGCTCTGAAAAGTAATTCTAAGCGTACTTACCAGTAACTTGTATTTCCTCCCATAGGAATCCATTGTGTGGTTTTCACCAGAAAAGTTTTTTAGTGTCCATTTTTGAAACCTACAAATATTCCTCTAAAATCAGCCGAACTACGAATTCCGATTTAATCACCTGTTATCAGGAGAGAACCCAGTGCTGCATCTTTTAGACCAGCACTGGCTCTGAAAAGTAATTCTAAGCGTACTTACCAGTAACTTGTATTTCCTTCCATAGGAATCCATTGTGTGGTTTTCACCAGAAAAGTTTCTTAGTGTCCATTTTTGAAACGTACAAATATTCCTCTAAAATCAGCCGAACTACGAATTCCGATTTAATCACCTGTTATCAGGAGAGAACCCAGTGCTGCATCTTTTAACCCAGCACTGACCCTGAAAAGTAAGTCTAAGCGTACTGACCAGTAACTTGTATTTCCTTCCAAAGGAATCCATTGTGTGGTTTTCACCAGAAATGTTTCTAAGTGTCCATTTTTGAAATGTACAAATATTCCTCTAAAATCAGCCGAACTACGAATTCCGATTTACTCACCTGTTATCAGGAGACAACCCAGTGCTGCATCTTTTAACCCAGCACTGACCCTGAAAAGTAAGTCTAAGCGTACTTACCAGTAACTTGTATTTCCTTCCATAGGAGTCCATTGTGTGGTCTTCACCAGAAATGTTTCTAAGTGTCCATTTTTGAAACGTACAAATATTCCTCTAAAATAAGCCGAACTACGAATTCCGATTTACTCCCGGGTTATCAGGAGAGAATCCAGTGCTGCATCTTTTAGACCAGCACTGGCTCTGAAAAGTAATTCTAAGCGTACTTACCAGTAACTTGTATTTCCTCCCATAGGAATCCATTGTGTGGTTTTCACCAGAAAAGTTTCTAAGTGTCCATTTTTGAAACGTACAAATATTCCTCTAAAATCGGCCGAACTACGAATTCCGATTTACTCACCTGTTATCAGGAGACAACCCGTGCTGCATCTTTAAACCCAGCACTGACCCTGAAAAGTAAGTCTAAGTGTACTTACCAGTAACTTGTATTTCCTTCCATAGGAATCCATTGTGTGGTTTTCACTTGAAAAGATTCTAAGTGTCCATTTTTAAAACGTACAAATATTCCTCTAAAATCAGCCGAACTACGAATTCCGATTTACTCACCTGTTCTCAGGAGAGAACCCAGGGCTGCATCTTTTAGACCAGCACTGACACTGAAAAGTAATTCTAAGCATACTTACCAGTAACTTGTATTTCCTTCCATAGAAATCCATTGTGTGGTTTTCACCAGAAAAGTTTCTAAGTGTCCATTTTTGAAACGTACAAATATTCCTCTAAAATCAGCCGAGCTACGAATTCCGATTTACTCACCTGTTATCAGGAGAGAACCCAGTGCTGCATCTTTTAAACCAGCACTGACCCTGAAAATTAAGTCTAAGCGTACTTACCAGTAATTTGTATTTCCTTGATAGGAATCCATTGTGTGGTTGTTACCAGAAAAGTTTCTAATTGTCTATTTTTGAAACATACAAATATTCCTCTAAAATCAGCCGAACTATGAATTACGATATACTCACCTGTTATCAGGAGAGAACCCAGTGCTGCATCTTTCAGACCAGCACTGGCTCTGAAAAGAAATTCTAAGCGTACTTACCAGTAACTTGTATTTCCTTCCATTGGAATCCATTGTGTGGTTTTCACCAGAAAATTTTCTAAGTGTCCATTTTTAAAAAACGTACAAATATTCCTCTAAAATCAGTCAAACTACGAATTCCGATTTACTCACCTGTTATCAGGAGAGAACCCAGTGCTGCATCTTTTAACCCAGCACTGATCCTGAAAAGTAAGTCTAAGTGTACTTACCAGTAACTTGTCTATCCTCCCATAGGAATCCATTGTGTGGTTTTCACCAGAAAAGTTTCTAAGTGTCCATTTTTGAAACGTACAATTATTCCTCTAAAATCAACCGAACTACGAATTCCGTCTTACTCACCTGTTATCAGGAGAGAACCCAGTGCTGCATCTTTTAACCCAGCACTGACCCTGAAAATTAAGTCTAAGCGTACTTACCAGTAACTTGTATTTCCATGATAGGAATCCATTGTGTGGTTTTTACCAGAAAAGTTTCTAAGTGTCCATTTTTGAAATGTAGAATTATTCCTCTAAAATCAGCCGAACTACGAATTCCGATTTACCCACCTGTTATCAGGAGAGAACCCAGTGCTGCATCTTTTAACCCATCACTGACCCTGAAAAGTAAGTCTAAGTGTACTTACCAGTAACCTGTATTTCCTCCCATAGGAATCAATTGTGTAGTTTTCACAAGAAAAGTTTCTAAGTGTCCATTTTTGAAACGTACAAATATTCCTCTAAAATCAGCCGAACTATGAATTCCGATTTACTCACCTGTTATCAGGAGACATCCCAATGCTGCATCTTTTAACCCAGCACTGACCCTGAAAAGTAAGTCTAAGCGTACTTACCAGTAACTTGTATTTCCTTCCATAGGAATCCATTGTGTGGTTTTCACCATAAAAGTTTCTTAGTGTCCATTTTTGAAACGTACAAATATTCCTCTAAAATCAGGCGAACTACGAATTCCGATTTATTCACCTGCTATCAGGAGAGAACCCAGTGCTGCATCTTTTAACCCAGCACTGACCCTGAAAAGTAAGTCTAAGCGTACTGACCAGTAACTTGTATTTCCTTCCAAAGGAATACATTGTGTGGTTTTCACCAGAAATGTTTCTAAGTGTCCATTTTTGAAATGTACAAATATTCCTCTAAAATCAGCCGAACTACGAATTCCAATTTACTCACCTGTTATCAGGAGACAACCCAGTGCTGCATCTTTTAACCCAGCACTGACCCTGAAAAGTAAGTCTAAGCGTACTTACCAGTAACTTGTATTTCCTTCCATAGGAATCCATTCTGTGGTCTTCACCAGAAATGTTTCTAAGTGTCCATTTTTGAAATGTACAAATATTCCTCTAAAATCAGACGAACTACGAATTCCGATTTACTCCCCGGTTATCAGGAGAGAACCCAGTGCTGCATCTTTGGGACCAGCACTGGCTCTGAAAAGTAATTCTAAGCGTACTTACCAGTAACTTGTATTTCCTCCCATAGGAATCCATTATGTGGTTTTCACCAGAAAAGTTTCTTAGTGTCCATTTTTGAAACCTACAAATATTCCTCTAAAATCAGCCGAACTATGAATTCCGATTTAATCACCTGTTATCAGGAGAGAACCCAGTGCTGCATCTTTTAACCCAGCACTGACCCTGAAAAGTTTAAGCGTACTGACCAGTAACTTGTATTTCCTTCCAAAGGAATCCATTGTATGGTTGTCACCAGAAATGTTTCTAAGTGTCCATTTTTTAAATGTACAAATATTCCTCTAAAATCAGCCGAACTACGAATTCTGATTTACTCACCTGTTATCAGGAGACAACCCAGTGCTGCATCTTTTAACCCAGCACTGACCCTGAAAAGTAAGTCTAAGCATACTTACCAGTAACTTGTATTTCCTTCCATAGGAATCCATTGTGTGGTTTTCACCAGAAATGTTTCAAACTGTCCATTTTTGAAACGTACAAATATTCCTCTAAAATAAGCCAAACTACGAATTCCGATTTACTCACCTGTTATCAGGAGAGAACCCAGTGCTGCATATTTTAGACCAGAACTGGCTCTGAAAAGTAATTCTAAGCGTACTTATCAGTAACTTGTATTTCCTTCCATAGGAATCCATTGTGTGGTTTTCACCAGAAAAGTTTCTAAGTGTCCATTTTTGAAACGTACAAATATTCCTCTAAAATCAGTCGAACTACGAATTCCGATTTACTCACCTGTTATCAGGGGAGAACCCAGTGCTGCATCTTTTAACCCAGCACTGACCCTGAAAATTAAGTCTAAGCGTACTTACCAGTAACTTGTATTTCCTTGATAGGAATCCATTGTGTGGTTTTTACCAGAAAAGTTTCTAAGTGTCCATTTTTGAAACATACAATTATTCCTCTAAAATCAGCCAAACTACGAATTCCGATTTACTCACCTGTTATCAGGAGAGAACCCAGTGCTGCATCTTTTAACCCAGCACTGACCCTGAAAATTAAGTCTAAGCGTACTTACCAGTAACTTGTATTTCCTTGATAGGAATCCATTGTGTGGTTTTTACCAGAAAAGTTTCTAAGTGTCCATTTTTGAAACGTACAAATATTCCTCTAAAATCCTCCGAACTACGAATTCCGATTTACCCACCTGTTATCCGGAGAGAACCCAGTGCTGCATCTTTTAACCCAGCACTGACCCTGAGAAGTAAGTCTAAGTGTACTTGCCAGTAACCTGTATTTCCTCCCATAGGAATCAATTGTGTAGTTTTCACCAGAAAAGTTTCTAAGTGTCCATTTTTGAAACGTAGAATTATTCCTCTAAAATCAGCCAAACTACGAATTCCGATTTACTCACCTGTTATCAGGAGAGAACCCAGTGCTGCATCTTTTAACCCAGCACTGACCCTGAAAATTAAGTCTAAGCATACTTACCAGTAACTTGTATTTCCTTGATAGGAATCCATTGTGTGGTTTTTACCAGAAAAGTTTCTAAGTGTCCATTTTTGAAACGTAGAATTATTCCTCTAAAATCAGCCGAACTACGAATTCCGATTTACCCACCTGTTATCAGGAGAGAACCCAGTGCTGCATCTTTTAACCCAGCACTGACCCTGAAAAGTAAGTCTAAGCGTACTGACCAGTAACTTGTATTTCCTTCCAAAGGAATCCATTGTGTGGTTTTCACCAGAAATGTTTCTAAGTGTCCATTTTTGAAATGTACAAATATTCCTCTAAAATCAGCCGAACTACGAATTCCGATTTACTCACCTGTTATCAGGAGACAACCCAATGCTGCATCTTTTAACCCAGCACTGACCCTGAAAAGTAAGTCTAAACGTACTTACCAGTAACTTGTATTTCCTTCCATAGAAATCCATTGTGTGGTTTTCACCATAAAAGTTTCTTAGTGTCCATTTTTGAAACGTACAAATATTCCTCTAAAATCAGCTGAACTACGAATTCCGATTTACTCACCTGTTATCAGGAGAGAACCCAGTGCTGCATCTTTTAGACCAGCACTGGCTCTGAAAAGTAATTCTAAGCGTACTTACCAGTAACTTGTATTTCCTTCCATAGTAATCCATTGTGTGGTTTTCACCAGAAAAGTTTCTTAGTGTCCATTTTTGAAACGTACAAATATTCCTCTAAAATCAGCCGAACAACGAATTCCGATTTAATCACCTGTTATCAGGAGAGAACCCAGTGCTGCATCTTTTAACCCAGCACTGACCCTGAAAAGTAAGTCTAAGCGTACTGACCAGTAACTTGTATTTCCTTCCAAAGGAGTCCATTGTGTGGTTTTCACCAGAAATGTTTCTAAGTGTCCATTTTTGAAATGTACAAATAGTCCTCTAAAAACAGCCGAACTACGAATTCCGATTTACTCACCTGTTATCAGGAGACAACCCAGTGCTGCATCTTTTAACCCAGCACTGACCCTGAAAAGTAAGTCTAAGCGTACTTACCAGTAACTTGTATTTCCTTCCATAGGAATCCATTGTGTGGTCTTCACCAGAAATGTTTTTTAGTGTCCATTTTTGAAACGTACAAATATTCCTCTAAAATAAGCCGAACTACGAATTCCGATTTACTCCCCGGTTATCAGGAGAGAACCCAGTGCTGCATCTTTTAGACCAGCACTGGCTCTGAAAAGTAATTCTAAGCGTACTTACCAGTAACTTGTATTTCCTCCCATAGGAATCCATTATGTGGTTTTCACCAGAAAAGTTTTTTAGTATCCATTTTTGAAACCTACAAATATTCCTCTAAAATCAGCCGAACTACTAATTCCGATTTAATCACCTGTTATCAGGAGAGAACCCAGTGCTGCATCTTTTAACCCAGCACTGACCCTGAAAAGTAAGTCTAAGCGTACTGACCAGTAACTTGTATTTCCTTCCAAAGGAATCCTTTGTATGGTTTTCACCAGAAATATTTCTAAGTGTCCATTTTTTAAATGTACAAATATTCCTCTAAAATCAGCCGAACTACGAATTCCGATTTACTCACCTGTTATCAGGAGAGAACCCAGTGCTACATCTTTTATCCCAGCACTGACCCTGAAAATTAAGTCTAAGCGTACTTACCAGTAACTTGTATTTCCTTGATAGGAATCCATTGTGTGGTTTTTACCAGAAAAGTTTCTAAGTGTCCATTTTTGAAACATACAATTATTCCTCTAAAATCAGCCAAACTACGAATTCCGATTTACTCACCTGTTATCAGGAGAGAACCCAGTGCTGCATCCTTTAACCCAGCACTGACCCTGAAAATTAAGTCTAAGCGTACTTACCAGTAACTTGTATTTCCTTGATAGGAATCCATTGTGTGGTTTTTACCAGAAAAGTTTTTAAGTGTACATTTTTGAAACGTACAAATATTCCTCTAAAATCAGTCGAACTACGAATTCCGATTTACCCACCTGTTATCAGGAGAGAACCCAGTGCTGCATCTTTTAACCCAGCACTGACCCTGAAAATTAAGTCTAAGCGTACTTACCAGTAACTTGTATTTCCTTGATAGGAATCCATTGTGTGGTTTTTACCAGAAAAGTTTCTAAGTGTCCATTTTTGAAACGTAGAATTATTCCTCTAAAATCAGCCGAACTACGAATTCCGATTTACCCACCTGTTATCAGGAGAGAACCCAGTGCTGCATCTTTTAACCCAGCACTGACCCTGAAAAGTAAGTCTAAGCGTACTGACCAGTAACTTGTATTTCCTTCCAAAGGAATCCATTGTGTGGTTTTCACCAGAAATGTTTCTAAGTGTCCATTTTTGAAATGTACAAATATTCCTCTAAAATCAGCCGAACTACGAATTCCGATTTACTCACCTGTTATCAGGAGACAACCCAGTGCTGCATCTTTTAACCCAGCACTGACCCTGAAAAGTAAGTCTATGCGTACTTACCAGTAACTTGTATTTCCTTCCATAGGAATCCATTGTGTGGTCTTCACCAGAAATGTTTCTAAGTGTCCATTTTTGAAACGTACAAATATTCCTCTAAAATAAGCCGAACTACGAATTCCGATTTACTCCCCGGTTATCAGGAGAGAATCCAGTGCTGCATCTTTTAGATCAGCACTGGTTTTGAAAAGTAATTCTAAGCGTACTTACCAGTAACTTGTATTTCCTCCCATAGGAATCCATTATGTGGTTTTCACCAGAAAAGTTTTTTAGTGTCCATTTTTGAAACCTACAAATATTCCTCTAAAATCAGCCGAACTACGAATTCCGATTTAATCACCTGTTATCAGGAGAGAACCCAGTGCTGCATCTTTTAGACCAGCACTGGCTCTGAAAAGTAATTCTAAGCGTACTTACCAGTAACTTGTATTTCCTTCCATAGGAATCCATTGTGTGGTTTTCACCAGAAAAGTTTCTTAGTGTCCATTTTTGAAACGTACAAATATTCCTCTAAAAACAGCCGAACTACGAATTCCGATTTAATCACCTGTTATCAGGAGAGAACCCAGTGCTGCATCTTTTAACCCAGCACTGACCCTGAAAAGTAAGTCTAAGCGTACTTACCAGTAACTTGTATTTCCTCCCATAGGAATCCATTGTGTGGTTTTCACCAGAAAAGTTTCTAAGTGTCCATTTTTGAAACGTACAAATATTCCTCTAAAATCGGCCGAACTACGAATTCCGATTTACTCACCTGTTATCAGGAGACAACCCGTGCTGCATCTTTAAACCCAGCACTGACCCTGAAAAGTAAGTCTAAGTGTACTTACCAGTAACTTGTATTTCCTTCCATAGGACTCCATTGTGTGGTTTTCACCTGAAAAGATTCTAAGTGTCCATTTTTAAAACGTACAAATATTCCTCTAAAATCAGCCGAACTACGAATTACGATTTACTCACCTGTTATCAGGAGAGAACCCAGTGCTGCATCTTTTAACCCAGCACTGACCCTGAAAATTAAGTCTAAGCATACTTACCAGTACCTTGTATTTCCTTGATAGGAATCCATTGTGTGGTTTTTACCAGAAAAGTTTCTAAGTGTCCATTTTTGAAACGTAGAATTATTCCTCTAAAATCAGCCGAACTACGAATTCCGATTTACCCACCTGTTATCAGGAGAGAACCCAGTACTGCATCTTTTAACCCAGCACTGACCCTGAAAAGTAAGTCTAAGCGTACTGACCAGTAACTTGTATTTCCTTCCAAAGGAATCCATTGTGTGGTTTTCACCAGAAATGTTTCTAAGTGTCCATTTTTGAAATGTACAAATATTCCTCTAAAATCAGCCGAACTACGAATTCCGATTTACTCACCTGTTATCAGGAGACAACCCAATGCTGCATCTTTTAACCCAGCACTGACCCTGAAAAGTAAGTCTAAACGTACTTACCAGTAACTTGTATTTCCTTCCATAGGAATCCATTGTGTGGTTTTCACCATAAAAGTTTCTTAGTGTCCATTTTTGAAACGTACAAATATTCCTCTAAAATCAGCTGAACTACGAATTCCGATTTACTCACCTGTTATCAGGAGAGAACCCAGTGCTGCATCTTTTAGACCAGCACTGGCTCTGAAAAGTAATTCTAAGCGTACTTACCAGTAACTTGTATTTCCTTCCATAGTAATCCATTGTGTGGTTTTCAACAGAAAAGTTTCTTAGTGTCCATTTTTGAAACGTACAAATATTCCTCTAAAATCAGCCGAACAACGAATTCCGATTTAATCACCTGTTATCAGGAGAGAACCCAGTGCTGCATCTTTTAACCCAGCACTGACCCTGAAAAGTAAGTCTAAGCGTACTGACCAGTAACTTGTATTTCCTTCCAAAGGAGTCCATTGTGTGGTTTTCACCAGAAATGTTTCTAAGTGTCCATTTTTGAAATGTACAAATATTCCTCTAAAAACAGCCGAACTACGAATTCCGATTTACTCACCTGTTATCAGGAGACAACCCAGTGCTGGATCTTTTAACCCAGCACTGACCCTGAAAAGTAAGTCTAAGCGTACTTACCAGTAACTTGTATTTCCTTCCATAGGAATCCATTGTGTGGTCTTCACCAGAAATGTTTCTAAGTGTCCATTTTTGAAACGTACAAATATTCCTCTAAAATAAGCCGAACTACGAATTCCGATTTACTCCCCGGTTATCAGGAGAGAATCCAGTGCTGCATCTTTTAGATCAGCACTGGCTCTGAAAAGTAATTCTAAGCGTACTTACCAGTAACTTGTATTTCCTCCCATAGGAATCCATTATGTGGTTTTCACCAGAAAAGTTTTTTAGTGTCCATTTTTGAAACCTACAAATATTCCTCTAAAATCAGCCGAACTACGAATTCCGATTTAATCACCTGTTATCAGGAGAGAACCCAGTGCTGCATCTTTTAGACCAGCACTGGCTCTGAAAAGTAATTCTAAGCGTACTTACCAGTAACTTGTATTTCCTTCCATAGGAATCCATTGTGTGGTTTTCACCAGAAAAGTTTCTTAGTGTCCATTTTTGAAACGTACAAATATTCCTCTAAAATCAGCCGAACTACGAATTCCGATTTAATCACCTGTTATCAGGAGAGAACCCAGTGCTGCATCTTTTAACCCAGCACTGACCCTGAAAAGTAAGTCTAAGCGTACTTACCAGTAACTTGTATTTCCTCCCATAGGAATCCATTGTGTGGTTTTCACCAGCAAAGTTTCTAAGTGTCCATTTTTGAAACGTACAAATATTCCTCTAAAATCGGCCGAACTACGAATTCCGATTTACTCACCTGTTATCAGGAGACAACCCGTGCTGCATCTTTAAACCCAGCACTGACCCTGAAAAGTAAGTCTAAGTGTACTTACCAGTAACTTGTATTTCCTTCCATAGGACTCCATTGTGTGGTTTTCACCTGAAAAGATTCTAAGTGTCCATTTTTAAAACGTACAAATATTCCTCTAAAATCAGCCGAACTACGAATTACGATTTACTCACCTGTTATCAGGAGAGAACCCAGTGCTGCATCTTTTAACCCAGCACTGACCCTGAAAATTAAGTCTAAGCATACTTACCAGTACCTTGTATTTCCTTGATAGGAATCCATTGTGTGGTTTTTACCAGAAAAGTTTCTAAGTGTCCATTTTTGAAACGTAGAATTATTCCTCTAAAATCAGCCGAACTACGAATTACGATTTACCCACCTGTTATCAGGAGAGAACCCAGTGCTGCATCTTTTAACCCAGCACTGACCCTGAAAAGTAAGTCTAAGCGTACTGACCAGTAACTTGTATTTCCTTCCAAAGGAATCCATTGTGTGGTTTTCACCAGAAATGTTTCTAAGTGTCCATTTTTGAAATGTACAAATATTCCTCTAAAATCAGCCGAACTACGAATTCCGATTTACTCACCTGTTATCAGGAGACAACCCAATGCTGCATCTTTTAACCCAGCACTGACCCTGAAAAGTAAGTCTAAACGTACTTACCAGTAACTTGTATTTCCTTCCATAGGAATCCATTGTGTGGTTTTCACCATAAAAGTTTCTTAGTGTCCATTTTTGAATCGTACAAATATTCCTCTAAAATCAGCTGAACTACGAATTCCGATTTACTCACCTGTTATCAGGAGAGAACCCAGTGCTGCATCTTTTAGACCAGCACTGGCTCTGAAAAGTAATTCTAAGCGTACTTACCAGTAACTTGTATTTCCTTCCATAGTAATCCATTGTGTGGTTTTCACCAGATAAGTTTCTTAGTGTCCATTTTTGAAACGTACAAATATTCCTCTAAAATCAGCCGAACAACGAATTCCGATTTAATCACCTGTTATCAGGAGAGAACCCAGTGCTGCATCTTTTAACCCAGCACTGACCCTGAAAAGTAAGTCTAAGCGTACTGACCAGTAACTTGTATTTCCTTCCAAAGGATTCCATTGTGTGGTTTTCACCAGAAATGTTTCTAAGTGTCCATTTTTGAAATATACAAATATTCCTCTAAAAACAGCCGAACTACGAATTCCGATTTACTCACCTGTTATCAGGAAACAACCCAGTGCTGGATCTTTTAACCCAGCACTGACCCTGAAAAGTAAGTCTAAGCGTACTTACCAGTAACTTGTATTTCCTTCCATAGGAATCCATTGTGTGGTCTTCACCAGAAATGTTTCTAAGTGTCCATTTTTGAAACGTACAAATATTCCTCTAAAATAAGCCGAACTACGAATTCCGATTTACTCCCCGGTTATCAGGAGAGAACCCAGTGCTGCATCTTTTAGACCAGCACTGGCTCTGAAAAGTAATTCTAAGCGTACTTACCAGTAACTTGTATTTCCTCCCATAGGAATCCATTATGTGGTTTTCACCAGAAAAGTTTTTTAGTGTCCATTTTTGAAACCTACAAATATTCCTCTAAAATCAGCCGAACTACGAATTCCGATTTAATCACCTGTTATCAGGAGAGAACCCAGTGCTGCATCTTTTAACCCAGCACTGACCCTGAAAAGTAAGTCTAAGGGTACTGACCAGTAACTTGTATTTCCTTCCAAAGGAATCCATTGTATGGTTTTCACCAGAAATATTTCTAAGTGTCCATTTTTTAAATGTACAAATATTCCTCTAAAATCAGCCGAACTACAAATTCCGATTTACTCACCTGTTATCAGGAGAGAACCCAGTGCTACATCTTTTAACCCAGAACTGACCCTGAAAATTAAGTCTAAGCGTACTTACCAATAACTTGTATTTCCTTGATAGGAATCCATTGTGTGGTTTTTACCAGAAAAGTTTCTAAGTGTCCATTTTTGAAACATACAATTATTCCTCTAAAATCAGCCAAACTACGAATTCCGATTTACTCACCTGTTATCAGGAGAGAACCCAGTGCTGCATCTTTTAACCCAGCACTGACCCTGAAAATTAAGTCTAAGCGTACTTACCAGTAACTTGTATTTCCTTGATAGGAATCCATTGTGTGGTTTTTACCAGAAAAGTTTCTAAGTGTCCATTTTTGAAACGTACAAATATTCCTCTAAAATCAGTCGAACTACGAATTCCGATTTACCCACCTGTTATCAGGAGAGAACCCAGTGCTGCATCTTTTAACCCAGCACTGACCCTGAAAATTAAGTCTAAGCGTACTTACCAGTAACTTGTATTTCCTTGATAGGAATCCATTGTGTGGTTTTTACCAGAAAAGTTTCTAAGTGTCCATTTTTGAAACGTAGAATTATTCCTCTAAAATCAGCCGAACTACGAATTCCGATTTACCCACCTGTTATCAGGAGAGAACCCAGTGCTGCATCTTTTAACCCAGCACTGACCCTGAAAAGTAATTCTAAGCATACTTACCAGTTACTTGTATTTCCTTCCATAGAAATCCATTGAGTGGTTTTCACCAGAAAAGTTTCTAAGTGTCCATTTTTGAAACGTACAAATATTCCTCTAAAATCAGCCAAGCTACGATTTCCGATTTACTCACCTGTTATCAGGAGAGAACCCAGTGCTGCATCTTTTAAACCAGCACTGACCCTGAAAATTAAGTCTAAGCGTACTTACCAGTAATTTGTATTTCCTTGATAGGAATCCATTGTGTGGTTGTTACCAGAAAAGTTTCTAATTGTCTATTTTTGAAACATACAAATATTCCTCTAAAATCAGCCGAACTATGAATTACGATTTACTCACCTGTTATCAGGAGAGAACCCAGTGCTGCATCTTTCAGACCAGCACTGGCTCTGAAAAGAAATTCTAAGCGTACTTACCAGTAACTTGTATTTCCTTCCATTGGAATCCATTGTGTGGTTTTCACCAGAAAATTTTCTAAGTGTCCATTTTTAAAAAACGTACAAATATTCCTCTAAAATCAGTCAAACTACGAATTCCGATTTACTCACCTGTTATCAGGAGAGAACCCAGTGCTGCATCTTTTAACCCAGCACTGATCCTGAAAAGTAAGTCTAAGTGTACTTACCAGTAACTTGTCTATCCTCCCATAGGAATCCATTGTGTGGTTTTCACCAGAAAAGTTTCTAAGTGTCCATTTTTGAAACGTACAATTATTCCTCTAAAATCAGCCGAACTACGAATTCCGTCTTACTCACCTTTTATCAGGAGAGAACCCAGTGCTGCATCTTTTAACCCAGCACTGACCCTGAAAATTAAGTCTAAGCGTACTTACCAGTAACTTGTATTTCCTTGATAGGAATCCATTGTGTGGTTTTTACCAGAAAAGTTTCTAAGTGTCCATTTTTGAAACATACAATTATTCCTCTAAAATCAGCCGAACTACGAATTCCGATTTACTCACCTGTTATCAGGAGAGAACCCAGTGCTGCATCTTTTAACCCAGCACTGACCCTGAAAATTAAGTCTAAGCGTACTTACCAGTAACTTGTATTTCCTTGATAGGAATCCATTGTGTGGTTTTTACCAGAAAAGTTTCTAAGTGTCCATTTTTGAAATGTACAAATATTCCTCTAAAATCAGCCGAACTACGAATTCCGATTTACCCACCTGTTATCAGGAGAGAACCCAGTGCTGCATCTTTTAACCCAGCACTGACCCTGAGAAGTAAGTCTAAGTGTACTTACCAGTAACCTGTATTTCCTCCCATAGGAATCAATTGTGTAGTTTTCACCAGAAAAGTTTCTAAGTGTCCATTTTTGAAACGTAGAATTATTCCTCTAAAATCAGCCGAACTACGAATTCTGATTTACTCACCTGTTATCAGGAGAGAACCCAGTGCTGCATCTTTTAACCCAGCACTGACCCTGAAAATTAAGTCTAAGCGTACTTACCAGTAACTTGTATTTCCTTGATAGGAATCCATTGTGTGGTTTTTACCAGAAAAGTTTCTAAGTGTCCATTTTTGAAACGTAGAATTATTCCTCTAAAATCAGCCGAACTACGAATTCCGATTTACCCACCTGTTATCAGGAGAGAACCCAGTGCTGCATCTTTTAACCCATCACTGACCCTGAAAAGTAAGTCTAAGTGTACTTACCAGTAACCTGTATTTCCTGCCATAGGAATCAATTGTGTAGTTTTCACAAGAAAAGTTTCTAAGTGTCCATTTTTGAAACGTACAAATATTCCTCTAAAATCAGCCGAACTATGAATTCCGATTTACTCACCTGTTATCAGGAGACATCCCAATGCTGCATCTTTTAACCCAGCACTGACCCTGAAAAGTAAGTCTAAGCGTACTTACCAGTAACTTGTATTTCCTTCCATAGGAATCCATTGTGTGGTTTTCACCATAAAAGTTTCTTAGTGTCCATTTTTGAAACGTACAAATATTCCTCTAAAATCAGGCGAACTACGAATTCCGATTTAATCACCTGCTATCAGGAGAGAACCCAGTGCTGCATCTTTTAACCCAGCACTGACCCTGAAAAGTAAGTCTAAGCGTACTGACCAGTAACTTGTATTTCCTTCCAAAGGAATACATTGTGTGGTTTTCACCAGAAATGTTTCTAAGTGTCCATTTTTGAAATGTACAAATATTCCTCTAAAATCAGCCGAACTACGAATTCCGATTTACTCACCTGTTATCAGGAGACAACCCAGTGCTGCATCTTTTAACCCAGCACTGACCCTGAAAAGTAAGTCTAAGCGTACTTACCAGTAACTTGTATTTCCTTCCATAGGAATCCATTGTGTGGGCTTCACCAGAAATGTTTCTAAGTGTCCATTTTTGAAATGTACAAATATTCCTCTAAAATAAGCCGAACTACGAATTCCGATTTACTCCCCGGTTATCAGGAGAGAACCCAGTGCTGCATCTTTTAGACCAGCACTGGCTCTGAAAAGTAATTCTAAGCGTACTTACCAGTAACTTGTATTTCCTCCCATAGGAATCCATTATGTGGTTTTCACCAGAAAAGTTTCTTAGTGTCCATTTTTGAAACCTACAAATATTCCTCTAAAATCAGCCGAACTACGAATTCCGATTTAATCACCTGTTATCAGGAGAGAACCCAGTGCTGCATCTTTTAACCCAGCACTGACCCTGAAAAGTAATTCTAAGCGTACTCCAGTAACTTGTATTTCCTCCCATAGGAATCCATTATGTGGTTTTCACCAGAAAAGTTTTTTAGTGTCCATTTTTGAAACCTACAAATATTCCTCTAAAATCAGCCGAACTACGAATTCAGATTTAATCACCTGTTATCAGGAGAGAACCCAGTGCTGCATCTTTTAACCCAGCACTGACCCTGAAAAGTAAGTCTAAGCGTACTGACCAGTAACTTGTATTTCCTTCCAAAGGAATCCTTTGTATGGTTTTCACCAGAAATATTTCTAAGTGTCCATTTTTTAAATGTACAAATATTCCTCTAAAATCAGCCGAACTACGAATTCCGATTTACTCACCTGTTATCAGGAGAGAACCCAGTGCTACATCTTTTAACCCAGCACTGACCCTGAAAATTAAGTCTAAGCGTACTTACCAGTAACTTGTATTTCCTTGATAGGAATCCATTGTGTGGTTTTTACCAGAAAAGTTTCTAAGTGTCCATTTTTGAAACATACAATTATTCCTCTAAAATCAGCCAAACTACGAATTCCGATTTACTCACCTGTTATCAGGAGAGAACCCAGTGCTGCATCCTTTAACCCAGCACTGACCCTGAAAATTAAGTCTAAGCGTACTTACCAGTAACTTGTATTTCCTTGATAGGAATCCATTGTGTGGTTTTTACCAGAAAAGTTTTTAAGTGTCCATTTTTGAAACGTACAAATATTCCTCTAAAATCAGTCGAACTACGAATTCCGATTTACCCACCTGTTATCAGGAGAGAACCCAGTGCTGCATCTTTTAACCCAGCACTGACCCTGAAAATTAAGTCTAAGCGTACTTACCAGTAACTTGTATTTCCTTGATAGGAATCCATTGTGTGGTTTTTACCAGAAAAGTTTCTAAGTGTCCATTTTTGAAACGTAGAATTATTCCTCTAAAATCAGCCGAACTACGAATTCCGATTTACCCACCTGTTATCAGGAGAGAACCCAGTGCTGCATCTTTTAACCCAGCACTGACCCTGAAAAGTAAGTCTAAGCGTACTTACCAGTAACTTGTATTTCCTTCCATAGGAATCCATTGTGTGGTTTTCACCAGAAATGTTTCTTAGTGTCCATTTTTGAAACGTACAAATATTCCTCTAAAATCAGGCGAACTACGAATTCCGATTTAATCACCTGCTATCAGGAGAGAACCCAGTGCTGCATCTTTTAACCCAGCACTGACCCTGAAAAGTAAGTCTAAGCGTACTGACCAGTAACTTGTATTTCCTTCCAAAGGAATACATTGTGTGGTTTTCACCAGAAATGTTTCTAAGTGTCCATTTTTGAAATGTACAAATATTCCTCTAAAATCAGCCGAACTACGAATTCCGATTTACTCACCTGTTATCAGGAGACAACCCAGTGCTGCATCTTTTAACCCAGCACTGACCCTGAAAAGTAAGTCTAAGCGTACTTACCAGTAACTTGTATTTCCTTCCATAGGAATCCATTGTGTGGGCTTCACCAGAAATGTTTCTAAGTGTCCATTTTTGAAATGTACAAATATTCCTCTAAAATAAGCCGAACTACGAATTCCGATTTACTCCCCGGTTATCAGGAGAGAACCCAGTGCTGCATCTTTTAGACCAGCACTGGCTCTGAAAAGTAATTCTAAGCGTACTTACCAGTAACTTGTATTTCCTCCCATAGGAATCCATTATGTGGTTTTCACCAGAAAAGTTTCTTAGTGTCCATTTTTGAAACCTACAAATATTCCTCTAAAATCAGCCGAACTACGAATTCCGATTTAATCACCTGTTATCAGGAGAGAACCCAGTGCTGCATCTTTTAACCCAGCACTGACCCTGAAAAGTAATTCTAAGCGTACTCCAGTAACTTGTATTTCCTCCCATAGGAATCCATTATGTGGTTTTCACCAGAAAAGTTTTTTAGTGTCCATTTTTGAAACCTACAAATATTCCTCTAAAATCAGCCGAACTACGAATTCAGATTTAATCACCTGTTATCAGGAGAGAACCCAGTGCTGCATCTTTTAACCCAGCACTGACCCTGAAAAGTAAGTCTAAGCGTACTGACCAGTAACTTGTATTTCCTTCCAAAGGAATCCTTTGTATGGTTTTCACCAGAAATATTTCTAAGTGTCCATTTTTTAAATGTACAAATATTCCTCTAAAATCAGCCGAACTACGAATTCCGATTTACTCACCTGTTATCAGGAGAGAACCCAGTGCTACATCTTTTAACCCAGCACTGACCCTGAAAATTAAGTCTAAGCGTACTTACCAGTAACTTGTATTTCCTTGATAGGAATCCATTGTGTGGTTTTTACCAGAAAAGTTTCTAAGTGTCCATTTTTGAAACATACAATTATTCCTCTAAAATCAGCCAAACTACGAATTCCGATTTACTCACCTGTTATCAGGAGAGAACCCAGTGCTGCATCCTTTAACCCAGCACTGACCCTGAAAATTAAGTCTAAGCGTACTTACCAGTAACTTGTATTTCCTTGATAGGAATCCATTGTGTGGTTTTTACCAGAAAAGTTTTTAAGTGTCCATTTTTGAAACGTACAAATATTCCTCTAAAATCAGTCGAACTACGAATTCCGATTTACCCACCTGTTATCAGGAGAGAACCCAGTGCTGCATCTTTTAACCCAGCACTGACCCTGAAAATTAAGTCTAAGCGTACTTACCAGTAACTTGTATTTCCTTGATAGGAATCCATTGTGTGGTTTTTACCAGAAAAGTTTCTAAGTGTCCATTTTTGAAACGTAGAATTATTCCTCTAAAATCAGCCGAACTACGAATTCCGATTTACCCACCTGTTATCAGGAGAGAACCCAGTGCTGCATCTTTTAACCCAGCACTGACCCTGAAAAGTAAGTCTAAGCGTACTGACCAGTAACTTGTATTTCCTTCCAAAGGAATCCATTGTGTGGTTTTCACCAGAAATGTTTCTAAGTGTCCATTTTTGAAATGTACAAATATTCCTCTAAAATCAGCCGAACTACGAATTCCGATTTACTCACCTGTTATCAGGAGACAACCCAGTGCTGCATCTTTTAACCCAGCACTGACCCTGAAAAGTAAGTCTATGCGTACTTACCAGTAACTTGTATTTCCTTCCATAGGAATCCATTGTGTGGTCTTCACCAGAAATGTTTCTAAGTGTCCATTTTTGAAACGTACAAATATTCCTCTAAAATAAGCCGAACTACGAATTCCGATTTACTCCCCGGTTATCAGGAGAGAATCCAGTGCTGCATCTTTTAGATCAGCACTGGTTTTGAAAAGTAATTCTAAGCGTACTTACCAGTAACTTGTATTTCCTCCCATAGGAATCCATTATGTGGTTTTCACCAGAAAAGTTTTTTAGTGTCCATTTTTGAAACCTACAAATATTCCTCTAAAATCAGCCGAACTACGAATTCCGATTTAATCACCTGTTATCAGGAGAGAACCCAGTGCTGCATCTTTTAGACCAGCACTGGCTCTGAAAAGTAATTCTAAGCGTACTTACCAGTAACTTGTATTTCCTTCCATAGGAATCCATTGTGTGGTTTTCACCAGAAAAGTTTCTTAGTGTCCATTTTTGAAACGTACAAATATTCCTCTAAAATCAGCCGAACTACGAATTCCGATTTAATCACCTGTTATCAGGAGAGAACCCAGTGCTGCATCTTTTAACCCAGCACTGACCCTGAAAAGTAAGTCTAAGCGTACTTACCAGTAACTTGTATTTCCTCCCATAGGAATCCATTGTGTGGTTTTCACCAGAAAAGTTTCTAAGTGTCCATTTTTGAAACGTACAAATATTCCTCTAAAATCGGCCGAACTACGAATTCCGATTTACTCACCTGTTATCAGGAGACAACCCGTGCTGCATCTTTAAACCCAGCACTGACCCTGAAAAGTAAGTCTAAGTGTACTTACCAGTAACTTGTATTTCCTTCCATAGGACTCCATTGTGTGGTTTTCACCTGAAAAGATTCTAAGTGTCCATTTTTAAAACGTACAAATATTCCTCTAAAATCAGCCGAACTACGAATTACGATTTACTCACCTGTTATCAGGAGAGAACCCAGTGCTGCATCTTTTAACCCAGCACTGACCCTGAAAATTAAGTCTAAGCATACTTACCAGTACCTTGTATTTCCTTGATAGGAATCCATTGTGTGGTTTTTACCAGAAAAGTTTCTAAGTGTCCATTTTTGAAACGTAGAATTATTCCTCTAAAATCAGCCAAACTACGAATTCCGATTTACCCACCTGTTATCAGGAGAGAACCCAGTACTGCATCTTTTAACCCAGCACTGACCCTGAAAAGTAAGTCTAAGCGTACTGACCAGTAACTTGTATTTCCTTCCAAAGGAATCCATTGTGTGGTTTTCACCAGAAATGTTTCTAAGTGTCCATTTTTGAAATGTACAAATATTCCTCTAAAATCAGCCGAACTACGAATTCCGATTTACTCACCTGTTATCAGGAGACAACCCAATGCTGCATCTTTTAACCCAGCACTGACCCTGAAAAGTAAGTCTAAACGTACTTACCAGTAACTTGTATTTCCTTCCATAGGAATCCATTGTGTGGTTTTCACCATAAAAGTTTCTTAGTGTCCATTTTTGAAACGTACAAATATTCCTCTAAAATCAGCTGAACTACGAATTCCGATTTACTCACCTGTTATCAGGAGAGAACCCAGTGCTGCATCTTTTAGACCAGCACTGGCTCTGAAAAGTAATTCTAAGCGTACTTACCAGTAACTTGTATTTCCTTCCATAGTAATCCATTGTGTGGTTTTCAACAGAAAAGTTTCTTAGTGTCCATTTTTGAAACGTACAAATATTCCTCTAAAATCAGCCGAACAACGAATTCCGATTTAATCACCTGTTATCAGGAGAGAACCCAGTGCTGCATCTTTTAACCCAGCACTGACCCTGAAAAGTAAGTCTAAGCGTACTGACCAGTAACTTGTATTTCCTTCCAAAGGAGTCCATTGTGTGGTTTTCACCAGAAATGTTTCTAAGTGTCCATTTTTGAAATGTACAAATATTCCTCTAAAAACAGCCGAACTACGAATTCCGATTTACTCACCTGTTATCAGGAGACAACCCAGTGCTGGATCTTTTAACCCAGCACTGACCCTGAAAAGTAAGTCTAAGCGTACTTACCAGTAACTTGTATTTCTTTCCA
Source organism: Triturus cristatus (assembly GCF_964204655.1). Taxonomy (NCBI): domain Eukaryota; kingdom Metazoa; phylum Chordata; class Amphibia; order Caudata; family Salamandridae; genus Triturus; species Triturus cristatus. The sequence goes on along the minus strand of NW_028188310.1, from coordinate 772,900 downwards.
TAGGAATCCATTGTGTGGTCTTCACCAGAAATGTTTCTAAGTGTCCATTTTTGAAACGTACAAATATTCCTCTAAAATAAGCCGAACTACGAATTCCGATTTACTCCCCGGTTATCAGGAGAGAATCCAGTGCTGCATCTTTTAGATCAGCACTGGCTCTGAAAAGTAATTCTAAGCATACTTACCAGTAACTTGTATTTCCTCCCATAGGAATCCATTATGTGGTTTTCACCAGAAAAGTTTTTTAGTGTCCATTTTTGAAACCTACAAATATTCCTCTAAAATCAGCCGAACTACGAATTCCGATTTAATCACCTGTTATCAGGAGAGAACCCAGTGCTGCATCTTTTAGACCAGCACTGGCTCTGAAAAGTAATTCTAAGCGTACTTACCAGTAACTTGTATTTCCTTCCATAGGAATCCATTGTGTGGTTTTCACCAGAAAAGTTTCTTAGTGTCCATTTTTGAAACGTACAAATATTCCTCTAAAATCAGCCGAACTACGAATTCCGATTTAATCACCTGTTATCAGGAGAGAACCCAGTGCTGCATCTTTTAACCCAGCACTGACCCTGAAAAGTAAGTCTAAGCGTACTTACCAGTAACTTGTATTTCCTCCCATAGGAATCCATTGTGTGGTTTTCACCAGCAAAGTTTCTAAGTGTCCATTTTTGAAACGTACAAATATTCCTCTAAAATCGGCCGAACTACGAATTCCGATTTACTCACCTGTTATCAGGAGACAACCCGTGCTGCATCTTTAAACCCAGCACTGACCCTGAAAAGTAAGTCTAAGTGTACTTACCAGTAACTTGTATTTCCTTCCATAGGACTCCATTGTGTGGTTTTCACCTGAAAAGATTCTAAGTGTCCATTTTTAAAACGTACAAATATTCCTCTAAAATCAGCCGAACTACGAATTACGATTTACTCACCTGTTATCAGGAGAGAACCCAGTGCTGCATCTTTTAACCCAGCACTGACCCTGAAAATTAAGTCTAAGCATACTTACCAGTACCTTGTATTTCCTTGATAGGAATCCATTGTGTGGTTTTTACCAGAAAAGTTTCTAAGTGTCCATTTTTGAAACGTAGAATTATTCCTCTAAAATCAGCCGAACTACGAATTCCGATTTACCCACCTGTTATCAGGAGAGAACCCAGTGCTGCATCTTTTAACCCAGCACTGACCCTGAAAAGTAAGTCTAAGCGTACTGACCAGTAACTTGTATTTCCTTCCAAAGGAATCCATTGTGTGGTTTTCACCAGAAATGTTTCTAAGTGTCCATTTTTGAAATGTACAAATATTCCTCTAAAATCAGCCGAACTACGAATTCCGATTTACTCACCTGTTATCAGGAGACAACCCAATGCTGCATCTTTTAACCCAGCACTGACCCTGAAAAGTAAGTCTAAACGTACTTACCAGTAACTTGTATTTCCTTCCATAGGAATCCATTGTGTGGTTTTCACCATAAAAGTTTCTTAGTGTCCATTTTTGAATCGTACAAATATTCCTCTAAAATCAGCTGAACTACGAATACCGATTTACTCACCTGTTATCAGGAGAGAACCCAGTGCTGCATCTTTTAGACCAGCACTGGCTCTGAAAAGTAATTCTAAGCGTACTTACCAGTAACTTGTATTTCCTTCCATAGTAATCCATTGTGTGGTTTTCACCAGATAAGTTTCTTAGTGTCCATTTTTGAAACGTACAAATATTCCTCTAAAATCAGCCGAACAACGAATTCCGATTTAATCACCTGTTATCAGGAGAGAACCCAGTGCTGCATCTTTTAACCCAGCACTGACCCTGAAAAGTAAGTCTAAGCGTACTGACCAGTAACTTGTATTTCCTTCCAAAGGAGTCCATTGTGTGGTTTTCACCAGAAATGTTTCTAAGTGTCCATTTTTGAAATGTACAAATATTCCTCTAAAAACAGCCGAACTACGAATTCCGATTTACTCACCTGTTATCAGGAAACAACCCAGTGCTGGATCTTTTAACCCAGCACTGACCCTGAAAAGTAAGTCTAAGCGTACTTACCAGTAACTTGTATTTCCTTCCATAGGAATCCATTGTGTGGTCTTCACCAGAAATGTTTCTAAGTGTCCATTTTTGAAACGTACAAATATTCCTCTAAAATAAGCCGAACTACGAATTCCGATTTACTCCCCGGTTATCAGGAGAGAACCCAGTGCTGCATCTTTTAGACCAGCACTGGCTCTGAAAAGTAATTCTAAGCGTACTTACCAGTAACTTGTATTTCCTCCCATAGGAATCCATTATGTGGTTTTCACCAGAAAAGTTTTTTAGTGTCCATTTTTGAAACCTACAAATATTCCTCTAAAATCAGCCGAACTACGAATTCCGATTTAATCACCTGTTATCAGGAGAGAACCCAGTGCTGCATCTTTTAACCCAGCACTGACCCTGAAAAGTAAGTCTAAGCGTACTGACCAGTAACTTGTATTTCCTTCCAAAGGAATCCATTGTATGGTTTTCACCAGAAATATTTCTAAGTGTCCATTTTTTAAATGTACAAATATTCCTCTAAAATCAGCCGAACTACAAATTCCGATTTACTCACCTGTTATCAGGAGAGAACCCAGTGCTACATCTTTTAACCCAGAACTGACCCTGAAAATTAAGTCTAAGCGTACTTACCAATAACTTGTATTTCCTTGATAGGAATCCATTGTGTGGTTTTTACCAGAAAAGTTTCTAAGTGTCCATTTTTGAAACATACAATTATTCCTCTAAAATCAGCCAAACTACGAATTCCGATTTACTCACCTGTTATCAGGAGAGAACCCAGTGCTGCATCTTTTAACCCAGCACTGACCCTGAAAATTAAGTCTAAGCGTACTTACCAGTAACTTGTATTTCCTTGATAGGAATCCATTGTGTGGTTTTTACCAGAAAAGTTTCTAAGTGTCCATTTTTGAAACGTACAAATATTCCTCTAAAATCAGTCGAACTACGAATTCCGATTTACCCACCTGTTATCAGGAGAGAACCCAGTGCTGCATCTTTTAACCCAGCACTGACCCTGAAAATTAAGTCTAAGCATACTTACCAGTAACTTGTATTTCCTTGATAGGAATCCATTGTGTGGTTTTTACCAGAAAAGTTTCTAAGTGTCCATTTTTGAAACGTAGAATTATTCCTCTAAAATCAGCCGAACTACGAATTCCGATTTACCCACCTGTTATCAGGAGAGAACCCAGTGCTGCATCTTTTAACCCAGCACTGACCCTGAAAAGTAATTCTAAGCATACTTACCAGTTACTTGTATTTCCTTCCATAGAAATCCATTGAGTGGTTTTCACCAGAAAAGTTTCTAAGTGTCCATTTTTGAAACGTTCAAATATTCCTCTAAAATCAGCCAAGCTACGATTTCCGATTTACTCACCTGTTATCAGGAGAGAACCCAGTGCTGCATATTTTAAACCAGCACTGACCCTGAAAATTAAGTCTAAGCGTACTTACCAGTAATTTGTATTTCCTTGATAGGAATCCATTGTGTGGTTGTTACCAGAAAAGTTTCTAATTGTCTATTTTTGAAACATACAAATATTCCTCTAAAATCAGCCGAACTATGAATTACGATTTACTCACCTGTTATCAGGAGAGAACCCAGTGCTGCATCTTTCAGACCAGCACTGGCTCTGAAAAGAAATTCTAAGCGTACTTACCAGTAACTTGTATTTCCTTCCATTGGAATCCATTGTGTGGTTTTCACCAGAAAATTTTCTAAGTGTCCATTTTTAAAAAACGTACAAATATTCCTCTAAAATCAGTCAAACTACGAATTCCGATTTACTCACCTGTTATCAGGAGAGAACCCAGTGCTGCATCTTTTAACCCAGCACTGATCCTGAAAAGTAAGTCTAAGTGTACTTACCAGTAACTTGTCTATCCTCCCATAGGAATCCATTGTGTGGTTTTCACCAGAAAAGTTTCTAAGTGTCCATTTTTGAAACGTACAATTATTCCTCTAAAATCAGCCGAACTACGAATTCCGTCTTACTCACCTTTTATCAGGAGAGAACCCAGTGCTGCATCTTTTAACCCAGCACTGACCCTGAAAATTAAGTCTAAGCGTACTTACCAGTAACTTGTATTTCCTTGATAGGAATCCATTGTGTGGTTTTTACCAGAAAAGTTTCTAAGTGTCCATTTTTGAAACATACAATTATTCCTCTAAAATCAGCCGAACTACGAATTCCGATTTACTCACCTGTTATCAGGAGAGAACCCAGTGCTGCATCTTTTAACCCAGCACTGACCCTGAAAATTAAGTCTAAGCGTACTTACCAGTAACTTGTATTTCCTTGATAGGAATCCATTGTGTGGTTTTTACCAGAAAAGTTTCTAAGTGTCCATTTTTGAAATGTACAAATATTCCTCTAAAATCAGCCGAACTACGAATTCCGATTTACCCACCTGTTATCAGGAGAGAACCCAGTGCTGCATCTTTTAACCCAGCACTGACCCTGAGAAGTAAGTCTAAGTGTACTTACCAGTAACCTGTATTTCCTCCCATAGGAATCAATTGTGTAGTTTTCACCAGAAAAGTTTCTAAGTGTCCATTTTTGAAATGTAGAATTATTCCTCTAAAATCAGCCGAACTACGAATTCTGATTTACTCACCTGTTATCAGGAGAGAACCCAGTGCTGCATCTTTTAACCCAGCACTGACCCTGAAAATTAAGTCTAAGCGTACTTACCAGTAACTTGTATTTCCTTGATAGGAATCCATTGTGTGGTTTTTACCAGAAAAGTTTCTAAGTGTCCATTTTTGAAACGTAGAATTATTCCTCTAAAATCAGCCGAACTACGAATTCCGATTTACCCACCTGTTATCAGGAGAGAACCCAGTGCTGCATCTTTTAACCCATCACTGACCCTGAAAAGTAAGTCTAAGTGTACTTACCAGTAACCTGTATTTCCTGCCATAGGAATCAATTGTGTAGTTTTCACAAGAAAAGTTTCTAAGTGTCCATTTTTGAAACGTACAAATATTCCTCTAAAATCAGCCGAACTATGAATTCCGATTTACTCACCTGTTATCAGGAGACATCCCAATGCTGCATCTTTTAACCCAGCACTGACCCTGAAAAGTAAGTCTAAGCGTACTTACCAGTAACTTGTATTTCCTTCCATAGGAATCCATTGTGTGGTTTTCACCATAAAAGTTTCTTAGTGTCCATTTTTGAAACGTACAAATATTCCTCTAAAATCAGGCGAACTACGAATTCCGATTTAATCACCTGCTATCAGGAGAGAACCCAGTGCTGCATCTTTTAACCCAGCACTGACCCTGAAAAGTAAGTCTAAGCGTACTGACCAGTAACTTGTATTTCCTTCCAAAGGAATACATTGTGTGGTTTTCACCAGAAATGTTTCTAAGTGTCCATTTTTGAAATGTACAAATATTCCTCTAAAATCAGCCGAACTACGAATTCCGATTTACTCACCTGTTATCAGGAGACAACCCAGTGCTGCATCTTTTAACCCAGCACTGACCCTGAAAAGTAAGTCTAAGCGTACTTACCAGTAACTTGTATTTCCTTCCATAGGAATCCATTGTGTGGGCTTCACCAGAAATGTTTCTAAGTGTCCATTTTTGAAATGTACAAATATTCCTCTAAAATAAGCCGAACTACGAATTCCGATTTACTCCCCGGTTATCAGGAGAGAACCCAGTGCTGCATCTTTTAGACCAGCACTGGCTCTGAAAAGTAATTCTAAGCGTACTTACCAGTAACTTGTATTTCCTCCCATAGGAATCCATTATGTGGTTTTCACCAGAAAAGTTTCTTAGTGTCCATTTTTGAAACCTACAAATATTCCTCTAAAATCAGCCGAACTACGAATTCCGATTTAATCACCTGTTATCAGGAGAGAACCCAGTGCTGCATCTTTTAACCCAGCACTGACCCTGAAAAGTAAGTCTAAGCGTACTGACCAGTAACTTGTATTTCCTTCCAAAGGAATCCATTGTATGGTTGTCACCAGAAATGTTTCTAAGTGTCCATTTTTTAAATGTACAAATATTCCTCTAAAATCAGCCGAACTACGAATTCTGATTTACTCACCTGTTATCAGGAGACAACCCAGTGCTGCATCTTTTAACCCAGCACTGACCCTGAAAAGTAAGTCTAAGCATACTTACCAGTAACTTGTATTTCCTTCCATAGGAATCCATTGTGTGGTTTTCACCAGAAATGTTTCTAACTGTCCATTTTTGAAACGTACAAATATTCCTCTAAAATAAGCCAAACTACGAATTCCGATTTACTCACCTGTTATCAGGAGAGAACCCAGTGCTGCATATTTTAGACCAGCACTGGCTCTGAAAAGTAATTCTAAGCGTACTTATCAGTAACTTGTATTTCCTTCCATAGGAATCCATTGTGTGGTTTTCACCAGAAAAGTTTCTAAGTGTCCATTTTTGAAACGTACAAATATTCCTCTAAAATCAGTCGAACTACGAATTCCGATTTACTCACCTGTTATCAGGAGAGAACCCAGTGCTGCATCTTTTAACCCAGCACTGACCCTGAAAATTAAGTCTAAGCGTACTTACCAGTAACTTGTATTTCCTTGATAGGAATCCATTGTGTGGTTTTTACCAGAAAAGTTTCTAAGTGTCCATTTTTGAAACGTAGAATTATTCCTCTAAAATCAGCCGAACTACGAATTCCGATTTACCCACCTGTTATCCGGAGAGAACCCAGTGCTGCATCTTTTAACCCAGCACTGACCCTGAGAAGTAAGTCTAAGTGTACTTGCCAGTAACCTGTATTTCCTCCCATAGGAATCAATTGTGTAGTTTTCACCAGAAAAGTTTCTAAGTGTCCATTTTTGAAACGTAGAATTATTCCTCTAAAATCAGCCAACCTACGAATTCCGATTTACTCACCTGTTATCAGGAGAGAACCCAGTGCTGCATCTTTTAACCCAGCACTGACCCTGAAAATTAAGTCTAAGCATACTTACCAGTAACTTGTATTTCCTTGATAGGAATCCATTGTGTGGTTTTTACTAGAAAAGTTTCTAAGTGTCCATTTTTGAAACGTAGAATTATTCCTCTAAAATCAGCCGAACTACGAATTCCGATTTACCCACCTGTTATCAGGAGAGAACCCAGTGCTGCATCTTTTAACCCAGCACTGACCCTGAAAAGTAAGTCTAAGCGTACTGACCAGTAACTTGTATTTCCTTCCAAAGGAATCCATTGTGGGGTTTTCACCAGAAATGTTTCTAAGTGTCCATTTTTGAAATGTACAAATATTCCTCTAAAATCAGCCGAACTACGAATTCCGATTTACTCACCTGTTATCAGGAGACAACCCAATGCTGCATCTTTTAACCCAGCACTGACCCTGAAAAGTAAGTCTAAACGTACTTACCAGTAACTTGTATTTCCTTCCATAGGAATCCATTGTGTGGTTTTCACCATAAAAGTTTCTTAGTGTCCATTTTTGAAACGTACAAATATTCCTCTAAAATCAGCTGAACTACGAATTCCGATTTACTCACCTGTTATCAGGAGAGAACCCAGTGCTGCATCTTTTAGACCAGCACTGGCTCTGAAAAGTAATTCTAAGCGTACTTACCAGTAACTTGTATTTCCTTCCATAGTAATCCATTGTGTGGTTTTCACCAGAAAAGTTTCTTAGTGTCCATTTTTGAAACGTACAAATATTCCTCTAAAATCAGCCGAACAACGAATTCCGATTTAATCACCTGTTATCAGGAGAGAACCCAGTGCTGCATCTTTTAACCCAGCACTGACCCTGAAAAGTAAGTCTAAGCGTACTGACCAGTAACTTGTATTTCCTTCCAAAGGAATCCATTGTGTGGTCTTCACCAGAAATGTTTCTAAGTGTCCATTTTTGAAACGTACAAATATTCCTCTAAAAAAAGCCGAACTACGAATTCCGATTTACTCCCCGGTTATCAGGAGAGAATCCAGTGCTGCATCTTTTAGACCAGCACTGGCTCTGAAAAGTAATTCTAAGCGTACTTACTAGTAACTTGTATTTCCTCCCATAGGAATCCATTGTGTGGTTTTCACCAGAAAAGTTTCTAAGTGTCCATTTTTGAAACGTACAAATATTCCTCTAAAATCGGCCGAACTACGAATTCCGATTTACTCACCTGTTATCAGGAGACAACCCGTGCTGCATCTTTAAACCCAGCACTGACCCTGAAAAGTAAGTCTAAGTGTACTTACCAGTAACTTGTATTTCCTTCCATAGGAATCCATTGTGTGGTTTTCACCTGAAAAGATTCTAAGTGTCCATTTTTAAAACGTACAAATATTCCTCTAAAATCAGCCGAACTACGAATTCCGATTTACTCACCTGTTATCAGGAGAGAACCCAGTGCTGCATCTTTTAACCCAGCACTGACCCTGAAAATTAAGTCTAAGCATACTTACCAGTAACTGGTATTTCCTTGATAGGAATCCATTGTGTGGTTTTTACCAGAAAAGTTTCTAAGTGTCCATTTTTGAAACGTAGAATTATTCCTCTAAAATCAGCCGAACTACGAATTCCGATTTACCCACCTGTTATCAGGAGAGAACCCAGTGCTGCATCTTTTAACCCAGCACTGACCCTGAAAAGTAAGTCTAAGCGTACTGACCAGTAACTTGTATTTCCTTCCAAAGGAATCCATTGTGTGGTTTTCACCAGAAATTTTTCTAAGTGTCCATTTTTGAAATGTACAAATATTCCTCTAAAATCAGCCGAACTACGAATTCCGATTTACTCACCTGTTATCAGGAGACAACCCAATGCTGCATCTTTTAACCCAGCACTGACCCTGAAAAGTAAGTCTAAACGTACTTACCAGTAACTTGTATTTCCTTCCATAGGAATCCATTGTGTGGTTTTCACCATAAAAGTTTCTTAGTGTCCATTTTTGAAACGTACAAATATTCCTCTAAAATCAGCTGAACTACGAATTCCGATTTACTCACCTGTTATCAGGAGAGAACCCAGTGCTGCATCTTTTAGACCAGCACTGGCTCTGAAAAGTAATTCTAAGCGTACTTACCAGTAACTTGTATTTCCTTCCATAGTAATCCATTGTGTGGTTTTCACCAGAAAAGTTTCTTAGTGTCCATTTTTGAAACGTACAAATATTCCTCTAAAATCAGCCGAACAACGAATTCCGATTTAATCACCTGTTATCAGGAGAGAACCCAGTGCTGCATCTTTTAACCCAGCACTGACCCTGAAAAGTAAGTCTAAGCGTACTGACCAGTAACTTGTATTTCCTTCCAAAGGAGTCCATTGTGTGGTTTTCACCAGAAATGTTTCTAAGTGTCCATTTTTGAAATGTACAAATATTCCTCTAAAAACAGCCGAACTACGAATTCCGATTTAATCACCTGTTATCAGGAGAGAACCCAGTGCTGCATCTTTTAACCCAGCACTGACCCTGAAAAGTAAGTCTAAGCGTACTGACCAGTAACTTGTATTTCCTTGATAGGAATCCATTGTGTGGTTTTTACCAGAAAAGTTTCTAAGTGTCCATTTTTGAAACATACAATTATTCCTCTAAAATCAGCCAAACTACGAATTCCGATTTACTCACCTGTTATCAGGAGAGAACCCAGTGCTACATCTTTTAACCCAGCACTGACCCTGAAAATTAAGTCTAAGCGTACTTACCAGTAACTTGTATTTCCTTGATAGGAATCCATTGTGTGGTTTTTACCAGAAAAGTTTCTAAGTGTCCATTTTTGAAACGTACAAATATTCCTCTAAAATCAGTCGAACTACGAATTCCGATTTACCCACCTGTTATCAGGAGAGAACCCAGTGCTGCATCTTTTAACCCAGCACTTACCCTGAAAATTAAGTCTAATCGTACTTACCAGTAACTTGTATTTCCTTGATAGGAATCCATTGTGTGGTTTTTACCAGAAAAGTTTCTAAGTGTCCATTTTTGAAACGTAGAATTATTCCTCTAAAATCAGCCGAACTACGAATTCCGATTTACCCACCTGTTATCAGGAGAGAACCCAGTGCTGCATCTTTTAACCCAGCACTGACCCTGAAAAGTAAGTCTAAGCGTACTGACCAGTAACTTGTATTTCCTTCCAAAGGAATCCATTGTGTGGTTTTCACCAGAAATGTTTCTAAGTGTCCATTTTTGAAATGTACAAATATTCCTCTAAAATCAGCCGAACCACGAATTCCGATTTACTCACCTGTTATCAGGAGACAACCCAGTGCTGCATCTTTTAACCCAGCACTGACCCTGAAAAGTAAGTCTAAGCGTACTTACCAGTAACTTGTATTTCCTTCCATAGGAATCCATTGTGTGGTCTTCACCAGAAATGTTTCTAAGTGTCCATTTTTGAAACGTACAAATATTCCTCTAAAATAAGCCGAACTACGAATTCCGATTTACTCCCCAGTTATCAGGAGAGAATCCAGTGCTGCATCTTTTAGATCAGCACTGGCTCTGAAAAGTAATTCTAAGCGTACTTACCAGTAACTTGTATTTCCTCCCATAGGAATCCATTATGTGGTTTTCACCAGAAAAGTTTTTTAGTATCCATTTTTGAAACCTACAAATATTCCTCTAAAATCAGCCGAACTACGAATTCCGATTTAATCACCTGTTATCAGGAGAGAACCCAGTGCTGCATCTTTTAGACCAGCACTGGCTCTGAAAAGTAATTCTAAGCGTACTTACCAGTAACTTGTATTTCCTTCCATAGGAATCCATTGTGTGGTTTTCACCAGAAAAGTTTCTTAGTGTCCATTTTTGAAACGTACAAATATTCCTCTAAAATCAGCCGAACTACGAATTCCGATTTAATCACCTGTTATCAGGAGAGAACCCAGTGCTGCATCTTTTAACCCAGCACTGACCCTGAAAAGTAAGTCTAAGCGTACTGACCAGTAACTTGTATTTCCTTCCAAAGGAATCCATTGTGTGGTTTTCACCAGAAATGTTTCTAAGTGTCCATTTTTGAAATGTACAAATATTCCTCTAAAATCAGCCGAACTACGAATTCCGATTTACTCACCTGTTATCAGGAGACAACCCAGTGCTGCATCTTTTAACCCAGCACTGACCCTGAAAAGTAAGTCTAAGCGTACTTACCAGTAACTTGTATTTCCTTCCATAGGAGTCCATTGTGTGGTCTTCACCAGAAATGTTTCTAAGTGTCCATTTTTGAAACGTACAAATATTCCTCTAAAATAAGCCGAACTACGAATTCCGATTTACTCCCCGGTTATCAGGAGAGAATCCAGTGCTGCATCTTTTAGACCAGCAATGGCTCTGAAAAGTAATTCTAAGCGTACTTACCAGTAACTTGTATTTCCTCCCATAGGAATCCATTGTGTGGTTTTCACCAGAAAAGTTTCTAAGTGTCCATTTTTGAAACGTACAAATATTCCTCTAAAATCGGCAGAACTACGAATTCCGATTTACTCACCTGTTATCAGGAGACAACCCGTGCTGCATCTTTAAACCCAGCACTGACCCTGAAAAGTAAGTCTAAGTGTACTTACCAGTAACTTGTATTTCCTTCCATAGGAATCCATTGTGTGGTTTTCACCTGAAAAGATTCTAAGTGTCCATTTTTAAAACGTACAAATATTCCTCTAAAATCAGCCGAACTACGAATTCCGATTTACTCACCTGTTCTCAGGAAAAAAAACCAGGGCTGCATCTTTTAGACCAGCACTGACCCTGAAAAGTAATTCTAAGCATACTTACCAGTAACTTGTATTTCCTTCCATAGAAATCCATTGTGTGGTTTTCACCAGAAAAGTTTCTAAGTGTCCATTTTTGAAACGTACAAATATTCCTCTAAAATCAGCCGAGCTACGAATTCCGATTTACTCACCTGTTATCAGGAGAGAACCCAGTGCTGCATCTTTTAACCCAGCACTGACCCTGAAAATTAAGTCTAAGCGTACTTACCAGTAATTTGTATTTCCTTGATAGGAATCCATTGTGTGGTTGTTACCAGAAAAGTTTCTAATTGTCTATTTTTGAAAAGTACAAATATTCCTCTAAAATCAGTCGAGCTACGAATTCCGATTTACTCACCTGTTATCAAGAGAGAACCCAGTGCTGCATCTTTTAACCCAGCACTGATCCTGAAAAGTAAGTCTAAGTGTACTTACCAGTAACTTGTCTATCCTCCCATAGGAATCCATTGTGTGGTTTTCACCAGAAAAGTTTCTAAGTGTCCATTTTTGAAACATACAATTATTCCTCTAAAATCAGCCGAACTACGAATTCCGATTTACTCACCTGTTATCAGGAGACAACCCAGTGCTGCATCTTTTAACCCAGCACTGACCCTGAAAAGTAAGTCTAAGCGTACTGACCAGTAACTTGTATTTCCTTCCAAAGGAATCCATTGTATGGTTTTCACCAGAAATATTTCTAAGTGTCCATTTTTTAAATGTACAAATATTCCTCTAAAATCAGCCGAACTACGAATTCCGATTTACTCACCTGTTATCAGGAGAGAACCCAGTGCTACATCTTTTAACCCAGCACTGACCCTGAAAATTAAGTCTAAGCGTACTTACCAGTAACTTGTATTTCCTTGATAGGAATCCATTGTGTGGTTTTTACCAGAAAAGTTTCTAAGTGTCCATTTTTGAAACATACAATTATTCCTCTAAAATCAGCCAAACTACGAATTCCGATTTACTCACCTGTTATCAGGAGAGAACCCAGTGCTGCATCTTTTAACCCAGCACTGACCCTGAAAATTAAGTCTAAGCGTACTTACCAGTAACTTGTATTTCCTTGATAGGAATCCATTGTGTGGTTTTTACCAGAAAAGTTTCTAAGTGTCCATTTTTGAAACGTACAAATATTCCTCTAAAATCAGTCGAACTACGAATTCCGATTTACCCACCTGTTATCAGGAGAGAACCCAGTCCTGCATCTTTTAACCCAGCACTGACCCTGAAAATTAAGTCTAAGCGTACTTACCAGTAACTTGTATTTCCTTGATAGGAATCCATTGTGTGGTTTTTACCAGAAAAGTTTCTAAGTGTCCATTTTTGAAACGTAGAATTATTCCTCTAAAATCAGCCGAACTACGAATTCCGATTTACCCACCTGTTATCAGGAGAGAACCCAGTGCTGCATCTTTTAACCCAGCACTGACCCTGAAAAGTAAGTCTAAGCGTACTGACCAGTAACTTGTATTTCCTTCCAAAGGAATCCATTGTGTGGTTTTCACCAGAAATGTTTCTAAGTGTCCATTTTTGAAATGTACAAATATTCCTCTAAAATCAGCCGAACTACGAATTCCGATTTACTCACCTGTTATCAGGAGACAACCCAGTGCTGCATCTTTTAACCCAGCACTGACCCTGAAAAGTAAGTCTAAGCGTACTTACCAGTAACTTGTATTTCCTTCCATAGGAATCCATTGTGTGGTCTTCACCAGAAATGTTTCTAAGTGTCCATTTTTGAAACGTACAAATATTCCTCTAAAATAAGCCGAACTACGAATTCCGATTTACTCCCCGGTTATCAGGAGAGAATCCAGTGCTGCATCTTTTAGATCAGCACTGGCTCTGAAAAGTAATTCTAAGCGTACTTACCAGTAACTTGTATTTCCTCCCATAGGAATCCATTATGTGGTTTTCACCAGAAAAGTTTTTTAGTGTCCATTTTTGAAACCTACAAATATTCCTCTAAAATCAGCTGAACTACGAATTCCGATTTAATCACCTGTTATCAGGAGAGAACCCAGTGCTGCATCTTTTAACCCAGCACTGACCCTGAAAAGTAAGTCTAAGCGTACTGACCAGTAACTTGTATTTCCTTCCAAAGGAATCCATTGTATGGTTTTCACCAGAAATATTTCTAAGTGTCCATTTTTTAAATGTACAAATATTCCTCTAAAATCAGCCGAACTACGAATTCCGATTTACTCACCTGTTATCAGGAGAGAACCCAGTGCTACATCTTTTAACCCAGCACTGACCCTGAAAATTAAGTCTAAGCGTACTTACCAGTAACTTGTATTTCCTTGATAGGAATCCATTGTGTGGTTTTTACCAGAAAAGTTTCTAAGTGTCCATTTTTTAAACATACAATTATTCCTCTAAAATCAGCCAAACTACGAATTCCGATTTACTCACCTGTTATCAGGAGAGAACCCAGTGCTGCATCTTTTAACCCAGCACTGACCCTGAAAATTAAGTCTAAGCGTACTTACCAGTAACTTGTATTTCCTTGATAGGAATCCATTGTGTGGTTTTTACCAGAAAAGTTTCTAAGTGTCCATTTTTGAAACGTACAAATATTCCTCTAAAATCAGTCGAACTACGAATTCCGATTTACCCACCTGTTATCAGGAGAGAACCCAGTGCTGCATCTTTTAACCCAGCACTGACCCTGAAAATTAAGTCTAAGCGTACTTACCAGTAACTTGTATTTCCTTGATAGGAATCCATTGTGTGGTTTTTACCAGAAAAGTTTCTAAGTGTCCATTTTTGAAACGTAGAATTATTCCTCTAAAATCAGCCGAACTACGAATTCCGATTTACCCACCTGTTATCAGGAGAGAACCCAGTGCTGCATCTTTTAACCCAGCACTGACCCTGGAAAGTAAGTCTAAGCGTACTGACCAGTAACTTGTATTTCCTTCCAAAGGAATCCATTGTGTGGTTTTCACCAGAAATGTTTCTAAGTGTCCATTTTTGAAATGTACAAATATTCCTCTAAAATCAGCCGAACTACGAATTCCGATTTACTCACCTGTTATCAGGAGACAACCCAGTGCTGCATCTTTTAACCCAGCACTGACCCTGAAAAGTAAGTCTAAGCGAACTTACCAGTAACTTGTATTTCCTTCCATAGGAATCCATTGTGTGGTCTTCACCAGAAATGTTTCTAAGTGTCCATTTTTGAAACGTACAAATATTCCTCTAAAATAAGCCGAACTACGAATTCCGATTTACTCACCGGTTATCAGGAGAGAATCCAGTGCTGCATCTTTTAGATCAGCACTGGCTCTGAAAAGTAATTCTAAGCGTACTTACCAGTAACTTGTATTTCCTCCCATAGGAATCCATTATGTGGTTTTCACCAGAAAAGTTTTTTAGTGTCCATTTTTGAAACCTACAAATATTCCTCTAAAATCAGCCGAACTACGAATTCCGATTTAATCACCTGTTATCAGGAGAGAACCCAGTGCTGCATCTTTTAGACCAGCACTGGCTCTGAAAAGTAATTCTAAGCGTACTTACCAGTAACTTGTATTTCCTTCCATAGGAATCCATTGTGTGGTTTTCACCAGAAAAGTTTCTTAGTGTCCATTTTTGAAACGTACAATTATTCCTCTAAAATCAGCCGAACTACGAATTCCGATTTAATCATCTGTTATCAGGAGAGAACCCAGTGCTGCATCTGTTAACCCAGCACTGACCCTGAAAAGTAAGTCTAAGCGTACTGACCAGTAACTTGTATTTCCTTCCAAAGGAATCCATTGTGTGGTTTTCACCAGAAATGTTTCTAAGTGTCCATTTTTGAAATGTACAAATATTCCTCTAAAATCAGCCGAACTACGAATTCCGATTTACTCACCTGTTATCAGGAGACAACCCAGTGCTGCATCTTTTAACCCAGCACTGACCCTGAAAAGTAAGTCTAAGCGTACTTACCAGTAACTTGTATTTCCTTCCATAGGAATCCATTGTGTGGTCTTCACCAGAAATGTTTCTAAGTGTCCATTTTTGAAACGTACAAATATTCCTCTAAAAAAAGCCGAACTACGAATTCCGATTTACTCCCCGGTTATCAGGAGAGAATCCAGTGCTGCATCTTTTAGACCAGCACTGGCTCTGAAAAGTAATTCTAAGCGTACTTACTAGTAACTTGTATTTCCTCCCATAGGAATCCATTGTGTGGTTTTCACCAGAAAAGTTTCTAAGTGTCCATTTTTGAAACGTACAAATATTCCTCTAAAATCGGCCGAACTACGAATTCCGATTTACTCACCTGTTATCAGGAGACAACCCGTGCTGCATCTTTAAACCCAGCACTGACCCTGAAAAGTAAGTCTAAGTGTACTTACCAGTAACTTGTATTTCCTTCCATAGGAATCCATTGTGTGGTTTTCACCTGAAAAGATTCTAAGTGTCCATTTTTAAAACGTACAAATATTCCTCTAAAATCAGCCGAACTACGAATTCCGATTTACTCACCTGTTATCAGGAGAGAACCCAGTGCTGCATCTTTTAACCCAGCACTGACCCTGAAAATTAAGTCTAAGCATACTTACCAGTAACTGGTATTTCCTTGATAGGAATCCATTGTGTGGTTTTTACCAGAAAAGTTTCTAAGTGTCCATTTTTGAAACGTAGAATTATTCCTCTAAAATCAGCCGAACTACGAATTCCGATTTACCCACCTGTTATCAGGAGAGAACCCAGTGCTGCATCTTTTAACCCAGCACTGACCCTGAAAAGTAAGTCTAAGCGTACTGACCAGTAACTTGTATTTCCTTCCAAAGGAATCCATTGTGTGGTTTTCACCAGAAATTTTTCTAAGTGTCCATTTTTGAAATGTACAAATATTCCTCTAAAATCAGCCGAACTACGAATTCCGATTTACTCACCTGTTATCAGGAGACAACCCAATGCTGCATCTTTTAACCCAGCACTGACCCTGAAAAGTAAGTCTAAACGTACTTACCAGTAACTTGTATTTCCTTCCATAGGAATCCATTGTGTGGTTTTCACCATAAAAGTTTCTTAGTGTCCATTTTTGAAACGTACAAATATTCCTCTAAAATCAGCTGAACTACGAATTCCGATTTACTCACCTGTTATCAGGAGAGAACCCAGTGCTGCATCTTTTAGACCAGCACTGGCTCTGAAAAGTAATTCTAAGCGTACTTACCAGTAACTTGTATTTCCTTCCATAGTAATCCATTGTGTGGTTTTCACCAGAAAAGTTTCTTAGTGTCCATTTTTGAAACGTACAACTATTCCTCTAAAATCAGCCGAACAACGAATTCCGATTTAATCACCTGTTATCAGGAGAGAACCCAGTGCTGCATCTTTTAACCCAGCACTGACCCTGAAAAGTAAGTCTAAGCGTACTGACCAGTAACTTGTATTTCCTTCCAAAGGAATCCATTGTGTGGTTTTCACCAGAAATGTTTCTAAGTGTCCATTTTTGAAACATACAATTATTCCTCTAAAATCAGCCAAACTACGAATTCCGATTTACTCACCTGTTATCAGGAGAGAACCCAGTGCTACATCTTTTAACCCAGCACTGACCCTGAAAATTAAGTCTAAGCGTACTTACCAGTAACTTGTATTTCCTTCCATAGGAATCCATTGTGTGGTTTTCACCAGAAAAGTTTCTTAGTTTCCATTTTTGAAACGTACAAATATTCCTCTAAAATCAGCCGAACTACGAATTCCGATTTAATCACCTGTTATCAGGAGAGAACCCAGTGCTGCATCTTTTAACCCAGCACTGACCCTGAAAAGTAAGTCTAAGCGTACTGACCAGTAACTTGTATTTCCTTCCAAAGGAATCCATTGTGTGGTTTTCACCAGAAATGTTTCTAATTGGCCATTTTTGAAATGTACAAATATTCCTCTAAAATCAGCCGAACTACGAATTCCGATTTACTCACCTGTTATCAGGAGACAACCCAGTGCTGCATCTTTTAACACAGCACTGACCCTGAAAAGTAAGTCTAAGCGTACTGACCAGTAACTTGTATTTCCTTCCAAAGGAATCCATTGTATGGTTTTCACCAGAAATATTTCTAAGTGTCCATTTTTTAAATGTACAA
Organism: Triturus cristatus; assembly: GCF_964204655.1. Taxonomy (NCBI): domain Eukaryota; kingdom Metazoa; phylum Chordata; class Amphibia; order Caudata; family Salamandridae; genus Triturus; species Triturus cristatus. The sequence goes on along the minus strand of NW_028188310.1, from coordinate 755,058 downwards.
ATATTCCTCTAAAATAAGCCGAACTACGAATTCCGATTTACTCACCTGTTATCAGGAGAGAACCCAGTGCTGCATATTTTAGACCAGCACTTGCTCTGAAAAGTAATTCTAAGCGTACTTATCAGTAACTTGTATTTCCTTACATAGGAATCCATTGTGTGGTTTTCACCTGAAAAGTTTCTAAGTGTCCATTTTTGAAACGACAAATATTCCTCTAAAATCAGCCGAACTATGAATTCCGATTTACTCACCTGTTATCAGGAGAGAACCCAGTGCTGCATCTTTTAACCCAGCACTGACCCTGAAAAGTAAGTCTAAGCGTACTGACCAGTAACTTGTATTTCCTTTCTTAGGAATCCATTGTGTGGTTTTCCCCAGAAAAGTTTCTAAGTTTCAATTTTTCAAACGTACAAATATTCCTCTAAAATCAGCTGAACTACGAATTCTGATTTACTCACTTGTCATCAGGAGAGAACCCAGTGCTGCATCTTTTAGACCAGCACTGAAACTGAAAAGTAATTCTAAGCGTACTTACCAGTAACTTGTATTTTCTTCCATAGGAATCCATTGTGTGGTTTTCACCAGAAAAGTTTCTAAGTGTCCATTTTTGAAACATACAATTATTCCTCTAAAATCAGCCAAACTACGAATTCCGATTTACTCACCTGTTATCAGGAGAGAACCCAGTGCTGCATCTTTTAACCCAGCACTGACCCTGAAAATTAAGTCTAAGAGTACTTACCAGTAACTTGTATTTCCTTGATAGGAATCCATTGTGTGGTTTTTACCAGAAAAGTTTCTAAGTGTCCATTTTTGAAACGTAGAATTATTCCTCTAAAATCAGCCGAACTACGAATTCCGATTTACCCACCTGTTATCAGGAGAGAACCCAGTGCTGCATCTTTTAACCCAGCACTGACCCTGAAAAGTAAGTCTAAGCGTACTAACCAGTAACTTGTATTTCCTTCCAAAGGAATCCATTGTGTGGTTTTCACCAGAAATGTTTCTAAGTGTCCATTTTTGAAATGTACAAATATTCCTCTAAAATCAGCCGAACTACGAATTCCGATTTACTCACCTGTTATCAGGAGACAACCCAATGCTGCATCTTTTAACCCAGCACTGACCCTAAAAAGTAAGTCTAAACGTACTTACCAGTAACTTGTATTTCCTTCCATAGGAATCCATTGTGTGGTTTTCACCATAAAAGTTTCTTAGTGTCCATTTTTGAAACGTACAAATATTCCTCTAAAATCAGCTGAACTACGAATTCCGATTTACTCACCTGTTATCAGGAGACAACCCAGTGCTGCATCTTTTAACCCAGCACTGACCCTGAAAAGTAAGTCTAAGCGTACTTACCAGTAACTTGTATTTCCTTGATAGGAATCCATTGTGTGGTTTTTACCAGAAAAGTTTCTAAGTGTCCATTTTTGAAACGTACAAATATTCCTCTAAAATCAGCCGAACTGTGAATTCCGATTTACTCACCTGTTATCAGGAGAGAACCCAGTGCTGCATCTTTTAGACCAGCACTGGCTCTGAAAAGTAATTCTAAGCGTACTTACCAGTAACTTTTATTTCCTTCCATAGGAATCCATTGTGTGGTTTTCACCAGAAAAGTTTCTTAGTGTCCATTTTTGAAACGTACAAATATTCCTCTAAAATCAGCCGAACTACGAATTCCGATTTAATCACCTGTTATCAGGAGAGAACCCAGTGCTGCATCTTTTAACCCAGCACTGACCCTAAAAAGTAAGTCTAAGCGTACTGACCAGTAACTTGTATTTCCTTCCAAAGGAATCCATTGTGTTGTTTTCACCAGAAATGTTTCTAAGTGTCCATTTTTGAAACGTACAAATATTCCTCTAAAATAAGCCGAACTACGAATTCCGATTTACTCCCCGGTTATCAGGAGAGAACCCAGTGCTGCATCTTTTAGACCAGCACTGGCTCTGAAAAGTAATTCTAAGCGTACTTACCAGTAACTTGTATTTCCTCCCATAGGAATCCATTATGTGGTTTTCACCAGAAAAGTTTTTTAGTGTCCATTTTTGAAACCTACAAATATTCCTCTAAAATCAGCCGAACTACGAATTCCGATTTAATCACCTGTTATCAGGAGAGAACCCAGTGCTGCATCTTTTAACCCAGCACTGACCCTGAAAAGTAAGTCTAAGCGTACTGACCAGTAACTTGTATTTCCTTCCAAAGGAATCCATTGTATGGTTTTCACCAGAAATATTTCTAAGTGTCCATTTTTGAAACGTACAAATATTCCTCTAAAATAAGCCGAACTATGAATTCCGATTTACTCCCCGGTTATCAGGAGAGAACCCAGTGCTGCATCTTTTAGACCAGCACTGGCTCTGAAAAGTAATTCTAAGCGTACTTACCAGTAACTTGTATTTCCTCCCATAGGAATCCATTATGTGGTTTTCACCAGAAAAGTTTTTTAGTGTCCATTTTTGAAACCTACAAATATTCCTCTAAAATCAGCCGAATTACGAATTCCGATTTAATCACCTGTTATCAGGAGAGAACCCAGTGCTGCATCTTTTAACCCAGCACTGACCCTGAAAAGTAAGTCTAAGCGTACTGACCAGTAACTTGTATTTCCTTCCAAAGGAATCCATTGTATGGTTTTCACCAGAAATATTTCTAAGTGTCCACTTTTTAAATGTACATATATTCCTCTAAAATCAGCCGAACTACGAATTCCGATTTACTCACCTGTTATCAGGAGAGAACCCAGTGCTGCATCTTTTAACCCAGCACTGACCCTGAAAATTAAGTCTAAGCGTACTGACCAGTAACTTGTATTTCCTTGATAGGAATCCATTGTGTGGTTTTTACCAGAAAAGTTTCTAAGTGTCCATTTTTGAAACGTAGAATTATTCCTCTAAAATCAGCCGAACTACGAATTCCGATTTACTCACCTGTTATCAGGAGACAACCCAGTGCTGCATCTTTTAACCGAGCACTGACCCTGAAAAGTAAGTCTAAGCGTACTGACCAGTAACTTGTATTTCCTTCCAAAGGAATCCATTGTGTGGTTTTCACCAGAAATGTTTCTAAGTGTCCATTTTTGAAACGTACAAATATTCCTCTAAAATAAGTCGAACTACGAATTCCGATTTACTCCCCGGTTATCAGGAGAGAACCCAGTGCTGCATCTTTTAGACCAGCACTGACCCTGAAAAGTAAGTCTAAGCGTACTTACCAGTAACTTGTATTTCCTTGATAGGAATCCATTGTGTGGTTTTTACCAGAAAAGTTTCTAAGTGTCCATTTTTGAAACGTACAAATATTCCTCTAAAATCATCCGAACTGTGAATTCCGATTTACTCACCTGTTATCAGGAGAGAACCCAGTGCTGCATCTTTTAGACAGGCACTGGCTCTGAAAAGTAATTCTAAGCGTACTTACCAGTAACTTGTATTTCCTTCCATAGGAATCCATTGTGTGGTTTTCACCAGAAAAGTTTTTTAGTGTCCATTTTTGAAACCTACAAATATTCCTCTAAAATCAGCCGAACTACGAATTCCGATTTAATCACCTGTTATCAGGAGAGAACCCAGTGCTGCATCTTTTAACCCAGCACCGACCCTGAAAAGTAAGTCTAAGCGTACTGACCAGTAACTTGTATTTCCTTCCAAAGGAATCCATTGAATGGTTTTCACCAGAAATATTTCTAAGTGTCCATTTTTGAAACGTACAAATATTCCTCTAAAATAAGCCGAACTACGAATTCCGATTTACTCCCCGGTTATCAGGAGAGAACCCAGTGCTGCATCTTTTAGACCAGCACTGGCTCTGAAAAGTAATTCTAAGCGTACTTACCAGTAACTTGTATTTCCTCCCATAGGAATCCATTATGTGGTTTTCACCAGAAAAGTTTTTTAGTGTCCATTTTTGAAACCTACAAATATTCCTCTAAAATCAGCCGAACTACGAATTCCGATTTACTCACCTGTTATCAGGAGAGAACCCAGTGCTGCATCTTTTAACCCAGCACTGACCCTGAAAAGTAAGTCTAAGCGTACTGACCAGTAACTTGTATTTCCTTCCAAAGGAATCCATTGTATGGTTTTCACCAGAAATATTTCTAAGTGTCCATTTTTGAAACGTACAAATATTCCTCTAAAATAAGCCGAACTACGAATTCCGATTTACTCCCCGGTTATCAGGAGAGAACCCAGTGCTGCATCTTTTAGACCAGCACTGGCTCTGAAAAGTAATTCTAAGCGTACTTACCAGTAACTTGTATTTCCTCCCATAGGAATCCATTATGTGGTTTTCACCAGAAAAGTTTTTTAGTGTCCATTTTTGAAACCTACAAATATTCCTCTAAAATCAGCCGAACTACGAATTCCGATTTAATCACCTGTTATCAGGAGAGAACCCAGTGCTGCATCTTTTAACCCAGCACTGACCCTGAAAAGTAAGTCTAAGCGTACTGACCAGTAACTTGTATTTCCTTCCAAAGGAATCTATTGTATGGTTTTCACCAGAAATATTTCTAAGTGTCCATTTTTTAAATGTACACATATTCCTCTAAAATCAGCCGAACTACGAATTCTGATTTACTCACCTGTTATCAGGAGAGAACCCAGTGCTGCATCTTTTAACCCAGCACTGACCCTGAAAATTAAGTCTAAGCGTACTTACCAGTAACTTGTATTTCCTTGATAGGAATCCATTGTGTGGTTTTTACCAGAAAAGTTTCTAAGTGTCCATTTTTGAAACATACAATTATTCCTCTAAAATCAGCCAAACTACGAATTCCGATTTACTCACCTGTTATCAGGAGAGAACCCAGTGCTGCATCTTTTAACCCAGCACTGACCCTGAAAATTAAGTCTAAGCGTACTTACCAGTAACTTGTATTTCCTTGATAGGAATCCATTGTGTGGTTTTTACCAGAAAAGTTTCTAAGTGTCCATTTTTGAAACGTACAAATATTCCTCTAAAATCATCCGAACTACGAATTCCGATTTACCCACCTGTTATCAGGAGAGAACCCAGTGCTGCATCTTTTAACCCAGCACTGACCCTGAGAAGTAAGTCTAAGTGTACTTACCAGTATTCCTGTATTTCCTCCCATAGGAATCAATTGTGTAGTTTTCACCAGAAAAGTTTCTTAGTGTCCATTTTTGAAATGTACAAATATTCCTCTAAAATCAGCCGAACTACGAATTCCGATTTACTCACCTGTTATCAGGAGACAACCCAGTGCTGCATCTTTTAACCGAGCACTGACCCTGAAAAGTAAGTCTAAGCGTACTTACCAGTAACTTGTATTTCCTTCCATAGGAATCCATTGTGTGGTCTTCACCAGAAATGTTTCTAAGTGTCCATTTTTGAAACGTACAAATATTCCTCTAAAATAAGTCGAACTACGAATTCCGATTTACTCCCCGGTTATCAGGAGAGAACCCAGTGCTGCATCTTTTAGACCAGCACTGACCCTGAAAAGTAAGTCTAAGCGTACTTACCAGTAACTTGTATTTCCTTGATAGGAATCCATTGTGTGGTTTTTACCAGAAAAGTTTCTAAGTGTCCATTTTTGAAACGTACAAATATTCCTCTAAAATCATCCGAACTGTGAATTCCGATTTACTCACCTGTTATCAGGAGAGAACCCAGTGCTGCATCTTTTAGACAGGCACTGGCTCTGAAAAGTAATTCTAAGCGTACTTACCAGTAACTTGTATTTCCTTCCATAGGAATCCATTGTGTGGTTTTCACCAGAAAAGTTTTTTAGTGTCCATTTTTGAAACCTACAAATATTCCTCTAAAATCAGCCGAACTACGAATTCCGATTTAATCACCTGTTATCAGGAGAGAACCCAGTGCTGCATCTTTTAACCCAGCACTGACCCTGAAAAGTAAGTCTAAGCGTACTGACCAGTAACTTGTATTTCCTTCCAAAGGAATCCATTGAATGGTTTTCACCAGAAATATTTCTAAGTGTCCATTTTTGAAACGTACAAATATTCCTCTAAAATAAGCCGAACTACGAATTCCGATTTACTCCCCGGTTATCAGGAGAGAACCCAGTGCTGCATCTTTTAGACCAGCACTGGCTCTGAAAAGTAATTCTAAGCGTACTTACCAGTAACTTGTATTTCCTCCCATAGGAATCCATTATGTGGTTTTCACCAGAAAAGTTTTTTAGTGTCCATTTTTGAAACCTACAAATATTCCTCTAAAATCAGCCGAACTACGAATTCCGATTTACTCACCTGTTATCAGGAGAGAACCCAGTGCTGCATCTTTTAGACCAGCACTGACTCTGAAAAGTAATTCTAAGCATACTTACCAGTAACCTGTATTTCCTTCCATAGGAATCCATTGTGTGGTTTTCACCAGAAAAGTTTCTAAGTGGCCATTTTTGAAATGTACAAATATTCCTCTAAAATCAGCCGAACTCCGAATTCCGATTTACTCACCTGTTATCAGGAGAGAACCCAGTGCTGCATCTCTTAACCCAGCACTGACCCTGAAAATTAAGTCTAAGCGTACTTACCAGTAACTTGTATTTCCTTGATAGGAATCCATTGTGTGGTTTTTACCAGAAAAGTTTCTAAGTGTCCATTTTTGAAACGTAGAATTATTCCTCTAAAATCAGCCGAACTACGAATTCCGATTTACCCACCTGTTATCAGGAGAGAACCCAGTGCTGCATCTTTTAACCTAGCACTGACCCTGAAATGTAGGTCTAAGCGTACTGACCAGTAACTTGTATTTCCTTCCAAAGGAATCCATTGTGTGGTTTTCACCAGAAATGTTTCTAAGTGTCCATTTTTGAAATGTACAAATATTCCTCTAAAATCAGCTGAACTACGAATTCCGATTTACTCACCTGTTATCAGGAGACAACCCAGTGCTGCATCTTTTAACCCAGCACTGACCCTGAAAAGTAAGTCGAAGCGTACTTACCAGTAACTTGTATTTCCTTGATAGGAATCCATTGTGTGGTTTTTACCAGAAAAGTTTCTAAGTGTCCATTTTGGAAACGTACAAATATTCCTCTAAAATCATCCGAACTGTGAATTCCGATTTACTCACCTGTTATCAGGAGAGAACCCAGTGCTGCATCTTTTAGACAGGCACTGGCTCTGAAAAGTAATTCTAAGCATACTTACCAGTAACTTGTATTTCCTTCCATAGGAATCCATTGTGTGGTTTTCACCAGAAAAGTTTCTTAGTGTCCATTTTTGAAAAGTACAAATATTTCTCTAAAATCAGCCGTACTACGAATTCCGATTTAATCACCTGTTATCAGGAGAGAACCCAGTGCTGCATCTTTTAACCCAGCACTGACCCTGAAAAGTAAGTCTAAGCGTACTGACCAGTAACTTGTATTTCCTTCCAAAGGAATCCATTGAATGGTTTTCACCAGAAATATTTCTAAGTGTCCATTTTTGAAACGTACAAATATTCCTCTAAAAAAAGCCGAACTACGAATTCCGATTTACTCCCCGGTTATCAGGAGAGAACCCAGTGCTGCATCTTTTAGACCAGCACTGGCTCTGAAAAGTAATTCTAAGCGTACTTACCAGTAACTTGTATTTCCTCCCATAGGAATCCATTATGTGGTTTTCACCAGAAAAGTTTTTTAGTGTCCATTTTTGAAACCTACAAATATTCCTCTAAAATCAGCCGAACTACGAATTCCGATTTAATCACCTGTTATCAGGAGAGAACCCAGTGCTGCATCTTTTAGACCAGCACTGGCTCTGAAAAGTAATTCTAAGCGTACTTACCAGTAACTTGTATTTCCTCCCATAGGAATCCATTATGTGGTTTTCACCAGAAAAGTTTTTTAGTGTCCATTTTTTAAATGTACATATATTCCTCTAAAATCAGCCGAACTACGAATTCCGATTTACTCACCTGTTATCAGGAGAGAACCCAGTGCTGCATCTTTTAACCCAGCACTGACCCTGAAAATTAAGTCTAAGCGTACTTACCAGTAACTTGTATTTCCTTGATAGGAATCCATTGTGTGGTTTTTACCAGAAAAGTTTCTAAGTGTCCATTTTTGAAACGTAGAATTATTCCTCTAAAATCAGCCGAACTACGAATTCCGATTTACCCACCTGTTATCAGGAGAGAACCCAGTGCTGCATCTTTTAACCTAGCACTGACCCTGAAATGTAGGTCTAAGCGTACTGACCAGTAACTTGTATTTCCTTCCAAAGGAATCCATTGTGTGGTTTTCACCAGAAATGTTTCTAAGTGTCCATTTTTGAAATGTACAAATATTCCTCTAAAATCAGCCGAACTACGAATTCCGATTTACTCACCTGTTATCAGGAGACAACCCAATGCTGCATCTTTTAACCCAGCACTGACCCTGAAAAGTAAGTCTAAACGTACTTACCAGTAACTTATATTTCCTTCCATAGGAATCCATTGTGTGGTTTTCACCATAAAAGTTTCTTAGTGTCCATTTTTGAAACGTACAAATATTCCTCTAAAATCAGCTGAACTACGAATTCCGATTTACTCACCTGTTATCAGGAGACAACCCAGTGCTGCATCTTTTAACCCAGCACTGACCCTGAAAAGTAAGTCGAAGCGTACTTACCAGTAACTTGTATTTCCTTGATAGGAATCCATTGTGTGGTTTTTACCAGAAAAGTTTCTAAGTGTCCATTTTTGAAACGTACAAATATTCCTCTAAAATCATCCGAACTGTGAATTCCGATTTACTCACCTGTTATCAGGAGAGAACCCAGTGCTGCATCTTTTAGACAGGCACTGGCTCTGAAAAGTAATTCTAAGCATACTTACCAGTAACTTGTATTTCCTTCCATAGGAATCCATTGTGTGGTTTTCACCAGAAAAGTTTCTTAGTGTCCATTTTTGAAAAGTACAAATATTTCTCTAAAATCAGCCGAACTACGAATTCCGATTTAATCACCTGTTATCAGGAGAGAACCCAGTGCTGCATCTTTTAACCCAGCACTGACCCTGAAAAGTAAGTCTAAGCGTACTTACCAGTAACTTGTATTTCCTTCCATAGGAATCCATTGTGTGGTCTTCACCAGAAATGTTTCTAAGTGTCCATTTTTGAAACATACAAATATTCCTCTAAAACAAGCAGAACTACGAATTCCGATTTACTCCCCCGTTATCAGGAGAGAACCCAGTGCTGCATCTTTTAACCCAGCACTGACCCTGAAAAGTAAGTCTAAGCGTACTGACCAGTAACTTGTATTTCCTTCCAAAGGAATCCATTGTATGGTTTTCACCAGAAATATTTCTAAGTGTCCATTTTTGAAACGTACAAATATTCCTCTAAAATAAGCCGAACTACGAATTCCGATTTACTCACCTGTCATCAGGAGAGAACCCAGTGCTGCATCTTTTAGACAGGCACTGGCTCTGAAAAGTAATTCTAAGCATACTTACCAGTAACTTGTATTTCCTTCCATAGGAATCCATTGTGTGGTTTTCACCAGAAAAGTTTCTTAGTGTCCATTTTTGAAAAGTACAAATATTTCTCTAAAATCAGCCGAACTACGAATTCCGATTTAATCACCTGTTATCAGGAGAGAACCCAGTGCTGCATCTTTTAACCCAGCACTGACCCTGAAAAGTAAGTCTAAGCGTACTTACCAGTAACTTGTATTTCCTTCCATAGGAATCCATTGTGTGGTCTTCACCAGAAATGTTTCTAAGTGTCCATTTTTGAAACATACAAATATTCCTCTAAAACAAGCAGAACTACGAATTCCGATTTACTCCCCGGTTATCAGGAGAGAACCCAGTGCTGCATCTTTTAGACCAGCACTGGCTCTGAAAAGTAATTCTAAGCGTACTTACCAGTAACTTGTATTTCCTTCCATAGGAATCCATTGTGTGGTTTTCACCAGAAAAGTTTCTTAGTGTCCATTTTTGAAACGTAAAAATATTCCTCTAAAATCAGCCGAACTACGAATTCCGATTTAATCACCTGTTATCAGGAGAGAACCCAGTGCTGCATCTTTTAACCCAGCACTGACCCTGAAAAGTAAGTCTAAGCGTACTGACCAGTAACTTGTATTTCCTTCCAAAGGAATCCATTGTGTGGTTTTCACCAGAAATGTTTCTAATTGTCCATTTTTTAAATGTACAAATATTCCTCTAAAATCAGCCGAACTACGAATTCCGATTTACTCACCTGTTATCAGGAGACAACCCAGTGCTGCATCTTTTAACCGAGCACTGACCCTGAAAAGTAAGTCTAAGCGTACTTACCAGTAACTTGTATTTCCTTCCATAGGAATCCATTGTGTGGTCTTCACCAGAAATGTTTCTAAGTGTCCATTTTTGAAACGTACAAATATTCCTCTAAAATAAGTCGAACTACGAATTCCGATTTACTCCCCGGTTATCAGGAGAGAACCCAGTGCTGCATCTTTTAGACCAGCACTGACCCTGAAAAGTAAGTCTAAGCGTACTTACCAGTAACTTGTATTTCCTTGATAGGAATCCATTGTGTGGTTTTTACCAGAAAAGTTTCTAAGTGTCCATTTTTGAAACGTACAAATATTCCTCTAAAATCATCCGAACTGTGAATTCCGATTTACTCACCTGTTATCAGGAGAGAACCCAGTGCTGCATCTTTTAGACAGGCACTGGCTCTGAAAAGTAATTCTAAGCGTACTTACCAGTAACTTGTATTTCCTTCCATAGGAATCCATTGTGTGGTTTTCACCAGAAAAGTTTTTTAGTGTCCATTTTTGAAACCTACAAATATTCCTCTAAAATCAGCCGAACTACGAATTCCGATTTAATCACCTGTTATCAGGAGAGAACCCAGTGCTGCATCTTTTAACCCAGCACTGACCCTGAAAAGTAAGTCTAAGCGTACTGACCAGTAACTTGTATTTCCTTCCAAAGGAATCCATTGAATGGTTTTCACCAGAAATATTTCTAAGTGTCCATTTTTGAAACGTACAAATATTCCTCTAAAATAAGCCGAACTACGAATTCCGATTTACTCCCCGGTTATCAGGAGAGAACCCAGTGCTGCATCTTTTAGACCAGCACTGGCTCTGAAAAGTAATTCTAAGCGTACTTACCAGTAACTTGTATTTCCTCCCATAGGAATCCATTATGTGGTTTTCACCAGAAAAGTTTTTTAGTGTCCATTTTTGAAACCTACAAATATTCCTCTAAAATCAGCCGAACTACGAATTCCGATTTACTCACCTGTTATCAGGAGAGAACCCAGTGCTGCATCTTTTAACCCAGCACTGACCCTGAAAAGTAAGTCTAAGCGTACTGACCAGTAACTTGTATTTCCTTCCAAAGGAATCCATTGTATGGTTTTCACCAGAAATATTTCTAAGTGTCCATTTTTGAAACGTACAAATATTCCTCTAAAATAAGCCGAACTACGAATTCCGATTTACTCCCCGGTTATCAGGAGAGAACCCAGTGCTGCATCTTTTAGACCAGCACTGGCTCTGAAAAGTAATTCTAAGCGTACTTACCAGTAACTTGTATTTCCTCCCATAGGAATCCATTATGTGGTTTTCACCAGAAAAGTTTTTTAGTGTCCATTTTTGAAACCTACAAATATTCCTCTAAAATCAGCCGAACTACGAATTCCGATTTAATCACCTGTTATCAGGAGAGAACCCAGTGCTGCATCTTTTAACCCAGCACTGACCCTGAAAAGTAAGTCTAAGCGTACTGACCAGTAACTTGTATTTCCTTCCAAAGGAATCTATTGTATGGTTTTCACCAGAAATATTTCTAAGTGTCCATTTTTTAAATGTACACATATTCCTCTAAAATCAGCCGAACTACGAATTCTGATTTACTCACCTGTTATCAGGAGAGAACCCAGTGCTGCATCTTTTAACCCAGCACTGACCCTGAAAATTAAGTCTAAGCGTACTTACCAGTAACTTGTATTTCCTTGATAGGAATCCATTGTGTGGTTTTTACCAGAAAAGTTTCTAAGTGTCCATTTTTGAAACATACAATTATTCCTCTAAAATCAGCCAAACTACGAATTCCGATTTACTCACCTGTTATCAGGAGAGAACCCAGTGCTGCATCTTTTAACCCAGCACTGACCCTGAAAATTAAGTCTAAGCGTACTTACCAGTAACTTGTATTTCCTTGATAGGAATCCATTGTGTGGTTTTTACCAGAAAAGTTTCTAAGTGTCCATTTTTGAAACGTACATATATTCCTCTAAAATCATCCGAACTACGAATTCCGATTTACCCACCTGTTATCAGGAGAGAACCCAGTGCTGCATCTTTTAACCCAGCACTGACCCTGAGAAGTAAGTCTAAGTGTACTTACCAGTATTCCTGTATTTCCTCCCATAGGAATCAATTGTGTAGTTTTCACCAGAAAAGTTTCTTAGTGTCCATTTTTGAAACGTACAAATATTCCTCTAAAATCAGCCGAACTACGAATTCCGATTTACTCACCTGTTATCAGGAGACAACCCAGTGCTGCATCTTTTAACCCAGCACTGACCCTGAAAAGTAAGTCTAAGCGTACTTACCAGTAACTTGTATTTCCTTGATAGGAATCCATTGTGTGGTTTTTACCAGAAAAGTTTCTAAGTGTCCATTTTTGAAACGTACAAATATTCCTCTAAAATCAGCTGAACTGTGAATTCCGATTTACTCACCTGTTATCAGGAGAGTACCCAGTGCTGCATCTTTTAGACCAGCACTGGCTCTGAAAAGTAATTCTAAGCGTACTTACCAGTAACTTGTATTTCCTTCCATAGGAATCCATTGTGTGGTTTTCACCAGAAAAGTTTCTTAGTGTCCATTTTTGAAACGTAAAAATATTCCTCTAAAATCAGCCGAACTACGAATTCCGATTTAATCACCTGTTATCAGGAGAGAACCCAGTGCTGCATCTTTTAACCCAGCACTGACCCTGAAAAGTAAGTCTAAGCGTACTGACCAGTAACTTGTATTTCCTTCCAAAGGAATCCATTGTGTGGTTTTCACCAGAAATGTTTCTAATTGTCCATTTTTTAAATGTACAAATATTCCTCTAAAATCAGCCGAACTACGAATTCCGATTTAATCACCTGTTATCAGGAGAGAACCCAGTGCTGCATCTTTTAACCCAGCACTGACCCTGAAAAGTAAGTCTAAGCGTACTGACCAGTAACTTGTATTTCCTTCCAAAGGAATCCATTGAATGGTTTTCACCAGAAATATTTCTAAGTGTCCATTTTTGAAACGTACAAATATTCCTCTAAAATAAGCCGAACTACGAATTCCGATTTACTCCCCGGTTATCAGGAGAGAACCCAGTGCTGCATCTTTTAGACCAGCACTGGCTCTGAAAAGTAATTCTAAGCGTACTTACCAGTAACTTGTATTTCCTCCCATAGGAATCCATTATGTGGTTTTCACCAGAAAAGTTTTTTAGTGTCCATTTTTGAAACCTACAAATATTCCTCTAAAATCAGCCGAACTACGAATTCCGATTTACTCACCTGTTATCAGGAGAGAACCCAGTGCTGCATCTTTTAACCCAGCACTGACCCTGAAAAGTAAGTCTAAGCGTACTGACCAGTAACTTGTATTTCCTTCCAAAGGAATCCATTGTATGGTTTTCACCAGAAATATTTCTAAGTGTCCATTTTTGAAACGTACAAATATTCCTCTAAAATAAGCCGAACTACGAATTCCGATTTACTCCCCGGTTATCAGGAGAGAACCCAGTGCTGCATCTTTTAGACCAGCACTGGCTCTGAAAAGTAATTCTAAGCGTACTTACCAGTAACTTGTATTTCCTCCCATAGGAATCCATTATGTGGTTTTCACCAGAAAAGTTTTTTAGTGTCCATTTTTGAAACCTACAAATATTCCTCTAAAATCAGCCGAACTACGAATTCCGATTTAATCACCTGTTATCAGGAGAGAACCCAGTGCTGCATCTTTTAACCCAGCACTGACCCTGAAAAGTAAGTCTAAGCGTACTGACCAGTAACTTGTATTTCCTTCCAAAGGAATCTATTGTATGGTTTTCACCAGAAATATTTCTAAGTGTCCATTTTTTAAATGTACACATATTCCTCTAAAATCAGCCGAACTACGAATTCTGATTTACTCACCTGTTATCAGGAGAGAACCCAGTGCTGCATCTTTTAACCCAGCACTGACCCTGAAAATTAAGTCTAAGCGTACTTACCAGTAACTTGTATTTCCTTGATAGGAATCCATTGTGTGGTTTTTACCAGAAAAGTTTCTAAGTGTCCATTTTTGAAACATACAATTATTCCTCTAAAATCAGCCAAACTACGAATTCCGATTTACTCACCTGTTATCAGGAGAGAACCCAGTGCTGCATCTTTTAACCCAGCACTGACCCTGAAAATTAAGTCTAAGCGTACTTACCAGTAACTTGTATTTCCTTGATAGGAATCCATTGTGTGGTTTTTACCAGAAAAGTTTCTAAGTGTCCATTTTTGAAACGTACAAATATTCCTCTAAAATCATCCGAACTACGAATTCCGATTTACCCACCTGTTATCAGGAGAGAACCCAGTGCTGCATCTTTTAACCCAGCACTGACCCTGAGAAGTAAGTCTAAGTGTACTTACCAGTATTCCTGTATTTCCTCCCATAGGAATCAATTGTGTAGTTTTCACCAGAAAAGTTTCTTAGTGTCCATTTTTGAAACGTACAAATATTCCTCTAAAATCAGCCGAACTACGAATTCCGATTTACTCACCTGTTATCAGGAGACAACCCAGTGCTGCATCTTTTAACCCAGCACTGACCCTGAAAAGTAAGTCTAAGCGTACTTACCAGTAACTTGTATTTCCTTGATAGGAATCCATTGTGTGGTTTTTACCAGAAAAGTTTCTAAGTGTCCATTTTTGAAACGTACAAATATTCCTCTAAAATCAGCTGAACTGTGAATTCCGATTTACTCACCTGTTATCAGGAGAGAACCCAGTGCTGCATCTTTTAGACCAGCACTGGCTCTGAAAAGTAATTCTAAGCGTACTTACCAGTAACTTGTATTTCCTTCCATAGGAATCCATTGTGTGGTTTTCACCAGAAAAGTTTCTTAGTGTCCATTTTTGAAACGTAAAAATATTCCTCTAAAATCAGCCGAACTACGAATTCCGATTTAATCACCTGTTATCAGGAGAGAACCCAGTGCTGCATCTTTTAACCCAGCACTGACCCTGAAAAGTAAGTCTAAGCGTACTGACCAGTAACTTGTATTTCCTTCCAAAGGAATCCATTGTGTGGTTTTCACCAGAAATGTTTCTAATTGTCCATTTTTTAAATGTACAAATATTCCTCTAAAATCAGCCGAACTACGAATTCCGATTTACTCACCTGTTATCAGGAGACAACCCAGTGCTGCATCTTTTAACCGAGCACTGACCCTGAAAAGTAAGTCTAAGCGTACTTACCAGTAACTTGTATTTCCTTCCATAGGAATCCATTGTGTGGTCTTCACCAGAAATGTTTCTAAGTGTCCATTTTTGAAACGTACAAATATTCCTCTAAAATAAGTCGAACTACGAATTCCGATTTACTCCCCGGTTATCAGGAGAGAACCCAGTGCTGCATCTTTTAGACCAGCACTGACCCTGAAAAGTAAGTCTAAGCGTACTTACCAGTAACTTGTATTTCCTTGATAGGAATCCATTGTGTGGTTTTTACCAGAAAAGTTTCTAAGTGTCCATTTTTGAAACGTACAAATATTCCTCTAAAATCATCCGAACTGTGAATTCCGATTTACTCACCAGTTATCAGGAGAGAACCCAGTGCTGCATCTTTTAGACAGGCACTGGCTCTGAAAAGTAATTCTAAGCGTACTTACCAGTAACTTGTATTTCCTTCCATAGGAATCCATTGTGTGGTTTTCACCAGAAAAGTTTTTTAGTGTCCATTTTTGAAACCTACAAATATTCCTCTAAAATCAGCCGAACTACGAATTCCGATTTAATCACCTGTTATCAGGAGAGAACCCAGTGCTGCATCTTTTAACCCAGCACTGACCCTGAAAAGTAAGTCTAAGCGTACTGACCAGTAACTTGTATTTCCTTCCAAAGGAATCCATTGAATGGTTTTCACCAGAAATATTTCTAAGTGTCCATTTTTGAAACGTACAAATATTCCTCTAAAATAAGCCGAACTACGAATTCCGATTTACTCCCCGGTTATCAGGAGAGAACCCAGTGCTGCATCTTTTAGACCAGCACTGGCTCTGAAAAGTAATTCTAAGCGTACTTACCAGTAACTTGTATTTCCTCCCATAGGAATCCATTATGTGGTTTTCACCAGAAAAGTTTTTTAGTGTCCATTTTTGAAACCTACAAATATTCCTCTAAAATCAGCCGAACTACGAATTCCGATTTACTCACCTGTTATCAGGAGAGAACCCAGTGCTGCATCTTTTAGACCAGCACTGACTCTGAAAAGTAATTCTAAGCATACTTACCAGTAACCTGTATTTCCTTCCATAGGAATCCATTGTGTGGTTTTCACCAGAAAAGTTTCTAAGTGGCCATTTTTGAAATGTACAAATATTCCTCTAAAATCAGCCGAACTCCGAATTCCGATTTACTCACCTGTTATCAGGAGAGAACCCAGTGCTGCATCTCTTAACCCAGCACTGACCCTGAAAATTAAGTCTAAGCGTACTTACCAGTAACTTGTATTTCCTTGATAGGAATCCATTGTGTGGTTTTTACCAGAAAAGTTTCTAAGTGTCCATTTTTGAAACGTAGAATTATTCCTCTAAAATCAGCCGAACTACGAATTCCGATTTACCCACCTGTTATCAGGAGAGAACCCAGTGCTGCATCTTTTAACCTAGCACTGACCCTGAAATGTAGGTCTAAGCGTACTGACCAGTAACTTGTATTTCCTTCCAAAGGAATCCATTGTGTGGTTTTCACCAGAAATGTTTCTAAGTGTCCATTTTTGAAATGTACAAATATTCCTCTAAAATCAGCTGAACTACGAATTCCGATTTACTCACCTGTTATCAGGAGACAACCCAGTGCTGCATCTTTTAACCCAGCACTGACCCTGAAAAGTAAGTCGAAGCGTACTTACCAGTAACTTGTATTTCCTTGATAGGAATCCATTGTGTGGTTTTTACCAGAAAAGTTTCTAAGTGTCCATTTTGGAAACGTACAAATATTCCTCTAAAATCATCCGAACTGTGAATTCCGATTTACTCACCTGTTATCAGGAGAGAACCCAGTGCTGCATCTTTTAGACAGGCACTGGCTCTGAAAAGTAATTCTAAGCATACTTACCAGTAACTTGTATTTCCTTCCATAGGAATCCATTGTGTGGTTTTCACCAGAAAAGTTTCTTAGTGTCCATTTTTGAAAAGTTCAAATATTTCTCTAAAATCAGCCGAACTACGAATTCCGATTTAATCACCTGTTATCAGGAGAGAACCCAGTGCTGCATCTTTTAACCCAGCACTGACCCTGAAAAGTAAGTCTAAGCGTACTGACCAGTAACTTGTATTTCCTTCCAAAGGAATCCATTGAATGGTTTTCACCAGAAATATTTCTAAGTGTCCATTTTTGAAACGTACAAATATTCCTCTAAAATAAGCCGAACTACGAATTCCGATTTACTCCCCGGTTATCAGGAGAGAACCCAGTGCTGCATCTTTTAGACCAGCACTGGCTCTGAAAAGTAATTCTAAGCGTACTTACCAGTAACTTGTATTTCCTCCCATAGGAATCCATTATGTGGTTTTCACCAGAAAAGTTTTTTAGTGTCCATTTTTGAAACCTACAAATATTCCTCTAAAATCAGCCGAACTACGAATTCCGATTTAATCACCTGTTATCAGGAGAGAACCCAGTGCTGCATCTTTTAACCCAGCACTGACCCTGAAAAGTAAGTCTAAGCGTACTGACCAGTAACTTGTATTTCCTTCCAAAGGAATCCATTGTATGGTTTTCACCAGAAATATTTCTAAGTGTCCATTTTTTAAATGTACATATATTCCTCTAAAATCAGCCGAACTACGAATTCCGATTTACTCACCTGTTATCAGGAGAGAACCCAGTGCTGCATCTTTTAACCCAGCACTGACCCTGAAAATTAAGTCTAAGCGTACTTACCAGTAACTTGTATTTCCTTGATAGGAATCCATTGTGTGGTTTTTACCAGAAAAGTTTCTAAGTGTCCATTTTTGAAACATACAATTATTCCTCTAAAATCAGCCGAACTACGAATTCCGATTTACTCATGTGTTATCAGGAGAGAACCCAGTGCTGCATCTTTTAACCCAGCACTGACCCTGAAAAGTAAGTCTAAGCGTACTTACCAGTAACTTGTATTTCCTTCCATAGGAATCCATTGTGTGGTTTTCACCAGAAATGTTTCTAAGTGTCCATTTTTAAAACGTACAAATATTCCTCTAAAATAAGCCGAACTACGAATTCCGATTTACTCACCTGTTCTCAGGAGAGAACCCAGGGCTGCATCTTTTAGACCAGCACTGACCCTGAAAATTAAGTCTAAGCGTACTTACCAGTAATTTGTATTTCCTTGATAGGAATCCATTGTGTGGTTTTTACCAGAAAAGTTTCTAAGTGTCCATTTTTGAAACGTACAAATATTCCTCTAAAATCATCCGAACTGTGAATTCCGATTTACTCACCTGTTATCAGGAGAGAACCCAGTGCTGCATCTTTTAGACAGGCACTGGCTCTGAAAAGTAATTCTAAGCATACTTACCAGTAACTTGTATTTCCTTCCATAGGAATCCATTGTGTGGTTTTCACCAGAAAAGTTTCTTAGTGTCCATTTTTGAAAAGTACAAATATTTCTCTAAAATCAGCCGAACTACGAATTCCGATTTAATCACCTGTTATCAGGAGAGAACCCAGTGCTGCATCTTTTAACCCAGCACTGACCCTGAAAAGTAAGTCTAAGCGTACTTACCAGTAACTTGTATTTCCTTCCATAGGAATCCATTGTGTGGTCTTCACCAGAAATGTTTCTAAGTGTCCATTTTTGAAACATACAAATATTCCTCTAAAACAAGCAGAACTACGAATTCCGATTTACTCCCCGGTTATCAGGAGAGAACCCAGTGCTGCATCTTTTAACCCAGCACTGACCCTGAAAAGTAAGTCTAAGCGTACTGACCAGTAACTTGTATTTCCTTCCAAAGGAATCCATTGTATGGTTTTCACCAGAAATATTTCTAAGTGTCCATTTTTGAAACGTACAAATATTCCTCTAAAATAAGCCGAACTACGAATTCCGATTTACTCACCTGTTATCAGGAGAGAACCCAGTGCTGCATCTTTTAGACAGGCACTGGCTCTGAAAAGTAATTCTAAGCATACTTACCAGTAACTTGTATTTCCTTCCATAGGAATCCATTGTGTGGTTTTCACCAGAAAAGTTTCTTAGTGTCCATTTTTGAAAAGTACAAATATTTCTCTAAAATCAGCCGAACTACGAATTCCGATTTAATCACCTGTTATCAGGAGAGAACCCAGTGCTGCATCTTTTAACCCAGCACTGACCCTGAAAAGTAAGTCTAAGCGTACTTACCAGTAACTTGTATTTCCTTCCATAGGAATCCATTGTGTGGTCTTCACCAGAAATGTTTCTAAGTGTCCATTTTTGAAACATACAAATATTCCTCTAAAACAAGCAGAACTACGAATTCCGATTTACTCCCCGGTTATCAGGAGAGAACCCAGTGCTGCATCTTTTAGACCAGCACTGGCTCTGAAAAGTAATTCTAAGCGTACTTACCAGTAACTTGTATTTCCTCCCATAGGAATCCATTATGTGGTTTTTACCAGAAAAGTTTTTTAGTGTCCATTTTTGAAACCTACAAATATTCCTCTAAAATCAGCCGAACTACGAATTCCGATTTAATCACCTGTTATCAGGAGAGAACCCAGTGCTGCATCTTTTAACCCAGCACTGACCCTGAAAAGTAAGTCTAAGCGTACTGACCAGTAACTTGTATTTCCTTCCGAAGGAATCCATTGTATGGTTTTCACCAGAAATATTTCTAAGTGTCCATTTTTTAAATGTACATATATTCCTCTAAAATCAGCCGAACTACGAATTCCGATTTACTCACCTGTTATCAGGAGAGAACCCAGTGCTGCATCTTTTAACCCAGCACTGACCCTGAAAATTAAGTCTAAGCGTACTTACCAATAACTTGTATTTCCTTGATAGGAATCCATTGTGTGGTTTTTACCAGAAAAGTTTCTAAGTGTCCATTTTTGAAACATACAATTATTCCTCTAAAATCAGCCAAACTACGAATTCCGATTTACTCACCTGTTATCAGGAGAGAACCCAGTGCTGCATCTTTTAACCCAGCACTGACCCTGAAAATTAAGTCTAAGCTTACTTACTAGTAACTTGTATTTCCTTGATAGGAATCCATTGTGTGGTTTTTACCAGAAAAGTTTCTAAGTGTCCATTTTTGAAACGTACAAATATTCCTCTAAAATCATCCGAACTACGAATTCCGATTTACCCACCTGTTATCAGGAGAGAACCCAGTGCTGCATCTTTTAACCCAGCACTGACCCTGAGAAGGAAGTCTAAGTGTACTTACCAGTAACCTGTATTTCCTCCCATAGGAATCAATTGTGTAGTTTTCACCAGAAAAGTTTCTAAGTGTCCATTTTTGAAACGTAGAATTATTCCGCTAAAATCAGCCGAACTACGAATTCAGATTTACTCACCTGTTATCAGGAGAGAACCCAGTGCTGCATCTTTTAACCCAGCACTGACCCTGAAAATTAAGTCTAAGCGTACTTACCAGTAACTTGTATTTCCTTGATAGGAATCCATTGTGTGGTTTTTACCAGAAAAGTTTCTAAGTGTCCATTTTTGAAATGTACAAATATTCCTCTAAAATCAGCCGAACTACGAATTCCGATTTACTCACCTGTTATCAGGAGACAACCCAATGCTGCATCTTTTAGCCCAGCACTGACCCTGAAAAGTAAGTCTAAGCGTACTTACCAGTAACTTGAATTTCCTTGATAGGAATCCATTGTGTGGTTTTTATCAGAAAAGTTTCTAAGTGTCCATTTTTGAAACGTACAAATATTCCTCTAAAATCAGCCGAACTGTGAATTCCGATTTACTCACCTGTTATCAGGAGAGAACCCAGTGCTGCATCTTTTAGACCAGCACTGGCTCTGAAAAGTAATTCTAAGCGTACTTACCAGTAACTTGTATTTCCTTCCATAGGAATCCATTGTGTGGTTTTCACCAGAAAAGTTTCTTTGTGTCCATTTTTGAAACGTACAAATATTCCTCTAAAATCAGCCGAACTGTGAATTCCGATTTACTCACCTGTTATCAGGAGAGAACCCAGTGCTGCATCTTTTAACCCAGCACTGACCCTGAAAAGTAAGTCTAAGCGTACTGACCAGTAACTTGTATTTCCTTCCAAAGGAATCAATTGTGTGGTTTTCACCAGAAATGTTTCTAATTGTCCATTTTTGAAATGTACAAATATTCCTCTAAAATCAGCCGAACTACGAATTCCGATTTACCCACCTGTTATCAGGAGAGAACCCAGTGCTGCATCTTTTAACCCAGCACTGACCCTGAGAAGTAAGTCTAAGTGTACTTACCAGTAACCTGTATTTCCTCCCATAGGAATCAATTGTGTAGTTTTCACCAGAAAAGTTTCTAAGTGTCCATTTTTGAAACGTAGAATTATTCCTATAAAATCAGCCGAACTACGAATTCAGATTTACTCACCTGTTATCAGGAGAGAACCCAGTGCTGCATCTTTTAACCCAGCACTGACCCTGAAAATTAAGTCTAAGCGTACTTACCAGTAACTTGTATTTCCTTGATAGGAATCCATTGTGTGGTTTTTACCAGAAAAGTTTCTAAGTGTCCATTTTTAAAACGTAGAATTATTCCTCTAAAATCAGCCGAACTACGAATTCCGATTTACCCACCTGTTATCAGGAGAGAACCCAGTGCTGCATCTTTTAACCCAGCACTGACCCTGAATAGTACGTCTAAGCGTACTGACCAGTAACTTGTATTTCCTTCCAAAGGAATCCATTGTGTGGTTTTCACCAGAAATGTTTCTAAGTGTCCATTTTCGAAATGTACAAATATTCCTCTAAAATCAGCCGAACTACGAATTCCGATTTACTCACCTGTTATCAGGAGACAACCCAATGCTGCATCTTTTAACCCAGCACTGACCCTGAAAAGTAAGTCTAAACGTACTTACCAGTAACTTGTATTTCCTTCCATAGGAATCCATTGTGTGGTTTTCACCATAAAAGTTTCTTAGTGTCCATTTTTGAAACGTACAAATATTCCTCTAAAATCAGCCGAACTACGAATTCCGATTTACTCACCTGTTATCAGGAGACAACCCAGTGCTGCATCTTTTAACCCAGCACTGACCCTGAAAAGTAAGTCTAAGCGTACTTACCAGTAACTTGTATTTCCTTGATAGGAATCCATTGTGTGGTTTTTACCAGAAAAGTTTCTAAGTGTCCATTTTTGAAACGTACAAATATTCCTCTAAAATCATCCGAACTGTGAATTCCGATTTACTCACCTGTTATCAGGAGAGAACCCAGTGCTGCATCTTTTAGACAGGCACTGGCTCTGAAAAGTAATTCTAAGCATACTTACCAGTAACTTGTATTTCCTTCCATAGGAATCCATTGTGTGGTTTTCACCAGAAAAGTTTCTTAGTGTCCATTTTTGAAAAGTACAAATATTTCTCTAAAATCAGCCGAACTACGAATTCCGATTTAATCACCTGTTATCAGGAGAGAACCCAGTGCTGCATCTTTTAACCCAGCACTGACCCTGAAAAGTAAGTCTAAGCGTACTTACCAGTAACTTGTATTTCCTTCCATAGGAATCCATTGTGTGGTCTTCACCAGAAATGTTTCTAAGTGTCCATTTTTGAAACATACAAATATTTCTCTAAAACAAGCAGAACTACGAATTCCGATTTACTCCCCGGTTATCAGGAGAGAACCCAGTGCTGCATCTTTCAACCCAGCACTGACCCTGAAAAGTAAGTCTAAGCGTACTGACCAGTAACTTGTATTTCCTTCCAAAGGAATCCATTGTATGGTTTTCACCAGAAATATTTCTAAGTGTCCATTTTTGAAACGTACAAATATTCCTCTAAAATAAGCCGAACTACGAATTCCGATTTACTCACCTGTTATCAGGAGAGAACCCAGTGCTGCATCTTTTAGACAGGCACTGGCTCTGAAAAGTAATTCTAAGCATACTTACCAGTAACTTGTATTTCCTTCCATAGGAATCCATTGTGTGGTTTTCACCAGAAAAGTTTCTTAGTGTCCATTTTTGAAAAGTACAAATATTTCTCTAAAATCAGCCGAACTACGAATTCCGATTTAATCACCTGTTATCAGGAGAGAACCCAGTGCTGCATCTTTTAACCCAGCACTGACCCTGAAAAGTAAGTCTAAGCGTACTTACCAGTAACTTGTATTTCCTTCCATAGGAATCCATTGTGTGGTCTTCACCAGAAATGTTTCTAAGTGTCCATTTTTGAAACATACAAATATTCCTCTAAAACAAGCAGAACTACGAATTCCGATTTACTCCCCGGTTATCAGGAGAGAACCCAGTGCTGCATCTTTTAGACCAGCGCTGGCTCTGAAAAGTAATTCTAAGCGTACTTACCAGTAACTTGTATTTCCTCCCATAGGAATCCATTATGTGGTTTTTACCAGAAAAGTTTTTTAGTGTCCATTTTTGAAACCTACAAATATTCCTCTAAAATCAGCCGAACTACGAATTCCGATTTAATCACCTGTTATCAGGAGAGAACCCAGTGCTGCATCTTTTAACCCAGCACTGACCCTGAAAAGTAAGTCTAAGCGTACTGACCAGTAACTTGTATTTCCTTCCGAAGGAATCCATTGTATGGTTTTCACCAGAAATATTTCTAAGTGTCCATTTTTTAAATGTACATATATTCCTCTAAAATCAGCCGAACTACGAATTCCGATTTACTCACCTGTTATCAGGAGAGAACCCAGTGCTGCATCTTTTAACCCAGCACTGACCCTGAAAATTAAGTCTAAGCGTACTTACCAGTAACTTGTATTTCCTTGATAGGAATCCATTGTGTGGTTTTTACCAGAAAAGTTTCTAAGTGTCCATTTTTGAAACATACAATTATTCCTCTAAAATCAGCCAAACTACGAATTCCGATTTACTCACCTGTTATCAGGAGAGAACCCAGTGCTGCATCTTTTAACCCAGCACTGACCCTGAAAATTAAGTCTAAGCTTACTTACTAGTAACTTGTATTTCCTTGATAGGAATCCATTGTGTGGTTTTTACCAGAAAAGTTTCTAAGTGTCCATTTTTGAAACGTACAAATATTCCTCTAAAATCATCCGAACTACGAATTCCGATTTACCCACCTGTTATCAGGAGAGAACCCAGTGCTGCATCTTTTAACCCAGCACTGACCCTGAGAAGGAAGTCTAAGTGTACTTACCAGTAACCTGTATTTCCTCCCATAGGAATCAATTGTGTAGTTTTCACCAGAAAAGTTTCTAAGTGTCCATTTTTGAAACGTAGAATTATTCCGCTAAAATCAGCCGAACTACGAATTCAGATTTACTCACCTGTTATCAGGAGAGAACCCAGTGCTGCATCTTTTAACCCAGCACTGACCCTGAAAATTAAGTCTAAGCGTACTTACCAGTAACTTGTATTTCCTTGATAGGAATCCATTGTGTGGTTTTTACCAGAAAAGTTTCTAAGTGTCCATTTTTGAAACGTAGAATTATTCCTCTAAAATCAGCCGAACTACGAATTCCGATTTACCCACCTGTTATCAGGAGAGAACCCAGTGCTGCATCTTTTAACCCAGCACTGACCCTGAAAAGTAAGTCTAAGCGTGCTGACCAGTAACTTGTATTTCCTTCCAAAGGAATCCATTGTGTGGTTTTCACCAGAAATGTTTCTAAGTGTCCATTTTTGAAATGTACAAATATTCCTCTAAAATCAGCCGAACTACGAATTCCGATTTACTCACCTGTTATCAGGAGACAACCCAATGCTGCATCTTTTAGCCCAGCACTGACCCTGAAAAGTAAGTCTAAGCGTACTTACCAGTAACTTGTATTTCCTTGATAGGAATCCATTGTGTGGTTTTTATCAGAAAAGTTTCTAAGTGTCCATTTTTGAAACGTACAAATATTCCTCTAAAATCAGCCGAACTGTGAATTCCGATTTACTCACCTGTTATCAGGAGAGAACCCAGTGCTGCATCTTTTAGACCAGCACTGGCTCTGAAAAGTAATTCTAAGCGTACTTACCAGTAACTTGTATTTCCTTCCATAGGAATCCATTGTGTGGTTTTCACCAGAAAAGTTTCTTTGTGTCCATTTTTGAAACGTACAAATATTCCTCTAAAATCAGCCGAACTGTGAATTCTGATTTACTCACCTGTTATCAGGAGAGAACCCAGTGCTGCATCTTTTAACCCAGCACTGACCCTGAAAAGTAAGTCTAAGCGTACTGACCAGTAACTTGTATTTCCTTCCAAAGGAATCAATTGTGTGGTTTTCACCAGAAATGTTTCTAATTGTCCATTTTTGAAATGTACAAATATTCCTCTAAAATCAGCCGAACTACGAATTCCGATTTACCCACCTGTTATCAGGAGAGAACCCAGTGCTGCATCTTTTAACCCAGCACTGACCCTGAGAAGTAAGTCTAAGTGTACTTACCAGTAACCTGTATTTCCTCCCATAGGAATCAATTGTGTAGTTTTCACCAGAAAAGTTTCTAAGTGTCCATTTTTGAAACGTAGAATTATTCCTATAAAATCAGCCGAACTACGAATTCAGATTTACTCACCTGTTATCAGGAGAGAACCCAGTGCTGCATCTTTTAACCCAGCACTGACCCTGAAAATTAAGTCTAAGCGTACTTACCAGTAACTTGTATTTCCTTGATAGGAATCCATTGTGTGGTTTTTACCAGAAAAGTTTCTAAGTGTCCATTTTTAAAACGTAGAATTATTCCTCTAAAATCAGCCGAACTACGAATTCCGATTTACCCACCTGTTATCAGGAGAGAACCCAGTGCTGCATCTTTTAACCCAGCACTGACCCTGAATAGTAAGTCTAAGCGTACTGACCAGTAACTTGTATTTCCTTCCAAAGGAATCCATTGTGTGGTTTTCACCAGAAATGTTTCTAAGTGTCCATTTTCGAAATGTACAAATATTCCTCTAAAATCAGCCGAACTACGAATTCCGATTTACTCACCTGTTATCAGGAGACAACCCAATGCTGCATCTTTTAACCCAGCACTGACCCTGAAAAGTAAGTCTAAACGTACTTACCAGTAACTTGTATTTCCTTCCATAGGAATCCATTGTGTGGTTTTCACCATAAAAGTTTCTTAGTGTCCATTTTTGAAACGTACAAATATTCCTCTAAAATCAGCCGAACTACGAATTCCGATTTACTCACCTGTTATCAGGAGACAACCCAGTGCTGCATCTTTTAACCCAGCAGTACAAAAGGGGGTGGTGATGGACGGAGCATCAGAACCAATCAAACACTCACACCCAGTCAACAGATCTGGGTTTGATCCATCACCATTCTTTAGCCCACTCTGCCACCCCAGTTCAGACATGGCCATATGCAAATCAGTCTGACCCTGTGCCTCATGGGAACAGTCCAGCCCGAACTGCCAAGCCATGCCTTCCCTGGACCAGAAACAAGCTTCCTAGGACCGGTTTCTGGCATTTCAGCCGTCTTCAGCCAGGCTTGCTTGAATCCAGTGGCAAAGTGAGCAAGGGACTCACGTCTGAGCATACCCTGCCAACTTATGGCGAACAAAGCAGTACAAAAGGGGGTGGTGATGGACGGAGCATCAGAACCAATCAAACACTCACACCCAGTCAACAGATCTGGGTTTGATCCATCACCATTCTTTAGCCCACTCTGCCACCCCAGTTCAGACATGGCCATATGCAAATCAGTCTGACCCTGTGCCTCATGGGAACAGTCCAGCCCGAACTGCCAAGCCATGCCTTCCCTGGACCAGAAACAAGCTTCCTAGGACCGGTTTCTGGCATTTCAGCCGTCTTCAGCCAGGCTTGCTTGAATCCAGTGGCAAAGTGAGCAAGGGACTCACGTCTGAGCATACCCTGCCAACTTATGGCGAGCAAAGCAGTACAAAAGGGGGTGGTGATGGACGGAGCATCAGAACCAATCAAACACTCACACCCAGTCAACAGATCTGGGTTTGATCCATCACCATTCTTTAGCCCACTCTGCCACCCCAGTTCAGACATGGCCATATGCAAATCAGTCTGACCCTGTGCCTCATGGGAACAGTCCAGCCCGAACTGCCAAGCCATGCCTTCCCTGGACCAGAAACAAGCTTCCTAGGACCGGTTTCTGGCAATTCAGCCGTCTTCAGCCAGGCTTGCTTGAATCCAGTGGCAAAGTGAGCAAGGGACTCACGTCTGAGCATACCCTGCCAACTTATGGCGAACAAAGCAGTACAAAAGGGGGTGGTGATGGACGGAGCATCAGAACCAATCAAACACTCACACCCAGTCATTAAAATGGATTAAAACCATGATCTCTTGACTTGGTAAGAGTATTCTGCATCATTCAGAAACTCTGTCCATCACCACCCCCCTTTTTCCCAAATCGTTTTTAACCACACTCAGTGTGGGAGGGTATGCTCAGACGTGAGTCCCTTGCTCATTGCACCATCAGGATTCAGGCAAGCCGGGCCGACGAAGGCTGTGATGCCAGAAACCGGTCCCCGGAAGCTTGTTTCTTTCCCAGTATAAGAATTGGCTTGGTAGTTTGGTTTGCCCTGTTCCCATCATGCACTGGGACAGGTACAGACTAATTTGCATGTAGCCAGGTTCTGAGCTGGGATGGTGCAGTGAGCTAAAAAACGGTGATGGATTAAAACCATGATCTCTTGACTTGGTAAGAGTATTCTGCATCATTCAGAAACTCTGTCCATCACCACCCCCCTTTTTCCCAAATCGCATCTTTTAACCCAGCACTGACCCTGAAAAGTAAGTCTAAGCGTACTTACCAGTAACTTGTATTTCCTTGATAGGAATCCATTGTGTGGTTTTTACCAGAAAAGTTTCTAAGTGTCCATTTTTGAAACGTACAAATATTCCTCTAAAATCAGCCGAACTGTGAATTCCGATTTACTCACCTGTTATCAGGAGAGAACCCAGTGCTGCATCTTTTAGACCAGCACTGGCTCTGAAAAGTAATTCTAAGCGTACTTACCAGTAACTTGTATTTCCTTCCATAGGAATCCATTGTGTGGTTTTCACCAGAAAAGTTTCTTTGTGTCCATTTTTGAAACGTACAAATATTCCTCTAAAATCAGCCAAACTACAAATTCCGATTTAATCACCTGTTATCAGGAGAGAACCCAGTGCTGCATCTTTTAACCTAGCACTGACCCTGAAAAGTAAGTCTAAGCGTACTGACCAGTAACTTGTATTTCCTTCCAAAGGAATCAATTGTGTGGTTTTCACCAGAAATGTTTCTAATTGTCCATTTTTGAAGTGTACAAATATTCCTCTAAAATCAGCCGAACTACGAATTCCGATTTACTCACCTGTTATCAGGAGACAACCCAGTGCTGCATCTTTTAACCCAGCACTGACCCTGAAAAGTAAGTCTAAGCGTACTTACCAGTAACTTGTATTTCCTTCCATAGGAATCCATTGTGTGGTCTTCACCAGAAATGTTTCTAAGTGTCCATTTTTGAAACGTACAAATATTCCTCTAAAATAAGCCGAACTACGAATTCCGATTTACTCCCCGGTTATCAGGAGAGAACCCAGTGCTGCATCTTTTAGACCAGCACTGGCTCTGAAAAGTAATTCTAAGCGTACTTACCAGTAACTTGTATTTCCTTCCATAGGAATCCATTGTGTGGTTTTCACCGGAAAAGTTTCTAAGTGTCCATTTTTGAAACAACAAATATTCCTCTAAAATCAGCCGAACTATGAATTCCGATTTACTCACCTGTTATCAGGAGAGAACCCAGTGCTGCATCTTTTAACCCAGCACTGACCCTGAAAAGTAAGTCTAAGCGTACTGACCAGTAACTTGTATTTCCTTTCTTAGGAATCCATTGTGTGGTTTTCCCCAGAAAAGTTTCTAAGTTTCAATTTTTCAAACGTACAAATATTCCTCTAAAATCAGCTGAACTACGAATTCTGATTTACTCACTTGTCATCAGGAGAGAACCCAGTGCTGCATCTTTTAGACTAGCACTGAAACTGACAAGTAATTCTAAGCGTACTTACCAGTAACTTGTATTTTCTTCCATAGGAATCCATTGTGTGGTTTTCACCAGAAAAGTTTCTAAGTGTCCATTTTTGAAACATACAATTATTCCTCTAAAATCAGCCAAACTACGAATTCCGATTTACTCACCTGTTATCAGGAGAGAACCCAGTGCTGCATCATTAAACCCAGCACTGACCCTGAAAATTAAGTCTAAGCGTACTTACCAGTAACTTGTATTCCCTTGATAGGAATCCATTGTGTGGTTTTTACCAGAAAAGTTTCTAAGTGTCCATTTTTGAAACGTACAAATATTCCTCTAAAATCATCTGAACTACGAATTCCGATTTACCCACCTGTTATCAGGAGACAACCCAGTGCTGCATCTTTTAACCCAGCACTGACCCTGAAAAGTAAGTCTAAGCGTACTTACCAGTAACTTGTATTTCCTTCCATAGGAATCCATTGTGTGGTCTTCACCAGAAATGTTTCTAAGTGTCCATTTTTGAAACGTACAAATATTCCTCTAAAATAAGCCGAACTACGAATTCCGATTTACTCCCCGGTTATCAGGAGAGAACCCGGTGCTGCATCTTTTAGACCAGCACTGGCTCTGAAAAGTAATTCTAAGCGTACTTACCAGTAACTTGTATTTCCTCCCATAGGAATCCATTATGTGGTTTTCACCAGAAAAGTTTTTTAGTGTCCATTTTTGAAACCTACAAATATTCCTCTAAAATCAGCCGAACTACGAATTCCGATTTAATCACCTGTTATCAGGAGAGAACCCAGTGCTGCATCTTTTAACCCAGCACTGACCCTGAAAAGTAAGTCTAAGCGTACTGACCAGTAACTTGTATTTCCTTCCAAAGGAATCCATTGTATGGTTTTCACCAGAAATATTTCTAAGTGTCCATTTTTTAAATGTACATATATTCCTCTAAAATCAGCCGAACTACGAATTCCGATTTACTCACCTGTTATCAGGAGAGAACCCAGTGCTGCATCTTTTAACCCAGCACTGACCCTGAAAATTAAGTCTAAGCGTACTTACCAGTAACTTGTATTTCCTTGATAGGAATCCATTGTGTGGTTTTTACCAGAAAAGTTTCTAAGTGTCCATTTTTGAAACATACAATTATTCCTCTAAAATCAGCCAAACTACGAATTCCGATTTACTCACCTGTTATCAGGAGAGAACCCAGTGCTGCATCTTTTAACCCAGCACTGACCCTGAAAATTAAGTCTAAGCGTACTTACCAGTAACTTGTATTTCCTTGATAGGAATCCATTGTGTGGTTTTTACCAGAAAAGTTTCTAAGTGTCCATTTTTGAAACGTACAAATATTCCTCTAAAATCATCCGAACTACGAATTCCGATTTACCCACCTGTTATCAGGAGAGAACCCAGTGCTGCATCTTTTAACCCAGCACTGACCCTGAGAAGGAAGTCTAAGTGTACTTACCAGTAACCTGTATTTCCTCCCATAGGAATCAATTGTGTAGTTTTCACCAGAAAAGTTTCTAAGTGTCCATTTTTGAAACGTAGAATTATTCCGCTAAAATCAGCCGAACTACGAATTCAGATTTACTCACCTGTTATCAGGAGAGAACCCAGTGCTGCATCTTTTAACCCAGCACTGACCCTGAAAATTAAGTCTAAGCGTACTTACCAGTAACTTGTATTTCCTTGATAGGAATCCATTGTGTGGTTTTTACCAGAAAAGTTTCTAAGTGTCCATTTTTGAAACGTAGAATTATTCCTCTAAAATCAGCCGAACTACGAATTCCGATTTACCCACCTGTTATCAGGAGAGAACCCAGTGCTGCATCTTTTAACCCAGCACTGACCCTGAAAAGTAAGTCTAAGCGTGCTGACCAGTAACTTGTATTTCCTTCCAAAGGAATCCATTGTGTGGTTTTCACCAGAAATGTTTCTAAGTGTCCATTTTTGAAATGTACAAATATTCCTCTAAAATCAGCCGAACTACGAATTCCGATTTACTCACCTGTTATCAGGAGACAACCCAATGCTGCATCTTTTAACCCAGCACTGACCCTGAAAAGTAAGTATAAAACGTACTTACCAGTAACTTGTATTTCCTTCCATAGGAATCCATTGTGTGGTTTTCACCATAAAAGTTTCTTAGTGTCCATTTTTGAAACGTACAAATATTCCTCTAAAATCAGCCGAACTACGAATTCCGATTTACTCACCTGTTATCAGGAGACAACCCAGTGCTGCATCTTTTAACCCAGCACTGACCCTGAAAAGTAAGTCTAAGCGTACTTACCAGTAACTTGTATTTCCTTGATCGGAATCCATTGTGTGGTTTTTACCAGAAAAGTTTCTAAGTGTCCATTTTTGAAACGTACAAATATTCCTATAAAATCAGCCGAACTGTGAATTCCGATTTACTCACCTGTTATCAGGAGAGAAACCAGTGCTGCATCTTTTAGACCAGCACTGGCTCTGAAAAGTAATTCTAAGCGTACTTACCAGTAACTTGTATTTCCTTCCATAGGAATCCATTGTGTGGTTTTCACCAGAAAAGTTTCTTTGTGTCCATTTTTGAAACGTACAAATATTCCTCTAAAATCAGCCGAACTGTGAATTCCGATTTACTCACCTGTTATCAGGAGAGAACCCAGTGCTGCATCTTTTAACCCAGCACTGACCCTGAAAAGTAAGTCTAAGCGTACTGACCAGTAACTTGTATTTCCTTCCAAAGGAATCAATTGTGTGGTTTTCACCAGAAATGTTTCTAATTGTCCATTTTTGAAATGTACAAATATTCCTCTAAAATCAGCCGAACTACGAATTCCGATTTACCCACCTGTTATCAGGAGAGAACCCAGTGCTGCATCTTTTAACCCAGCACTGACCCTGAGAAGTAAGTCTAAGTGTACTTACCAGTAACCTGTATTTCCTCCCATAGGAATCAATTGTGTAGTTTTCACCAGAAAAGTTTCTAAGTGTCCATTTTTGAAACATAGAATTATTCCTCTAAAATCAGCCGAACTACGAATTCAGATTTACTCACCTGTTATCAGGAGAGAACCCAGTGCTGCATCTTTTAACCCAGCACTGACCCTGAAAATTAAGTCTAAGCGTACTTACCAGTAACTTGTATTTCCTTGATAGGAATCCATTGTGTGGTTTTTACCAGAAAAGTTTCTAAGTGTCCATTTTTGAAACGTAGAATTATTCCTCTAAAATCAGCCGAACTACGAATTCCGATTTACCCACCTGTTATCAGGAGAGAACCCAGTGCTGCATCTTTTAACCCAGCACTGACCCTGAATAGTAAGTCTAAGCGTACTGACCAGTAACTTGTATTTCCTTCCAAAGGAATCCATTGTGTGGTTTTCACCAGAAATGTTTCTAAGTGTCCATTTTCGAAATGTACAAATATTCCTCTAAAATCAGCCGAACTACGAATTCCGATTTACTCACCTGTTATCAGGAGACAACCCAATGCTGCATCTTTTAACCCAGCACTGACCCTGAAAAGTAAGTCTAAACGTACTTACCAGTAACTTGTATTTCCTTCCATAGGAATCCATTGTGTGGTTTTCACCATAAAAGTTTCTTAGTGTCCATTTTTGAAACGTACAAATATTCCTCTAAAATCAGCCGAACTACGAATTCCGATTTACTCACCTGTTATCAGGAGACAACCCAGTGCTGCATCTTTTAACCCAGCACTGACCCTGAAAAGTAAGTCTAAGCGTACTTACCAGTAACTTGTATTTCCTTGATAGGAATCCATTGTGTGGTTTTTACCAGAAAAGTTTCTAAGTGTCCATTTTTGAAACGTACAAATATTCCTCTAAAATCAGCCGAACTGTGAATTCCGATTTACTCACCTGTTATCAGGAGAGAACCCAGTGCTGCATCTTTTAGACCAGCACTGGCTCTGAAAAGTAATTCTAAGCGTACTTACCAGTAACTTGTATTTCCTTCCATAGGAATCCATTGTGTGGTTTTCACCAGAAAAGTTTCTTTGTGTCCATTTTTGAAACGTACAAATATTCCTCTAAAATCAGCCAAACTACGAATTCCGATTTAATCACCTGTTATCAGGAGAGAACCCAGTGCTGCATCTTTTAACCCAGCACTGACCCTGAAAAGTAAGTCTAAGCGTACTGACCAGTAACTTGTATTTCCTTCCAAAGGAATCAATTGTGTGGTTTTCACCAGAAATGTTTCTAATTGTCCATTTTTGAAGTGTACAAATATTCCTCTAAAATCAGCCGAACTACGAATTCCGATTTACTCACCTGTTATCAGGAGACTACCCAGTGCTGCATCTTTTAACCCAGCACTGACCCTGAAAAGTAAGTCTAAGCGTACTTACCAGTAACTTGTATTTCCTTCCATAGGAATCCATTGTGTGGTCTTCACCAGAAATGTTTCTAAGTGTCCATTTTTGAAACGTACAAATATTCCTCTAAAATAAGCCGAACTACGAATTCCGATTTACTCCCCGGTTATCAGGAGAGAACCCAGTGCTGCATCTTTTAGACCAGCACTGGCTCTGAAAAGTAATTCTAAGCGTACTTACCAGTAACTTGTATTTCCTTCCATAGGAATCCATTGTGTGGTTTTCACCAGAAAAGTTTCTAAGTGTCCATTTTTGAAACGACAAATATTCCTCTAAAATCAGCTGAACTATGAATTCCGATTTACTCACCTGTTATCAGGAGAGAACCCAGTGCTGCATCTTTTAACCCAGCACTGACCCTGAAAAGTAAGTCTAAGCGTACTGACCAGTAACTTGTATTTCCTTTCTTAGGAATCCATTGTGTGGTTTTCCCCAGAAAAGTTTCTAAGTTTCAATTTTTCAAACGTACAAATATTCCTCTAAAATCAGCTGAACTACGAATTCTGATTTACTCACTTGTCATCAGGAGAGAACCCAGTGCTGCATCTTTTAGACTAGCACTGAAACTGACAAGTAATTCTAAACGTACTTACCAGTAACTTGTATTTTCTTCCATAGGAATCCATTGTGTGGTTTTCACCAGAAAAGTTTCTAAGTGTCCATTTTTGAAACATACAATTATTCCTCTAAAATCAGCCAAACTACGAATTCCGATTTACTCACCTGTTATCAGGAGAGAACCCAGTGCTGCATCTTTAAACCCAGCACTGACCCTGAAAATTAAGTCTAAGCGTACTTACCAGTAACTTGTATTCCCTTGATAGGAATCCATTGTGTGGTTTTTACCAGAAAAGTTTCTAAGTGTCCATTTTTGAAACGTACAAATATTCCTCTAAAATCATCCGAACTACGAATTCCGATTTACCCACCTGTTATCAGGAGAGAACCCAGTGCTGCATCTTTTAGACCAGCACTGGCTCTGAAAAGTAATTCTAAGCGTACTTACCAGTAACTTGTATTTCCTCCCATAGGAATCCATTATGTGGTTTTCACCAGTAAAGTTTTTTAGTGTCCATTTTTGAAACCTACAAATATTCCTCTAAAATCAGCCGAACTACGAATTCCGATTTAATCACCTGTTATCAGGAGAGAACCCAGTGCTGCATCTTTTAACCCAGCACTGACCCTGAAAAGTAAGTCTAAGCATACTGACCAGTAACTTGTATTTCCTTTCTTAGGAATCCATTGTGTGGTTTTCCCCAGAAAAGTTTCTAAGTTTCAATTTTTCAAACGTACAAATATTCCTCTAAAATCAGCTGAACTACGAATTCTGATTTACTCACTTGTCATCAGGAGAGAACCCAGTGCTGCATCTTTTAGACCAGCACTGAAACTGAAAAGTAATTCTAAGCGTACTTACCAGTAACTTGTATTTTCTTCCATAGGAATCCATTGTCTGGTTTTCACCAGAAAAGTTTCTAAGTGTCCATTTTTGAAACATACAATTATTCCTCTAAAATCTGCCAAACTACGAATTCCGATTTACTCACCTGTTATCAGGAGAGAACCCAGTGCTGCATCTTTAAACCCAGCACTGACCCTGAAAATTAAGTCTAAGTGTACTTACCAGTAACATGTATTTCCTCCCATAGGAATCAATTGTGTAGTTTTCACCAGAAAAGTTTCTAAGTGTCCATTTTTGAAACGTAGAATTATTCCTCTAAAATCAGCCGAACTACGAATTCCGATTTACTCATCTGTTATCAGGAGACAACCCAGTGCTGCATCTTTTAACCCAGCACTGACCCTGAAAAGTAAGTCTAAGCGTACTTACCAGTAACTTGTATTTCCTTCCATAGGAATCCATTGTGTGGTCTTCACCAGAAATGTTTCTAAGTGTCCATTTTTGAAACGTACAAATATTCCTCTAAAATAAGCCGAACTACGAATTCCGATTTACTCCCCGGTTATCAGGAGAGAACCCAGTGCTGCATCTTTTAGACCAGCACTGGCTCTGAAAAGTAATTCTAAGCGTACTTACCAGTAACTTGTATTTCCTCCCATAGGAATCCATTATGTGGTTTTCACCAGTAAAGTTTTTTAGTGTCCATTTTTGAAACCTACAAATATTCCTCTAAAATCAGCCGAACTACGAATTCCGATTTAATCACCTGTTATCAGGAGAGAACCCAGTGCTGCATCTTTTAACCCAGCACTGACCCTGAAAAGTAAGTCTAAGCGTACTGACCAGTAACTTGTATTTCCTTCCAAAGGACTCCATTGTATGGTTTTCACCAGAAATATTTCTAAGTGTCCATTTTTTAAATGTACAAATATTCCTCTAAAATCAGCCGAACTACGAATTCCGATTTACTCACCTGTTATCAGGAGACAACCCAGTGCTGCATCTTTTAACCCAGCACTGACCCTGAAAAGTAAGTCTAAGCGTACTTACCAGTAACTTGTATTTTCTTTCTTAGGAATCCATTGTGTGGTTTTCACCAGAAATGTTTCTAAGTGTCCATTTTTGAAACGTACAAATATTCCTCTAAAATAAGCCGAACTACGAATTCCGATTTACTCACCTGTTATCAGGAGAGAACCCAGTGCTGCATATTTTAGACCAACACTGGCTCTGAAAAGTAATTCTAAGCGTACTTATCAGTAACTTGTATTTCCTTCCATAGGAATCCATTGTGTGGTTTTCACCAGAAAAGTTTTTAAGTGTCCATTTTTGAAACGACAAATATTCCTCTAAAATCAGCCGAACTATGAATTCCGATTTACTCACCTGTTATCAGGAGAGAACCCAGTGCTGCATCTTTTAACCCAGCACTGACCCTGAAAAGTAAGTCTAAGCATACTGACCAGTAACTTGTATTTCCTTTCTTAGGAATCCATTGTGTGGTTTTCCCCAGAAAAGTTTCTAAGTTTCAATTTTTCAAACGTACAAATATTCCTCTAAAATCAGCTGAACTACGAATTCTGATTTACTCACTTGTCATCAGGAGAGAACCCAGTGCTGCATCTTTTAGACCAGCACTGAAACTGAAAAGTAATTCTAAGCGTACTTACCAGTAACTTGTATTTTCTTCCATAGGAATCCATTGTCTGGTTTTCACCAGAAAAGTTTCTAAGTGTCCATTTTTGAAACATACAATTATTCCTCTAAAATCTGCCAAACTACGAATTCCGATTTACCCACCTGTTATCAGGAGAGAACCCAGTGCTGCATCTTTTAACCCAGCACTGACCCTGAAAAATAAGTCTAAGCGTACTTACCAGTAACTTGTATTTCCTTGATAGGAATCCATTGTGTGGTTTTTACCAGAAAAGTTTCTAAGTGTCCATTTTTGAAACGTACAAATATTCCTCTAAAATCATCCGAACTACGAATTCCGATTTACCCACCTGTTATCAGGAGAGAACCCAGTGCTGCATCTTTTAACCCAGCACTGACCCTGAGAAGTAAGTCTAAGTGTACTTACCAGTAACCTGTATTTCCTCCCATAGGAATCAATTGTGTAGTTTTCACCAGAAAAGTTTCTAAGTGTCCATTTTTGAAACGTAGAATTATTCCTCTAAAATCAGCCGAACTACGAATTCCGATTTACTCACCTGTTATCAGGAGAGAACCCAGTGCTGCATCTTTTAACCCAGCACTGACCCTGAAAATTAAGTCTAAGCGTACTTACCAGTAACTTGTATTTCCTTGATAGGAATCCATTGTGTGGTTTTTACCAGAAAAGTTTCTAAGTGTCCATTTTTGAAACGTAGAATTATTCCTCTAAAATCAGCCGAACTACGAATTCCGATTTACCCACCTGTTATCAGGAGAGAACCCAGTGCTGCATCTTTTAACCCAGCACTGACCCTGAAATGTAAGTCTAAGCGTACTGACCAGTAACTTGTATTTCCTTCCAAAGGAATCCATTGTGTGGTTTTCACCAGAAATGTTTCTAAGTGTCCATTTTTGAAATGTACAAATATTCCTCTAAAATCAGCCGAACTACGAATTCCGATTTACCCACCTGTTATCAGGAGAGAACCCAGTGCTGCATCTTTTAACCCAGCACTGACCCTGAGAAGTAAGTCTAAGTGTACTTACCAGTAACATGTATTTCCTCCCATAGGAATCAATTGTGTAGTTTTCACCAGAAAAGTTTCTAAGTGTCAATTTTGAAACGTAGAATTATTCCTCTAAAATCAGCCGAACTACGAATTCCGATTTACTCATCTGTTATCAGGAGACAACCCAGTGCTGCATCTTTTAACCCAGCACTGACCCTGAAAAGTAAGTCTAAGCGTACTTACCAGTAACTTGTATTTCCTTCCATAGGAATCCATTGTGTGGTCTTCACCAGAAATGTTTCTAAGTGTCCATTTTTGAAACGTACAAATATTCCTCTAAAATAAGCCGAACTACGAATTCCGATTTACTCCCCGGTTATCAGGAGAGAACCCAGTGCTGCATCTTTTAACCCAGCACTGACCCTGAAAAGTAAGTCTAAGCATACTGACCAGTAACTTGTATTTCCTTTCTTAGGAATCCATTGTGTGGTTTTCCCCAGAAAAGTTTCTAAGTTTCAATTTTTCAAACGTACAAATATTCCTCTAAAATCAGCTGAACTACGAATTCTGATTTACTCACTTGTCATCAGGAGAGAACCCAGTGCTGCATCTTTTAGACCAGCACTGAAACTGAAAAGTAATTCTAAGCGTACTTACCAGTAACTTGTATTTTCTTCCATAGGAATCCATTGTCTGGTTTTCACCAGAAAAGTTTCTAAGTGTCCATTTTTGAAACATACAATTATTCCTCTAAAATCTGCCAAACTACGAATTCCGATTTACTCACCTGTTATCAGGAGAGAACCCAGTGCTGCATCTTTAAACCCAGCACTGACCCTGAAAATTAAGTCTAAGTGTACTTACCAGTAACATGTATTTCCTCCCATAGGAATCAATTGTGTAGTTTTCACCAGAAAAGTTTCTAAGTGTCCATTTTTGAAACGTAGAATTATTCCTCTAAAATCAGCCGAACTACGAATTCCGATTTACTCATCTGTTATCAGGAGACAACCCAGTGCTGCATCTTTTAACCCAGCACTGACCCTGAAAAGTAAGTCTAAGCGTACTTACCAGTAACTTGTATTTCCTTCCATAGGAATCCATTGTGTGGTCTTCACCAGAAATGTTTCTAAGTGTCCATTTTTGAAACGTACAAATATTCCTCTAAAATAAGCCGAACTACGAATTCCGATTTACTCCCCGGTTATCAGGAGAGAACCCAGTGCTGCATCTTTTAGACCAGCACTGGCTCTGAAAAGTAATTCTAAGCGTACTTACCAGTAACTTGTATTTCCTCCCATAGGAATCCATTATGTGGTTTTCACCAGTAAAGTTTTTTAGTGTCCATTTTTGAAACCTACAAATATTCCTCTAAAATCAGCCGAACTACGAATTCCGATTTAATCACCTGTTATCAGGAGAGAACCCAGTGCTGCATCTTTTAACCCAGCACTGACCCTGAAAAGTAAGTCTAAGCGTACTGACCAGTAACTTGTATTTCCTTCCAAAGGACTCCATTGTATGGTTTTCACCAGAAATATTTCTAAGTGTCCATTTTTTAAATGTACAAATATTCCTCTAAAATCAGCCGAACTACGAATTCCGATTTACTCACCTGTTATCAGGAGACAACCCAGTGCTGCATCTTTTAACCCAGCACTGACCCTGAAAAGTAAGTCTAAGCGTACTTACCAGTAACTTGTATTTCCTTTCTTAGGAATCCATTGTGTGGTTTTCACCAGAAATGTTTCTAAGTGTCCATTTTTGAAACGTACAAATATTCCTCTAAAATAAGCCGAACTACGAATTCCGATTTACTCACCTGTTATCAGGAGAGAACCCAGTGCTGCATATTTTAGACCAACACTGGCTCTGAAAAGTAATTCTAAGCGTACTTATCAGTAACTTGTATTTCCTTCCATAGGAATCCATTGTGTGGTTTTCACCAGAAAAGTTTTTAAGTGTCCATTTTTGAAACGACAAATATTCCTCTAAAATCAGCCGAACTATGAATTCCGATTTACTCACCTGTTATCAGGAGAGAACCCAGTGCTGCATCTTTTAACCCAGCACTGACCCTGAAAAGTAAGTCTAAGCATACTGACCAGTAACTTGTATTTCCTTTCTTAGGAATCCATTGTGTGGTTTTCCCCAGAAAAAATTCTAAGTTTCAATTTTTCAAACGTACAAATATTCCTCTAAAATCAGCTGAACTACGAATTCTGATTTACTCACTTGTCATCAGGAGAGAACCCAGTGCTGCATCTTTTAGACCAGCACTGAAACTGAAAAGTAATTCTAAGCGTACTTACCAGTAACTTGTATTTTCTTCCATAGGAATCCATTGTGTGGTTTTTACCAGAAAAGTTTCTAAGTGTCCATTTTTGAAACGTACAAATATTCCTCTAAAATCATCCGAACTACGAATTCCGATTTACCCACCTGTTATCAGGAGAGAACCCAGTGCTGCATCTTTTAACCCAGCACTGACCCTGAAAAGTAAGTCTAAGCGTACTTACCAGTAACTTGTATTTCCTTGATAGGAATCCATTGTGTGGTTTTTACCAGAAAAGTTTCTAAGTGTCCATTTTTGAAACGTACAAATATTCCTCTAAAATCATCCGAACTACGAATTCCGATTTACCCACCTGTTATCAGGAGAGAACCCAGTGCTGCATCTTTTAACCCAGCACTGACCCTGAGAAGTAAGTCTAAGTGTACTTACCAGTAACCTGTATTTCCTCCCATAGGAATCAATTGTGTAGTTTTCACCAGAAAAGTTTCTAAGTGTCCATTTTTGAAACGTAGAATTATTCCTCTAAAATCAGCCGAACTACGAATTCCGATTTACTCACCTGTTATCAGGAGAGAACCCAGTGCTGCATCTTTTAACCCAGCACTGACCCTGAAAATTAAGTCTAAGCGTACTTACCAGTAACTTGTATTTCCTTGATAGGAATCCATTGTGTGGTTTTTACCAGAAAAGTTTCTAAGTGTCCATTTTTGAAACGTAGAATTATTCCTCTAAAATCAGCCGAACTACGAATTCCGATTTAATCACCTGTTATCAGGAGAGAACCCAGTGCTGCATCTTTTAACCCAGCACTGACCCTGAAATGTAAGTCTAAGCGTACTGACCAGTAACTTGTATTTCCTTCCAAAGGAATCCATTGTGTGGTTTTCACCAGAAATGTTTCTAAGTGTCCATTTCTGAAATGTTCAAATATTCCTCTAAAATCAGCCGAACTACGAATTCCGATTTACTCACCTGTTATCAGGAGACAACCCAATGCTGCATCTTTTAACCCAGCACTGACCCTGAAAAGTAAGTCTAAACGTACTCACCAGAAACTTGTATTTCCTTCCATAGGAATCCATTGTGTGGTTTTCACCATAAAAGTTTCTTAGTGTCCATTTTTGAAACGTACAAATATTCCTCTAAAATCAGCTGAACTACGAATTCCGATTTACTCACCTGTTATCAGGAGACAACCCAGTGCTGCATCTTTTAACCCAGCACTGACCCTGAAAAGTAAGTCTAAGCGTACTTACCAGTAACTTGTATTTCCTTGAAAGGAATCCATTGTGTGGTTTTTACCAGAAAAGTTTCTAAGTGTCCATTTTTGAAACGTACAAATATTCCTCTAAAATCATCCGAACTGTGAATTCCGATTTACTCACCTGTTATCAGGAGAGAACCCAGTGCTCTTTTAGACAGGCACTGGCTCTGAAAAGTAATTCTAAGCGTACTTACCAGTAACTTGTATTTCCTTCCATAGGAATCCATTGTGTGGTTTTCACCATAAAAGTTTCTTAGTGTCCATTTTTGAAACGTACAAATATTCCTCTAAAATCAGCTGAACTACGAATTCCGATTTACTCACCTGTTATCAGGAGACAACCCAGTGCTGCATCTTTTAACCCAGCACTGACCCTGAAAAGTAAGTCTAAGCGTACTTACCAGTAACTTGTATTTCCTTGATAGGAATCCATTGTGTGGTTTTTACCAGAAAAGTTTCTAAGTGTCCATTTTTGAAACGTACAAATATTCCTCTAAAATCAGCCGAACTACGAATTCCGATTTACTCACCTGTTATCAGGAGACAACCCAATGCTGCATCTTTTAACCCAGCACTGACCCTGAAAAGTAAGTCTAAACGTACTTACCAGTAACTTGTATTTCCTTCCATAGGAATCCATTGTGTGGTCTTCACCAGAAATGTTTCTAAGTGTCCATTTTTGAAACGTACAAATATTCCTCTAAAATCAGCTGAACTACGAATTCCGATTTACTCACCTGTTATCAGGAGACAACCCAGTGCTGCATCTTTTAACCCAGCACTGACCCTGAAAAGTAAGTCTAAGCGTACTTACCAGTAACTTGTATTTCCTCCCATAGGAATCCATTATGTGGTTTTCACCAGAAAAGTTTTTTAGTGTCCATTTTTGAAACTTACAAATATTCCTCTAAAATCAGCCGAACTACGAATTCCGATTTAATCACCTGTTATCAGGAGAGAACCCAGTGCTGCATCTTTTCACCCAGCACTGACCCTGAAAAGTAAGTCTAAGCGTACTGACCAGTAACTTGTATTTCCTTCCAAAGGAATCCATTGTATGGTTTTCACCAGAAATATTTCTAAGTGTCCATTTTTGAAACTTACAAATATTCCTCTAAAATAAGCCGAACTACGAATTCCGATTTACTCCCCAGTTATCAGGAGAGAACCCAGTGCTGCATCTTTTAGACCAGCTCTGGCTCTGAAAAGTAATTCTAAGCGTACTTACCAGTAACTTGTATTTCCTCCCATAGGAATCCATTATGTGGTTTTCACCAGAAAAGTTTTTTAGTGTCCATTTTTGAAACCTACAAATATGCCTCTAAAATCAGCCGAACTACGAATTCCGATTTAATCACCTGTTATCAGGAGAGAACCCAGTGCTGCATCTTTTCACCCAGCACTGACCCTGAAAAGTAAGTCTAAGCGTACTGACCAGTAACTTGTATTTCCTTCCAAAGGAATCCATTGTATGGTTTTCACCAGAAATATTTCTAAGTGTCCATTTTTGAAACTTACAAATATTCCTCTAAAATAAGCCGAACTACGAATTCCGATTTACTCCCCGGTTATCAGGAGAGAACCCAGTGCTGCATCTTTTAGACCAGCTCTGGCTCTGAAAAGTAATTCTAAGCGTACTTACCAGTAACTTGTATTTCCTCCCATAGAAATCCATTATGTGGTTTTCACCAGAAAA
The DNA here is from genome assembly GCF_964204655.1 of Triturus cristatus. Taxonomy (NCBI): domain Eukaryota; kingdom Metazoa; phylum Chordata; class Amphibia; order Caudata; family Salamandridae; genus Triturus; species Triturus cristatus. The sequence goes on along the minus strand of NW_028188310.1, from coordinate 712,017 downwards.
GTTTTTTAGTGTCCATTTTTGAAACCTACAAATATTCCTCTAAAATCAGCCGAACTACGAATTCCGATTTAATCACCTGTTATCAGGAGAGAACCCAGTGCTGCATCTTTTAACCCAGCACTGACCCTGAAAAGTAAGTCTAAGCGTACTGACCAGTAACTTGTATTTCCTTCCAAAGGAATCTATTGTATGGTTTTCACCAGAAATATTTCTAAGTGTCCATTTTTTAAATGTACAAATATTCCTCTAAAATCAGCCGAACTACGAATTCCGATTTACTCACCTGTTATCAGGAGAGAACCCAGTGCTGCATCTTTTAACCCAGCACTGACCCTGAAAATTAAGTCTAAGCGTACTTACCAGTAACTTGTATTTCCTTGATAGGAATCCATTGTGTGGTTTTTACCAGAAAAGTTTCTAAGTGTCCATTTTTGAAACATACAATTATTCCTCTAAAATCAGCCAAACTACGAATTCCGATTTACTCACCTGTTATCAGGAGAGAACCCAGTGCTGCATCTTTTAACCCAGCACTGACCCTGAAAATTAAGTCTAAGCGTACTTACCAGTAACTTGTATTTCCTTGATAGGATTCCATTGTGTGGTTTTTACCAGAAAAGTTTCTAAGTGTCCATTTTTGAAACGTACAAATATTCCTCTAAAATCATCCGAACTACGAATTCCGATTTACCCACCTGTTATCAGGAGAGAACCCAGTGCTGCATCTTTTAACCCAGCACTGACCCTGAGAAGTAAGTCTAAGTGTACTTACCAGTAACCTGTATTTCCTCCCATAGGAATCAATTGTGTAGTTTTCACCAGAAAAGTTTCTAAGTGTCCATTTTTGAAACGTAGAATTATTCCTCTAAAATCAGCCGAACTACGAATTCAGATTAACTCACCTGTTATCAGGAGAGAACCCAGTGCTGCATCTTTTAACTCAGCACTGACCCTGAAAATTAAGTCTAAGCGTACTTACCAGTAACTTGTATTTCCTTGATAGGAATCCATTGTGTGGTTTTTACCAGAAAAGTTTCTAAGTGTCCATTTTTGAAACATAGAATTATTACTCTAAAATCAGCCGAACTACGAATTCCGATTTACCCACCTGTTATCAGTAGACAACCCAGTGCTGCATCTTTTAACCCAGCACTGACCCTGAAAAGTAAGTCTAAGCGTACTGACCAGTAACTTGTATTTCCTTCCAAAGGAATCCATTGTGTGGTTTTCACCAGAAATGTTTCTAAGTGTCCATTTTTGAAATGTACAAATATTCCTCTAAAATCAGCCGAACTACGAATTCCGATTTACGCACCTGTTATCAGGAGACAACCCAATGCTGCATCTTTTAACCCAGCACTGACCCTGAAAAGTAAGTCTAAACGTACTTACCAGTATCTTGTATTTCCTTCCATAGGAATCCATTGTGTGGTTTTCACCATAAAAGTTTCTTAGTGTCCATTTTTGAAACGTACAAATATTCCTCTAAAATCAGCCGAACTACGAATTCCGATTTACTCACCTGTTATCAGGAGACAACCCAGTGCTGCATCTTTTAACCCAGCACTGACCCTGAAAAGTAAGTCTAAGCGTACTTACCAGTAACTTGTATTTCCTTGATAGGATTCCATTGTGTGGTTTTTACCAGAAAAGTTTCTAAGTGTCCATTTTTGAAACGTACAAATATTCCTCTAAAATAAGCCGAACTGTGAAATCCGATTTACTCACCTGTTATCAGGAGAGAACCCAGTGCTGCATCTTTTAGACCAGCACTGGCTCTGAAAAGTAATTCTAAGCGTACTTACCAGTAACTTGTATTTCCTTCCATAGGAATCCATTGTGTGGTTTTCACCAGAAAAGTTTCTTTGTGTCCATTTTTGAAACGTACAAATATTCCTCTAAAATCAGCCGAACTACGAATTCCGATTTAATCACCTGTTATCAGGAGAGAACCCAGTGCTGCATCTTTTAACCCAGCACTGACCCTGAAAAGTAAGTCTAAGCATACTGACCAGTAACTTGTATTTCCTTCCAAAGGAATCAATTGTGTGGTTTTCACCAGAAATGTTTCTAATTGTCCATTTTTGAAATGTACAAATATTCCTCTAAAATCAGCCGAACTACGAATTCCGATTTACTCACCTGTTATCAGGAGAGAACCCAGTGCTGCATCTTTTAACCCAGCACTGACCCTGAAAAGTAAGTACAAGCGTACTTACCAGTAACTTGTATTTCCTTCCATAGGAATCCATTGTGTGGTCTTCACCAGAAATGTTTCTAAGTGTCCATTTTTGAAACGTACAAATATTCCTCTAAAATAAGCCGAACTACGAATTCCGATTTACTCCCCGGTTATCAGGAGAGAACCCAGTGGTGCATCTTTTAGACCAGCACTGGCTCTGAAAAGTAATTCTAAGCGTACTTACCAGTAACTTGTATTTCCTCCCATAGGAATCCATTATGTGGTTTTCACCAGTAAAGTTTTTTAGTGTCCATTTTTTAAACCTACAAATATTCCTCTAAAATCAGCCGAACTACGAATTCCGATTTAATCACCTGTTATCAGGAGAGAACCCAGTGCTGCATCTTTTAACCCAGCACTGACCCTGAAAAGTAAGTCTAAGCGTACTGACCAGTAACTTGTATTTCCTTCCAAAGGAATCCATTGTATGGTTTTCACCAGAAATATTTCTAAGTGTCCATTTTTTAAATGTACAAATATTCCTCTAAAATCAGCCGAACTACGAATTCCGATTTACTCACCTGTTATCAGGAGACAACCCAGTGCTGCATCGTTTAACCCAGCACTGACCCTGAAAAGTAAGTCTAAGCGTACTTACCAGTAACTTGTATTTCCTTTCTTAGGAATCCATTGTGTGGTTTTCACCAGAAATGTTTCTAAGTGTCCATTTTTGAAACGTACAAATATTCCTCTAAAATAAGCCGAACTACGGATTCCGATTTACTCACCTGTTATCAGGAGAGAACCCAGTGCTGCATATTTTAGACCAGCACTGGCTCTGAAAAGTAATTCTAAGCGTACTTATCAGTAACTTGTATTTCCTTCCATAGGAATCCATTGTGTGGTTTTCACCAGAAAAGTTTCTAAGTGTCCATTTTTTAAACGACAAATATTCCTCTAAAATCAGCCGAACTATGAATTCCGATTTACTCACCTGTTATCAGGAGAGAACCCAGTGCTGCATCTTTTAACCCAGCACTGACCCTGAAAAGTAAGTCTAAGCGTACTGACCAGTAACTTGTATTTCCTTTCTTAGGAATCCATTGTGTGGTTTTCCCCAGAAAAGTTTCTAAGTTTCAATTTTTCAAACGTACAAATATTCCTCTAAAATCAGCTGAACTACGAATTCTGATTTACTCACTTGTCATCAGGAGAGAACCCAGTGCTGCATCTTTTAGACCAGCACTGAAACTGAAAAGTAATTCTAAGCGTACTTACCAGTAACTTGTATTTTCTTCCATAGGAATCCATTGTGTGGTTTTCACCAGAAAAGTTTCTAAGTGTCCATTTTTGAAACATACAATTATTCCTCTAAAATCAGCCAAACTACGAATTCCGATTTACTCACCTGTTATCAGGAGAGAACCCAGTGCTGCATCTTTAAACCCAGCACTGACCCTGAAAATTAAGTCTAAGCGTACTTACCAGTAACTTGTATTTCCTTGATTGGAATCCATTGTGTGGTTTTTACCAGAAAAGTTTCTAAGTGTCCATTTTTGAAACGTACAAATATTCCTCTAAAATCATCCGAACTACGAATTCCGATTTACCCACCTGTTATCAGGAGAGAACCCAGTGCTGCATCTTTTAACCCAGCACTGACCCTGAGAAGTAAGTCTAAGTGTACTTACCAGTAACCTGTATTTCCTCCCATAGGAATCAATTGTGTAGTTTTCACCAGAAAAGTTTCTAAGTGTCCATTTTTGAAACGTAGAATTATTCCTCTAAAATCAGCCGAACTACGAATTCCGATTTACTCACCTGTTATCAGGAGACAACCCAGTGCTGCATCTTTTAACCCAGCACTGACCCTGAAAAGTAAGTCTAAGCGTACTTACCAGTAACTTGTATTTCCTTCCATAGGAATCCATTGTGTGGTCTTCACCAGAAATGTTTCTAAGTGTCCATTTTTGAAACGTACAAATATTCCTCTAAAATAGGCCGAACTACGAATTCCGATTTACTCCCCGGTTATCAGGAGAGAACCCAGTGCTGCATCTTTTAGACCAGCACTGGCTCTGAAAAGTAAGTCTAAGCGTACTTACCAGTAACTTGTATTTCCTTCCATAGGAATCCATTGTGTGGTCTTCACCAGAAATGTTTCTAAGTGTCCATTTTTTAAACGACAAATATTCCTCTAAAATCAGCCGAACTATGAACTCCGATTTACTCACCTGTTATCAGGAGAAAACCCAGTGCTGCATCTTTTAACCCAGCACTGACCCTGAAAAGTAAGTCTAAGCGTACTGACCAGTAACTTGTATTTCCTTTCTTAGGAATCCATTGTGTGGTTTTCCCCAGAAAAGTTTCTAAGTTTCAATTTTTCAAACGTACAAATATTCCTCTAAAATCAGCTGAACTACGAATTCTGATTTACTCACTTGTCATCAGGAGAGAACCCAGTGCTGCATCTTTTAGACCAGCACTGAAACTGAAAAGTAATTCTAAGCGTACTTACCAGTAACTTGTATTTTCTTCCATAGGAATCCATTGTGTGGTTTTCACCAGAAAAGTTTCTAAGTGTCCATTTTTGAAACATACAATTATTCCTCTAAAATCAGCCAAACTACGAATTCCGATTTACTCACCTGTTATCAGGAGAGAACCCAGTGCTGCATCTTTAAACCCAGCACTGACCCTGAAAATTAAGTCTAAGCTTACTTACCAGTAACTTGTATTTCCTTGATAGGAATCCATCGTGTGGTTTTTACCAGAAAAGTTTCTAAGTGTCCATTTTTGAAACGTACAAATATTCCTCTAAAATCATCCGAACTACGAATTCCGATTTACCCACCTGTTATCAGGAGAGAACCCAGTGCTGCATCTTTTAACCCAGCACTGACCCTGAGAAGTAAGTCTAAGTGTACTTACCAGTAACCTGTATTTCCTCCCATAGGAATCAATTGTGTAGTTTTCACCAGAAAAGTTTCTAAGTGTCCATTTTTGAAACGTACAAATATTCCTCTAAAATAAGCCGAACTACGAATTCCGATTTACTCCCCGGTTATCAGGAGAGAACCCAGTGCTGCATCTTTTAGACCAGCACTGGCTCTGAAAAGTAATTCTAAGCGTACTTACCAGTAACTTGTATTTCCTCCCATAGGAATCCATTATGTGGTTTTCACCAGTAAAGTTTTTTAGTGTCCATTTTTGAAACCTACAAATATTCCTCTAAAATCAGCCGAACTACGAATTCCGATTTAATCACCTGTTATCAGGAGAGAACCCAGTGCTGCATCTTTTAACCCAGCACTGACCCTGAAAAGTAAGTCTAAGCGTACTGACCAGTAACTTGTATTTCCTTTCTTAGGAATCCATTGTGTGGTTTTCACCAGAAATGTTTCTAAGTGTCTATTTTTGAAACGTACAAATATTCCTCTAAAATAAGCCGAACTACGAATTCCGATTTACTCACCTGTTATCAGGAGAGAACCCAGTGCTGCATATTTTAGACCAGCACTGGCTCTGAAAAGTAATTCTAAGCGTACTTATCAGTAACTTGTATTTCCTTCCATAGGAATCCATTGTGTGGTTTTCACCAGAAAAGTTTCTAAGTGTCCATTTTTGAAGAGACAAATATTCTTCTAAAATCAGCCGAACTATGAATTCCGATTTACTCACCTGTTATCAGGAGAGAACCCAGTGCTGCATCTTTTAACCCAGCACTGACCCTGAAAAGTTAGTCTAAGCGTACTGACCAGTAACTTGTATTTCCTTTCTTAGGAATCCATTGTGTGGTTTTCCCCAGAAAAGTTTCTAAGTTTCAATTTTTCAAACGTACAAATATTCCTCTAAAATCAGCTGAACTACGAATTCTGATTTACTCACTTGTCATCAGGAGAGAACCCAGTGCTGCTTCTTTTAGACCAGCACTGAAACTGAAAAGTAATTCTAAGTGTACTTACCAGTAACTTGTATTTTCTTCCATAGGAATCCATTGTGTGGTTTTCACCAGAAAAGTTTCTAAGTGTCCATTTTTGAAACATACAATTATTCCTCTAAAATCAGCCAAACTACGAATTCCGATTTACTCACCTGTTATCAGGAGAGAACCCAGTGCTGCATCTTTTAACCCAGCACTGACCCTGAAAATTAAGTCTAAGCGTACTTACCAGTAACTTGTATTCCCTTGATAGGAATCCATTGTGTGGTTTTTACCAGAAAAGTTTCTAAGTGTCCATTTTTGAAACGTACAAATATTCCTCTAAAATCATCCGAACTACGAATTCCGATTTACCCACCTGTTATCAGGAGAGAACCCAGTGCTGCATCTTTTAGACCAGCACTGGCTCTGAAAAGTAATTCTAAGCGTACTTACCAGTAACTTGTATTTCCTCCCATAGGAATCCATTATGTGGTTTTCACCAGTAAAGTTTTTTAGTGTCCATTTTTGAAACCTACAAATATTCCTCTAAAATCAGCCGAACTACGAATTCCGATTTAATCACCTGTTATCAGGAGAGAACCCAGTGCTGCATCTTTTAACCCAGCACTGACCCTGAAAAGTAAGTCTAAGCATACTGACCAGTAACTTGTATTTCCTTTCTTAGGAATCCATTGTGTGGTTTTCCCCAGAAAAGTTTCTAAGTTTCAATTTTTCAAACGTACAAATATTCCTCTAAAATCAGCTGAACTACGAATTCTGATTTACTCACTTGTCATCAGGAGAGAACCCAGTGCTGCATCTTTTAGACCAGCACTGAAACTGAAAAGTAATTCTAAGCGTACTTACCAGTAACTTGTATTTTCTTCCATAGGAATCCATTGTCTGGTTTTCACCAGAAAAGTTTCTAAGTGTCCATTTTTGAAACATACAATTATTCCTCTAAAATCTGCCAAACTACGAATTCCGATTTACTCACCTGTTATCAGGAGAGAACCCAGTGCTGCATCTTTAAACCCAGCACTGACCCTGAAAATTAAGTCTAAGTGTACTTACCAGTAACATGTATTTCCTCCCATAGGAATCAATTGTGTAGTTTTCACCAGAAAAGTTTCTAAGTGTCCATTTTTGAAACGTAGAATTATTCCTCTAAAATCAGCCGAACTACGAATTCCGATTTACTCATCTGTTATCAGGAGACAACCCAGTGCTGCATCTTTTAACCCAGCACTGACCCTGAAAAGTAAGTCTAAGCGTACTTACCAGTAACTTGTATTTCCTTCCATAGGAATCCATTGTGTGGTCTTCACCAGAAATGTTTCTAAGTGTCCATTTTTGAAACGTACAAATATTCCTCTAAAATAAGCCGAACTACGAATTCCGATTTACTCCCCGGTTATCAGGAGAGAACCCAGTGCTGCATCTTTTAGACCAGCACTGGCTCTGAAAAGTAATTCTAAGCGTACTTACCAGTAACTTGTATTTCCTCCCATAGGAATCCATTATGTGGTTTTCACCAGTAAAGTTTTTTAGTGTCCATTTTTGAAACCTACAAATATTCCTCTAAAATCAGCCGAACTACGAATTCCGATTTAATCACCTGTTATCAGGAGAGAACCCAGTGCTGCATCTTTTAACCCAGCACTGACCCTGAAAAGTAAGTCTAAGCGTACTGACCAGTAACTTGTATTTCCTTCCAAAGGACTCCATTGTATGGTTTTCACCAGAAATATTTCTAAGTGTCCATTTTTTAAATGTACAAATATTCCTCTAAAATCAGCCGAACTACGAATTCCGATTTACTCACCTGTTATCAGGAGACAACCCAGTGCTGCATCTTTTAACCCAGCACTGACCCTGAAAAGTAAGTCTAAGCGTACTTACCAGTAACTTGTATTTTCTTTCTTAGGAATCCATTGTGTGGTTTTCACCAGAAATGTTTCTAAGTGTCCATTTTTGAAACGTACAAATATTCCTCTAAAATAAGCCGAACTACGAATTCCGATTTACTCACCTGTTATCAGGAGAGAACCCAGTGCTGCATATTTTAGACCAACACTGGCTCTGAAAAGTAATTCTAAGCGTACTTATCAGTAACTTGTATTTCCTTCCATAGGAATCCATTGTGTGGTTTTCACCAGAAAAGTTTTTAAGTGTCCATTTTTGAAACGACAAATATTCCTCTAAAATCAGCCGAACTATGAATTCCGATTTACTCACCTGTTATCAGGAGAGAACCCAGTGCTGCATCTTTTAACCCAGCACTGACCCTGAAAAGTAAGTCTAAGCATACTGACCAGTAACTTGTATTTCCTTTCTTAGGAATCCATTGTGTGGTTTTCCCCAGAAAAGTTTCTAAGTTTCAATTTTTCAAACGTACAAATATTCCTCTAAAATCAGCTGAACTACGAATTCTGATTTACTCACTTGTCATCAGGAGAGAACCCAGTGCTGCATCTTTTAGACCAGCACTGAAACTGAAAAGTAATTCTAAGCGTACTTACCAGTAACTTGTATTTTCTTCCATAGGAATCCATTGTCTGGTTTTCACCAGAAAAGTTTCTAAGTGTCCATTTTTGAAACATACAATTATTCCTCTAAAATCTGCCAAACTACGAATTCCGATTTACCCACCTGTTATCAGGAGAGAACCCAGTGCTGCATCTTTTAACCCAGCACTGACCCTGAAAAATAAGTCTAAGCGTACTTACCAGTAACTTGTATTTCCTTGATAGGAATCCATTGTGTGGTTTTTACCAGAAAAGTTTCTAAGTGTCCATTTTTGAAACGTACAAATATTCCTCTAAAATCATCCGAACTACGAATTCCGATTTACCCACCTGTTATCAGGAGAGAACCCAGTGCTGCATCTTTTAACCCAGCACTGACCCTGAGAAGTAAGTCTAAGTGTACTTACCAGTAACCTGTATTTCCTCCCATAGGAATCAATTGTGTAGTTTTCACCAGAAAAGTTTCTAAGTGTCCATTTTTGAAACGTAGAATTATTCCTCTAAAATCAGCCGAACTACGAATTCCGATTTACTCACCTGTTATCAGGAGAGAACCCAGTGCTGCATCTTTTAACCCAGCACTGACCCTGAAAATTAAGTCTAAGCGTACTTACCAGTAACTTGTATTTCCTTGATAGGAATCCATTGTGTGGTTTTTACCAGAAAAGTTTCTAAGTGTCCATTTTTGAAACGTAGAATTATTCCTCTAAAATCAGCCGAACTACGAATTCCGATTTACCCACCTGTTATCAGGAGAGAACCCAGTGCTGCATCTTTTAACCCAGCACTGACCCTGAAATGTAAGTCTAAGCGTACTGACCAGTAACTTGTATTTCCTTCCAAAGGAATCCATTGTGTGGTTTTCACCAGAAATGTTTCTAAGTGTCCATTTTTGAAATGTACAAATATTCCTCTAAAATCAGCCGAACTACGAATTCCGATTTACCCACCTGTTATCAGGAGAGAACCCAGTGCTGCATCTTTTAACCCAGCACTGACCCTGAGAAGTAAGTCTAAGTGTACTTACCAGTAACATGTATTTCCTCCCATAGGAATCAATTGTGTAGTTTTCACCAGAAAAGTTTCTAAGTGTCAATTTTGAAACGTAGAATTATTCCTCTAAAATCAGCCGAACTACGAATTCCGATTTACTCATCTGTTATCAGGAGACAACCCAGTGCTGCATCTTTTAACCCAGCACTGACCCTGAAAAGTAAGTCTAAGCGTACTTACCAGTAACTTGTATTTCCTTCCATAGGAATCCATTGTGTGGTCTTCACCAGAAATGTTTCTAAGTGTCCATTTTTGAAACGTACAAATATTCCTCTAAAATAAGCCGAACTACGAATTCCGATTTACTCCCCGGTTATCAGGAGAGAACCCAGTGCTGCATCTTTTAACCCAGCACTGACCCTGAAAAGTAAGTCTAAGCATACTGACCAGTAACTTGTATTTCCTTTCTTAGGAATCCATTGTGTGGTTTTCCCCAGAAAAGTTTCTAAGTTTCAATTTTTCAAACGTACAAATATTCCTCTAAAATCAGCTGAACTACGAATTCTGATTTACTCACTTGTCATCAGGAGAGAACCCAGTGCTGCATCTTTTAGACCAGCACTGAAACTGAAAAGTAATTCTAAGCGTACTTACCAGTAACTTGTATTTTCTTCCATAGGAATCCATTGTCTGGTTTTCACCAGAAAAGTTTCTAAGTGTCCATTTTTGAAACATACAATTATTCCTCTAAAATCTGCCAAACTACGAATTCCGATTTACTCACCTGTTATCAGGAGAGAACCCAGTGCTGCATCTTTAAACCCAGCACTGACCCTGAAAATTAAGTCTAAGTGTACTTACCAGTAACATGTATTTCCTCCCATAGGAATCAATTGTGTAGTTTTCACCAGAAAAGTTTCTAAGTGTCCATTTTTGAAACGTAGAATTATTCCTCTAAAATCAGCCGAACTACGAATTCCGATTTACTCATCTGTTATCAGGAGACAACCCAGTGCTGCATCTTTTAACCCAGCACTGACCCTGAAAAGTAAGTCTAAGCGTACTTACCAGTAACTTGTATTTCCTTCCATAGGAATCCATTGTGTGGTCTTCACCAGAAATGTTTCTAAGTGTCCATTTTTGAAACGTACAAATATTCCTCTAAAATAAGCCGAACTACGAATTCCGATTTACTCACCTGTTATCAGGAGAGAACCCAGTGCTGCATATTTTAGACCAACACTGGCTCTGAAAAGTAATTCTAAGCGTACTTATCAGTAACTTGTATTTCCTTCCATAGGAATCCATTGTGTGGTTTTCACCAGAAAAGTTTTTAAGTGTCCATTTTTGAAACGACAAATATTCCTCTAAAATCAGCCGAACTATGAATTCCGATTTACTCACCTGTTATCAGGAGAGAACCCAGTGCTGCATCTTTTAACCCAGCACTGACCCTGAAAAGTAAGTCTAAGCATACTGACCAGTAACTTGTATTTCCTTTCTTAGGAATCCATTGTGTGGTTTTCCCCAGAAAAGTTTCTAAGTTTCAATTTTTCAAACGTACAAATATTCCTCTAAAATCAGCTGAACTACGAATTCTGATTTACTCACTTGTCATCAGGAGAGAACCCAGTGCTGCATCTTTTAGACCAGCACTGAAACTGAAAAGTAATTCTAAGCGTACTTACCAGTAACTTGTATTTTCTTCCATAGGAATCCATTGTCTGGTTTTCACCAGAAAAGTTTCTAAGTGTCCATTTTTGAAACATACAATTATTCCTCTAAAATCTGCCAAACTACGAATTCCGATTTACCCACCTGTTATCAGGAGAGAACCCAGTGCTGCATCTTTTAACCCAGCACTGACCCTGAAAAATAAGTCTAAGCGTACTTACCAGTAACTTGTATTTCCTTGATAGGAATCCATTGTGTGGTTTTTACCAGAAAAGTTTCTAAGTGTCCATTTTTGAAACGTACAAATATTCCTCTAAAATCATCCGAACTACGAATTCCGATTTACCCACCTGTTATCAGGAGAGAACCCAGTGCTGCATCTTTTAACCCAGCACTGACCCTGAGAAGTAAGTCTAAGTGTACTTACCAGTAACCTGTATTTCCTCCCATAGGAATCAATTGTGTAGTTTTCACCAGAAAAGTTTCTAAGTGTCCATTTTTGAAACGTAGAATTATTCCTCTAAAATCAGCCGAACTACGAATTCCGATTTACTCACCTGTTATCAGGAGAGAACCCAGTGCTGCATCTTTTAACCCAGCACTGACCCTGAAAATTAAGTCTAAGCGTACTTACCAGTAACTTGTATTTCCTTGATAGGAATCCATTGTGTGGTTTTTACCAGAAAAGTTTCTAAGTGTCCATTTTTGAAACGTAGAATTATTCCTCTAAAATCAGCCGAACTACGAATTCCGATTTACCCACCTGTTATCAGGAGAGAACCCAGTGCTGCATCTTTTAACCCAGCACTGACCCTGAAATGTAAGTCTAAGCGTACTGACCAGTAACTTGTATTTCCTTCCAAAGGAATCCATTGTGTGGTTTTCACCAGAAATGTTTCTAAGTGTCCATTTTTGAAATGTACAAATATTCCTCTAAAATCAGCCGAACTACGAATTCCGATTTACCCACCTGTTATCAGGAGAGAACCCAGTGCTGCATCTTTTAACCCAGCACTGACCCTGAGAAGTAAGTCTAAGTGTACTTACCAGTAACATGTATTTCCTCCCATAGGAATCAATTGTGTAGTTTTCACCAGAAAAGTTTCTAAGTGTCAATTTTGAAACGTAGAATTATTCCTCTAAAATCAGCCGAACTACGAATTCCGATTTACTCATCTGTTATCAGGAGACAACCCAGTGCTGCATCTTTTAACCCAGCACTGACCCTGAAAAGTAAGTCTAAGCGTACTTACCAGTAACTTGTATTTCCTTCCATAGGAATCCATTGTGTGGTCTTCACCAGAAATGTTTCTAAGTGTCCATTTTTGAAACGTACAAATATTCCTCTAAAATAAGCCGAACTACGAATTCCGATTTACTCCCCGGTTATCAGGAGAGAACCCAGTGCTGCATCTTTTAACCCAGCACTGACCCTGAAAAGTAAGTCTAAGCATACTGACCAGTAACTTGTATTTCCTTTCTTAGGAATCCATTGTGTGGTTTTCCCCAGAAAAGTTTCTAAGTTTCAATTTTTCAAACGTACAAATATTCCTCTAAAATCAGCTGAACTACGAATTCTGATTTACTCACTTGTCATCAGGAGAGAACCCAGTGCTGCATCTTTTAGACCAGCACTGAAACTGAAAAGTAATTCTAAGCGTACTTACCAGTAACTTGTATTTTCTTCCATAGGAATCCATTGTCTGGTTTTCACCAGAAAAGTTTCTAAGTGTCCATTTTTGAAACATACAATTATTCCTCTAAAATCTGCCAAACTACGAATTCCGATTTACTCACCTGTTATCAGGAGAGAACCCAGTGCTGCATCTTTAAACCCAGCACTGACCCTGAAAATTAAGTCTAAGTGTACTTACCAGTAACATGTATTTCCTCCCATAGGAATCAATTGTGTAGTTTTCACCAGAAAAGTTTCTAAGTGTCCATTTTTGAAACGTAGAATTATTCCTCTAAAATCAGCCGAACTACGAATTCCGATTTACTCATCTGTTATCAGGAGACAACCCAGTGCTGCATCTTTTAACCCAGCACTGACCCTGAAAAGTAAGTCTAAGCGTACTTACCAGTAACTTGTATTTCCTTCCATAGGAATCCATTGTGTGGTCTTCACCAGAAATGTTTCTAAGTGTCCATTTTTGAAACGTACAAATATTCCTCTAAAATAAGCCGAACTACGAATTCCGATTTACTCCCCGGTTATCAGGAGAGAACCCAGTGCTGCATCTTTTAGACCAGCACTGGCTCTGAAAAGTAATTCTAAGCGTACTTACCAGTAACTTGTATTTCCTCCCATAGGAATCCATTATGTGGTTTTCACCAGTAAAGTTTTTTAGTGTCCATTTTTGAAACCTACAAATATTCCTCTAAAATCAGCCGAACTACGAATTCCGATTTAATCACCTGTTATCAGGAGAGAACCCAGTGCTGCATCTTTTAACCCAGCACTGACCCTGAAAAGTAAGTCTAAGCGTACTGACCAGTAACTTGTATTTCCTTCCAAAGGACTCCATTGTATGGTTTTCACCAGAAATATTTCTAAGTGTCCATTTTTTAAATGTACAAATATTCCTCTAAAATCAGCCGAACTACGAATTCCGATTTACTCACCTGTTATCAGGAGACAACCCAGTGCTGCATCTTTTAACCCAGCACTGACCCTGAAAAGTAAGTCTAAGCGTACTTACCAGTAACTTGTATTTCCTTTCTTAGGAATCCATTGTGTGGTTTTCACCAGAAATGTTTCTAAGTGTCCATTTTTGAAACGTACAAATATTCCTCTAAAATAAGCCGAACTACGAATTCCGATTTACTCACCTGTTATCAGGAGAGAACCCAGTGCTGCATATTTTAGACCAACACTGGCTCTGAAAAGTAATTCTAAGCGTACTTATCAGTAACTTGTATTTCCTTCCATAGGAATCCATTGTGTGGTTTTCACCAGAAAAGTTTTTAAGTGTCCATTTTTGAAACGACAAATATTCCTCTAAAATCAGCCGAACTATGAATTCCGATTTACTCACCTGTTATCAGGAGAGAACCCAGTGCTGCATCTTTTAACCCAGCACTGACCCTGAAAAGTAAGTCTAAGCATACTGACCAGTAACTTGTATTTCCTTTCTTAGGAATCCATTGTGTGGTTTTCCCCAGAAAAAATTCTAAGTTTCAATTTTTCAAACGTACAAATATTCCTCTAAAATCAGCTGAACTACGAATTCTGATTTACTCACTTGTCATCAGGAGAGAACCCAGTGCTGCATCTTTTAGACCAGCACTGAAACTGAAAAGTAATTCTAAGCGTACTTACCAGTAACTTGTATTTTCTTCCATAGGAATCCATTGTGTGGTTTTTACCAGAAAAGTTTCTAAGTGTCCATTTTTGAAACGTACAAATATTCCTCTAAAATCATCCGAACTACGAATTCCGATTTACCCACCTGTTATCAGGAGAGAACCCAGTGCTGCATCTTTTAACCCAGCACTGACCCTGAAAAGTAAGTCTAAGCGTACTTACCAGTAACTTGTATTTCCTTGATAGGAATCCATTGTGTGGTTTTTACCAGAAAAGTTTCTAAGTGTCCATTTTTGAAACGTACAAATATTCCTCTAAAATCATCCGAACTACGAATTCCGATTTACCCACCTGTTATCAGGAGAGAACCCAGTGCTGCATCTTTTAACCCAGCACTGACCCTGAGAAGTAAGTCTAAGTGTACTTACCAGTAACCTGTATTTCCTCCCATAGGAATCAATTGTGTAGTTTTCACCAGAAAAGTTTCTAAGTGTCCATTTTTGAAACGTAGAATTATTCCTCTAAAATCAGCCGAACTACGAATTCCGATTTACTCACCTGTTATCAGGAGAGAACCCAGTGCTGCATCTTTTAACCCAGCACTGACCCTGAAAATTAAGTCTAAGCGTACTTACCAGTAACTTGTATTTCCTTGATAGGAATCCATTGTGTGGTTTTTACCAGAAAAGTTTCTAAGTGTCCATTTTTGAAACGTAGAATTATTCCTCTAAAATCAGCCGAACTACGAATTCCGATTTAATCACCTGTTATCAGGAGAGAACCCAGTGCTGCATCTTTTAACCCAGCACTGACCCTGAAATGTAAGTCTAAGCGTACTGACCAGTAACTTGTATTTCCTTCCAAAGGAATCCATTGTGTGGTTTTCACCAGAAATGTTTCTAAGTGTCCATTTCTGAAATGTTCAAATATTCCTCTAAAATCAGCCGAACTACGAATTCCGATTTACTCACCTGTTATCAGGAGACAACCCAATGCTGCATCTTTTAACCCAGCACTGACCCTGAAAAGTAAGTCTAAACGTACTCACCAGAAACTTGTATTTCCTTCCATAGGAATCCATTGTGTGGTTTTCACCATAAAAGTTTCTTAGTGTCCATTTTTGAAACGTACAAATATTCCTCTAAAATCAGCTGAACTACGAATTCCGATTTACTCACCTGTTATCAGGAGACAACCCAGTGCTGCATCTTTTAACCCAGCACTGACCCTGAAAAGTAAGTCTAAGCGTACTTACCAGTAACTTGTATTTCCTTGAAAGGAATCCATTGTGTGGTTTTTACCAGAAAAGTTTCTAAGTGTCCATTTTTGAAACGTACAAATATTCCTCTAAAATCATCCGAACTGTGAATTCCGATTTACTCACCTGTTATCAGGAGAGAACCCAGTGCTCTTTTAGACAGGCACTGGCTCTGAAAAGTAATTCTAAGCGTACTTACCAGTAACTTGTATTTCCTTCCATAGGAATCCATTGTGTGGTTTTCACCAGAAACTTGTATTTCCTTCCATAGGAATCCATTGTGTGGTTTTCACCATAAAAGTTTCTTAGTGTCCATTTTTGAAACGTACAAATATTCCTCTAAAATCAGCTGAACTACGAATTCCGATTTACTCACCTGTTATCAGGAGACAACCCAGTGCTGCATCTTTTAACCCAGCACTGACCCTGAAAAGTAAGTCTAAGCGTACTTACCAGTAACTTGTATTTCCTTGATAGGAATCCATTGTGTGGTTTTTACCAGAAAAGTTTCTAAGTGTCCATTTTTGAAACGTACAAATATTCCTCTAAAATCAGCCGAACTACGAATTCCGATTTACTCACCTGTTATCAGGAGACAACCCAATGCTGCATCTTTTAACCCAGCACTGACCCTGAAAAGTAAGTCTAAACGTACTTACCAGTAACTTGTATTTCCTTCCATAGGAATCCATTGTGTGGTCTTCACCAGAAATGTTTCTAAGTGTCCATTTTTGAAACGTACAAATATTCCTCTAAAATCAGCTGAACTACGAATTCCGATTTACTCACCTGTTATCAGGAGACAACCCAGTGCTGCATCTTTTAACCCAGCACTGACCCTGAAAAGTAAGTCTAAGCGTACTTACCAGTAACTTGTATTTCCTCCCATAGGAATCCATTATGTGGTTTTCACCAGAAAAGTTTTTTAGTGTCCATTTTTGAAACTTACAAATATTCCTCTAAAATCAGCCGAACTACGAATTCCGATTTAATCACCTGTTATCAGGAGAGAACCCAGTGCTGCATCTTTTCACCCAGCACTGACCCTGAAAAGTAAGTCTAAGCGTACTGACCAGTAACTTGTATTTCCTTCCAAAGGAATCCATTGTATGGTTTTCACCAGAAATATTTCTAAGTGTCCATTTTTGAAACTTACAAATATTCCTCTAAAATAAGCCGAACTACGAATTCCGATTTACTCCCCAGTTATCAGGAGAGAACCCAGTGCTGCATCTTTTAGACCAGCTCTGGCTCTGAAAAGTAATTCTAAGCGTACTTACCAGTAACTTGTATTTCCTCCCATAGGAATCCATTATGTGGTTTTCACCAGAAAAGTTTTTTAGTGTCCATTTTTGAAACCTACAAATATGCCTCTAAAATCAGCCGAACTACGAATTCCGATTTAATCACCTGTTATCAGGAGAGAACCCAGTGCTGCATCTTTTCACCCAGCACTGACCCTGAAAAGTAAGTCTAAGCGTACTGACCAGTAACTTGTATTTCCTTCCAAAGGAATCCATTGTATGGTTTTCACCAGAAATATTTCTAAGTGTCCATTTTTGAAACTTACAAATATTCCTCTAAAATAAGCCGAACTACGAATTCCGATTTACTCCCCGGTTATCAGGAGAGAACCCAGTGCTGCATCTTTTAGACCAGCTCTGGCTCTGAAAAGTAATTCTAAGCGTACTTACCAGTAACTTGTATTTCCTCCCATAGAAATCCATTATGTGGTTTTCACCAGAAAAGTTTTTTAGTGTCCATTTTTGAAACCTACAAATATTCCTCTAAAATCAGCCGAACTACGAATTCCGATTTAATCACCTGTTATCAGGAGAGAACCCAGTGCTGCATCTTTTAACCCAGCACTGACCCTGAAAAGTAAGTCTAAGCGTACTGACCAGTAACTTGTATTTCCTTCCAAAGGAATCTATTGTATGGTTTTCACCAGAAATATTTCTAAGTGTCCATTTTTTAAATGTACAAATATTCCTCTAAAATCAGCCGAACTACGAATTCCGATTTACTCACCTGTTATCAGGAGAGAACCCAGTGCTGCATCTTTTAACCCAGCACTGACC
Organism: Triturus cristatus; assembly: GCF_964204655.1. NCBI lineage: Eukaryota > Metazoa > Chordata > Amphibia > Caudata > Salamandridae > Triturus > Triturus cristatus. The sequence goes on along the minus strand of NW_028188310.1, from coordinate 694,069 downwards.
CTGAAAATTAAGTCTAAGCGTACTTACCAGTAACTTGTATTTCCTTGATAGGAATCCATTGTGTGGTTTTTACCAGAAAAGTTTCTAAGTGTCCATTTTTGAAACATACAATTATTCCTCTAAAATCAGCCAAACTACGAATTCCGATTTACTCACCTGTTATCAGGAGAGAACCCAGTGCTGCATCTTTTAACCCAGCACTGACCCTGAAAATTAAGTCTAAGCGTACTTACCAGTAACTTGTATTTCCTTGATAGGATTCCATTGTGTGGTTTTTACCAGAAAAGTTTCTAAGTGTCCATTTTTGAAACGTACAAATATTCCTCTAAAATCATCCGAACTACGAATTCCGATTTACCCACCTGTTATCAGGAGAGAACCCAGTGCTGCATCTTTTAACCCAGCACTGACCCTGAGAAGTAAGTCTAAGTGTACTTACCAGTAACCTGTATTTCCTCCCATAGGAATCAATTGTGTAGTTTTCACCAGAAAAGTTTCTAAGTGTCCATTTTTGAAACGTAGAATTATTCCTCTAAAATCAGCCGAACTACGAATTCAGATTAACTCACCTGTTATCAGGAGAGAACCCAGTGCTGCATCTTTTAACTCAGCACTGACCCTGAAAATTAAGTCTAAGCGTACTTACCAGTAACTTGTATTTCCTTGATAGGAATCCATTGTGTGGTTTTTACCAGAAAAGTTTCTAAGTGTCCATTTTTGAAACATAGAATTATTACTCTAAAATCAGCCGAACTACGAATTCCGATTTACCCACCTGTTATCAGTAGACAACCCAGTGCTGCATCTTTTAACCCAGCACTGACCCTGAAAAGTAAGTCTAAGCGTACTGACCAGTAACTTGTATTTCCTTCCAAAGGAATCCATTGTGTGGTTTTCACCAGAAATGTTTCTAAGTGTCCATTTTTGAAATGTACAAATATTCCTCTAAAATCAGCCGAACTACGAATTCCGATTTACGCACCTGTTATCAGGAGACAACCCAATGCTGCATCTTTTAACCCAGCACTGACCCTGAAAAGTAAGTCTAAACGTACTTACCAGTATCTTGTATTTCCTTCCATAGGAATCCATTGTGTGGTTTTCACCATAAAAGTTTCTTAGTGTCCATTTTTGAAACGTACAAATATTCCTCTAAAATCAGCCGAACTACGAATTCCGATTTACTCACCTGTTATCAGGAGACAACCCAGTGCTGCATCTTTTAACCCAGCACTGACCCTGAAAAGTAAGTCTAAGCGTACTTACCAGTAACTTGTATTTCCTTGATAGGATTCCATTGTGTGGTTTTTACCAGAAAAGTTTCTAAGTGTCCATTTTTGAAACGTACAAATATTCCTCTAAAATAAGCCGAACTGTGAAATCCGATTTACTCACCTGTTATCAGGAGAGAACCCAGTGCTGCATCTTTTAGACCAGCACTGGCTCTGAAAAGTAATTCTAAGCGTACTTACCAGTAACTTGTATTTCCTTCCATAGGAATCCATTGTGTGGTTTTCACCAGAAAAGTTTCTTTGTGTCCATTTTTGAAACGTACAAATATTCCTCTAAAATCAGCCGAACTACGAATTCCGATTTAATCACCTGTTATCAGGAGAGAACCCAGTGCTGCATCTTTTAACCCAGCACTGACCCTGAAAAGTAAGTCTAAGCATACTGACCAGTAACTTGTATTTCCTTCCAAAGGAATCAATTGTGTGGTTTTCACCAGAAATGTTTCTAATTGTCCATTTTTGAAATGTACAAATATTCCTCTAAAATCAGCCGAACTACGAATTCCGATTTACTCACCTGTTATCAGGAGACAACCCAGTGCTGCATCTTTTAACCCAGCACTGACCCTGAAAAGTAAGTACAAGCGTACTTACCAGTAACTTGTATTTCCTTCCATAGGAATCCATTGTGTGGTCTTCACCAGAAATGTTTCTAAGTGTCCATTTTTGAAACGTACAAATATTCCTCTAAAATAAGCCGAACTACGAATTCCGATTTACTCCCCGGTTATCAGGAGAGAACCCAGTGGTGCATCTTTTAGACCAGCACTGGCTCTGAAAAGTAATTCTAAGCGTACTTACCAGTAACTTGTATTTCCTCCCATAGGAATCCATTATGTGGTTTTCACCAGTAAAGTTTTTTAGTGTCCATTTTTTAAACCTACAAATATTCCTCTAAAATCAGCCGAACTACGAATTCCGATTTAATCACCTGTTATCAGGAGAGAACCCAGTGCTGCATCTTTTAACCCAGCACTGACCCTGAAAAGTAAGTCTAAGCGTACTGACCAGTAACTTGTATTTCCTTCCAAAGGAATCCATTGTATGGTTTTCACCAGAAATATTTCTAAGTGTCCATTTTTTAAATGTACAAATATTCCTCTAAAATCAGCCGAACTACGAATTCCGATTTACTCACCTGTTATCAGGAGACAACCCAGTGCTGCATCGTTTAACCCAGCACTGACCCTGAAAAGTAAGTCTAAGCGTACTTACCAGTAACTTGTATTTCCTTTCTTAGGAATCCATTGTGTGGTTTTCACCAGAAATGTTTCTAAGTGTCCATTTTTGAAACGTACAAATATTCCTCTAAAATAAGCCGAACTACGGATTCCGATTTACTCACCTGTTATCAGGAGAGAACCCAGTGCTGCATATTTTAGACCAGCACTGGCTCTGAAAAGTAATTCTAAGCGTACTTATCAGTAACTTGTATTTCCTTCCATAGGAATCCATTGTGTGGTTTTCACCAGAAAAGTTTCTAAGTGTCCATTTTTTAAACGACAAATATTCCTCTAAAATCAGCCGAACTATGAATTCCGATTTACTCACCTGTTATCAGGAGAGAACCCAGTGCTGCATCTTTTAACCCAGCACTGACCCTGAAAAGTAAGTCTAAGCGTACTGACCAGTAACTTGTATTTCCTTTCTTAGGAATCCATTGTGTGGTTTTCCCCAGAAAAGTTTCTAAGTTTCAATTTTTCAAACGTACAAATATTCCTCTAAAATCAGCTGAACTACGAATTCTGATTTACTCACTTGTCATCAGGAGAGAACCCAGTGCTGCATCTTTTAGACCAGCACTGAAACTGAAAAGTAATTCTAAGCGTACTTACCAGTAACTTGTATTTTCTTCCATAGGAATCCATTGTGTGGTTTTCACCAGAAAAGTTTCTAAGTGTCCATTTTTGAAACGTACAAATATTCCTCTAAAATCATCCGAACTACGAATTCCGATTTACCCACCTGTTATCAGGAGAGAACCCAGTGCTGCATCTTTTAACCCAGCACTGACCCTGAGAAGTAAGTCTAAGTGTACTTACCAGTAACCTGTATTTCCTCCCATAGGAATCAATTGTGTAGTTTTCACCAGAAAAGTTTCTAAGTGTCCATTTTTGAAACGTAGAATTATTCCTCTAAAATCAGCCGAACTACGAATTCCGATTTACTCACCTGTTATCAGGAGACAACCCAGTGCTGCATCTTTTAACCCAGCACTGACCCTGAAAAGTAAGTCTAAGCGTACTTACCAGTAACTTGTATTTCCTTCCATAGGAATCCATTGTGTGGTCTTCACCAGAAATGTTTCTAAGTGTCCATTTTTGAAACGTACAAATATTCCTCTAAAATAGGCCGAACTACGAATTCCGATTTACTCCCCGGTTATCAGGAGAGAACCCAGTGCTGCATCTTTTAGACCAGCACTGGCTCTGAAAAGTAAGTCTAAGCGTACTTACCAGTAACTTGTATTTCCTTCCATAGGAATCCATTGTGTGGTCTTCACCAGAAATGTTTCTAAGTGTCCATTTTTTAAACGACAAATATTCCTCTAAAATCAGCCGAACTATGAACTCCGATTTACTCACCTGTTATCAGGAGAAAACCCAGTGCTGCATCTTTTAACCCAGCACTGACCCTGAAAAGTAAGTCTAAGCGTACTGACCAGTAACTTGTATTTCCTTTCTTAGGAATCCATTGTGTGGTTTTCCCCAGAAAAGTTTCTAAGTTTCAATTTTTCAAACGTACAAATATTCCTCTAAAATCAGCTGAACTACGAATTCTGATTTACTCACTTGTCATCAGGAGAGAACCCAGTGCTGCATCTTTTAGACCAGCACTGAAACTGAAAAGTAATTCTAAGCGTACTTACCAGTAACTTGTATTTTCTTCCATAGGAATCCATTGTGTGGTTTTCACCAGAAAAGTTTCTAAGTGTCCATTTTTGAAACATACAATTATTCCTCTAAAATCAGCCAAACTACGAATTCCGATTTACTCACCTGTTATCAGGAGAGAACCCAGTGCTGCATCTTTAAACCCAGCACTGACCCTGAAAATTAAGTCTAAGCTTACTTACCAGTAACTTGTATTTCCTTGATAGGAATCCATCGTGTGGTTTTTACCAGAAAAGTTTCTAAGTGTCCATTTTTGAAACGTACAAATATTCCTCTAAAATCATCCGAACTACGAATTCCGATTTACCCACCTGTTATCAGGAGAGAACCCAGTGCTGCATCTTTTAACCCAGCACTGACCCTGAGAAGTAAGTCTAAGTGTACTTACCAGTAACCTGTATTTCCTCCCATAGGAATCAATTGTGTAGTTTTCACCAGAAAAGTTTCTAAGTGTCCATTTTTGAAACGTACAAATATTCCTCTAAAATAAGCCGAACTACGAATTCCGATTTACTCCCCGGTTATCAGGAGAGAACCCAGTGCTGCATCTTTTAGACCAGCACTGGCTCTGAAAAGTAATTCTAAGCGTACTTACCAGTAACTTGTATTTCCTCCCATAGGAATCCATTATGTGGTTTTCACCAGTAAAGTTTTTTAGTGTCCATTTTTGAAACCTACAAATATTCCTCTAAAATCAGCCGAACTACGAATTCCGATTTAATCACCTGTTATCAGGAGAGAACCCAGTGCTGCATCTTTTAACCCAGCACTGACCCTGAAAAGTAAGTCTAAGCGTACTGACCAGTAACTTGTATTTCCTTTCTTAGGAATCCATTGTGTGGTTTTCACCAGAAATGTTTCTAAGTGTCTATTTTTGAAACGTACAAATATTCCTCTAAAATAAGCCGAACTACGAATTCCGATTTACTCACCTGTTATCAGGAGAGAACCCAGTGCTGCATATTTTAGACCAGCACTGGCTCTGAAAAGTAATTCTAAGCGTACTTATCAGTAACTTGTATTTCCTTCCATAGGAATCCATTGTGTGGTTTTCACCAGAAAAGTTTCTAAGTGTCCATTTTTGAAGAGACAAATATTCTTCTAAAATCAGCCGAACTATGAATTCCGATTTACTCACCTGTTATCAGGAGAGAACCCAGTGCTGCATCTTTTAACCCAGCACTGACCCTGAAAAGTTAGTCTAAGCGTACTGACCAGTAACTTGTATTTCCTTTCTTAGGAATCCATTGTGTGGTTTTCCCCAGAAAAGTTTCTAAGTTTCAATTTTTCAAACGTACAAATATTCCTCTAAAATCAGCTGAACTACGAATTCTGATTTACTCACTTGTCATCAGGAGAGAACCCAGTGCTGCTTCTTTTAGACCAGCACTGAAACTGAAAAGTAATTCTAAGTGTACTTACCAGTAACTTGTATTTTCTTCCATAGGAATCCATTGTGTGGTTTTCACCAGAAAAGTTTCTAAGTGTCCATTTTTGAAACATACAATTATTCCTCTAAAATCAGCCAAACTACGAATTCCGATTTACTCACCTGTTATCAGGAGAGAACCCAGTGCTGCATCTTTTAACCCAGCACTGACCCTGAAAAGTAAGTCTAAGCATACTGACCAGTAACTTGTATTTCCTTTCTTAGGAATCCATTGTGTGGTTTTCCCCAGAAAAGTTTCTAAGTTTCAATTTTTCAAACGTACAAATATTCCTCTAAAATCAGCTGAACTACGAATTCTGATTTACTCACTTGTCATCAGGAGAGAACCCAGTGCTGCATCTTTTAGACCAGCACTGAAACTGAAAAGTAATTCTAAGCGTACTTACCAGTAACTTGTATTTTCTTCCATAGGAATCCATTGTCTGGTTTTCACCAGAAAAGTTTCTAAGTGTCCATTTTTGAAACATACAATTATTCCTCTAAAATCTGCCAAACTACGAATTCCGATTTACTCACCTGTTATCAGGAGAGAACCCAGTGCTGCATCTTTAAACCCAGCACTGACCCTGAAAATTAAGTCTAAGTGTACTTACCAGTAACATGTATTTCCTCCCATAGGAATCAATTGTGTAGTTTTCACCAGAAAAGTTTCTAAGTGTCCATTTTTGAAACGTAGAATTATTCCTCTAAAATCAGCCGAACTACGAATTCCGATTTACTCATCTGTTATCAGGAGACAACCCAGTGCTGCATCTTTTAACCCAGCACTGACCCTGAAAAGTAAGTCTAAGCGTACTTACCAGTAACTTGTATTTCCTTCCATAGGAATCCATTGTGTGGTCTTCACCAGAAATGTTTCTAAGTGTCCATTTTTGAAACGTACAAATATTCCTCTAAAATAAGCCGAACTACGAATTCCGATTTACTCCCCGGTTATCAGGAGAGAACCCAGTGCTGCATCTTTTAGACCAGCACTGGCTCTGAAAAGTAATTCTAAGCGTACTTACCAGTAACTTGTATTTCCTCCCATAGGAATCCATTATGTGGTTTTCACCAGTAAAGTTTTTTAGTGTCCATTTTTGAAACCTACAAATATTCCTCTAAAATCAGCCGAACTACGAATTCCGATTTAATCACCTGTTATCAGGAGAGAACCCAGTGCTGCATCTTTTAACCCAGCACTGACCCTGAAAAGTAAGTCTAAGCGTACTGACCAGTAACTTGTATTTCCTTCCAAAGGACTCCATTGTATGGTTTTCACCAGAAATATTTCTAAGTGTCCATTTTTTAAATGTACAAATATTCCTCTAAAATCAGCCGAACTACGAATTCCGATTTACTCACCTGTTATCAGGAGACAACCCAGTGCTGCATCTTTTAACCCAGCACTGACCCTGAAAAGTAAGTCTAAGCGTACTTACCAGTAACTTGTATTTCCTTTCTTAGGAATCCATTGTGTGGTTTTCACCAGAAATGTTTCTAAGTGTCCATTTTTGAAACGTACAAATATTCCTCTAAAATAAGCCGAACTACGAATTCCGATTTACTCACCTGTTATCAGGAGAGAACCCAGTGCTGCATATTTTAGACCAACACTGGCTCTGAAAAGTAATTCTAAGCGTACTTATCAGTAACTTGTATTTCCTTCCATAGGAATCCATTGTGTGGTTTTCACCAGAAAAGTTTTTAAGTGTCCATTTTTGAAACGACAAATATTCCTCTAAATTCAGCCGAACTATGAATTCCGATTTACTCACCTGTTATCAGGAGAGAACCCAGTGCTGCATCTTTTAACCCAGCACTGACCCTGAAAAGTAAGTCTAAGCATACTGACCAGTAACTTGTATTTCCTTTCTTAGGAATCCATTGTGTGGTTTTCCCCAGAAAAGTTTCTAAGTTTCAATTTTTCAAACGTACAAATATTCCTCTAAAATCAGCTGAACTACGAATTCTGATTTACTCACTTGTCATCAGGAGAGAACCCAGTGCTGCATCTTTTAGACCAGCACTGAAACTGAAAAGTAATTCTAAGCGTACTTACCAGTAACTTGTATTTTCTTCCATTGGAATCCATTGTCTGGTTTTCACCAGAAAAGTTTCTAAGTGTCCATTTTTGAAACATACAATTATTCCTCTAAAATCTGCCAAACTACGAATTCCGATTTACCCACCTGTTATCAGGAGAGAACCCAGTGCTGCATCTTTTAACCCAGCACTGACCCTGAAAAGTAAGTCTAAGCGTACTTACCAGTAACTTGTATTTCCTTGATAGGAATCCATTGTGTGGTTTTTACCAGAAAAGTTTCTAAGTGTCCATTTTTGAAACGTACAAATATTCCTCTAAAATCATCCGAACTACGAATTCCGATTTACCCACCTGTTATCAGGAGAGAACCCAGTGCTGCATCTTTTAACCCAGCACTGACCCTGAGAAGTAAGTCTAAGTGTACTTACCAGTAACCTATATTTCCTCCCATAGGAATCAATTGTGTAGTTTTCACCAGAAAAGTTTCTAAGTGTCCATTTTTGAAACGTAGAATTATTCCTCTAAAATCAGCCGAACTACGAATTCCGATTTACTCACCTGTTATCAGGAGAGAACCCAGTGCTGCATCTTTTAACCCAGCACTGACCCTGAAAATTAAGTCTAAGCGTACTTACCAGTAACTTGTATTTCCTTGATAGGAATCCATTGTGTGGTTTTTACCAGAAAAGTTTCTAAGTGTCCATTTTTGAAACGTAGAATTATTCCTCTAAAATCAGCCGAACTACGAATTCCGATTTACCCACCTGTTATCAGGAGAGAACCCAGTGCTGCATCTTTTAACCCAGCACTGACCCTGAAATGTAAGTCTAAGCGTACTGACCAGTAACTTGTATTTCCTTCCAAAGGAATCCATTGTGTGGTTTTCACCAGAAATGTTTCTAAGTGTCCATTTTTGAAATGTACAAATATTCCTCTAAAATCAGCCGAACTACGAATTCCGATTTACCCACCTGTTATCAGGAGAGAACCCAGTGCTGCATCTTTTAACCCAGCACTGACCCTGAGAAGTAAGTCTAAGTGTACTTACCAGTAACATGTATTTCCTCCCATAGGAATCAATTGTGTAGTTTTCACCAGAAAAGTTTCTAAGTGTCAATTTTGAAACGTAGAATTATTCCTCTAAAATCAGCCGAACTACGAATTCCGATTTACTCATCTGTTATCAGGAGACAACCCAGTGCTGCATCTTTTAACCCAGCACTGACCCTGAAAAGTAAGTCTAAGCGTACTTACCAGTAACTTGTATTTCCTTCCATAGGAATCCATTGTGTGGTCTTCACCAGAAATGTTTCTAAGTGTCCATTTTTGAAACGTACAAATATTCCTCTAAAATAAGCCGAACTACGAATTCCGATTTACTCCCCGGTTATCAGGAGAGAACCCAGTGCTGCATCTTTTAACCCAGCACTGACCCTGAAAAGTAAGTCTAAGCATACTGACCAGTAACTTGTATTTCCTTTCTTAGGAATCCATTGTGTGGTTTTCCCCAGAAAAGTTTCTAAGTTTCAATTTTTCAAACGTACAAATATTCCTCTAAAATCAGCTGAACTACGAATTCTGATTTACTCACTTGTCATCAGGAGAGAACCCAGTGCTGCATCTTTTAGACCAGCACTGAAACTGAAAAGTAATTCTAAGCGTACTTACCAGTAACTTGTATTTTCTTCCATAGGAATCCATTGTCTGGTTTTCACCAGAAAAGTTTCTAAGTGTCCATTTTTGAAACATACAATTATTCCTCTAAAATCTGCCAAACTACGAATTCCGATTTACTCACCTGTTATCAGGAGAGAACCCAGTGCTGCATCTTTAAACCCAGCACTGACCCTGAAAATTAAGTCTAAGTGTACTTACCAGTAACATGTATTTCCTCCCATAGGAATCAATTGTGTAGTTTTCACCAGAAAAGTTTCTAAATGTCCATTTTTGATACGTAGAATTATTCCTCTAAAATCAGCCGAACTACGAATTCCGATTTACTCATCTGTTATCAGGAGACAACCCAGTGCTGCATCTTTTAACCCAGCACTGACCCTGAAAAGTAAGTCTAAGCGTACTTACCAGTAACTTGTATTTCCTTCCATAGGAATCCATTGTGTGGTCTTCACCAGAAATGTTTCTAAGTGTCCATTTTTGAAACGTACAAATATTCCTCTAAAATAAGCCGAACTACGAATTCCGATTTACTCCCCGGTTATCAGGAGAGAACCCAGTGCTGCATCTTTTAGACCAGCACTGGCTCTGAAAAGTAATTCTAAGCGTACTTACCAGTAACTTGTATTTCCTCCCATAGGAATCCATTATGTGGTTTTCACCAGTAAAGTTTTTTAGTGTCCATTTTTGAAACCTACAAATATTCCTCTAAAATCAGCCGAACTACGAATTCCGATTTAATCACCTGTTATCAGGAGAGAACCCAGTGCTGCATCTTTTAACCCAGCACTGACCCTGAAAAGTAAGTCTAAGCGTACTGACCAGTAACTTGTATTTCCTTCCAAAGGACTCCATTGTATGGTTTTCACCAGAAATATTTCTAAGTGTCCATTTTTTAAATGTACAAATATTCCTCTAAAATCAGCCGAACTACGAATTCCGATTTACTCACCTGTTATCAGGAGACAACCCAGTGCTGCATCTTTTAACCCAGCACTGACCCTGAAAAGTAAGTCTAAGCGTACTTACCAGTAACTTGTATTTCCTTTCTTAGGAATCCATTGTGTGGTTTTCACCAGAAATGTTTCTAAGTGTCCATTTTTGAAACGTACAAATATTCCTCTAAAATAAGCCGAACTACGAATTCCGATTTACTCACCTGTTATCAGGAGAGAACCCAGTGCTGCATATTTTAGACCAACACTGGCTCTGAAAAGTAATTCTAAGCGTACTTATCAGTAACTTGTATTTCCTTCCATAGGAATCCATTGTGTGGTTTTCACCAGAAAAGTTTTTAGGTGTCCATTTTTGAAACGACAAATATTCCTCTAAAATCAGCCGAACTATGAATTCCGATTTACTCACCTGTTATCAGGAGAGAACCCAGTGCTGCATCTTTTAACCCAGCACTGACCCTGAAAAGTAAGTCTAAGCATACTGACCAGTAACTTGTATTTCCTTTCTTAGGAATCCATTGTGTGGTTTTCCCCAGAAAAGTTTCTAAGTTTCAATTTTTCAAACGTACAAATATTCCTCTAAAATCAGCTGAACTACGAATTCTGATTTACTCACTTGTCATCAGGAGAGAACCCAGTGCTGCATCTTTTAGACCAGCACTGAAACTGAAAAGTAATTCTAAGCGTACTTACCAGTAACTTGTATTTTCTTCCATAGGAATCCATTGTGTGGTTTTTACCAGAAAAGTTTCTAAGTGTCCATTTTTGAAACGTACAAATATTCCTCTAAAATCATCCGAACTACGAATTCCGATTTACCCACCTGTTATCAGGAGAGAACCCAGTGCTGCATCTTTTAACCCAGCACTGACCCTGAAAAGTAAGTCTAAGCGTACTTACCAGTAACTTGTATTTCCTTGATAGGAATCCATTGTGTGGTTTTTACCAGAAAAGTTTCTAAGTGTCCATTTTTGAAACGTACAAATATTCCTCTAAAATCATCCGAACTACGAATTCCGATTTACCCACCTGTTATCAGGAGAGAACCCAGTGCTGCATCTTTTAACCCAGCACTGACCCTGAGAAGTAAGTCTAAGTGTACTTACCAGTAACCTGTATTTCCTCCCATAGGAATCAATTGTGTAGTTTTCACCAGAAAAGTTTCTAAGTGTCCATTTTTGAAACGTAGAATTATTCCTCTAAAATCAGCCGAACTACGAATTCCGATTTACTCACCTGTTATCAGGAGAGAACCCAGTGCTGCATCTTTTAACCCAGCACTGACCCTGAAAATTAAGTCTAAGCGTACTTACCAGTAACTTGTATTTCCTTGATAGGAATCCATTGTGTGGTTTTTACCAGAAAAGTTTCTAAGTGTCCATTTTTGAAACGTAGAATTATTCCTCTAAAATCAGCCGAACTACGAATTCCGATTTACCCACCTGTTATCAGGAGAGAACCCAGTGCTGCATCTTTTAACCCAGCACTGACCCTGAAATGTAAGTCTAAGCGTACTGACCAGTAACTTGTATTTCCTTCCAAAGGAATCCATTGTGTGGTTTTCACCAGAAATGTTTCTAAGTGTCCATTTTTGAAATGTACAAATATTCCTCTAAAATCAGCCGAACTACGAATTCCGATTTACTCACCTGTTATCAGGAGACAACCCAATGCTGCATCTTTTAACCCAGCACTGACCCTGAAAAGTAAGTCTAAACGTACTTACCAGTAACTTGTATTTCCTTCCATAGGAATCCATTGTGTGGTTTTCACCATAAAAGTTTCTTAGTGTCCATTTTTGAAACGTACAAATATTCCTCTAAAATCAGCTGAACTACGAATTCCGATTTACTCACCTGTTATCAGGAGACAACCCAGTGCTGCATCTTTTAACCCAGCACTGACCCTGAAAAGTAAGTCTAAGCGTACTTACCAGTAACTTGTATTTCCTTGATAGGAATCCATTGTGTGGTTTTTACCAGAAAAGTTTCTAAGTGTCCATTTTTGAAACGTACAAATATTCCTCTAAAATCATCCGAACTGTGAATTCCGATTTACTCACCTGTTATCAGGAGAGAACCCAGTGCTGCATCTTTTAGACAGGCACTGGCTCTGAAAAGTAATTCTAAGCGTACTTACCAGTAACTTGTATTTCCTTCCATAGGAATCCATTGTGTGGTTTTCACCAGAAAAGTTTCTTAGAGTCCATTTTTGAAAAGTACAAATATTTCTCTAAAATCAGCCGAACTACGAATTCCGATTTAATCACCTGTTATCAGGAGAGAACCCAGTGCTGCATCTTTTAACCCAGCACTGACCCTGAAAAGTAAGTCTAAGCGTACTGACCAGTAACTTGTATTTCCTTCCAAAGGAATCCATTGTGTGGTTTTCACCAGAAATGTTTCTAAGTGTCCATTTTTGAAATGTACAAATATTCCTCTAAAATCAGCCGAACTACGAATTCCGATTTACTCACCTGTTATCAGGAGACAACCCAGTGCTGCATCTTTTAACCCAGCACTGACCCTGAAAAGTAAGTCTAAGCGTACTTACCAGTAACTTGTATTTCCTTCCATAGGAATCCATTGTGTGGTCTTCACCAGAAATGTTTCTAAGTGTCCATTTTTGAAACATACAAATATTCCTCTAAAACAAGCCGAACTACGAATTCCGATTTACTCCCCGGTTATCAGGAGAGAACCCAGTGCTGCATCTTTTAGACCAGCACTGGCTCTGAAAAGTAATTCTAAGCGTACTTACCAGTAACTTGTATTTCCTCCCATAGGAATCCATTATGTGGTTTTCACCAGAAAAGTTTTTTAGTGTCCATTTTTGAAACTTACAAATATTCCTCTAAAATCAGCCGAACTACGAATTCCGATTTAATCACCTGTTATCAGGAGAGAACCCAGTGCTGCATCTTTTCACCCAGCACTGACCCTGAAAAGTAAGTCTAAGCGTACTGACCAGTAACTTGTATTTCCTTCCAAAGGAATCCATTGTATGGTTTTCACCAGAAATATTTCTAAGTGTCCATTTTTGAAACTTACAAATATTCCTCTAAAATAAGCCGAACTACGAATTCCGATTTACTCCCCAGTTATCAGGAGAGAACCCAGTGCTGCATCTTTTAGACCAGCTCTGGCTCTGAAAAGTAATTCTAAGCGTACTTACCAGTAACTTGTATTTCCTCCCATAGGAATCCATTATGTGGTTTTCACCAGAAAAGTTTTTTAGTGTCCATTTTTGAAACCTACAAATATGCCTCTAAAATCAGCCGAACTACGAATTCCGATTTAATCACCTGTTATCAGGAGAGAACCCAGTGCTGCATCTTTTCACCCAGCACTGACCCTGAAAAGTAAGTCTAAGCGTACTGACCAGTAACTTGTATTTCCTTCCAAAGGAATCCATTGTATGGTTTTCACCAGAAATATTTCTAAGTGTCCATTTTTGAAACTTACAAATATTCCTCTAAAATAAGCCGAACTACGAATTCCGATTTACTCCCCGGTTATCAGGAGAGAACCCAGTGCTGCATCTTTTAGACCAGCTCTGGCTCTGAAAAGTAATTCTAAGCGTACTTACCAGTAACTTGTATTTCCTCCCATAGGAATCCATTATGTGGTTTTCACCAGAAAAGTTTTTTAGTGTCCATTTTTGAAACCTACAAATATTCCTCTAAAATCAGCCGAACTACGAATTCCGATTTAATCACCTGTTATCAGGAGAGAACCCAGTGCTGCATCTTTTAACCCAGAACTGACCCTGAAAAGTAAGTCTAAGCGTACTGACCAGTAACTTGTATTTCCTTCCAAAGGAATCTATTGTATGGTTTTCACCAGAAATATTTCTAAGTGTCCATTTTTTAAATGTACAAATATTCCTCTAAAATCAGCCGAACTACGAATTCCGATTTACTCACCTGTTATCAGGAGAGAACCCAGTGCTGCATCTTTTAACCCAGCACTGACCCTGAAAATTAAGTCTAAGCGTACTTACCAGTAACTTGTATTTCCTTGATAGGAATCCATTGTGTGGTTTTTACCAGAAAAGTTTCTAAGTGTCCATTTTTGAAACATACAATTATTCCTCTAAAATCAGCCAAACTACGAATTCCGATTTACTCACCTGTTATCAGGAGAGAACCCAGTGCTGCATCTTTTAACCCAGCACTGACCCTGAAAATTAAGTCTAAGCGTACTTACCAGTAACTTGTATTTCCTTGATAGGATTCCATTGTGTGGTTTTTACCAGAAAAGTTTCTAAGTGTCCATTTTTGAAACGTACAAATATTCCTCTAAAATCATCCGAACTACGAATTCCGATTTACCCACCTGTTATCAGGAGAGAACCCAGTGCTGCATCTTTTAACCCAGCACTGACCCTGAGAAGTAAGTCTAAGTGTACTTACCAGTAACCTGTATTTCCTCCCATAGGAATCAATTGTGTAGTTTTCACCAGAAAAGTTTCTAAGTGTCCATTTTTGAAACGTAGAATTATTCCTCTAAAATCAGCCGAACTACGAATTCAGATTAACTCACCTGTTATCAGGAGAGAACCCAGTGCTGCATCTTTTAACTCAGCACTGACCCTGAAAATTAAGTCTAAGCGTACTTACCAGTAACTTGTATTTCCTTGATAGGAATCCATTGTGTGGTTTTTACCAGAAAAGTTTCTAAGTGTCCATTTTTGAAACATAGAATTATTACTCTAAAATCAGCCGAACTACGAATTCCGATTTACCCACCTGTTATCAGTAGACAACCCAGTGCTGCATCTTTTAACCCAGCACTGACCCTGAAAAGTAAGTCTAAGCGTACTGACCAGTAACTTGTATTTCCTTCCAAAGGAATCCATTGTGTGGTTTTCACCAGAAATGTTTCTAAGTGTCCATTTTTGAAATGTACAAATATTCCTCTAAAATCAGCCGAACTACGAATTCCGATTTACGCACCTGTTATCAGGAGACAACCCAATGCTGCATCTTTTAACCCAGCACTGACCCTGAAAAGTAAGTCTAAACGTACTTACCAGTATCTTGTATTTCCTTCCATAGGAATCCATTGTGTGGTTTTCACCATAAAAGTTTCTTAGTGTCCATTTTTGAAACGTACAAATATTCCTCTAAAATCAGCCGAACTACGAATTCCGATTTACTCACCTGTTATCAGGAGACAACCCAGTGCTGCATCTTTTAACCCAGCACTGACCCTGAAAAGTAAGTCTAAGCGTACTTACCAGTAACTTGTATTTCCTTGATAGGATTCCATTGTGTGGTTTTTACCAGAAAAGTTTCTAAGTGTCCATTTTTGAAACGTACAAATATTCCTCTAAAATAAGCCGAACTGTGAAATCCGATTTACTCACCTGTTATCAGGAGAGAACCCAGTGCTGCATCTTTTAGACCAGCACTGGCTCTGAAAAGTAATTCTAAGCGTACTTACCAGTAACTTGTATTTCCTTCCATAGGAATCCATTGTGTGGTTTTCACCAGAAAAGTTTCTTTGTGTCCATTTTTGAAACGTACAAATATTCCTCTAAAATCAGCCGAACTACGAATTCCGATTTAATCACCTGTTATCAGGAGAGAACCCAGTGCTGCATCTTTTAACCCAGCACTGACCCTGAAAAGTAAGTCTAAGCATACTGACCAGTAACTTGTATTTCCTTCCAAAGGAATCAATTGTGTGGTTTTCACCAGAAATGTTTCTAATTGTCCATTTTTGAAATGTACAAATATTCCTCTAAAATCAGCCGAACTACGAATTCCGATTTACTCACCTGTTATCAGGAGACAACCCAGTGCTGCATCTTTTAACCCAGCACTGACCCTGAAAAGTAAGTACAAGCGTACTTACCAGTAACTTGTATTTCCTTCCATAGGAATCCATTGTGTGGTCTTCACCAGAAATGTTTCTAAGTGTCCATTTTTGAAACGTACAAATATTCCTCTAAAATAAGCCGAACTACGAATTCCGATTTACTCCCCGGTTATCAGGAGAGAACCCAGTGGTGCATCTTTTAGACCAGCACTGGCTCTGAAAAGTAATTCTAAGCGTACTTACCAGTAACTTGTATTTCCTCCCATAGGAATCCATTATGTGGTTTTCACCAGTAAAGTTTTTTAGTGTCCATTTTTTAAACCTACAAATATTCCTCTAAAATCAGCCGAACTACGAATTCCGATTTAATCACCTGTTATCAGGAGAGAACCCAGTGCTGCATCTTTTAACCCAGCACTGACCCTGAAAAGTAAGTCTAAGCGTACTGACCAGTAACTTGTATTTCCTTCCAAAGGAATCCATTGTATGGTTTTCACCAGAAATATTTCTAAGTGTCCATTTTTTAAATGTACAAATATTCCTCTAAAATCAGCCGAACTACGAATTCCGATTTACTCACCTGTTATCAGGAGACAACCCAGTGCTGCATCGTTTAACCCAGCACTGACCCTGAAAAGTAAGTCTAAGCGTACTTACCAGTAACTTGTATTTCCTTTCTTAGGAATCCATTGTGTGGTTTTCACCAGAAATGTTTCTAAGTGTCCATTTTTGAAACGTACAAATATTCCTCTAAAATAAGCCGAACTACGGATTCCGATTTACTCACCTGTTATCAGGAGAGAACCCAGTGCTGCATATTTTAGACCAGCACTGGCTCTGAAAAGTAATTCTAAGCGTACTTATCAGTAACTTGTATTTCCTTCCATAGGAATCCATTGTGTGGTTTTCACCAGAAAAGTTTCTAAGTGTCCATTTTTTAAACGACAAATATTCCTCTAAAATCAGCCGAACTATGAATTCCGATTTACTCACCTGTTATCAGGAGAGAACCCAGTGCTGCATCTTTTAACCCAGCACTGACCCTGAAAAGTAAGTCTAAGCGTACTGACCAGTAACTTGTATTTCCTTTCTTAGGAATCCATTGTGTGGTTTTCCCCAGAAAAGTTTCTAAGTTTCAATTTTTCAAACGTACAAATATTCCTCTAAAATCAGCTGAACTACGAATTCTGATTTACTCACTTGTCATCAGGAGAGAACCCAGTGCTGCATCTTTTAGACCAGCACTGAAACTGAAAAGTAATTCTAAGCGTACTTACCAGTAACTTGTATTTTCTTCCATAGGAATCCATTGTGTGGTTTTCACCAGAAAAGTTTCTAAGTGTCCATTTTTGAAACATACAATTATTCCTCTAAAATCAGCCAAACTACGAATTCCGATTTACTCACCTGTTATCAGGAGAGAACCCAGTGCTGCATCTTTAAACCCAGCACTGACCCTGAAAATTAAGTCTAAGCGTACTTACCAGTAACTTGTATTTCCTTGATTGGAATCCATTGTGTGGTTTTTACCAGAAAAGTTTCTAAGTGTCCATTTTTGAAACGTACAAATATTCCTCTAAAATCATCCGAACTACGAATTCCGATTTACCCACCTGTTATCAGGAGAGAACCCAGTGCTGCATCTTTTAACCCAGCACTGACCCTGAGAAGTAAGTCTAAGTGTACTTACCAGTAACCTGTATTTCCTCCCATAGGAATCAATTGTGTAGTTTTCACCAGAAAAGTTTCTAAGTGTCCATTTTTGAAACGTAGAATTATTCCTCTAAAATCAGCCGAACTACGAATTCCGATTTACTCACCTGTTATCAGGAGACAACCCAGTGCTGCATCTTTTAACCCAGCACTGACCCTGAAAAGTAAGTCTAAGCGTACTTACCAGTAACTTGTATTTCCTTCCATAGGAATCCATTGTGTGGTCTTCACCAGAAATGTTTCTAAGTGTCCATTTTTGAAACGTACAAATATTCCTCTAAAATAGGCCGAACTACGAATTCCGATTTACTCCCCGGTTATCAGGAGAGAACCCAGTGCTGCATCTTTTAGACCAGCACTGGCTCTGAAAAGTAAGTCTAAGCGTACTTACCAGTAACTTGTATTTCCTTCCATAGGAATCCATTGTGTGGTCTTCACCAGAAATGTTTCTAAGTGTCCATTTTTTAAACGACAAATATTCCTCTAAAATCAGCCGAACTATGAACTCCGATTTACTCACCTGTTATCAGGAGAAAACCCAGTGCTGCATCTTTTAACCCAGCACTGACCCTGAAAAGTAAGTCTAAGCGTACTGACCAGTAACTTGTATTTCCTTTCTTAGGAATCCATTGTGTGGTTTTCCCCAGAAAAGTTTCTAAGTTTCAATTTTTCAAACGTACAAATATTCCTCTAAAATCAGCTGAACTACGAATTCTGATTTACTCACTTGTCATCAGGAGAGAACCCAGTGCTGCATCTTTTAGACCAGCACTGAAACTGAAAAGTAATTCTAAGCGTACTTACCAGTAACTTGTATTTTCTTCCATAGGAATCCATTGTGTGGTTTTCACCAGAAAAGTTTCTAAGTGTCCATTTTTGAAACATACAATTATTCCTCTAAAATCAGCCAAACTACGAATTCCGATTTACTCACCTGTTATCAGGAGAGAACCCAGTGCTGCATCTTTAAACCCAGCACTGACCCTGAAAATTAAGTCTAAGCGTACTTACCAGTAACTTGTATTTCCTTGATAGGAATCCATCGTGTGGTTTTTACCAGAAAAGTTTCTAAGTGTCCATTTTTGAAACGTACAAATATTCCTCTAAAATCATCCGAACTACGAATTCCGATTTACCCACCTGTTATCAGGAGAGAACCCAGTGCTGCATCTTTTAACCCAGCACTGACCCTGAGAAGTAAGTCTAAGTGTACTTACCAGTAACCTGTATTTCCTCCCATAGGAATCAATTGTGTAGTTTTCACCAGAAAAGTTTCTAAGTGTCCATTTTTGAAACGTACAAATATTCCTCTAAAATAAGCCGAACTACGAATTCCGATTTACTCCCCGGTTATCAGGAGAGAACCCAGTGCTGCATCTTTTAGACCAGCACTGGCTCTGAAAAGTAATTCTAAGCGTACTTACCAGTAACTTGTATTTCCTCCCATAGGAATCCATTATGTGGTTTTCACCAGTAAAGTTTTTTAGTGTCCATTTTTGAAACCTACAAATATTCCTCTAAAATCAGCCGAAATACGAATTCCGATTTAATCACCTGTTATCAGGAGAGAACCCAGTGCTGCATCTTTTAACCCAGCACTGACCCTGAAAAGTAAGTCTAAGCGTACTGACCAGTAACTTGTATTTCCTTTCTTAGGAATCCATTGTGTGGTTTTCACCAGAAATGTTTCTAAGTGTCTATTTTTGAAACGTACAAATATTCCTCTAAAATAAGCCGAACTACGAATTCCGATTTACTCACCTGTTATCAGGAGAGAACCCAGTGCTGCATATTTTAGACCAGCACTGGCTCTGAAAAGTAATTCTAAGCGTACTTATCAGTAACTTGTATTTCCTTCCATAGGAATCCATTGTGTGGTTTTCACCAGAAAAGTTTCTAAGTGTCCATTTTTGAAGAGACAAATATTCCTCTAAAATCAGCCGAACTATGAATTCCGATTTACTCACCTGTTATCAGGAGAGAACCCAGTGCTGCATCTTTTAACCCAGCACTGACCCTGAAAAGTTAGTCTAAGCGTACTGACCAGTAACTTGTATTTCCTTTCTTAGGAATCCATTGTGTGGTTTTCCCCAGAAAAGTTTCTAAGTTTCAATTTTTCAAACGTACAAATATTCCTCTAAAATCAGCTGAACTACGAATTCTGATTTACTCACTTGTCATCAGGAGAGAACCCAGTGCTGCTTCTTTTAGACCAGCACTGAAACTGAAAAGTAATTCTAAGCGTACTTACCAGTAACTTGTATTTTCTTCCATAGGAATCCATTGTGTGGTTTTCACCAGAAAAGTTTCTAAGTGTCCATTTTTGAAACATACAATTATTCCTCTAAAATCAGCCAAACTACGAATTCCGATTTACTCACCTGTTATCAGGAGAGAACCCAGTGCTGCATCTTTAAACCCAGCACTGACCCTGAAAATTAAGTCTAAGCGTACTTACCAGTAACTTGTATTTCCTTGATAGGAATCCATTGTGTGGTTTTTACCAGAAAAGTTTCTAAGTGTCCATTTTTGAAACGTACCAATATTCCTCTAAAATCATCCGAACTACGAATTCCGATTTACCCACCTGTTATCAGGAGAGAACCCAGTGCTGCATCTTTTAACCCAGCACTGACCCTGAGAAGTAAGACTAAGTGTACTTACCAGTAACCTGTATTTCCTCCCATAGGAATCAATTGTGTAGTTTTCACCAGAAAAGTTTCTAAGTGTCCATTTTTGAAACGTAGAATTATTCCTCTAAAATCAGCCGAACTACGAATTTCGATTTACTCACCTGTTATCAGGAGACAACCCAGTGCTGCATCTTTTAACCCAGCACTGACCCTGAAAAGTAAGTCTAAGCGTACTTACCAGTAACTTGTATTTCCTTCCATAGGAATCCATTGTGTGGTCTTCACCAGAAATGTTTCTAAGTGTCCATTTTTGAAACGTACAAATATTCCTCTATAATAAGCCGAACTACGAATTCCGATTTACTCCCCGGTTATCAGGAGAGAACCCAGTGCTGCATCTTTTAGACCAGCACTGGCTCTGAAAAGTAATTCTAAGCGTACTTACCAGTAACTTGTATTTCCTCCCATAGGAATCCATTATGTGGTTTTCACCAGTAAAGTTTTTTAGTGTCCATTTTTGAAACCTACAAATATTCCTCTAAAATCAGCCGAACTACGAATTCCGATTTAATCACTTGTTATCAGGAGAGAACCCAGTGCTGCATCTTTTAACCCAGCACTGTCCCTGAAAAGTAAGTCTAAGCGTACTGACCAGTAACTTGTATTTCCTTCCAAAGGAATCCATTGTATGGTTTTCACCAGAAATATTTCTAAGTGTCCATTTTTTAAATGTACAAATATTCCTCTAAAATCAGCCGAACTACGAATTCCGATTTACTCACCTGTTATCAGGAGACAACCCAGTGCTGCATCTTTTAACCCAGCACTGACCCTGAAAAGTAAGTCTAAGCGTACTTACCAGTAACTTGTATTTCCTTTCTTAGGAATCCATTGTGTGGTTTTCACCAGAAATGTTTCTAAGTGTCCATTTTTGAAACGTACAAATATTCCTCTAAAATAAGCCGAACTACGAATTCCGATTTACTCACCTGTTATCAGGAGAGAACCCAGTGCTGCATATTTTAGACCAGCACTGGCTCTGAAAAGTAATTCTAAGCGTACTTATCAGTAACTTGTATTTCCTCCCATAGGAATCAATTTTGTAGTTTTCACCAGAAAAGTTTCTAAGTGTCCATTTTTGAAACGTAGAATTATTCCTCTAAAATCAGCCGAACTACGAATTCCGATTTACTCACCTGTTATCAGGAGACAACCCAGTGCTGCATCTTTTAACCCAGCACTGACCCTGAAAAGTAAGTCTAAGCGTACTTACCAGTAACTTGTATTTCCTTCCATAGGAATCCATTGTGTGGTCTTCACCAGAAATGTTTCTAAGTGTCCATTTTTGAAACGTACAAATATTCCTCTTAAATAAGCCGAACTACGAATTCCGATTTACTTCCCGGTTATCAGGAGAGAACCCAGTGCTGCATCTTTTAGACCAGCACTGGCTCTGAAAAGTAATTCTAAGCGTACTTACCAGTAACTTGTATTTCCTCCCATAGGAATCCATTATGTGGTTTTCACCAGTAAAGTTTTTTAGTGTCCATTTTTTAAACCTACAAATATTCCTCTAAAATCAGCCGAACTACGAATTCCAATGTAATCACCTGTTATCAGGAGAGAACCCAGTGCTGCATCTTTTAACCCAGCACTGACCCTGAAAAGTAAGTCTAAGCGTACAGACCAGTAACTTGTATTTCCTTTCTTAGGAATCCATTGTGTGGTTTTCACCAGAAATGTTTCTAAGTGTCCATTTTTGAAACGTACAAATATTCCTCTAAAATAAGCCGAACTACGAATTCCGATTTACTCACCTGTTATCAGGAGAGAACCCAGTGCTGCATATTTTAGACCAGCACTGGCTCTGAAAAGTAATTCTAAGCGTACTTATCAGTAACTTGTATTTCCTTCCATAGGAATCCATTGTGTGGTTTTCACCAGAAAAGTTTCTAAGTGTCCATTTTTGAAACAACAAATATTCCTCTAAAATCAGCCGAACTATGAATTCCGATTTACTCACCTGTTATCAGGAGAGAACCCAGTGCTGCATCTTTTAACCCAGCACTGACCCTGAAAAGTTAGTCTAAGCGTACTGACCAGTAACTTGTATTTCCTTTCTTAGGAATCCATTGTGTGGTTTTCCCCAGAAAAGTTTCTAAGTTTCAATTTTTCAAACGTACAAATATTCCTCTAAAATCAGCTGAACTACGAATTCTGATTTACTCACTTGTCATCAGGAGAGAACCCAGTGCTGCATCTTTTAGACCAGCACTGAAACTGAAAAGTAATTCTAAGCGTACTTACCAGTAACTTGTATTTTCTTCCATAGGAATCCATTGTGTGGTTTTCACCAGAAAAGTTTCTAAGTGTCCATTTTTGAAACATACAATTATTCCTCTAAAATCAGCCAAACTACGAATTCCGATTTACTCACCTGTTATCAGGAGAGAACCCAGTGCTGCATCTTTAAACCCAGCACTGACCCTGAAAATTAAGTCTAAGCGTAGTTACCAGTAACTTGTATTTCCTTGATAGGAATCCATTGTGTGGTTTTTACCAGAAAAGTTTCTAAGTGTCCATTTTTGAAATGTACCAATATTCCTCTAAAATCATCCGAACTACGAATTCCGATTTACCCACCTGTTATCAGGAGAGAACCCAGTGCTGCATCTTTTAACCCAGCACTGACCCTGAGAAGTAAGTCCAAGTGTACTTACCAGTAACCTGTATTTCCTCCCATAGGAATCAATTGTGTAGTTTTCACCAGAAAAGTTTCTAAGTGTCCATTTTTGAAACGTAGAATTATTCCTCTAAAATCAGCCAAACTACGAATTTCGATTTACTCACCTGTTATCAGGAGACAACCCAGTGCTGCATCTTTTAACCCAGCACTGACCCTGAAAAGTAAGTCTAAGCGTACTTACCAGTAACTTGTATTTCCTTCCATAGGAATCCATTGTGTGGTCTTCACCAGAAATGTTTCTAAGTGTCCATCTTTGAAACGTACCAATATTCCTCTATAATAAGCCGAACTACGAATTCCGATTTACTCCCCGGTTATCAGGAGAGAACCCAGTGCTGCATCTTTTAGACCAGCACTGGCTCTGAAAAGTAATTCTAAGCGTACTTACCAGTAACTTGTATTTCCTCCCATAGGAATCCATTATGTGGTTTTCACCAGTAAAGTTTTTTAGTGTCCATTTTTGAAACCTACAAATATTCCTCTAAAATCAGCCGAACTACGAATTCTGATTTAATCACTTGTTATCAGGAGAGAACCCAGTGCTGCATCTTTTAACCCAGCACTGTCCCTGAAAAGTAAGGCTAAGCGTACTGACCAGTAACTTGTATTTCCTTCCAAAGGAATCCATTGTATGGTTTTCACCAGAAATATTTCTAAGTGTCCATTTTTTAAAAGTACAAATATTCCTCTAAAATCAGCTGAACTACGAATTCCGATTTACTCACCTGTTATCAGGAGACAACCCAGTGCTGCATCTTTTAACCCAGCACTGACCCTGAAAAGTAAGTCTAAGCGTACTTACCAGTAACTTGTATTTCCTTTCTTAGGAATCCATTGTGTGGTTTTCACCAGAAATGTTTCTAAGTGTCCATTTTTGAAACGTACAAATATTCCTCTAAAATCAGCTGAACTACGAATTCCGATTTACTCACCTGTTATCAGGAGAGAACCCAGTGCTTCATATTTTAGACCAGCACTGGCTCTGAAAAGTAAGTCTAAGCGTACTGACCAGTAACTTGTATTTCCTTTCTTAGGAATCCATTGTGTGGTTTTCCCCAGAAAAGTTTCTAAGTGTCCATTTTTGAAACGTACAAATATTCCTCTAAAATAAGCCGAACTACGAATTCCAATTTACTCACCTGTTATCAGGAGAGAACCCAGTGCTGCATATTTTAGACCAGCACTGGCTCTGAAAAGTAATTCTAAGCGTACTTATCAGTAACTTGTATTTCCTTCCATAGGAATCCATTGTGTGGTTTTCACCAGAAAAGTTTCTAAGTGTCCATTTTTGAAACGACAAATATTCCTCTAAAATCAGCCGAACTATGAATTCCGATTTACTCACCTGTTATCAGGAGAGAACCCAGTGCTGCATCTTTTAACCCAGCACTGACCCTGAAAAGTAAGTCTAAGCGTACTGACCAGTAACTTGTATTTCCTTTCTTAGGAATCCATTGTGTGGTTTTCCCCAGAAAAGTTTCTAAGTTTCAATTTTTCAAACGTACAAATATTCCTCTAAAATCAGCTGAACTACGAATTCTGATTTACTCACTTGTCATCAGGAGAGAACCCAGTGCTGCATCTTTTAGACCAGCACTGAAACTGAAAAGTAATTCTAAGCGTACTTACCAGTAACTTGTATTTTCTTCCATAGGAATCCATTGTGTGGTTTTCACCAGAAAAGTTTCTAAGTGTCCATTTTTGAAACATACAATTATTCCTCTAAAATCAGCCAAACTACGAATTCCGATTTACTCACCTGTTATCAGGAGAGAACCCAGTGCTGTATCTTTAAACCCAGCACTGACCCTGAAAATTAAGTCTAAGCGTACTTACCAGTAACTTGTATTTCCTTGATAGGAATCCATTGTGTGGTTTTTACCAGAAAAGTTTCTAAGTGTCCATTTTTGAAATGTACAAATATTCCTCTAAAATCATCCAAACTACGAATTGCAATTTACCCACCTGTTATCAGGAGAGAACCCAGTGCTGCATCTTTTAACCCAGCACTGACCCTGAGAAGTAAGTCTAAGTGTACTTACCAGTAACCTGTATTTCCTCCCATATGAATCAATTGTGTAGTTTTCACCAGAAAAGTTTCTAAGTGTCCATTTTTGAAACGTAGAATTATTCCTCTAAAATCAGCCGAACTACGAATTCCGATTTACTCACCTGTTATCAGGAGAGAACCCAGTGCTGCATCTTTTAACCCATCACTGACCCTGAAATTTAAGTCTAAGCGTACTTACCAGTAACTTGTATTACCTTGATAGGAATCCATTGTGTGGTTTTTACCAGAAAAGTTTCTAAGTGTCCATTTTTGAAACGTAGAATTATTCCTCTAAAATCAGCCGAACTACGAATTCCGATTTACCCACCTGTTATCAGGAGAGAACCCAGTGCTGCATCTTTTAACCCAGCACTGACCCTGAAATGTAAGTCTAAGCGTACTGACCAGTAACTTGTATTTCCTTCCAAAGGAATCCATTGTGTGGTTTTCACCAGAAATGTTTCTAAGTGTCCATTTTTGAAATGTACAAATATTCCTCAAAAATCAGCCGAACTACAAATTCCGATTTACTCACCTGTTATCAGGAGACAACCCAATGCTGCATCTTTTAACCCAGCACTGACCCTGAAAAGTAAGTCTAAACGTACTTACCAGTAACTTGTATTTCCTTCCATAGGAATCCATTGTGTGGTTTTCACCATAAAAGTTTCTTAGTGTCCATTTTTGAAACGTACAAATATTCCTCTAAAATCAGCTGAACTACGAATTCCGATTTACTCACCTGTTATCAGGAGACAACCCAGTGCTGCATCTTTTAACCCAGCACTGACCCTGAAAAGTAAGTCTAAGCGTACTTACTAGTAACTTGTATTTCCTTGATAGGAATCCATTGTGTGGTTTTTACCAGAAAAGTTTCTAAGTGTCCATTTTTGAAACGTACAAATATTCCTCTAAAATCATCCGAACTGTGAATTCCGATTTACTCACCTGTTATCAGGAGAGAACCCAGTGCTGCATCTTTTAGACAGGCACTGGCTCTGAAAAGTAATTCTAAGCGTACTTACCAGTAACTTGTATTTACGTCCATAGGAATCCATTGTGTGGTTTTCACCAGAAAAGTTTCTTAGTGTCCATTTTTGAAAAGTACAAATATTTCTCTAAAATCAGCCGAACTATGAATTCCGATTTAATCACCTGGTATCAGAAGAGAACCCAGTGCTGCATCTTTTAACCCAGCACTGACCCTGAAAAGTAAGTCTAAGCGTACTGACCAGTAACTTGTATTTCCTTCCAAAGGAATCCATTGTGTGGTTTTCACCAGAAATGTTTTTAAGTGTCCATTTTTGAAATGTACAAATATTCCTCTAAAATCAGCCGAACTACGAATTCCGATTTACTCACCTGTTATCAGGAGACAACCCAGTGCTGCATCTTTTAACCCAGCACTGACCCTGAAAAGTAAGTCTAAGCGTACTTACCAGTAACTTGTATTTCCTTCCATAGGAATCCATTTTGTGGTCTTCACCAGAAATGTTTCTAAGTGTCCATTTTTGAAACATACAAATATTCCTCTAAAACAAGCCGAACTACGAATTCCGATTTACTCCCCGGTTATCAGGAGAGAACCCAGTGCTGCATCTTTTAGACCAGCACTGGCTCTGAAAAGTAATTCTAAGCGTACTTACCAGTAACTTGTATTTCCTCCCATAGGAATCCATTATGTGGTTTTCACCAGAAAAGTTTTTTAGTGTCCATTTTTGAAACCTACAAATATTCCTCTAAAATCAGCCGAACTACGAATTCCGATTTAATCACCTGTTATCAGGAGAGAACCCAGTGCTGCATCTTTTAACCCAGCACTGACCCTGAAAAGTAAGTCTAAGCATACTGACCAGTAACTTGTATTTCCTTCCAAAGGAATCCATTGTATGGTTTTCACCAGAAATATTTCTAAGTGTCCATTTTTTAAATGTACAAATATTCCTCTAAAATCAGCCGAACTACGAATTCCGATTTACTCACCTGTTCTCAGGAGACAACCCAATGCTGCATCTTTTAACCCAGCACTGACCCTGAAAGTAAGTCTAAACGTACTTACCAGTAACTTGTATTTCCTTCCATAGGAATCCATTGTGTGGTTTTCACCATAAAAGTTTCTTAGTGTCCATTTTTGAAACGTACAAATATTCCTCTAAAATCAGCTGAACTACGAATTCCGATTTACTCACCTGTTATCAGGAGACAACCCAGTGCTGCATCTTTTAACCCAGCACTGACCCTGAAAAGTAAGTCTAAGCGTACTTACCAGTAACTTGTATTTCCTTGATAGGAATCCATTGTGTGGTTTTTACCAGAAAAGTTTCTAAGTGTCCATTTTTGAAATGTACAAATATTCCTCTAAAATCAGCCGAACTGTGAATTCCGATTTACTCACCTGTTATCAGGAGAGAACCCAGTGCTGCATCTTTTAGACCAGCACTGGCTCTGAAAAGTAATTCTAAGCGTACTTACCAGTAACTTGTATTTCCTTCCATAGGAATCCATTGTGTGGTTTTCACCAGAAAAGTTTCTTTGTGTCCATTTTTGAAACGTACAAATATTCCTCTAAAATCAGCCGAACTACGAATTCCGCTTTAATCACCTGTTATCAGGAGAGAACCCAGTGCTGCATCTTTTAACCCAGCACTGACCCTGAAAAGTAAGTCTAAGCGTACTGACCAGTAACTTGTATTTCCTTCCAAAGGAATCCATTGTGTGGTTTTCACCAGAAATGTTTCTAATTGTCCATTTTTGAAATGTACAAATATTCCTCTAAAATCAGCCGAACTACGAATTCCGATTTACTCACCTGTTATCAGGAGACAATCCAGTGCTGCATCTTTTAACCCAGCACTGACCCTGAAAAGTAAGTCTAAGCGTACTTACCAGTAACTTGTATTTCCTTCCATAGGAATCCATTGTGTGGTCTTCACCAGAAATGTTTCTAAGTGTCCATTTTTGAAACGTACAAATATTCCTCTAAAATAAGCCGAACTACGAATTCCGATTTACTCCCCGGTTATCAGGAGAGAACCCAGTGTTGCATCTTTTAGACCAGCACTGGCTCTGAAAAGTAATTCTAAGCGTACTTACCAGTAACTTGTATTTCCTCCCATAGGAATCCATTATGTGGTTTTCACCAGTAAAGTTTTTTAGTGTCCATTTTTGAAACCTACAAATATTCCTCTAAAATCAGCCGAACTACGAATTCCGATTTAATCACCTGTTATCAGGAGAGAACCCAGTGCTGCATCTTTTAACCCAGCACTGACCCTGAAAAGTAAGTCTAAGCGTACTTACTAGTAACTTGTATTTCCTTGATAGGAATCCATTGTGTGGTTTTTACCAGAAAAGTTTCTAAGTGTCCATTTTTGAAACGTACAAATATTCCTCTAAAATCATCCGAACTGTGAATTCCGATTTACTCACCTGTTATCAGGAGAGAACCCAGTGCTGCATCTTTTAGACAGGCACTGGCTCTGAAAAGTAATTCTAAGCGTACTTACCAGTAACTTGTATTTACGTCCATAGGAATCCATTGTGTGGTTTTCACCAGAAAAGTTTCTTAGTGTCCATTTTTGAAAAGTACAAATATTTCTCTAAAATCAGCCGAACTATGAATTCCGATTTAATCACCTGGTATCAGGAGAGAACCCAGTGCTGCATCTTTTAACCCAGCACTGACCCTGAAAAGTAAGTCTAAGCGTACTGACCAGTAACTTGTATTTCCTTCCAAAGGAATCCATTGTGTGGTTTTCACCAGAAATGTTTTTAAGTGTCCATTTTTGAAATGTACAAATATTCCTCTAAAATCAGCCGAACTACGAATTCCGATTTACTCACCTGTTATCAGGAGACAACCCAGTGCTGCATCTTTTAACCCAGCACTGACCCTGAAAAGTAAGTCTAAGCGTACTTACCAGTAACTTGTATTTCCTTCCATAGGAATCCATTTTGTGGTCTTCACCAGAAATGTTTCTAAGTGTCCATTTTTGAAACATACAAATATTCCTCTAAAACAAGCCGAACTACGAATTCCGATTTACTCCCCGGTTATCAGGAGAGAACCCAGTGCTGCATCTTTTAGACCAGCACTGGCTCTGAAAAGTAATTCTAAGCGTACTTACCAGTAACTTGTATTTCCTCCCATAGGAATCCATTATGTGGTTTTCACCAGAAAAGTTTTTTAGTGTCCATTTTTGAAACCTACAAATATTCCTCTAAAATCAGCCGAACTACGAATTCCGATTTAATCACCTGTTATCAGGAGAGAACCCAGTGCTGCATCTTTTAACCCAGCACTGACCCTGAAAAGTAAGTCTAAGCATACTGACCAGTAACTTGTATTTCCTTCCAAAGGAATCCATTGTATGGTTTTCACCAGAAATATTTCTAAGTGTCCATTTTTTAAATGTACAAATATTCCTCTAAAATCAGCCGAACTACGAATTCCGATTTACTCACCTGTTATCAGGAGAGAACCCAGTGCTGCATCTTTTAACCCAGCACTGACCCTGAAAATTAAGTCTAAGCGTACTTACCAGTAACTTGTTTTTCCTTGATAGGAATCCATTGTGTGGTTTTTACCAGAAAAGTTTCTAAGTGTCCATTTTTGAAACATACAAATATTCCTCTAAAATCATCCGAACTACGAATTCCGATTTACCCACCTGTTATCAGGAGAGAACCCAGTGCTGCATCTTTTAACCCAGCACTGACCCTGAGAAGTAAGTCTAAGTGTACTTACCAGTAACCTGTATTTCCTCCCATAGGAATCCATTGTGTAGTTTTCACCAGAAAAGTTTCTAAGTGTCCATTTTTGAAACGTAGAATTTTCCTCTAAAATCAGCCGAACTACGAATTCAGATTTACTCACCTGTTATCAGGAGAGAACCCAGTGCTGCATCTTTTAACCCAGCACTGACCCTAAAAATTAAGTCTAAGCGTACTTACCAGTAACTTGTATTTGCTTGATAGGAATCCATTGTGTGGTTTTTACCAGAAAAGTTTCTAAGTGTCCATTTTTGAAACGTAGAATTATTCCTCTAAAATCAGCCGAACTACGAATTCCAATTTACCCACCTGTTATCAGGAGAGAACCCAGTGCTGCATCTTTTAACCCAGCACTGACCCTGAAAAGTAAGTCTAAGCGTACTGACCAGTAACTTGTATTTCCTTTTAAAGGAATCCATTGTGTGGTTTTCACCAGAAATGTTTCTAAGTGTCCATTTTTGAAATGTACAAATATTCCTCTAAAATCAGCCGAACTACGAATTCCGATTTACTCACCTGTTCTCAGGAGACAACCCAATGCTGCATCTTTTAACCCAGCACTGACCCTGAAAGTAAGTCTAAACGTACTTACCAGTAACTTGTATTTCCTTCCATAGGAATCCATTGTGTGGTTTTCACCATAAAAGTTTCTTAGTGTCCATTTTTGAAACGTACAAATATTCCTCTAAAATCAGCTGAACTACGAATTCCGATTTACTCACCTGTTATCAGGAGACAACCCAGTGCTGCATCTTTTAACCCAGCACTGACCCTGAAAAGTAAGTCTAAGCGTACTTACCAGTAACTTGTATTTCCTTGATAGGAATCCATTGTGTGGTTTTTACCAGAAAAGTTTCTAAGTGTCCATTTTTGAAATGTACAAATATTCCTCTAAAATCAGCCGAACTGTGAATTCCGATTTACTCACCTGTTATCAGGAGAGAACCCAGTGCTGCATCTTTTAGACCAGCACTGGCTCTGAAAAGTAATTCTAAGCGTACTTACCAGTAACTTGTATTTCCTTCCATAGGAATCCATTGTGTGGTTTTCACCAGAAAAGTTTCTTTGTGTCCATTTTTGAAACGTACAAATATTCCTCTAAAATCAGCCGAACTACGAATTCCGCTTTAATCACCTGTTATCAGGAGAGAACCCAGTGCTGCATCTTTTAACCCAGCACTGACCCTGAAAAGTAAGTCTAAGCGTACTTACCAGTAACTTGTATTTTCTTCCATAGGAATCTATTGTGTGGTCTTCACCAGAAATGTTTCTAAGTGTCCATTTTTGAAACGTACAAATATTCCTCTAAAATAAGCCGAACTACGAATTCCGATTTACTCCCCGGTTATCAGGAGAGAACCCAGTGTTGCATCTTTTAGACCAGCACTGGCTCTGAAAAGTAATTCTAAGCGTACTTACCAGTAACTTGTATTTCCTCCCATAGGAATCCATTATGTGGTTTTCACCAGTAAAGTTTTTTAGTGTCCATTTTTGAAACCTACAAATATTCCTCTAAAATCAGCCGAACTACGAATTCCGATTTAATCACCTGTTATCAGGAGAGAACCCAGTGCTGCATCTTTTAACCCAGCACTGACCCTGAAAAGTAAGTCTAAGCGTACTGACCAGTAACCTGTATTTCCTTCCAAAGGAATCCATTGTATGGTTTTCACCAGAAATATTTCTAAGTGTCCATTTTTTAAATGTACAAATATTCCTCTAAAATCAGCCGAACTACGAATTCCGATTTACTCACCTGTTATCAGGAGACAACCCAGTGCTGCATCTTTTAACCCAGCACTGACCCTGAAAAGTAAGTCTAAGCGTTCTTACCAGTAACTTGTATTTCCTTTCTTAGGAATCCATTGTGTGGTTTTCACCAGAAATGTTTCTAAGTTTCAATTTTTCAAACGTACAAATATTCCTCTAAAATAAGCCGAACTACGAATTCCGATTTACTCACCTGTTATCAGGAGAGAACCCAGTGCTGCATATTTTAGACCAGCACTGGCTCTGAAAAGTAATTCTAAGCGTACTTATCAGTAACTTGTATTTCCTTCCATAGGAATCCATTGTGTGGTTTTCACCAGAAAAGTTTCTAAGTGTCCATTTTTGAAACGACAAATATTCCTCTAAAATCAGCCGAACTATGAATTCCGATTTACTCACCTGTTATCAGGAGAGAACCCAGTGCTGCATCTTTTAACCCAGCACTGACTCTGAAAAGTAAGTCTAAGCGTACTGACCAGTAACTTGTATTTCCTTTCTTAGGAATCCATTGTGTGGTTTTCCCCAGAAAAGTTTCTAAGTTTCAATTTTTCAAACGTACAAATATTCCTCTAAAATCAGCCGAACTACGAATTCTGATTTACTCACTTGTCATCAGGAGAGAACCCAGTGCTGCATCTTTTAGACCAGCACTGGCTCTGAAAAGTAATTCTAAGCGTACTTACCAGTAACTTGTATTTACTTCCATAGGAATCCATTGTGTGGTTTTCACCAGAAAAGTTTCTAAGTGTCCATTTTTGAAACGTACAAATATTCCTCTAAAATCAGTCGAACTACGAATTCCGATTTACTCACCTGTTATCAGGAGAGAACCCAGTGCTGCATCTTTTAATCCAGCACTGACCCTGAAAAGTAATTCTAAGCGTACCTACCAGTAACTTGTATTTCCTTCCATAGGAATCCATTGTGTGGTTTTCACCAGAAAAGATTCTAAGTGTCCATTTTTTAAATGTACAAATATTCCTCTAAAATCAGCCGAACTACGAATTCCGATTTACTCACCTGTTATCAGGTGAGAACCCAGTGCTGCATATTTTAGACCAGCACTTGCTCTGAAAAGTAATTCTAAGCGTACTTACCAGTAACTTGTATTTCCTTCCATAGGAATCCATTGTGTGGTTTTCACCAGAAAAGTTTCTAAGTGGCCATTTTTGAAATTTACAAATATTCCTCTAAAATCAGCCGAACTACAAAATCCGATTTACTCACCTGTTATCAGGAGAGAACCCAGTGCTGCATATTTTAGACCAGCACTGGCTCTGAAAAGTAATTCTAAGCGTACTTACCAGTAACTTGTATTTCCTTCCAGAGGAATCCATTGTTTGGTTTTCACCAGAAAAGTTTCTAAGTGTCCATTTTTGAAACGTACAAATATTCCTCTAAAATCAGTCGAACTACGAATTCCGATTTACTCACCTGTTATCAGGAGAGAACCCAGTGCTGCATCTTTTAATCCAGCACTGACCCTGAAAAGTAATTCTTAGCGTACTTACCAGTAACTTGTATTTCCTTCTATAGAAATCCATTGTGTGGTTTTCACCAGAAAAGTTTCTAAGTGTCCATTTTTTAAACGTACAAATATTCCTCTAAAATCAGCCAAACTACAAATTCCGATTTACTCACCTGTTATCAGGAGAGAACCCAGTGTTGCATCTTTTAGACCAGCACTGGCTCTGAAAAGTAATTCTAAGCGTACTTACCAGTAACTTGTATTTCCTTCCATAGGAATCCATTGTGTGGTTTTCACCAGAAAAGTTTCTAAGTGTCCATTTTTTAAACGTACAAATATTCCTCTAAAATCGGCCGAACTACGAATTGATTTACTCACCTGTTATCAGGTGAGAACCCAGTGCTGCATATTTTAACCCAGCACTGACCCTGAAAAGTAAGTCTAAGCGTACTTACCAGTAACTTGTATTTCCTTCCATAGGAATCCATTGTGTGGTTTTCACCTGAAAAGATTCTAAGTGTCCATTTTTAAAACGTACAAATATTCCTCTAAAATCAGCCGAACTACGAATTCCGATTTACTCACCTGTTCTCAGGAGAGAACCCAGGGCTGCATCTTTTAGACCAGCACTGACCCTGAAAAGTAATTCTAAGCATACTTACCAGTAACTTGTATTTCCTTCCATAGGAATCCATTGTGTGGTTTTCACCAGAAAAGTTTCTAAGTGTCCATTTTTGAAACGTACAAATATTCCTCTAAAATCAGCCCAGCTACGAATTCCGATTTACTCACCTGTTATCAGGAGAGAACCCAGTGCTGCATCTTTTAACCCCAGCACTGACCCTGAAAATTAAGTCTTAGCGTACTTACCAGTAATTTGTATTTCCTTGATAGGAATCCATTGTGTGGTTGTTACCAGAAAAGTTTCTAATTGTCTATTTTTGAAACGTACAAATATTCCTCTAAAATCAGCCGAACTATGAATTCCGATTTACTCACCTGTTATCAGGAGAGAACCCAGTGCTGCATCTTTTAGACCAGCAGTGTCTCTGAAAGGAAATTCAAAGCGTACTTACCAGTAACTTGTATTTCCTTCCATTGAAATCCATTGTGTGGTTTTCACCAGAAAATTTTCTAAGTGTCCATTTTTGAAAAGTACAAATATTCCTCTAAAATCAGTCGAACTACGAATTACGATTTTACTCACCTGTTATCAGGAGAGAACCCAGTGCTGCATCTTTTAACCCAGCACTGATCCTGAAAAGTAAGTCTAAGTGTACTTACCAGTAACTTGTCTATCCTCCCATAGGAATCCATTGTGTGGTTTTCACCAGAAAAGTTTCTAAGTGTCCATTTTTTTAACTTACAAACATTCCTCTAAAATCAGCCGAACTACAAATTCCGATTTACTCACCTGTTATCAGGAGAGAACCCAATGTTGCATCTTTTAGACCAGCACTGGCTCTGAAAAGTAATTCTAAGCGTACTTACCAGTAACTTGTATTTCCTTCCATAGGAATCCATTGTGTGGTTTTCACCAGAAAAGTTTCTAAGTGTCCATTTTTGAAACGTACAAATATTCCTCTAAAATCAGTCGAACTACGAATTCCGATTTACTCACCTGTTATCAGGGGAGAACCCAGTGCTGCATCTTTTAATCCAGCACTGACCCTGAAAAGTAATTCTAAGCGTACTTACCAGTAACTTGTATTTCCTTCCATAGGAATCCATTGTGTGGTTTTCACCAGAAAAGATTCTAAGTGTCCATTTTTGAAATGTACAAATATTCCTCTAAAATCAGCCGAACTACGAATTCCGATTTACTCACCTGTTATCAGGTGAGAACCCAGTGCTGCATATTTTAGACCAGCACTGGCTCTGAAAAGTAATTCTAAGCGTACTTACCAGTAACTTGTATTTCCTTCTATAGGAATCCATTGTGTGGTTTTCACCAGAAAAGTTTCTAAGTGGCCAATTTTGAAATTTACAAATATTCCTCTAAAATCAGCCGAACTACAAAATCCGATTTACTCACCTGTTATCAGGAGAGAACCCAGTGCTGCATATATTAGACCAGCACTGGCTCTGAAAAGTAATTCTAAGCGTACTTACCAGTAACTTGTATTTCCTTCCATAGGAATCCATTGTTTGGTTTTCACCAGAAAAGTTTCAAAGTGTCCATTTTTTAAACGTACAAATATTCCTCTAAAATCAGCCGAACTACAAATTCCGAATTACTCACCTGTTATCAGGAGAGAACCCAGTGTTGCATCTTTTAGACCAGCACTAGCTCTGAAAAGGAATTCTAAGCGTACTTACCAGTAACTTGTATTTCCTTCCATAGGAATCCATTGTGTGGTTTTCACCAGAAAAGTTTCTAAGTGTCCATTTTTGAAACGTACAAATATTCCTCTAAAATCGGCTGAACTACGAATTCCGATTAACTCACCTGTTATCAGGAGACAACCCAGTGCTGCATCTTTTAACCCAGCACTGACCCTGAAAAGTAAGTCTAAGCGTACTTACCAGTAACTTGTATTTCCTTCCATAGGAATCCATTGTGTGGTTTTCACCTGAAAAGATTCTAAGTGTCCATTTTTAAAACGTACAAATATTCCTCTAAAATCAGCCGAACTACGAATTCCGATTTACTCACCTGTTCTCAGGAGAGAACCCAGGGTTGCATCTTTTAGACCAGCACTGACCCTGAAAAGTAATTCTAAGCATACTTACCAGTAACTTGTATTTCCTTCCATAGAAATCCATTGTGTGGTTTTCACCAGAAAAGTTTCTAAGTGTCCATTTTTTAAACGTACAAATATTCCTCTAAAATCAGCCGAGCTACGAATTCCAATTTACTCACCTGTTATCAGGAGAGAACCCAGTGCTGCATCTTTTAACCCAGCACTGACCCTGAAAATTAAGTCTAAGCGTACTTACCATTAATTTGTATTTCCTTGATAGGAATCCATTGTGTGGTTGTTACCAGAAAAGTTTCTAATTGTCTATTTTTGAAACGTACAAATATTCCTCTAAAATCAGCCGAACTATGAATTCCGATTTACTCACCTGTTATCAGGAGAGAACCCAGTGCTGCATCTTTTAGACCAGCACTGGCTCTGAAAAGTAATTCTAAGCGTACTTACCAGTAACTTGTATTTCCTTCCATAGGAATCCATTGTGTGGTTTTCACCAGAAAAGTTTCTTTGTGTCCATTTTTGAAACGTACAAATATTCCTCTAAAATCAGCCGAACTACGAATTCCGCTTTAATCACCTGTTATCAGGAGAGAACCCAGTGCTGCATCTTTTAACCCAGCACTGACCCTGAAAAGTAAGTCTAAGCGTACTGACCAGTAACTTGTATTTCCTTCCAAAGGAATCCATTGTGTGGTTTTCACCAGAAATGTTTCTAATTGTCCATTTTTGAAATGTACAAATATTCCTCTAAAATCAGCCGAACTACGAATTCCGATTTACTCACCTGTTATCAGGAGACAACCCAGTGCTGCATCTTTTAACCCAGCACTGACCCTGAAAAGTAAGTCTAAGCGTACTTACCAGTAACTTGTATTTCCTTCCATAGGAATCCATTGTGTGGTCTTCACCAGAAATGTTTCTAAGTGTCCATTTGTGAAACGTACAAATATTCCTCTAAAATAAGCCGAACTACGAATTCCGATTTACTCCCCGGTTATCAGGAGAGAACCCAGTGTTGCATCTTTTAGACCAGCACTGGCTCTGAAAAGTAATTCTAAGCGTACTTACCAGTAACTTGTATTTCCTCCCATAGGAATCCATTATGTGGTTTTCACCAGTAAAGTTTTTTAGTGTCCATTTTTGAAACCTACAAATATTCCTCTAAAATCAGCCGAACTACGAATTCCGATTGAATCACCTGTTATCAGAAGAGAACCCAGTGCTGCATCTTTTAACCCAGCACTGACCCTGAAAAGTAAGTCTAAGCGTACTGACCAGTAACCTGTATTTCCTTCCAAAGGAATCCATTGTATGGTTTTCACCAGAAATATTTCTAAGTGTCCATTTTTTAAATGTACAAATATTCCTCTAAAATCAGCCGAACTACGAATTCCGATTTACTCACCTGTTATCAGGAGACAACCCAGTGCTGCATCTTTTAACCCAGCACTGACCCTGAAAAGTAAGTCTAAGCGTACTTACCAGTAACTTGTATTTCCTTTCTTAGGAATCCATTGTGTGGTTTTCACCAGAAATGTTTCTAAGTTTCAATTTTTCAAACGTACAAATATTCCTCTAAAATAAGCCGAACTACGAATTCCGATTTACTCACCTGTTATCAGGAGAGAACCCAGTGCTGCATATTTTAGACCAGCACCGGCTCTGAAAAGTAATTCTAAGCGTACTTATCAGTAACTTGTATTTCCTTCCATAGGAATCCATTGTGTGGTTTTCACCAGAAAAGTTTCTAAGTGTCCATTTTTGAAACGACAAATATTCCTCTAAAATCAGCTGAACTATGAATTCCGATTTACTCACCTGTTATCAGGAGAGAACCCAGTGCTGCATCTTTTAACCCAGCACTGACTCTGAAAAGTAAGTCTAAGCGTACTGACCAGTAACTTGTATTTCCTTTCTTAGGAATCCATTGTGTGGTTTTCCCCAGAAAAGTTTCTAAGTTTCAATTTTTCAAACGTACAAATATTCCTCTAAAATCAGCTGAACTACGAATTCTGATTTACTCACTTGTCATCAGGAGAGAACCCAGTGCTGCATCTTTTAGACCAGCACTGAAACTGAAAAGTAATTCTAAGCGTACTTACCAGTAACTTGTATTTTCTTCCATAGGAATCCATTGTGTGGTTTTCACCAGAAAAGTTTCTAAGTGTCCATTTTTGAAACAACAAATATTCCTCTAAAATCAGCCGAACTACGAATTCCGATTTACTCACCTGTTATCAGGAGAGAACCCAGTGCTGCATATTTTAACCCAGCACTGACCCTGAAAAGTAATTCTAAGCGTACTTACCAGTAACTTGTATTTCCTTCCATAGGAATCCATTGTGTGGTTTTCACCAGAAAAGATTCCAAGTGTCAATTTTTGAAACGTACAAATATTCCTCTAAAATCAGCCGAACTACGAATTCCGATTTACTCACCTGTTATCAGGTGAGAACCTAGTGCTGCATCTTTTAGACCAGCACTGGCCCTGAAAAGTAATTCTAAGCGTATTTACCAGTAACTTGTATTTCCTTCCATAGGAATCCATTGTGTGGTTTTCACCAGAAAAGTTTCTAAGTGTCCATTTTTTTAACTTACAAACATTCCTCTAAAATCAGCCGAACTACAAATTCCGATTTACTCACCTGTTATCAGGAGAGAACCCAGTATTGCATCTTTTAGACCAGCACTGGCTCTGAAAAGTAATTCTAAGCGTACTTACCAGTAACTTGTATTTACTTCCATAGGAATCCATTGTGTGGTTTTCACCAGAAAAGTTTCTAAGTGTCCATTTTTGAAACGTACAAATATTCCTCTAAAATCAGTCGAACTACGAATTCCGATTTACTCACCTGTTATCAGAAGAGAACACAGTGCTGCATCTTTTAATCCAGCACTGACCCTGAAAAGTAATTCTAAGCGTACCTACCAGTAACTTGTATTTCCTTCCATAGGAATCCATTGTGTGGTTTTCACCAGAAAAGATTCTAAGTGTCCATTTTTGAAATGTACAAATATTCCTCTAAAATCAGCCGAACTACGAATTCCGATTTACTCACCTGTTATCAGGTGAGAACCCAGTGCTGCATATTTTAGACCAGCACTTGCTCTGAAAAGTAATTCTAAGCGTACTTACCAGTAACTTGTATTTCCTTCCATAGGAATCCATTGTGTGGTTTTCACCAGAAAAGATTCTAAGTGGCCATTTTTGAAATTTACAAATATTCCTCTAAAATCAGCCGAACTACAAAATCCGATTTACTCACCTGTTATCAGGAGAGAACCCAGTGCTGCATATTTTAGACCAGCACTGGCTCTGAAAAGTAATTCTAAGCGTACTTACCAGTAACTTGTATTTCCTTCCATAGGAATCCATTGTTTGGTTTTCACCAGAAAAGTTTCTAAGTGTCCATTTTTGAAACGTACAAATATTCCTCTAAAATCAGTCGAACTACGAATTCCGATTTACTCACCTGTTATCAGGAGAGAACCCAGTGCTGCATCTTTTAATCCAGCACTGACCCTGAAAAGTAATTCTAAGCGTACTTACCAGTAACTTGTATTTCCTTCTATAGGAATCCATTGTGTGGTTTTCACCAGAAAAGATTCTAAGTGTCCATTTTTGAAATGTACAAATATTCCTCTAAAATCAGCCGAACTACGAATTCCGATTTACTCACCTATTATCAGGTGAGAACCCAGTGCTGCATATTTTAGACCAGCACTTGCTCTGAAAATAATTCTAAGCGTACTTACCAGTAACTTGTATTTCCTTCCATAGGAATCCATTGTGTGGTTTTCACCAGAAAAGTTTCTAAGTGGCCATTTTTGAAATTTACAATATTCCTCTAAAATCAGCCGAACTACAAAATCC
Source organism: Triturus cristatus (assembly GCF_964204655.1). Lineage (NCBI taxonomy): Eukaryota > Metazoa > Chordata > Amphibia > Caudata > Salamandridae > Triturus > Triturus cristatus. Next base: position 654,226 of record NW_028188310.1, on the reverse strand, counting down.
GATTTACTCACCTGTTATCAGGAGAGAACCCAGTGCTGCATATTTTAGACCAGCACTGGCTCTGAAAAGTAATTCTAAGCATACTTACCAGTAACTTGTATTTCTTTCCATAGGAATCCATTGTTTGGTTTTCACCAGAAAAGTTTCTAAGTGTCCATTTTTTAAACGTACAAATATTCCTCTAAAATCAGCCAAACTACAAATTCCGATTTACTGACCTGTTATCAGGAGAGAACCCAGTGTTGCATCTTTTAGACCAGCACTGGCTCTGAAAAGTAATTCTAAGCGTACTTACCAGTAACTTGTATTTCCTTCCATAGGAATCCATTGTGTGGTTTTCACCTGAAAAGATTCTAAGTGTCCATTTTTGAAACGTACAAATATTCCTCTAAAATCAGCCGAGCTACGAATTCTGATTTACTCACCTGTTATCAGGAGAGAACCCAGTGCTGCATCTTTTAACCCAGCACTGACCCTGAAAATTAAGTCTAAGCGTACTTACCAGTAATTTGTATTTCCTTGATAGGAATCCATTGTGTGGTTGTTACCAGAGAAGTTTCTAATTCTCTATTTTTGAAACGTACAAATATTCCTCTAAAATCAGCCGAACTATGAATTCCGATTTACTCACCTGTTATCAGGAGAGAACCCAGTGCTGCATCTTTTAGACCAGCATTGGCCCTGAAAAGAAATTCTAAGCGTACTTACCAGTAACTTGTATTTCCTTCCATTGGAATCCATTGTGTGGTTTTCACCAGAAAATTTTTTAAGTGTCCATTTTTGAAAAGTACAAATATTCCTCTAAAATCAGTTGAACTACGAATTCCGATTTACTCACCTGTTATCAGGAGAGAACCCAGTGCTGCATCTTTTAACCCAGCACTGATCCTGAAAAGTAAGTCTAAGTGTACTTACCAGTAACTTGTCTATCCTCCCATAGGAATCCATTGTGTGGTTTTCACCAGAAAAGTTTCTAAGTGTCCATTTTTGAAACGTACAATTATTCCTCTAAAATCAGCCGAACTACGAATTCCGACTTACTCACCTGTTATCAGGAGAGAACCCAGTGCTGCATCTTTTAACCCAGCACTGACCCTGAAAATTAAGTCTAAGCGTACTTACCAGTAACTTGTATTTCCTTGATAGGAATCCATTGTGTGGTTTTTACCAGAAAAGTTTCTAAGTGTCCATTTTTGAAACATACAATTATTCCTCTAAAATCAGCCAAACTACGAATTCCGATTTACTCACCTGTTATCAGGAGAGAACCCAGTGCTGCATCTTTTAACCCAGCACTGACCCTGAAAATTAAGTCTAAGCGTACTTACCAGTAACTTGTATTTCCTTGATAGGAATCCATTGTGTGTTTTTTACCAGAAAAGTTTCTAAGTGTCCATTTTTGAAATGTACAAATGTTCCTCTAAAATCAGCCGAACTGTGAATTCCGATTTACTCACCTGTTATCAGGAGAGAACCCAGTGCTGCATCTTTTAGACCAGCACTGGCTCTGAAAAGTAATTCTAAGCGTACTTACCAGTAACTTGTATTTCCTTCCATAGGAATCCATTGTTTGGTTTTCACCAGAAAAGTTTCTAAGTGTCTATTTTTTAAACGTACAAATATTCCTCTAAAATCAGCCGAACTACAAATTCCGATTTACTCACCTGTTATCAGAAGAGAACCCAGTGTTGCATCTTTTAGACCAGCACTGGCTCTGAAAAGTAATTCTAAGCGTACTTACCAGTAACTTGTATTTCCTTCCATAGGAATCCATTGTGTGGTTTTCACCAGAAAAGTTTCTAAGTGTCCATTTTTGAAACCTACAAATATTCCTCTAAAATCAGCCGAACTACGAATTCCGATTTAATCACCTGTTATCAGGAGAGAACCCAGTGCTGCATCTTTTAACCCAGCACTGACCCTGAAAAGTAAGTCTAAGCGTACTGACCAGTAACCTGTATTTCCTTCCAAAGGAATCCATTGTATGGTTTTCACCAGAAATATTTCTAAGTGTCCATTTTTTAAATGTACAAATATTCCTCTAAAATCAGCCGAACTACGAATTCCGATTTACTCACCTGTTATCAGGAGACAACCCAGTGCTGCATCTTTTAACCCAGCACTGACCCTGAAAAGTAAGTCTAAGCGTACTTACCAGTAACTTGTATTTCCTTTCTTAGGAATCCATTGTGTGGTTTTCACCAGAAATGTTTCTAAGTTTCAATTTTTCAAACGTACAAATATTCCTCTAAAATAAGCCGAACTACGAATTCCGATTTACTCACCTGTTATCAGGAGAGAACCCAGTGCTGCATATTTTAGACCAGCACTGGCTCTGAAAAGTAATTCTAAGCGTACTTATCAGTAACTTGTATTTCCTTCCATAGGAATCCATTGTGTGGTTTTCACCGGAAAAGTTTCTAAGTGTCCATTTTTGAAACGACAAATATTCCTCTAAAATCAGCCGAACTATGAATTCCGATTTACTCACCTGTTATCAGGAGAGAACCCAGTGCTGCATCTTTGAACCCAGCACTGACTCTGAAAAGTAAGTCTAAGCGTACTGACCAGTAACTTGTATTTCCTTTCTTAGGAATCCATTGTGTGGTTTTCCCCAGAAAAGTTTTTAAGTTTCAATTTTTCAAACGTGCAAATATTCCTCTAAAATCAGCTGAACTACGAATTCTGATTTACTCACTTGTCATCAGGAGAGAACCCAGTGCTGCATCTTTTAGACCAGCACTGAAACTGAAAAGTAATTCTAAGCGCACTTACCAGTAACTTGTATTTTCTTCCATAGGAATCCATTGTGTGGTTTTCACCAGAAAAGTTTCTAAGTGTCCATTTTTGAAACAACAAATATTCCTCTAAAATCAGCCGAACTACGAATTCCGATTTACTCACCTGTTATCAGGAGAGAACCCAGTGCTGCATATTTTAACCCAGCACTGACCCTGAAAAGTAATTCTAAGCGTACTTACCAGTAACTTGTATTTCCTTCCATAGGAATCCATTGTGTGGTTTTCACCAGAAAAGATTCCAAGTGTCAATTTTTGAAACGTACAAATATTCCTCTAAAATCAGCCGAACTACGAATTCCGATTTACTCACCTGTTATCAGGTGAGAACCTAGTGCTGCATCTTTTAGACCAGCACTGGCTCTGAAAAGTAATTCTAAGCGTATTTACCAGTAACATGTATTTCCTTCCATAGGAATCCATTGTGTGGTTTTCACCAGAAAAGATTCTAAGTGTCCATTTTTGAAATGTACAAATATTCCTCTAAAATCAGCCGAACTACGAATTCCGATTTACTCACCTGTTATCAGGTGAGAACCCAGTGCTGCATATTTTAGACCAGCACTTGCTCTGAAAAGTAATTCTAAGCGTACTTACCAGTAACTTGTATTTCCTTCCATAGGAATCCATTGTGTGGTTTTCACCAGAAAAGTTTCTAAGTGTCCATTTTTGAAACAACAAATATTCCTCTAAAATCAGCCGAACTACGAATTCCGATTTACTCACCTGTTATCAGGAGAGAACCCAGTGCTGCATATTTTAACCCAGCACTGACCCTGAAAAGTAATTCTAAGCGTACTTACCAGTAACTTGTATTTCCTTCCATAGGAATCCATTGTGTGGTTTTCACCAGAAAAGATTCCAAGTGTCAATTTTTGAAACGTACAAATATTCCTCTAAAATCAGCCGAACTACGAATTCCGATTTACTCACCTGTTATCAGGTGAGAACCTAGTGCTGCATCTTTTAGACCAGCACTGGCTCTGAAAAGTAATTCTAAGCGTATTTACCAGTAACATGTATTTCCTTCCATAGGAATCCATTGTGTGGTTTTCACCAGAAAAGATTCTAAGTGGCCATTTTTGAAATTTACAAATATTCCTCTAAAATCAGCCGAACTACAAAATCCGATTTACTCACCTGTTATCAGGAGAGAACCCAGTGCTGCATATTTTAGACCAGCACTGGCTCTGAAAAGTAATTCTAAGCGTACTTACCAGTAACTTGTATTTCCTTCCATAGGAATCCATTGTTTGGTTTTCACCAGAAAAGTTTCTAAGTGTCCATTTTTGAAACGTACAAATATTCCTCTAAAATCAGTCGAACTACGAATTCCGATTTACTCACCTGTTATCAGGAGAGAACCCAGTGCTGCATCTTTTAATCCAGCACTGACCCTGAAAAGTAATTCTAAGCGTACTTACCAGTAACTTGTATTTCCTTCTATAGGAATCCATTGTGTGGTTTTCACCAGAAAAGTTTCTAAGTGTCCATTTTTTAAACGTACAAATATTCCTCTAAAATCAGCCAAACTACAAATTCCGATTTACTCACCTGTTATCAGGAGAGAACCCAGTGTTGCATCTTTTAGACCAGCACTGGCTCTGAAAAGTAATTCTAAGCGTACTTACCAGTAACTTGTATTTCCTTCCATAGGAATCCATTGTGTGGTTTTCACCAGAAAAGTTTCTAAGTGTCCATTTTTGAAACGTACAAATATTCCTCTAAAATCGGCCGAACTACGAATTCCGATTTACTCACCTGTTATCAGGAGACAACCCAGTGCTGCATCTTTTAACCCAGCACTGACCCTGAAAAGTAAGTCTAAGCGTACTTACCAGTAACTTGTATTTCCTTCCATAGGAATCAATTGTGTGGTTTCACCTGAAAAGATTCTAAGTGTCCATTTTTAAAACGTACAAATATTCCTCTATAATCAGCCGAACTACGAATTCCGATTTACTCACCTGTTCTCAGGAGAGGACCCAGGGCTGCATTTTTTAGACCAGCACTGACCCTGAAAAGTAATTCTAAGCATACTTACCAGTAACTTGTATTTCCTTCTATAGGAATCCATTGTGTGGTTTTCACCAGAAAAGATTCTAAGTGTCCATTTTTGAAATGTACAAATATTCCTCTAAAATCAGCCGAACTACGAATTCCGATTTACTCACCTATTATCAGGTGAGAACCCAGTGCTGCATATTTTAGACCAGCACTTGCTCTGAAAATAATTCTAAGCGTACTTACCAGTAACTTGTATTTCCTTCCATAGGAATCCATTGTGTGGTTTTCACCAGAAAAGTTTCTAAGTGGCCATTTTTGAAATTTACAATATTCCTCTAAAATCAGCCGAACTACAAAATCCGATTTACTCACCTGTTATCAGGAGAGAACCCAGTGCTGCATATTTTAGACCAGCACTGGCTCTGAAAAGTAATTCTAAGCATACTTACCAGTAACTTGTATTTCTTTCCATAGGAATCCATTGTTTGGTTTTCACCAGAAAAGTTTCTAAGTGTCCATTTTTTAAACGTACAAATATTCCTCTAAAATCAGCCAAACTACAAATTCCGATTTACTGACCTGTTATCAGGAGAGAACCCAGTGTTGCATCTTTTAGACCAGCACTGGCTCTGAAAAGTAATTCTAAGCGTACTTACCAGTAACTTGTATTTCCTTCCATAGGAATCCATTGTGTGGTTTTCACCTGAAAAGATTCTAAGTGTCCATTTTTGAAACGTACAAATATTCCTCTAAAATCAGCCGAGCTACGAATTCTGATTTACTCACCTGTTATCAGGAGAGAACCCAGTGCTGCATCTTTTAACCCAGCACTGACCCTGAAAATTAAGTCTAAGCGTACTTACCAGTGATTTGTATTTCCTTGATAGGAATCCATTGTGTGGTTGTTACCAGAGAAGTTTCTAATTCTCTATTTTTGAAACGTACAAATATTCCTCTAAAATCAGCCGAACTATGAATTCCGATTTACTCACCTGTTATCAGGAGAGAACCCAGTGCTGCATCTTTTAGACCAGCATTGGCCCTGAAAAGAAATTCTAAGCGTACTTACCAGTAACTTGTATTTCCTTCCATTGGAATCCATTGTGTGGTTTTCACCAGAAAATTTTTTAAGTGTCCATTTTTGAAAAGTACAAATATTCCTCTAAAATCAGTTGAACTACGAATTCCGATTTACTCACCTGTTATCAGGAGAGAACCCAGTGCTGCATCTTTTAACCCAGCACTGATCCTGAAAAGTAAGTCTAAGTGTACTTACCAGTAACTTGTCTATCCTCCCATAGGAATCCATTGTGTGGTTTTCACCAGAAAAGTTTCTAAGTGTCCATTTTTGAAACGTACAATTATTCCTCTAAAATCAGCCGAACTACGAATTCCGACTTACTCACCTGTTATCAGGAGAGAACCCAGTGCTGCATCTTTTAACCCAGCACTGACCCTGAAAATTAAGTCTAAGCGTACTTACCAGTAACTTGTATTTCCTTGATAGGAATCCATTGTGTGGTTTTTACCAGAAAAGTTTCTAAGTGTCCATTTTTGAAACGTACAAATATTCCTCTAAAATCATCCGAACTGTGAATTCCGATTTACTCACCTGTTATCAGGAGAGAACCCAGTGCTGCATCTTTTAGACAGGCACTGGCTCTGAAAAGTAATTCTAAGCGTACTTACCAGTAACTTGTATTTACGTCCATAGGAATCCATTGTGTGGTTTTCACCAGAAAAGTTTCTTAGTGTCCATTTTTGAAAAGTACAAATATTTCTCTAAAATCAGCCGAACTATGAATTCCGATTTAATCACCTGGTATCAGGAGAGAACCCAGTGCTGCATCTTTTAACCCAGCACTGACCCTGAAAAGTAAGTCTAAGCGTACTGACCAGTAACTTGTATTTCCTTCCAAAGGAATCCATTGTGTGGTTTTCACCAGAAATGTTTTTAAGTGTCCATTTTTGAAATGTACAAATATTCCTCTAAAATCAGCCGAACTACGAATTCCGATTTACTCACCTGTTATCAGGAGACAACCCAGTGCTGCATCTTTTAACCCAGCACTGACCCTGAAAAGTAAGTCTAAGCGTACTTACCAGTAACTTGTATTTCCTTCCATAGGAATCCATTTTGTGGTCTTCACCAGAAATGTTTCTAAGTGTCCATTTTTGAAACATACAAATATTCCTCTAAAACAAGCCGAACTACGAATTCCGATTTACTCCCCGGTTATCAGGAGAGAACCCAGTGCTGCATCTTTTAGACCAGCACTGGCTCTGAAAAGTAATTCTAAGCGTACTTACCAGTAACTTGTATTTCCTCCCATAGGAATCCATTATGTGGTTTTCACCAGAAAAGTTTTTTAGTGTCCATTTTTGAAACCTACAAATATTCCTCTAAAATCAGCCGAACTACGAATTCCGATTTAATCACCTGTTATCAGGAGAGAACCCAGTGCTGCATCTTTTAACCCAGCACTGACCCTGAAAAGTAAGTCTAAGCATACTGACCAGTAACTTGTATTTCCTTCCAAAGGAATCCATTGTATGGTTTTCACCAGAAATATTTCTAAGTGTCCATTTTTTAAATGTACAAATATTCCTCTAAAATCAGCCGAACTACGAATTCCGATTTACTCACCTGTTATCAGGAGAGAACCCAGTGCTGCATCTTTTAACCCAGCACTGACCCTGAAAATTAAGTCTAAGCGTACTTACCAGTAACTTGTTTTTCCTTGATAGGAATCCATTGTGTGGTTTTTACCAGAAAAGTTTCTAAGTGTCCATTTTTGAAACATACAAATATTCCTCTAAAATCATCCGAACTACGAATTCCGATTTACCCACCTGTTATCAGGAGAGAACCCAGTGCTGCATCTTTTAACCCAGCACTGACCCTGAGAAGTAAGTCTAAGTGTACTTACCAGTAACCTGTATTTCCTCCCATAGGAATCCATTGTGTAGTTTTCACCAGAAAAGTTTCTAAGTGTCCATTTTTGAAACGTAGAATTTTCCTCTAAAATCAGCCGAACTACGAATTCAGATTTACTCACCTGTTATCAGGAGAGAACCCAGTGCTGCATCTTTTAACCCAGCACTGACCCTAAAAATTAAGTCTAAGCGTACTTACCAGTAACTTGTATTTGCTTGATAGGAATCCATTGTGTGGTTTTTACCAGAAAAGTTTCTAAGTGTCCATTTTTGAAACGTAGAATTATTCCTCTAAAATCAGCCGAACTACGAATTCCAATTTACCCACCTGTTATCAGGAGAGAACCCAGTGCTGCATCTTTTAACCCAGCACTGACCCTGAAAAGTAAGTCTAAGCGTACTGACCAGTAACTTGTATTTCCTTTTAAAGGAATCCATTGTGTGGTTTTCACCAGAAATGTTTCTAAGTGTCCATTTTTGAAATGTACAAATATTCCTCTAAAATCAGCCGAACTACGAATTCCGATTTACTCACCTGTTCTCAGGAGACAACCCAATGCTGCATCTTTTAACCCAGCACTGACCCTGAAAGTAAGTCTAAACGTACTTACCAGTAACTTGTATTTCCTTCCATAGGAATCCATTGTGTGGTTTTCACCATAAAAGTTTCTTAGTGTCCATTTTTGAAACGTACAAATATTCCTCTAAAATCAGCTGAACTACGAATTCCGATTTACTCACCTGTTATCAGGAGACAACCCAGTGCTGCATCTTTTAACCCAGCACTGACCCTGAAAAGTAAGTCTAAGCGTACTTACCAGTAACATGTATTTCCTTGATAGGAATCCATTGTGTGGTTTTTACCAGAAAAGTTTCTAAGTGTCCATTTTTGAAATGTACAAATATTCCTCTAAAATCAGCCGAACTGTGAATTCCGATTTACTCACCTGTTATCAGGAGAGAACCCAGTGCTGCATCTTTTAGACCAGCACTGGCTCTGAAAAGTAATTCTAAGCGTACTTACCAGTAACTTGTATTTCCTTCCATAGGAATCCATTGTGTGGTTTTCACCAGAAAAGTTTCTTTGTGTCCATTTTTGAAACGTACAAATATTCCTCTAAAATCAGCCGAACTACGAATTCCGCTTTAATCACCTGTTATCAGGAGAGAACCCAGTGCTGCATCTTTTAACCCAGCACTGACCCTGAAAAGTAAGTCTAAGCGTACTTACCAGTAACTTGTATTTCCTTCCATAGGAATCTATTGTGTGGTCTTCACCAGAAATGTTTCTAAGTGTCCATTTTTGAAACGTACAAATATTCCTCTAAAATAAGCCGAACTACGAATTCCGATTTACTCCCCGGTTATCAGGAGAGAACCCAGTGTTGCATCTTTTAGACCAGCACTGGCTCTGAAAAGTAATTCTAAGCGTACTTACCAGTAACTTGTATTTCCTCCCATAGGAATCCATTATGTGGTTTTCACCAGTAAAGTTTTTTAGTGTCCATTTTTGAAACCTACAAATATTCCTCTAAAATCAGCCGAACTACGAATTCCGATTTAATCACCTGTTATCAGGAGAGAACCCAGTGCTGCATCTTTTAACCCAGCACTGACCCTGAAAAGTAAGTCTAAGCGTACTGACCAGTAACCTGTATTTCCTTCCAAAGGAATCCATTGTATGGTTTTCACCAGAAATATTTCTAAGTGTCCATTTTTTAAATGTACAAATATTCCTCTAAAATCAGCCGAACTACGAATTCCGATTTACTCACCTGTTATCAGGAGACAACCCAGTGCTGCATCTTTTAACCCAGCACTGACCCTGAAAAGTAAGTCTAAGCGTTCTTACCAGTAACTTGTATTTCCTTTCTTAGGAATCCATTGTGTGGTTTTCACCAGAAATGTTTCTAAGTTTCAATTTTTCAAACGTACAAATATTCCTCTAAAATAAGCCGAACTACGAATTCCGATTTACTCACCTGTTATCAGGAGAGAACCCAGTGCTGCATATTTTAGACCAGCACTGGCTCTGAAAAGTAATTCTAAGCGTACTTATCAGTAACTTGTATTTCCTTCCATAGGAATCCATTGTGTGGTTTTCACCAGAAAAGTTTCTAAGTGTCCATTTTTGAAACGACAAATATTCCTCTAAAATCAGCCGAACTATGAATTCCGATTTACTCACCTGTTATCAGGAGAGAACCCAGTGCTGCATCTTTTAACCCAGCACTGACTCTGAAAAGTAAGTCTAAGCGTACTGACCAGTAACTTGTATTTCCTTTCTTAGGAATCCATTGTGTGGTTTTCCCCAGAAAAGTTTCTAAGTTTCAATTTTTCAAACGTACAAATATTCCTCTAAAATCAGCCGAACTACGAATTCTGATTTACTCACTTGTCATCAGGAGAGAACCCAGTGCTGCATCTTTTAGACCAGCACTGGCTCTGAAAAGTAATTCTAAGCGTACTTACCAGTAACTTGTATTTACTTCCATAGGAATCCATTGTGTGGTTTTCACCAGAAAAGTTTCTAAGTGTCCATTTTTGAAACGTACAAATATTCCTCTAAAATCAGTCGAACTACGAATTCCGATTTACTCACCTGTTATCAGGAGAGAACCCAGTGCTGCATCTTTTAATCCAGCACTGACCCTGAAAAGTAATTCTAAGCGTACCTACCAGTAACTTGTATTTCCTTCCATAGGAATCCATTGTGTGGTTTTCACCAGAAAAGATTCTAAGTGTCCATTTTTTAAATGTACAAATATTCCTCTAAAATCAGCCGAACTACGAATTCCGATTTACTCACCTGTTATCAGGTGAGAACCCAGTGCTGCATATTTTAGACCAGCACTTGCTCTGAAAAGTAATTCTAAGCGTACTTACCAGTAACTTGTATTTCCTTCCATAGGAATCCATTGTGTGGTTTTCACCAGAAAAGTTTCTAAGTGGCCATTTTTGAAATTTACAAATATTCCTCTAAAATCAGCCGAACTACAAAATCCGATTTACTCACCTGTTATCAGGAGAGAACCCAGTGCTGCATATTTTAGACCAGCACTGGCTCTGAAAAGTAATTCTAAGCGTACTTACCAGTAACTTGTATTTCCTTCCAGAGGAATCCATTGTTTGGTTTTCACCAGAAAAGTTTCTAAGTGTCCATTTTTGAAACGTACAAATATTCCTCTAAAATCAGTCGAACTACGAATTCCGATTTACTCACCTGTTATCAGGAGAGAACCCAGTGCTGCATCTTTTAATCCAGCACTGACCCTGAAAAGTAATTCTTAGCGTACTTACCAGTAACTTGTATTTCCTTCTATAGAAATCCATTGTGTGGTTTTCACCAGAAAAGTTTCTAAGTGTCCATTTTTTAAACGTACAAATATTCCTCTAAAATCAGCCAAACTACAAATTCCGATTTACTCACCTGTTATCAGGAGAGAACCCAGTGTTGCATCTTTTAGACCAGCACTGGCTCTGAAAAGTAATTCTAAGCGTACTTACCAGTAACTTGTATTTCCTTCCATAGGAATCCATTGTGTGGTTTTCACCAGAAAAGTTTCTAAGTGTCCATTTTTTAAACGTACAAATATTCCTCTAAAATCGGCCGAACTACGAATTCCGATTTACTCACCTGTTATCAGGTGAGAACCCAGTGCTGCATATTTTAACCCAGCACTGACCCTGAAAAGTAAGTCTAAGCGTACTTACCAGTAACTTGTATTTCCTTCCATAGGAATCCATTGTGTGGTTTTCACCTGAAAAGATTCTAAGTGTCCATTTTTAAAACGTACAAATATTCCTCTAAAATCAGCCGAACTACGAATTCCGATTTACTCACCTGTTCTCAGGAGAGAACCCAGGGCTGCATCTTTTAGACCAGCACTGACCCTGAAAAGTAATTCTAAGCATACTTACCAGTAACTTGTATTTCCTTCCATAGGAATCCATTGTGTGGTTTTCACCAGAAAAGTTTCTAAGTGTCCATTTTTGAAACGTACAAATATTCCTCTAAAATCAGCCCAGCTACGAATTCCGATTTACTCACCTGTTATCAGGAGAGAACCCAGTGCTGCATCTTTTAACCCAGCACTGACCCTGAAAATTAAGTCTTAGCGTACTTACCAGTAATTTGTATTTCCTTGATAGGAATCCATTGTGTGGTTGTTACCAGAAAAGTTTCTAATTGTCTATTTTTGAAACGTACAAATATTCCTCTAAAATCAGCCGAACTATGAATTCCGATTTACTCACCTGTTATCAGGAGAGAACCCAGTGCTGCATCTTTTAGACCAGCAGTGTCTCTGAAAGGAAATTCAAAGCGTACTTACCAGTAACTTGTATTTCCTTCCATTGAAATCCATTGTGTGGTTTTCACCAGAAAATTTTCTAAGTGTCCATTTTTGAAAAGTACAAATATTCCTCTAAAATCAGTCGAACTACGAATTACGATTTACTCACCTGTTATCAGGAGAGAACCCAGTGCTGCATCTTTTAACCCAGCACTGATCCTGAAAAGTAAGTCTAAGTGTACTTACCAGTAACTTGTCTATCCTCCCATAGGAATCCATTGTGTGGTTTTCACCAGAAAAGTTTCTAAGTGTCCATTTTTTTAACTTACAAACATTCCTCTAAAATCAGCCGAACTACAAATTCCGATTTACTCACCTGTTATCAGGAGAGAACCCAATGTTGCATCTTTTAGACCAGCACTGGCTCTGAAAAGTAATTCTAAGCGTACTTACCAGTAACTTGTATTTCCTTCCATAGGAATCCATTGTGTGGTTTTCACCAGAAAAGTTTCTAAGTGTCCATTTTTGAAACGTACAAATATTCCTCTAAAATCAGTCGAACTACGAATTCCGATTTACTCACCTGTTATCAGGGGAGAACCCAGTGCTGCATCTTTTAATCCAGCACTGACCCTGAAAAGTAATTCTAAGCGTACTTACCAGTAACTTGTATTTCCTTCCATAGGAATCCATTGTGTGGTTTTCACCAGAAAAGATTCTAAGTGTCCATTTTTGAAATGTACAAATATTCCTCTAAAATCAGCCGAACTACGAATTCCGATTTACTCACCTGTTATCAGGTGAGAACCCAGTGCTGCATATTTTAGACCAGCACTGGCTCTGAAAAGTAATTCTAAGCGTACTTACCAGTAACTTGTATTTCCTTCTATAGGAATCCATTGTGTGGTTTTCACCAGAAAAGTTTCTAAGTGGCCAATTTTGAAATTTACAAATATTCCTCTAAAATCAGCCGAACTACAAAATCCGATTTACTCACCTGTTATCAGGAGAGAACCCAGTGCTGCATATATTAGACCAGCACTGGCTCTGAAAAGTAATTCTAAGCGTACTTACCAGTAACTTGTATTTCCTTCCATAGGAATCCATTGTTTGGTTTTCACCAGAAAAGTTTCAAAGTGTCCATTTTTTAAACGTACAAATATTCCTCTAAAATCAGCCGAACTACAAATTCCGAATTACTCACCTGTTATCAGGAGAGAACCCAGTGTTGCATCTTTTAGACCAGCACTAGCTCTGAAAAGGAATTCTAAGCGTACTTACCAGTAACTTGTATTTCCTTCCATAGGAATCCATTGTGTGGTTTTCACCAGAAAAGTTTCTAAGTGTCCATTTTTGAAACGTACAAATATTCCTCTAAAATCGGCTGAACTACGAATTCCGATTAACTCACCTGTTATCAGGAGACAACCCAGTGCTGCATCTTTTAACCCAGCACTGACCCTGAAAAGTAAGTCTAAGCGTACTTACCAGTAACTTGTATGACCTTCCATAGGAATCCATTGTGTGGTTTTCACCTGAAAAGATTCTAAGTGTCCATTTTTAAAACGTACAAATATTCCTCTAAAATCAGCCGAACTACGAATTCCGATTTACTCACCTGTTCTCAGGAGAGAACCCAGGGTTGCATCTTTTAGACCAGCACTGACCCTGAAAAGTAATTCTAAGCATACTTACCAGTAACTTGTATTTCCTTCCATAGAAATCCATTGTGTGGTTTTCACCAGAAAAGTTTCTAAGTGTCCATTTTTTAAACGTACAAATATTCCTCTAAAATCAGCCGAGCTACGAATTCCAATTTACTCACCTGTTATCAGGAGAGAACCCAGTGCTGCATCTTTTAACCCAGCACTGACCCTGAAAATTAAGTCTAAGCGTACTTACCATTAATTTGTATTTCCTTGATAGGAATCCATTGTGTGGTTGTTACCAGAAAAGTTTCTAATTGTCTATTTTTGAAACGTACAAATATTCCTCTAAAATCAGCCGAACTATGAATTCCGATTTACTCACCTGTTATCAGGAGAGAACCCAGTGCTGCATCTTTTAGACCAGCACTGGCTCTGAAAAGTAATTCTAAGCGTACTTACCAGTAACTTGTATTTCCTTCCATAGGAATCCATTGTGTGGTTTTCACCAGAAAAGTTTCTTTGTGTCCATTTTTGAAACGTACAAATATTCCTCTAAAATCAGCCGAACTACGAATTCCGCTTTAATCACCTGTTATCAGGAGAGAACCCAGTGCTGCATCTTTTAACCCAGCACTGACCCTGAAAAGTAAGTCTAAGCGTACTGACCAGTAACTTGTATTTCCTTCCAAAGGAATCCATTGTGTGGTTTTCACCAGAAATGTTTCTAATTGTCCATTTTTGAAATGTACAAATATTCCTCTAAAATCAGCCGAACTACGAATTCCGATTTACTCACCTGTTATCAGGAGACAACCCAGTGCTGCATCTTTTAACCCAGCACTGACCCTGAAAAGTAAGTCTAAGCGTACTTACCAGTAACTTGTATTTCCTTCCATAGGAATCCATTGTGTGGTCTTCACCAGAAATGTTTCTAAGTGTCCATTTGTGAAACGTACAAATATTCCTCTAAAATAAGCCGAACTACGAATTCCGATTTACTCCCCGGTTATCAGGAGAGAACCCAGTGTTGCATCTTTTAG